>NC_045564.1:5925000-6550000 GCF_009819795.1 Aythya fuligula
AGTCAAGGAATCTTCAGCCAAGGAAATCCCCAGAAATGGCAGCAGGGAATTATTTTGTTTGTACTAATGTCACTACAGCCTCCTCTAAGTACCCTTTCCCAGCTGTCACGTACCTTTGGAGATAGGAGACTGGATTAGACCAATTTACAGCCAAATGAATGCATAACTTTATATCGTTAAGGAGGAAACAAAACAGCTGGATGCCCAAGAGTACAGTTCCAACACAGGTGGCGCAAGGGAGTACACCGGAGAAGAGCAAAATATGCAAAGAAAGGATGAGTTTGATAGACATTATCTATCCAAAGGGAATGTTTTAGAGACTATAAATATCATTATAACAAATACTAAATTCAGAATGCATGCGTAGAAACTAATACAGCTACCAACAATGGTTAGCAGCAGTGACGACATGGCAGCCTTTATCACGGGTCTACTTAACTGCACTGGCATTTTTCCCAAGTTAATGTACTCATCTTAGATCTAATATAGAGCTGAAACCAGCTTGTTGAGAAGCTCCCATCACCTTTCCAAAGCTCAGCTATGCGTAAACAGTACTCAAACATCTGCCTGGTGAGGACAGCACCAAGCGGGAAATTTTAGAGTGACCCAGATGTGGAGATTTCAGTTCTTCAGCCCAGAAGACCCTTCTATTCTGTGGAGAAGTATCTAATGGTGTTCCTCAGAAACTGAGTCCTCCAGACTGGACTGATGATAGCATCCAGATCATCCACGAGAAAGGAATTGGTTCAATGATTTGAGTCTTGGGCCTGTTCTTATTCCACTTATTCTTTACTGTTTAAATTTGAGTTCATTGTGTTAAGCTTGTTGTATTTAGGACAGGTTAGAGTCAAGCCCTGAAAATCTGCTAGCTTTTGCCAAGCCTTTCATTACATGCACACAGCAGTTTGAAGTGAAAAAGCTTCCTTACCAATGTAATGCTTCATACAGGTGTATATTCTCCGCATACATATAATCACAGCACTTGATGCGCAACACCCACTAAGAAAACAAGGTCACCTCCCCATTGAGGGCTATTAGACATGAACATCTGTCACTTAAACAACTGTCACCAAGTACATCAATTTGAAGACTTCGCTTGGCCACGCAGAATGGGGGGAAAAAAAAACAAAGTTATATTTTCAAGTTGATGGGGTGACATCTGTTTGAATGACAGATGCCTGGGCCACAAGAGTGCTGAGCACGGTGTTTCGATGAGAAAGTGATCACCTCCAAAAGACTTTACCCAACATAATAAATGAAGCATTCTTTCTCTTATGAAAAGCTCTTTTCATATTTTTTAATCCCCATTTATCAGGAAACTGAAGTTGAAAAATATAAGAGATAAATATGTTAAAGTAAGGCAGCCTTAAAGCATTTATAGGCATGTTATTTGTACCTAAGTTTAAATCACGGTGTTTAGATCTCATTATCTTGTTTTGACCATGAGATTGCAGACAAGTCACGCAAATTTGTAAAACATTCAGTGCAATTTGTATTAGAATTAAACACTGCTTTGGGCATGTACACTTTGGGGATATTTATTTTTACTACTAAATGCTACACTAATCTGCAACTGAATTGATCACTGCATTGAATTAGATATTATAGGAGGATTATCTCAAGCAGAACAGAACAATCCCAAACTAGCAGGGTGTCTCTATCTGAAAACAAAATTACACTGATTAAAATTATGAAAAAATGGCTTCATAATTTAGTAATTAATATTTAAGTTTGTTTCATTAAAACGTAAATACTTGGACTTGATGATCCTTAAGGGTCCCTTCCTTATGATGATCCTTAAGGGTCCCTTCCAACTCAGGATATTCTATGATTCTATGATTCTATGAAATACATTTTGGGAGGCAGTAGATTAGTAGTAGGTAGGATGCTGTAATCTCTTTAAAATACATCTCAAAAATTTTGTTTCCTATTAAATTATCTGGACAGCATGTACAAGGCTCAAGAGCAATCTGTTGTTTCAATCCCTTTGCTATTATGTAATATTTATGTATGACTGTATAGATGAACATTTGCTTTGTGAAACGATTAAAAAAATTATCCCACAACCTGAGAAGAAAAGTCTGATTTGGCAAAATACAAAACAAAGCTCTCTAAACAAAATATGTATGGAATACTTGAGTCCAATCCATATTCTTTCTTAGGAGACAGAGCTATTAGCAACTTCCGCATCAGATTGCGTTTTCTGACAGAAAATGAACTCTCTGTAGTATCCATCAGATAATTCAAACTCCGAATTCAAATTTTATCTACTTTTATCTTTTTTATCTACTTTTTTCATACTAAAATAGGAATACCTACAAAAGGGATTAAAGCATTTCATTATAACAGAATTTAACAAAACATTGAAAAGCATCCATCTGTTTTCCAAGGCCTTTCAGTTTTACACTTTTCTGTGGGTTGGGTCTCTCAAGAAAAAGAGTACTTCCATTAAAGAACTCTGTTTCTTTTTTAGTTATATGATATATCAGATGAATTACATGCAGAGGAGTTGCAGGTCTGGATATGTTATTGGAAAAGTAGTTTACTCATATAAAAATTGTGTCACCTGCACGTGATACTGTGACTGCTGGCAAAAATACGCCTGGGGGGAAATGTAGCTCAATACAAAGCATCTTAGCAGCTGTTCTACAACCCCAACTAAATCATTTATATTTTGAAAACATCAAAATATTTAATTCCTGCCTCCAACAGTCTCATCACGGCAATGTTAAAACAGATATATACATTTGGAGAAAGGGAAAACAGTGAAATTGTCTGGAAAAAGGAAATATTTATGAATTTTCCTCAGCACTACACTTCACAGAAATCCAAGGTAACTAATTTGTAATTTTTATCCCCAGAAGCACTCTTTATATAATGGCTGTCTAGATACCCAGAGCCAATCCACTTGTGTGGATCACCTCCATGACAAAGCCATGGCCATCTCCGAGCATTGGGACAGACAAGGACACAGCTGCTGCCAAGCAGCTCTGCAGTGAGGGAAAGCCTGCCAGAGAGGAACAGGCCATGAGCACAAAACGATGACGACTATTTGCAAAGAGCTGGATAAATGGCACCTCTGGCCTGAGGCAAGCAATCTGGCCACCGCAGAGAGCTGCGGCCAGGAGGTGGAAGGAGCAAAGAATAAAGAGGTCACTGAAATGGAGCCTCTGCTCCTCAGTCTCAGCCTGACAGCCCTCACTGTGAGGGTATTTTCTCTGGGATAAATGTAGTGCCACAACACTGCAAAAATAAATTTAAAGCCAAAACCAATGACAGCTGTCTGTATTGCAGCTCATCACTCAAAAGGGATCATTTTTCAGATGCTTATAATTTAAGTCTTATTTTTAAAGATGAATTTAGCACATTTGTTCTTACTTTGCAATTCATTTTTGAAAGCTTTGAAACAAAAATGATTAGAGGAAAAAAATGCTTCATGCTTATCAGTATATGTTTATGTGCAATCGCCTTTTCTTTTTTTTTCCCCCACAATAGATGCTGAAAATATGAAAAGTTACAGAACAGGCCCTCAGATGAGTCTTCTGGTTGGACAAAAATAGCTCTAGAGCTTTCTGTTTTCTTTCCCATTTACTTTACAGTATATTCTTTTTTTTTTTTTTTTTTTTTTTTTTTGAAAAAGCACAATTTAACCTTTAAAAACACCATCATTGCACTATGATTTTATACAGCACATAAGAATTTACCAAACTAGCTCCTGAAGTCAATAGCAAACACGGTTCTTCTAATCTTTATACCAGTATGCCACAAATTTGCTTTCCCAACTGTCTAGGACAAAACAAAAATATGTAAAAGGCAAAAAAATAAAAGTGTTTCTCTTCATTTTTGTTCCACAGATACCTGAAGCAAAGGCACACTCCATGATTTTTGATCGCCATTAACTGTGTCCGCATCTAGTTTATTTTGAACTTTGCAGCTCAAGGTTCAAAAGAGATTCAGGAGTTGTATCCAGACCTCCTGCATCCATGTTAAATCACCAAGCCTTTTTTTGCCTTTTATGACAAAATTCTCTGTGAAGCACGGAACAGTCATATGGGGCCAAAAGCTCCAGTGGACTGTTAAAATGTTAGTATGAGCCTTCTGTCTGTGCTACTGCAATATAGCACCCACGCGTCTATTATTTTAAAAGCAGGTATCAAAAAAATTATACCAGAATAAAGCTTGACCATATGCCTTAATGACCAAATACAGTGTTTTGATTCAACGAGACAATACTAAAACATAAAAGACCTGATAAGAAGTTGAGTTATCAGAGCAGTTACGGAGGCGACCCATTTGTGACGAGCCAAGTTCTGCCACAAAATGGCGGCTGAACACCTCAGAGAGAAAATGGCTGCCGGCATGAGGCTGGCAGCAGGCCTGGGCACCTCAGCCTCAGGGCTGGGAGCCGGCACGGTCCTGACATGTGGCTGAGCACCTCGTGTGGCAATGCCTGTACACACCAAGGGTACTAAATGAGAAACTGAGGGACCACTTCTCTCCCAAGAAAGTGGGAGTCGACAAGTGAAATAAAATGCATTTAAAAAGAAATTAAGGAAAACAAGAAACACTATCTATTGGCTGTCCAGCGAAGACAAATTAGCCTTTTGTTACCTACATGACGGTGTCCTACGGCCTCTTATGCCTAAGTGATATGAAAAGGAATTTACTTATTTATTTATTTTGGTTCCCTTCTGGGCCCTATCCTGGGGTGGTGACACACACACAAATTCACCTTATTTATTAATCATAGTATTCTTCCTAGTGGTGATTTGTTGATTTGTAAAAAACAGGAATGTTAGTAAACAAACCTGTGCCCTTACATTAGGTCAGAGGTTGGACTCGATGATCTTGAGGTCTGTTCCAACCTAGAAATTCTGTGATTCTGTGTGATTCTGTGATTTCACAGAATCCCACAAACCCTTGGCTGCAATCTCTGTATACCCACAGGCTGGGTTATTTCCCCAACACCACCGTGTTTTGGCTCATGATAAACAATAAAATCATCATTACAGCTGTTATAGGTGCTCTTCATGTTGATAATGCTGTCATAGATCAAGATAAAGTAACAATGAAAAAAGTATTTTTCTTAATCCCCAACTTTCAAGCATTCCTTTACAAACTGAACTTGCCCATTGGGATTTAATTATCTATGTAGCCCTAAAAGGGATTTAATTGCCTATGTAGCCCTAAAACACTTGGAAGGTCTTCAGAATGAAAGAACTTCACAATAAATACTGTAAAAAATTGGGATTCATTTCAATTAAATTCTTCAATTTACTGTTAAATCAGTCCAAACTACTGTGGTTAGACTAGTTAAGTCTTTAAGTATGTTGTTACTGGAAGTTACTGACGTCATCACTCTTCCCCAAAACTCATCTGCCCTTTTCATTTTTTCCAATTATTTCAAGTTTTTCCTAATTATGCCTATTTCATGTTCAAGTATTGTGACATTAAAGCAACAATTTAGACTTCAAAATATTTTAAACTACTATTGTATAAAAATGAGTGTAGGAGATCAGTTTATCACTACAGAAAGACTTGAATTCAAGGCAAACTAAATAAAATTCACATCAGACTAATGGGTTTTTAAAAAGTGTATCTCATGTTATTTATTCCTGATGGCTAAATAAATTACAGAGCAAAACCAGACCTATTTAGTCCAAGTGTGGTACTGAAAGCATTTTCCTTGTATCTTTCAGCAGTGATTTTTCTTTACCCAAAGAGATAATAAAAACAGAAGTTGTCATTCCAAAACTTACAAGAGATTTAAGGTCTGTAAATGGAACAATAACAACCACCATATCACCAAATGCATCATTATTAATTTGTTCTTTTTATATAAGTCTTGAAGACTTATAGCTGGGGACAATAAGAATTGGGAGGCAAACCACTTTGTGCAAAAACACTTCCAAGGAGATTTTTTAAATTATCTAAAAGAGAAGCTATTAAACTAATCCATTGTGGATGCACAAGAACTGACCTGTTATCTCTAGTTGAAGCTTCATATTTATAAGGCAGACAACAAAGAACCTAAATAGCCAGGGACACAGACAGCTGCCAAAGCAACTTTGCAGTTTGTTTCCCACAGGCAGCCAACACTGCTCTGTTCCACATTTTAACCAAAGGAACAAACAAATTGCAGGCAAAACCGTATCTACATCTGGTTCCTCTGAGATCAACTGCAAAACTTTTATCAACTTCAGCAGAGTAGAATCAGGCTTGAGTAAATCACTCCTTGCCAAGACAGCAAGAGCAACTTCCAGGAGTTTTAAGCTTGAATCAAGCTGTAAATCATCACAGAATTTACCAAAATAAGAGAATATTTACTGAACCATTGGTATAAAAGATCTTCAATGTTGGCATTAGAAAAAAACAAAAAACACTGCTTAACTAAACTGGTAGCATACTAATGTTTTGAATACTAAAATTGTTTCTGCTATGACCACAATAAAAAGATGTTTATAATTACAAAACAAAAAAAAAAAGGTACTTTACTTTTTTTGGAGACAAGTGATATGCTATATATATAAAAAAAAATCTATACAAAAGGTAATCATTTTTCACTTAAAATAAAAAACATTTTTTCCCCATTGCTCCACCAACTTTCAGGTACTGCCTATAGGAGCTCATAAAAAGCCTCATAAAATTCAGCTTGTCTCTATGTTGAGAAAGCTTTTATTCAGTGTGAAGAAAACACAAGACACTTGGTTTTCTTATTATCAAGTATGTTGGTAAAAATAAGATGGGCTGGTAAGTTTTCCCAAGCTCTTTGCAAAGTATTTTTCTCTGTGGATACTGTTATGCTTACTATTGCATTTTTGAACCCATATGTTGAGCTTACAGTTCTGAAGGTTTTTGTTGTTGTTGTTTAAAAACAAAAACAAACAAAAGAGTTATGTCCTATGTATGTAAAATTTGGTCTCTCTCTTCCCATATTTTAAATGGGAAAATGGTCTTTCAATCTAGCCATGGCAGATTAATACCTTCAGGAGGAAAGCTGGGATTTAGCACTTCATTTAGCTTACACAGTAAAAGCCTCCAATATCACTATTGAGATTATACAGCTTCCCAAAGCTACACCAAATACTTCATTGCCAAAAACATTGCAAAAGATAAATCTGTACTTACATAGTACATACTATTGCATTTAATTTAACAGCAAAAAAAAAAAAAAAAAAAAAAAAAAAAAAAAAAGTTGAAGACTACAAAGCTCTGTGCTTCTATTAACAACACTATAAAACAAACTCATTTTGGTCAGGGAAAGGGGATTGTGCACAAGGCACTACAACCTTCTGATTTTGAAGCATCACGTTACACGTGCGATAAGAAACTCACACATTCCCATCTTTCCCTATAATCCAACATGGCAGGGTAAAACACTGAGGGTTTAGGGTTGAGGGAAAATGAAGACAAGGAAAAAAAAGAGATAGAAAGAGAGGGTTCTTCATAACAATCCTTCACAGATGTTTTGTGAGAATTTCAAGTAAATTGCAAACCCTGTAAAAACCAGCTGCCCACCTGAGTGCTTGGGTAACCATCATAAAGGATAAGAATAAATTTGTTAAATGTCTGCTGGCGTAGGAACCGAGCATGGAGCAGGTCCCTACAGCCCCCCTGGCACTCAATGGTATGCAGAAATGGCACAAACCTCTTATTTCTGTGTCTCTTGATGCTCCATGAACATGGCCAAGGATTTGACCCTAAACAAATAAAAAAAAGTGAACGTTGTAGTACGCACTGATAAAAGCCAACCCCTCTCCACCCCCAAAAAATAAAAAGCCCTCCCCTTTAAAAAGAAAAAAAAAAAAAAAGCTATTTAGAAATCTAGACAATGAAGTCAGGTCTATATAAGTATAGAAAACAAATGCTACTAAGATTGTCTCATCTTCTGTGTATTTTAAAAATATATTAAGTTTTCAGTGGATCCACAGGGATAGTTGTATCTACTTCCATAGTCCAGCAGACACAGCATTTATACCTATCAGGAGGATACCATGGTTTACAACAAAAAAGAGCTTTTGGAAAGAAGTTGGGAAAACAGCAGCAATAGAAGTAATTCACTACAATAAAGTTTTCATGATTTGTCATGTGTGGGTGAGAATTACCGATTTTTTTCAGTTGTATGCGTACTAAGAATCTCAAATTCCTCTACGCAACAGTTTGAAAGACAGACAGAAGTCTGTTAAAGAAAATCTCACCTTGATGAGGTTTATCCAATGTACCATTTCTCAAACTTTTGAAATGGGACTGACGGCATGAAGTGTACCAGCTGGCACCATGTGTTTCAACAGAAAAGAAACATTCGTTTTACTTCTATACCCTTGCCACAGTCTTCCAAAGAAATAATAAAGTTTCCAAAAGTTGTTTAATGCCTATTACCTTTTTTTATTATTATTAAAAAAAAAAAAAAAAGGAAATAGTGAATAGAACATTACTCCTCAGGGCCAACTAATCAAAGCCAATGGAAAATAAGCATGGGAATATAATTCTGTTGATCAACCAATGCTGAAGTCATAAATCTGAGGAAGAAGAGTTGGAAGAAAACTGCTAGCGTCTGGCCAACCACTTGCACAAAACAACTTTGTTTAATGTATTTAGAGTCATCCTGGTAGAAGTAGCTAAGCATTACTGCACTGAGAGAGCCAGGAGATCCAATTAATGAGGACACTGTCTACTGGAGAAGTCCTGGCAGGAACCAAAGCTGAAACTCCTGGCAGGAGAACTCGGGACCTGCCAGAAACTACAGAATTTGGATGAATCCAATCTTTACACAAATGTCCAAGTGAAAAAATAAATAAATAATAAAATCCCACAAAGTGAAAGCCAGCTTGCCACTAGCTAAAATTAATTTTAACAGCTAGTATAACTGGACAGCTTTGAAGAGCAACATATATTTCATAAAAATACTGTCTGGCTCTTCAGTAGAGCTTTCCATCAATAGATCACAAATCTATACGCATGCGGTCAATATCCGTCCCTGAGACTAAGAGAGGGATAATAGAAGAAGACTTGTGAGAGGATATCACTTGTCTAATACCAAGCAAAATGATCTGAAAAGGATACAAAACAAAGGCATGTGAGAAGCTATTACAAGTAAAAAAAATAATCTTGGTGAGAAAAATAACCACCTTTCTTCCCTAATGGTGGTCCTCTTATTTTGCTAGCCTTATAACTGATAGCCTAATCCAGTGATTTTTAACTCCAATCTTTCCCAGAATGGAAGTAACAAAATGCAATTGGCTAGTCAATACAATTAAGGGATTAGGAAAGTATCAAGTTTTCTTTCAAAAAAATGTATTTTTTTTATTAGTAACTAAAGTAACTGTGCCACAGAAGTTGGAGTACTTCCATGAAAAAAAGCATCAAATTACTATATAGAAGTAAGTGTTTCCCTTCTTATTCAAAACAACAAAAAAAAAAGGAACCCTGGACACAAACAAAAAAGAGCATTACATCTGTGAAGGAATTATTGGCATATATTCAGAATATGAGATAGTGGCTGGCCATGCAGAATGGTTAAGACTAAATTATTTTTTGTTTTAAGTCTGAGGACAAAAATTCAAGTTTTATGTGGACACAATCTTACAATATAAGGTCTACTTCATGACACAAAATTACAATCATTAGGTGAGTTACCCTACTATAAAATAATTTTAATATCATATGTTTATTTCCTTTAAATTGTCTCTGTAGTTTCCTAGTAATTTTTTTTTTTTGCAATAAAGTAATTTACCAAGAGCCAAATTGCTTTGCTACTATTAGAGTTTCTCCTTTACCTGTTTTACTTTTGTCTCGACAATGTATTTTAGAAGCAGTAAAGCAGAAAGCAGTAAAAGAAGCAATAATGAAGGAAGAGACACACAAAGTGATCCTTAATGGATTGTCAGCTCATGAAGGCAATTCACAAGCTGTAGCAAAATGAGTTCTATGCACAAAAGAAATCAATACTCATTGTAGCATCCTTCCTGCTACACTGCAATTTATCAGCTAAGCAGAATACTGCCACATCTCATAGGCCTCAGAAAACTACCTGCTCTTGGAAGCAATGTTTACTGTACCCTGATTTCACCACAGCTGAATCTGATCCATGGACAGCACTGGCTTGTCAACTCTCAGAAGACCAGAATGGGGTCGCTTCTTCAGCAACAAAGACCAAGGAATCTTCTCTATAACGTGAGGATCACACACAAAAGACATCCCTGGAGTGACATCTGTTGCGGCCTTTTTCTAAATTGCTATTCCCGGGGAATTCAGGCAAGCTAATATCTGTTTAGTTGCCAGATCAATGTTTACACAGGTAAATATACCGTAACGTTTCCTGTTTCTGTTAAAACCAGGTGCACATGCAAATTCCCTGAAGTCTGCATTACGCAATGTAGTTCGAAGACAGACAGTAAAGTAGCAATGTTGAGGAAACACTTTCTTAGAAGTAAATAAAAAATGAATGAGGGACCACTCCAATATTTAAATTTACAAATTGAAGCATTTGGGAAGCTGTAAACAGCAGTAGTAATATTGCTATATCGGGTATATCAGGCCTTGAAGTAAGTAAGTACTTCTCAAGTACCAAGTCCAGAAATTTGTCCTCACTTAATGATGATCCCAATTTATTAACATGAAAATTATAGAACCCAATTCAAATTCATAGGTGCACAGCCCTGCAAGGCCTATTAACGTGGTTGGAGTAAGGTAGATGACAGAACCAAGCAACACAAAGGTCACTATCTCATCACTTACCTAATGGAGCATATTTCTGCATTTCAGATTATGTGAAGTCTTTTAATGAAACTTAACAGTAGCAAACAAGATAACCCCAGTTAAATGGGTGATCACATCACTTCACTGCTGTAAAAAGCAGTCTCAACTTTCTAAATGCACCTATCAACTTCAATCGGATGTCAGTATTGCCATGAATCAGAAGAGACACAAAACAGGACTGAGCGGCCAGAAATCTTTTCCCAGAGAGCAATGATGTTGAACCACCTGCTCCTCCATGAGGCAGATTGAAACTTCTAAGCTGTATAGCCAATATTTGAGATAACTTTGGCATGAGTACAGTAAGTACTCTTTCCATTTCATTGCTAGAGGAAGGATTCCTCCCTGTGTACACCAACTACTGCTGAAGTAAGGTACCCCAGATATTTGTCAGACATGGAAACGTGAGCAACGTTTGATACGAGCAGCCCTTGAAGACTCTCCTGAAACAAAGCATTTATTGTTCCCCCTGAAAAAAACAAAACAAAAAACAAAACAAAAAAAACAATCTTAAAGGTAATCACTCAAAACCACAGTTGTGTTTTACTTCCAAATACTGGTTCTAAGTGTTTGGAGTTGAAAGCTGAAAGCTCCAATCTTTTTTTTTTTTTTTTTTTTTTTTTTAATCTGTTATAACAAGCATAATAAAAGCATACTTTTGATTGTGTATCATCACTAGCACATAAGAAAATCCAGAAAATAAGAAAAAATTTCAGATGTTCTTAGAAAAAAATTGGATGAAATTTTTCTTCTCCTCATTTTTATTAGCAATAAACAGGAAGCATAACTGAGGAATAACACTAAAGCTACATATTTTAAAGACTTTTCCCTGAGCCAACAGGCATCATCAAGAGCAGAACAGGTTTTCTCCTGCCACCTTACCTCCCTCCCTCAAAGGAAGGGGAGAATTGTTAAGAAGCCTGAAGAAACCGCTACAGTGAAGGAAATCAGGAAAAAAAAAAGCCTTGCTAAGATGCTGTTTACTATTCTGCTAAGCTTAGTCATTTCTTTTTCTAGAAGATGGCCCGCTATTTGCAAAGAAAGTACTCACCATAAAATATCTCATGCAGGTAAAGGAATAAAATATAGCTCTAATCAGTCAACATGTCAAAAATACAGACATAAACAACTCTACTCGACTTCTGTTGGGATTCTATCAACTGAAGAGCCCTGGAGCACCCTACATTAACATCAGGAAGACCACAGAAATTGAATGGCATGTAAGAGCATGAAAGAGTGAGGGCATATGAAGGAGATTCCATCCTAAAATTGGAAGGTAAAATGTTGGCTTACATATTGTGGACATGATTACAAATTCTATTTCTTTTAAGAAGCTTCACATAAAGATACAGCAGACTTGAATCTTATCAACATGTAGTACCACTTGCAGTACGCACATAATCCTGGGCATGAATGGTTTTCTGGGCAAAATAGTTAATCCTAGTACATGCAGAACTAATAACCTAGTGGAGATAAAACAAACAAAACAAAACAAAAAAAAACAATACCTGGAACTATCAGAATCTGGTAGTATCTGCCGAGCTATGCTGCAGAAAGAGCTACGGAATCACATAAAGACCCACAGACCCAGAACTTCTAACCTTGTTAAAAAGAAAATAATGTATAATTTTTAAAAATCAATATAAAAATCAAAAATACAATGCATTTCAAAAACAGACAGTAAAGATTGTCTGACAAAACCCTCAAAAAATGCACTTTATAAAGGAACTAGCTCGAGCTTTGGATTTATTTCTAAGTCACATTCTAAGGAGCAATTAAATGCACCAAAGGACATTTAGCAAGTACATTCTTTTACTGATTTGAATAGTACTTTGAAATATCTCTCTGCATATCCTAAGTTTCTACAGAATCTTCCAGCTCCAGAGCACTCAGCAAGAGCGTGCAAACAGAGCTGGTTACAAGGCTTCAACCAGAGCCATATTCAACAATTATCATCTGTAAGCTCATTTCAGTGAGGGTATGTTCATTATCTGGCACTTCCCAACTCCTGCTGGTAAATCACCATACAAACAATGAAAACAATTAATTGGCAGATTAGGAAAGAAAAGTCGTTCACTTCATGAGTCAGTAGTTTTAAAAATGAAATTAAACCATCCATGCACCTCTTCATCCTTTCCTCGCTAATCTCCACTATTCCTTCCTCTAAACCACTGCATCCTGAAAACAGATGTTAACTCCACACACAACCCACTTGGAATACATAAAACTCAAAAGAGAAAAGAAATGCATTAGGTACTGTTTCTACGGCTGATTCACAGTTCAGACATTCTGTAGGCCATCCTTTAAAACTTCAGGCAGGAAGAAATTCAACTGTTGTACACTATTTGTATGGGCACAGGCACTTATGTCCCATTTCATCTCGAAGGAAGGAAAAAAAATAACAGGAAGAACATATACATTGACCATTTGAATGTAATGGCAGCTTATGCTCAGCAGGAAGAGAATTAATGATGAGTCTCCTGGTGTAGAGCAGCTGAGCCCTGAGAGCAATGCAGGGTGAAACACTACCGCTCAGCTGCAGCGATGGCTAAAAAGGCCTCTCGCTACCACTGAAGGACACGCGTAGTTATCAGCAGCCCTGTTTCTTCCTCTCAGCATTGCTATCTTGACACATGCAAAATAAAGCAAGTTGGTACGTAGGTAGGCCTAAAAAATACATTTATTTGTATAAATAGTTCAGGTCCTTCCACCTAAACTACAGAGATGAAAAAAGTTGAGCGGGCAACGTAGGTTTATATTTAAAACCAAACACACATGCTGATATATATATATATATTTTAGGTACACGTGCATACACAGAGAGTACATGAAGGCAAATGCTAATCAATGGCAAAATATGTAGCCACTGGACTGAAAAACTCTGCTTGAATTCTCTCCATAATTACTTCAGGAAGAAAAAAAAATAAAAATAAAAAAAAATAAACAGAACTGGTTGACCCAACCCCACTTACTGCAAGATTTTCATTATTCACTTAAAGGGTAATATAGTTTTTAAACATTTTTAATAGAACTAGCTGCATGACCTACTAGTAGCCAATTACATCTTTTCTTTTGTCACTTAAATATATATCACATTACTCATTTTAAAAGGACACACACAGATCTTTTAGGTTTAAAATTGTATCATTTAAAATGCACATGTTCCCTAGTATACAAAGCATATGCAAGTGCTCTCAGTTAAGTATTTCTCTGTGATATTTTACATTTGCAGTATTCAAAAGTATTGCTGTTCTCGTGGTGGGCAAAGTCAATGGTCAGTACTTCACGTAATCACTGATACATTTAACTTTACAGATGAATTCTCATATTCTTATTTATTTTCACTCCTTTACCTGACTGACTTACTTCCACTGCATAACCCAGTTTATCAGCTGAGGAAAATCAGGGATAAGCATGAAGTTTCTAAAAGGAGTTATCACAGATTATATCATAAATGTCACCTTAATGGGATTTGTCACTCGATATCTGAAAGGAACACATTAAGTCTATAAAGGATAAAAATTGCATTAAAATATAGGGAGCTGATACTGAACTGGTCATTAGATACGTAACGAACTCTTTCAATCCACATGTAAATCCTAAGCAGCATACTCATAAGCCTATGTTGGTATGTTCAGACCAGAAAGCACGTGCTGTAGAACACTTCACCTAAGCCCTTTTTCTCTGGCAATTACTAATCTTAATTTAAATCATTTAAAACGCTATAGAAGCCTCTCTTGTATCAAGGCACATACTACATGATGAAGAGTTGTAATTTGCTGTGGATTTTTTTTTTTGTTAGGAAAGCGAAATCTCCTTTACTCCATTAAAAACAGTTCCAAAAAGATCAAAATAATACCGTTCACCTCAAATAAATTAGTACTTTATCAGTTAGGCTAGCAGAATGTTAGCAATCCTTAAAAATAATTTAAAAAAACTTATATGACACTCTTGGCTAATGTCCTGGCCCTTCTCAGTGGGGTTTATGACCTGATGAAGAGCAAGAGGAAGGTAAGAATCCTCTGGATAGCTCTGGAGTCTGTAACACATCTACCACCTACCAGATTCCTGCCACATTTGCTCTAAACATTCAATGGCATCGAAGCCATTTACGTTGTCACCAACGGAAAGATTTTGCATCTGTGAAAGCAGCTGAATCTTGGGGTGAGGGGAGGAGTGAGAGGGTGAATAAATAAATCAAATTAAATGTAGCCTGTAATGTTTGCATCTCTGATTCCACAGACTTTTACTGTCATTATTGGTGAATTCTCGATCCTGAAAACACAAAGGAACAATACTTGAAAGTTATCTGTACGTACGAGCAGGAGCACAAACCAGAAGAAATACAATTAGTTTCCCCTGAATAAAGTTTCTTGCTTTGTAACATCTCTTTTTTTTTTAACAGGTCTTTCTCAAAATACATGAAAGAAGCAGATTACAATAATCAAATCTGTTTAGAAATAACTCATTATAAATTAGCAGAAAGTTGATGAGAAGAGCTGTCTCTCTGAATTGACATTGAGACAGGCCACACTAGGATCGTTCAGAGCACATCCTCTATGGCCTCCCACTCCTAAACACAGGTTACAGTGGTAAAATCACTTTCTTTCACATCAGAAATCTAAGAAGGGGGAGAAAAGGGGGGTTAAAATGCAAAAATGCCATCAGTAGATAAGCAGGCATAGCTAATTTACTGTGTGCATATTCACAAAATGTTCTCTCTTCAAAATGTGCATCAGAGCAATAGAGATCGAGACCCTTACAGGAGCATCAATCGGTAACACATTTCTTTTTCAACCTTTTTCCCTCTTCTTACGAATCAGCACAAGCAGTTAGTGATTGCTGCTTAATCGCGATCAGAAGGCAGAAACTACAGACTTTCTTTCAAAAGCGAGCACAAAGCCCATCAAAATCAATTGCCAGTCTCCACATAAATGCCAAATAAACAACACCCATGACATTAGGCTGGAGCTCAGGCAACCTGCGCTTGCTAACTGCTGCCCCAGTGTGGTGCATGCTTTAACAAACGTAAATATTTGGATTACAAAGGAAGAAATGGTCCTGTGATAAATTCTCTCATGTTCCTTCATTCTCTTGTGTTTTTCTTTAAACCTCTACATGCATATTAGCAAATACTGTGCTTACTGAACACTGTTACATGTCAGATTTCCCCTCTACTGGCAAACAAACAGAACCTCCTAAATGCACGTTTCTTTTATTTCCCAGTTCAGCTGTTCATTAAGCTTACCTTAGGTTTGCCAGGCCAGATACATACATGTAGCTGCCTTTACACACACACCCAAATCCACCGAGGATTTATGCTACACTGACTTGCACAATAGAAGAAAAAACCCTATGACAGGGTTTTTAAACCTATGACAGACCTTCCTCTCCTCTCCCTTAAGGTGTTTCAGCTAGACTCAGACCTTCCCTAAATTGCAGCCAGCTCCTTCCTGCCAGCTCCACAGTCTTCTCCATTAAACTGGGGTGGCAGACTCCCAGCCCCTTTCCAACAGCCCTAAAGGAAAACAGTGTCCCTTGCCTGTTGCTTTCAAGCATAGGGAAGGGAAAAAAAAAAAAAAAAAAAAAAAAGACATAATTGGATGTATATTTTCTCTTTCAGTTACATAGCCAATTATGCAGCAATCCATGCACTTACGGATTCCGAACCTGCCCGCTACCCAGTCACTGGAGGACAGCAAGGCTGAGTTATGTCAGATACAAACACATGGAAATGGATTTTATGCCGGATTCGTGCTCCTGGAAGCTCTAATTTAACACCAGCACAGACAGGCGATGCATGACTCAGTGCAAAGTCTACCGGCCAGTGCCAGCCTGACACATGCATATTAAAAGCAAAGTCTGTGCTGCGTCCAGACAGCTTTCTAAGGCTGGTAGCTAATTCAGAACAAGCGTGAACAAACTGGAAAGAGACACCTATGGCACTCTCCACCCAATACTGACATTCAGTTTTCTGTTTATTTAAACAAAGTTTATTAACGCCCATCTTCTCCTGGACTGCAGAAGTGTACCAGCCACTCCATTATCCATACCTACTGTGTTTTAAAGAAATGATATTCGAACAGAAATCACCACTCAAGTAAAAAGTCTACGAAGGCAGAAATCTGTGTAAGAGGCGTGTGGTGTACACGTGTTCATTATTCAGGAGTAGAAGACAGGAATGTAAGACACAAGCATCTTTTCTGAAACTGTGTCCCAGATGGGAGGAACTATGCTCACGTAGCAGGTTTCATGGAATACTTACTCTCAACTTGCAAGGCAAAGATTACCTTACTTTCAGGGTGATTTATTCACAAGTTGTCAAGAAGATATTATAAATGCAAAATATTCACTATTGTCTTAAAAATAATTAACTATTGAACTTCCTTCCTTAGTAGACCTTCTCGAAATCATCGAGATTTTACCTGTAGTTCTTTTCTTAGGCTGATTCCCAAGGCAGTATCTGATGTCCAAAGTTGCAAAAACTGATTTTGCAATAGGAGTGCAGTGGTGACCTTCTTAACCAATTTAATATGCCTGGAAAAGCTCTAGATAAAATAATCTCTCCTTCCTGTAATTACTGAGGAATCTGGAGGGAGGTAGCAGAAAAGTGCTGTAATTTTAAACTGTATAAATGCTACATGCCCTAAACTCCACAAGTAGATTTTTTAATTAAAAGCATACCACCATTAAAGCAGAAGGGGGGGGGGGGGAAGGGGGGGGGGGGGAAGAGACAAAAAACACAAGATGGAACAAATAACAGGAATAAAATAATTCACACTTTGACAGATAAAGTAAGTGCTCGTGTACTCTGCTCCTTTTCCATGAGGCCAAAAGACATGAGTATTAGGAGCACTTCGAAGGGGAAGAGGAATCTCCATGTCCTTTGCCAGGCACTTGCTCAAACACGAGGCACTGTGTGGCTGGGTATGCGCCACAGCCACTGATCAAGCACTGCAAATTGCTGTCCTCCCAAAGGAAGTTCCATCATATAAAAGATACGGGAAATTTGTAAGATGGGGAAACGCCAAGAAAATTAAGTTGTAGTCTGTAGATTAAATACATCCCTTGCTTTTAATATACCTGTATGCCCTAATCAGGACTTGTATTCAGGAAGATTTGAGTCCCATCAGCTGGTAGAACAGATTAGTATTCAGAGTTATCTCAAACTACAAAAAATAAAAATGATAATTCTCCTCTCATAAAATACTTGTATCTTTGAAATACAATAACAGAGAACAGGAGAGAAGAGGGCTGCAGGGAAGAATATTTATTGTTGTGTTTTTTTGTGTGTGTTTTTTTTTTTTTTTTTTTTTTTTCCCAAAGTATGATCATCAAAAAATACAGAGCAACAAACTTAATTAGTTTTCCTCTAATTATCTCCTCTGCCAACCACCTCTCCCTTTTTTCCAAACTGATTATCAAACAGATGTATTCAGGATACAGACCAAAGTTACTTCATTTCAATTACAGGTCTCTCCTAGCTGAATTGCAAGAAGCTGCAATGCACAAGTACAAAAATACCCTCCTTTCAATAAACCCCTTTTTGGCAAGGCAAATTAGATCAGCTGAAGGTTTCTCCAATGTCATGGATGCTGACAAATGCTCCTGGACGCCACCGTCCTGCATTGGAGTCATCTGATCCGTGCTCGTGCTTGCCAGGACTTCGCTAATGGCTATTTCCAGCCTTTGGCTTCCCACTCCTGCACCCAGCTGTGCTGAACTACTCTTGTCCTTATGCTCTCTTTGAGAAAGAGCCAACTCATCTTGGTTGGATGTACCTGGCAAAAGCAAGCCCTGACACAAGTCTTTTTTCATCAAAATCTAAAGCTAGAAACAAAAAAGGGGTGAAAAAAAATACCTAAGGGGAGAGAAGGAGACGAGTGGCTGCAGTCCTCCCAAAATGTCTTGACGCATGCAGCATTATTTGTGCCTGTGCCCTGGAAATATGCATTCACACCCTGCACAATATTTACTGAAGCCAAAAGGAATTAGTTTTTTCTTTGTTTGTTTTTTAAAGAATGAACAAGACTCGCAATTACAAATCAGCTGACGTTCTCAAAAATCAGCATTCCACCTGTCTTCCAATTTGTATTATTTGTTTGAAAATTACTGTTTCCAGCAATACCGCTCTTCATTTCCATGTTAAGATTAAAATTTGCACGTTATTATCCTACCTTACACATCTATTTGAAAATCAGCACTTCTCTGCAACTGAGAGAAGTCCATTAATTCCTCTTCCCCTAACTTCAGCTATGCAGATAGCACTGAGCTGAAGAACATTAGTAAATGTTAGAGGTAAAAGAAGGGAGTTGGAAGGGATTTTAAAAATGATTGCTACCTACCCGTACATTTAACTCAGATTTTACTGAGGGATTTCTAGGAGGGCCAGGGGCCAGCTGAACAGAAGGACCCAAGGCCGGCAGGTCGCAGTCACCCCACTCAGGAGCATCATGTCCAGTTGTTACGGGCAGCTGGCAGCTCAGGTTAAACATTCATACCAAAAGGGAAGTGCATCACCACCAACCTGGCTGCCTTGTAGTTTAAAATCCGTACAGAGAGAACTGCATGGACATCATTCCACTGGAAAAAGGTACAATTTCAACCCTGTACAAAATACTTCTGTACTTTCTCTGAAAAAAAGTCATGAGTCCACAGAGGCATTAGCCTTCCTTAATTTTACAGATATTAATCTCGTGAAATCATGAACTTAACTCTTGTAGCCTTTTTATACACGTTTCACCATTTTGTTACAGCAATAGAGAGCAATCATGTCCCAAAAGTTCATGCTGTATACATTTACTGACTACTGCAGACATTTGCAAATATTTTACATAGGAAAAAAAAATGTCTCATCCAAGCAGTCAAAAAAATGAGCTCCAGCACTAAACTCAACTGCAGTTTTGCCACCAGCATCAACATCACTACCTTTGCCCTTCAGGCTGTCAAAGTGCAAAAGAGACAGAGAAACAAGAGTCCATCAGCCTGGTCCCACCTTTGCCTGCCCAAAGTTTTGCTCCACAGAGCAGAAAAGTCTTGGCCATGCCTTGGCAGAGGCATGCAATATAAGAAAAGCACAAGGAAGATAGGAAAGAAAGAGCAAGTGCAAACAGTTTAGACATCCCAAGAGACACAGGATAAGTAGAATTGTAGACACCTTTTTTATTATCAGGATTTATTTAAATCCTAAAGCTAAATTAGTGTTTCCCCATGCTATTTCGCGTGTCCAGATCTAAGCAAAAGATGATTGCAGAGGGCTGAACAGAAGCACCGAGTTATTTTGCTGCGGCAATACTGCAACAACTGCTAAAGAAATGAGAGAGGGCAGCTTTGCTGTGTTGGTGCCAAGCTACTCTTGTAAGTGAAGCACAGCATCCAATTTAATTCCTGAACTTCTGCAGCAAATTCCTCCTAGTGTCAGACGAAAACACAGTTAAGGTTTTAGCTATCTTCAAACGCATTTTCTAGATGCTATGCTTTGTTTCTCTGACCCAGTTCATACGATCCTAAATTGAAAGAGATTATGAATTAAACTTAGGCAGTGATAGGATCACAAGTTTTTTTGTTTGGTGAACTTACTTCAATAGAATCTGATAAAAATAATAAACTACTAAAATATGCAATCACAGCAGAAAATCTAGAAAATGGGGAGCTACTGAAGGTGTAATTCCTCCTGCTGATGCAACTACTCCTGATGAAGTCAGAAGGGCCACCTCCTTGATCTGGTGGGGGCTGATTCTGCCTTCAAACACTTGAAATTAGCTTGTACTTTTCATTGTGTCTCCACTGATTTTAATGATGAGCAGACCAATTAATTTCAAATGAGGTGTGAATGCTCAGCTTGAGAAAAACAAAAACCAACAGCTAATATAAACTGACTTAATAAAAAAAAAAAAAAAAAGTGTGCTTTCATAAACACAGCACAAACTTCTGCACTTTCTTCTCTCACCTTAAGAAAAAACAACAAAAAAAAGTATGTCTCTAGTCCTTTTTTTTTTTTTTTTTTCCTCTGGCAGAACTACATCTACATTAGTGGACAGACCTGCATTAGTAGCTCCGTTCGCAAAGCGTGTGCTTCTGAATCTCCCAACTGTTCTCATTTACGATGCTTTTATTCACACATTGGAGAAGGCTTGGAGCACACAAGTGATGTTGGAAGATGAACTCCAGGCCTTGCCTAAGGCACTCCAACTGCTCATGGCCTTCCAGCCTGCTGAAGCAGAGGAGGGCCAGCATGAAGAAAAACGCTTGGAAGTCCATACCCTGTGCACACATGGTTTCTGCTGCTCTTGCTCTACAGAGCTGCTTCCTTTGTCCCTCATTACTTGCTAAAGCAGACATGGCCATCATATGGCGAGGAAACTGTGTGCACATTTGTGCTTAACAGAATGCTTGCATACAAGCACATATTACAAATATATATACAATATTACAGAATCACAGAATATATGATACAGATATATATATCTCCTTGTCTTCCTTTATCACCTAATGCACTAGAAAGGACACAGGTTGTAGTTTAAGTATATTAAAAGCATAATATCCAATGTGTACCTTATTATTAGAGGGCAATATTCTGATTCTGGAAGTAGCACAGTTTCTTCGACAGACAGTAATGGCTGTACTGCATTACAAGGAAATGACACAGCAAGATGGATGCGTTCCGTGATGCAGTCGGCATAAATATGTACCCTAAGCAGATGAGGAACTTTACTTCCAACAATTTATTTGGATTCCCTCGACCCAACACACCTTTCAAAGCTATGCAAGGGCCAGCCACTGGTTTGCTATTAACATACTCCTTGGTAGGCTCACGGAGGGCAGTTGAGTTTTCTCCAAGAGGAATCCAGTTCATGAGCCCCAGCACTGCCACGCACATCAAACCAACATGTGGTAAAGGGGAAAAGGCGACTGACTGTGACAGTACAGTATCTCTGAAATGAATTAAAATGTAGGCACAGGCCAACTACTTCTACAGACCTTAAGCCACCTTATTGCAGCTTGTATGGCTCAAACAGGCAATACCTCTAAGAAGGTGACATTTGTCAGCTGTCCTCTTTCTTGTCCATTCCCATAAGCAATGTAAGGTGATTCAAATTAGTTTAGTGCAGAAGGAAGGAAAGCTAAGCTGAATCAATTTACCCAGCATTTCTCAGACTAAAAGCACGCTCAGATATCGTGCGGCCAAGCCAAGGTAATGTGATCATTCTTACATCCCCATGATTAACTGAAACATTCTCTACTTATTGCCCTGAGAGACATAAGTGGGTCTTTTCTGGCTTCTATTCATTGTTACTGAACAGTGAAGATGATGTGGAGATGGTGAGAAACTAAAGCAGTCTCCAGGCTAGTCAGCAGGTCAGAAAAGCATAAATTACCCAAAGACACGTACATACTACACACTAACATCACAATAAACAGAAATACCTGATTCGGCCACTACTGACTGTTCAGCTAAAGTAGGACACACAAGATATCTCATTTGCTACATATTTTATTAGTGGAACAGCAATATTTGACCCTATTTTGAAGCTGTTGCTTACCAACAACTTGCAATTGTTCTGAAAACCTAAGGTGAGTGAGATGTGCTGTTTGGCTCCAGAAGAGCGAGATGGGAACCACTGATATATATCTAGGTCTCATCACGAGACTTGACAAGTCTGATGATAAACAAGTCTTTCAAAGACTAAAACCATAAGCTCGAGAGTTACAGGATTGAGTGCATGAATGAATGTACTAAAGGATTCATTTTATTTACCTCTGAAATGCAGGTAATGTTAAAGGAAACAACAGATCTACAGCATACCTCAGAAAATGAAATATTGCAATTAAAACTAGCATTTAAAATAGTTCAAATAAGTAAAATATCCATGATGTAAGCAGGAACCTTTCCAGAAAGCTACTTTTTGTTCATGTGAAGAGAGTCGAGTTCTCTGTTAAACATTGTGTCAGAAAACCTTACGATTCCTCCCCGCCTAGCAATTTGAGCACATTAAATTATTATTCTACATGCTTAATGCAGTGTAAGGAAGCTATTTCTTTCGTGATATCTGACACCTTTAAACAATTAACATATTTCAGTACAGGCTGCATTTCAAGGCAGTAAGTAGACCTAAGTATAAAATAATCAAGAGGTACCTTTCCCATCAATGGACTGGCTGTAACGTTAAAGATAGTAACTTCATTGCATAAGGAACCCCTCGTCTTTCCCCTGAAAGATTCTGATCTTTAAATATTTCAAAAAGTTGCTTTTTCAGGCCTCAGGTGGCAGTAAATATATTTTTAAAGATGTTACCTCTTCACTGAATGCCTCACTAAGTGGCTTTTTTGAGCAAAATAGCCCCTTTCCAGCTATTTAGTTTTTCTGCACATTTGGAGCACCAATTTGATGAACAGCTCATGTGGGTGCCCAGCTCTTTACAGCTGACCACTTCCCGTGTGCATATATATCAATGAGCACATGCTTGTGGATGCACAGGGAGCACACAATTACCGAGTTATCAGAGTATTTGGTTATTATGGGCATCTAGAGAGACTGTTCTGGGAGATGAGCTGGAGAAAAGAGAAGGGAAAGTCTTCAAGAAAGCCTCAATGAGGTTTGACAGGAGTCAAAAGTTTTCACAGTCTCGTTTTAAACAAGCCTGCATGCCTTTCAGAAAACATGTTTAAGCAATATTAATTTTTCAGTATATGCTTTTTGAACATCTCCTTGTTTTTTTGACTTACATAGCTCACAAGTACAACAGAAGGAGAAATTTGCAACGCATCTTGTTACATACTGGAGCAAGCTTCGTGCTGTCATGGGTCCTTTGGATCTGCTCAAGAAATGCCCAGAGTTGCAGACTTCTCTTTAAAGTCTATTTTTCTGCCAATATGAATGTTGCCCTCTTCTAGCTACCAAAAGTTGAACCTGCCTTAGCATTTTTAGCACTATTGTCTAATGCTTCCATATGCCTCCTTCTTTGTTACCAGACAAATCCCCTCAACTTCCCTCCTCTCTCCTCCAAGATCACTTTTTCATTACTTTTTGACATCTTTCTGTTCTGAAAAGCAGCTCAGGTCTTTCTTAAATATCTGAAGGTGAATTCACATCTGGTTTAAATGTTTGGCACCACGATGAAAGAGCATTTAAAACAACAGACTCAAGCTCTGCCAGTGTCTCCTTGTCCAAGAAAGTGCAAGAACATAAGAATTTTATTGCAAGAAAACTTTAGATCTCTTCATTTTCATGGGACCACAGCCCGTTTACTCAGCTCTACCTGAGTAAACACAGCCTTCACCACGGTGTTTGTATTATGAAAGGCATGGTGTCCATCCAAATGCATTTTATATAGATGTGCACACGTGCATGTATGTATACACCACATGCATCTTAGTGTCCTGCCAGTTTTTAGCAAAAGAAATATTCACAATAACCATGCGACCATTCAGAAATACAAACTTCTGACTTCTGTTTTTTCAGGCTTTAAAAAGACTTTTCACACTTGTAACTGCGCCCAAGAACAAATGCAGTATTACAAGCAGAGAAATAGAGTAGCATAAACCATTTTTACTATTTCTCATCTGCACTAAATACAAAAATTGTGTGTTTTCCAAATCAACTAAATGCCAGCTGCAACGATATCATTAAATCCATAGCAAATCTAACAAATTAATGAGGAAAGCAATTAAGGCTGTATTAGAGACCTTATTCTTACTACACAATCAAAAATGCTTCTTTACTTTTAACAAAGAAAAAAGTCAAAACAAAAGCTTAGAGCTTGAATTTTCGTTTTCTCATTGACCAAATGCATTTAATCTATTTCTCAAATGGCACCATTTTTTGAGAAATAACTTGCAAAGATCTGTGATATGAAATGGAACAAAGCTCAAAAAATAATTAAAAAAATATGAAAGCAGAGGCAGAAAGGAAAAAATATGAAAAAAGAGGAATTAAGACAAAAAAAAAGGTAGCAGCGGCATGAGACAGAGACCGTGGTAGAGAGCTGTATTTACGAAATCATCTTTTGTTTACAAGTGATGTAGTAGGCAAACCCTCCCCTCAGCTGATGGATATAAAAGAAATGAGCATGAGTAAAGAAAAAGGCAGCAAGAAAGAAAATACTAGATGTAACTGTATGCTTATAAATTTATATGATGTCAAGGAAAATTAAATCACTAAATCTGTAAACTTTCTTTATCTAACTCTGAAATCCAGGGCTTTGTCATCAAAATGATCGCTTACAAGACAATCCCAGCACTCCCAGGATTTTATTTTATTTTTTAAGGGTTTAGCCACACATATTAACTTGTCAGCATGGTATTTTAAAGTTCAATGATGTTTTCCTTCCTTCCTTTTATTGCTAAATTTGGTAGTCTAGTGGGAGGTGAAAGCAACATAGCCGTGCTACCCAAGCTAGCCCATTAGCCAGGTGCTGCAGCACGCCACTGCCCAGCCAACCTCCCATTTAGCCATCGTGGTGACCAGTACTTGTCTTCTGTGAAACTCAGTTTCATTCCATCTGTATCTGTCATTTTAAAAAGTCAGCGTATGAAAAATGATGAAAGAACCTGAAGTCCTGGTAGACAGTAAGTGATGAGAATGACAATCTGGTCAGAATGGTAAAATTTAGAAAACTGAATTGTACGACTGCTTAAGAACCAACAGTGAGATCCAAGTTCAATACACAGCTGATATTTCCAAATATTTGCAGTGAAAGGAGCAAATTTGGCAATGTTTTTTCAAAAACCTCAGTGGATTCAGGTCATCTCACTAAACAGAAAGCACACGTACGGAGGGTCAGCTGGAGTGGGCTGAGAGGTTGAAGAGCCAGGACAGAGGATAGAAGCCTCCACCGAGGTTCAGCTGGCATGGAGCAAGGTGACAGCAAAATGAGTCAGCGCTATCCAAGCCAGGTAGGGTTCCCACAGATGAGGGAAAAAAGAGGGGAGGATAAGACAATGATTTACAGGGGTCAGAAATAAAAGTTATGTCTCTGTGTAGAAATCTTTCATATTAATTTCTGTTCCTTCACAAGAGAAAGAGCATATATATGCACCCAACGGATTACACGTAAACTTGAGCAATTAATAGCGGAAAAGAAATTCATTTGTCAGCTCCTGACAAGGACCTCACTGTTCTTACAAAATACAAACAAGCCTGTCTTACAAGTGTTAGAAAAGGGGATTTATCTAAACACCTTCCTGAGAAATGGAGAGTTGTATTTGATATACCAAAGGCAGCACAAGTAAAGACTGCAGAGAAAAAAAAAAAAAAAAAAGAAAAAAAAAAAAGCAAAGCATAGCCAAACACTGCATTAGCAGCAAGGTATTTGATGCGTGGAGGAGGGAAATAGGGAAGTGATATAAATAGGATAATGTGAGCAGTCCCAATGATGTTAATGAGACTATGTATAGAATAAGCACGTCACTATAAACACAAACCACATGATCCACCCTCGTATGTCCATACATTAAGGAACCATTATAGCGGTATCCAGGTTATTCTTATAGTTTCCATTTTTATGTGGACTACTGGGAACCATTTTGATAGATACATATTGTGATGCTGGAGTGAGCTCAAAAACAAAAAAAGCCTCAGTATAATCAAGACTAAAGGAATTGGTGTGTGAGGAAAGAAGAAAATAGCAAAATGTTCCAAACTTGGAAAAGATGCAAGTAACGCAGATTCTTACAGCTTATAAATATGTGAAGAATGTAACCAGCAAGGAGGGACGGTAATTAGTCAGGACAAAATGAGCTTAGCTTTAATTAATGAAAGGGAAACAACTGCAAAAATAATATGTGTATCAGGAGATGCCTTTTTTTTTTTTTAATTATACACAAGTGCAACAACAGTTATTTTAAAGCATCCTACACAGATGTGCACATCAGGTCATTTCAGGTGCAGTGGTAATCTAGACCTCCATAAGGGTGCAGTCATGACCCTACCAGATGGCTGCTAACACGAGTTGACCAGAGAGCCTTCTGCGACCTCTTCCTTTGACAAACCTTCTGTTCGCAGCCACACTGCACAACAGGTCTGCATGGAAGTACAAGTATTCCGAGTACCTATGACTATTCATTTGAATGAAAAATTTGAAGTGCTTACAGCAAATAAACACACCTCTGAAGTGATATTACCATTCTGATGGACCATATGGCTTCAGTGTATTTACATGTATACAGCAGTGAGCTCCTTGGAGCCTTTTTCAGGTGAGCCGTGACAGAAGAGATGCATTGGGCTCGCAAGGCACGTTTGGGTGGGAGGTGCAACTGCGAGCTGCCCACCCCACCCAAGCTTCACCACTGCTGTATTTAAGGTGTTTCCTCAAGAAATTTATTTCTTTCCCGGCCCAAGACCAAAATCTGTTGCCAAAAGTTTGCGTAGCTGGCAACAAATTATGTAAAATTCCCTGAGAGACTTGCCAGCAAGAGGAACAGTTGCTATTCTAGAGGTCAGTGTTTCACTTACTAAAATCCCATCCACCCGCTAACAGCACTGAGCTCCCTCAAAATTTCTCCTGTCTCATGGGGAAAGTCAGATCTGCTCCGCAGTACCCCACAAGCAAACAAGAAATATCACTGAACACTAGACATCACTAACTTCTTGTAACACCAGTCCTATTACTTTGAGGGACAGCAGGAGAGCCTTTGAAGAAATAGGGCATTGAGTAGCTCTTCTTTGTAGGCGGCTGCCATATTAATATTTGTTACTTACTGTCCCTGTTTCACTGAGTTATGCTGTGAAACAGAAATAGTTATATTAACCCTATTGTAATCCTGACATTTCTTGGAAAACGTGGCCTATTGGTAATTAATCTTAGAACTGGAGGTAATATAGTGCTCTCCACTTCACTGACAGCACTACTCATCGTGCATTTATAGCTAATACAAGGACCCTTGACAGGGGAGAGAGAACCAGGCAAATGCGTTAGGCAACTGCGAAAATGAGATAAAAGCTACTGACTTTGTACCCTATAATTCACCAAAAGCTTTCTTCATTTTTCCTAGAGTTAAACACATACTTTAAGAGACAAAAGGTCCATTTTTTCCCTCTCAATGCACACATGTGAGACTCATTAATGTTAATTGGATTTATGAATGCCCACTGAAAAGGGAAGAAACTGTAAAGATTTCACATTTGCGGGGAAACAATCAGAGGAACAATTTCTTGTGTGTCTAGCTGATGAAGAGATTAGGAAATAATGGATGAGTCATTTTACATTATGATTCAAAATTCCTAAAATAGATTAGATGAAAACACTGATTTCTGCACAGGTCATATTAATGTAAAGGAATCTTTCTAAGAACCTGATTTGAACCTTCAAGTGTATCTGTGCCTCTAATTACCTAGCTCTGAGAATAAATCGTGGTCTCTGAATTGTAATTATACAGATTTGTAGCAGTAATTCAATCTGGCAGGTGTAAAATACAAGTGTAATTTCCTCTATCCCCCCTGTAGTCTTCAAAGAGACACTGAACTTGAGCCATTTGATAATTTATTCCATATTGTAGCTTTCACATTTATTATGCATCAAACTTCTGATAGATCTTTTTGGAAGGTGATTATACATGGCTCTGGTTACTCTACTGATTCCAAAATAAATCCAACATTCATTTACCCAGCCTGCAGTGGCCAAAAACTTCAAAGTAAGCTCAAAACTTCTGCTATTTGTGATGGGGGTAGGGAAGAATAAACAGTCTTCATGTAGACAGACTTGCTGTATGGGGACTTCAAAGCTGCTCTTCTCCCATCGAATGAATTGGAAGCTGTCTGTTTGTGTTAAACAGCTCCTTCATACAGAAAAGAGATTGCCACTTGCAAATAGGGAGAAGCTGTGCTTTGGCACTGTCTTTCCCTCAGAATCATTATTTACTTTGAGTAAATCCTGGACTACAAGAAGTCAGTACGGTGCTGCATCGCTGTGTTAAAGAAGAGGCCTGAATATAGAGAAAACAAATTTATATATATGTATTTCATACATGTACATATGTATATAAAATAAAGACAACCCACAACCACCCCATTCCCACTGTCTGAGGGGGTGCAAAATACCCAGCCAATTTCCTGGAGATACTCAAACCACGGAAGCACACACTATCCATCCCTCAGTGCGACAGCTCTGTGGGCTGAGGAGTGGAAGCTTTATGGCTTTTTCCTTCATTTTTCCTCTGCCATAATCTGCATCTCCAGTAAGACAGGAAAAACTGCACCTGGTTACTGCGCACTAGCAAAAGGGTCAGCAGAGGAGCGTTTCTAATGCTTTCCTAGACCCCAGCACCCGCCTAGCAGACTGACCTGTATTGGGAGAAGAATACATGTAGGATCAATAGATAAAGGAATAGAGTGCAGACCTTAAAACTTCTTTATGCTTCCTACTTCAAAAGCACATAAAGCCTCCCCTCCCCTCTTTAAAAACCACTGGAGAAGAATACTTTCTGTTGTAGGACTTGGAAAGCATACAAGGATCAGCACAGGTCACTGCTTCCCAGACTTCCTTGCCGACACACTGAAGGCATCTGCCCATGAAGAGTATCTCTGGATGACTGATCGTGGATTTCCTCATCTCTGTCAGTGCCAGACAATCAGCATACAATAGCAAATGCTCAGTTTGATCTATCTTGCCTCTGCACAATGCTGTTCTACTGGAAACAAATCAACTCCTTTATCGGTAATCCTCTTGGGTGCCTTTTAAAAGCCTTTCCAAATTAAGATTATACTCGCCAGCATTTTTTAATATGAAAAAGTGTAATCAATAAAATACTGCTGATAACTCAGATGATTTGCAGGGGGGAAAATTAAATATGAATTAGTTTGGAAGAGTTCCGAGTCCATCATCTTTCTTAATTATAAATTGGGTCACTGGCTATGAATTGCATGACTCAGCTCAGGAATGCCTAAAAAGAAATCATCAGTAGATTGAACAGTTGCATTTGATTTATTTCTCAGAGCTAAAACAAGCACTATATTTTGGACCTCTGATCGCTTAGGAGGTCCCCAGAGAAAGCTGGAGATGTCGCTCCTGTCAGCTACCCGTCATCTGGGATGAGGGGAGACGAGTGTGCCCAGTGACCCCAAAAAGCTGTGAGCAGAACGTGACAGTGACATGCCCGGCTCCCCAAGGAACCTCCTTACAGCAGAATGAATGAAAAGCCACTCTGCTACAGACTGAACGCAGACTGATAACCATGACTGAGGCTGGGAGGGGCGTTCAGTCCCATGCTGTCCTTAAAGCACAGCTAAGCAGATTAGGGCTGCTCAGCCAAGCTTTGAGCACCCCCAGGGATGGAAATCCCACAGCCTCTCTGCAGTTTGACCACCCTCAGGCTAACTTTTCTCTCCCTGTGTACCCACAACTTCCAATCACAACTTCCAGTGTTCCCACACGTGCCCGCTGCCTCCCACCACACACCTCTGAGAGGCACCTGCCTTAGCAGAACACCCCAAATCTCTCAAGCTCCTCAAGGAACAGAGCAGATGCTACCACTGGCACGACAAACATGCTGGAAGGGATACGCAAAACTTTGCCACTGAGCTACAGGTACTCTCCGTTGTTGATTTCATCTCATCATCAACTACCGTAATTCGTTTGCTGTCCTTGGTAACTTCTCCTTTTCTCTGTAGCAAACAGCTTGGGCATTTGTGTTACCTTCCCATACCTCAGTGTGGTTTCCCCTCCACCACAAGTGCACCGAAAACCTCTACTCTGCAGGTCCACCCTGGGCAGCCTGTAGCTACAGCTACCACCACATTTCGGCAGACTTCTTCCAGTTCTGGTGCCTTGACACCTCCGTCCCCACCAGCACTCACAGGTGTTTCATAAAGAAGCTCAAGGACTTCTGGCATCCTGTTGGTAGCAAGCTCTCTGCTCACCAGGCCATGAGTACTACAGCTCCGTAAACCCCCAGAAGTATTCCTTTAAAACTCTTTTAATCTCTTTCTAGTCCTTAATTCTACCTCCTAGTTCACTTATTTGCCAAACACACAGCTGCCAGATGATTTAGAGGCTCATTTGCACAGTGGAAGGGCAAGCAAATATTATCCTGATTTTTCTCCCTGCTGAATGATTTTTTCCCCCTCAAAATTCACTATCAGAAAATCAGTATCACTATTAGAAAATTCAATGCAAAGAACCAGCAAAATCCAAATCTATTCATCAGAGTATTCTCTTAACCCGAGAATATTCTAAAACATCAACTACATTTTTAAGAAAGAATAAACTGCATGAAAGGCTCTTCAAAGTGCAGTGTCTATCAAAAATCTGTTTGATTCATTTAAAGTTGTTTACTGCTCATGTAAAAGAACATAATGTTCTTCCTGTAATTACATTAAGTCTCACTTTTAAGAAAACTGAAACTTTTTTCTTTTTCTTTTTTTTTAAATAAAGAACATTTGGTGAAAATACAGTATTTTGTAAAAAAAAAAAAATAAAAATAAGTTATTGGACGCTATGGTGTAGTGTACTGTGCTGTGAGTAAAAGCACAGTAAAAAAGTAAAAGCTTTTGGCTTTAAAGATGTAGGCTCAGGTGGTTTTCACTGACTGCTCAGACAACCCTCTCTATACATCAAAACCCCACACAGACCAAGGGTTGTCCCCACATTTTTATCTCCAGACATTTTATGAAACTCCACTTTCTGAAGCAGCAGTCGCCGTGCTATCCGCTAATGGGTGCTGGGGCCTCCTGTTGCAGGCACTCTCAGCAGAAATTAAATACTTGGGAACTGCAGCTATTTAAACAGATACCCTAAAAGACCAATTACATTCCACAGTGTAAATCCATTTATAAGTGTATTTACTATAACTTTATGGACACCTACACACAGTAAAAGAATTTTATTATAATTATTTTTTAAATTACAGTCTCAGACACATTGATTCATATTAGCTGTGGAAGGATGTTATCAGTAAGCTGGAAGGGAGGCAGCTTTCCTGTTCCAGGAAACTTATCTCTAATAGGTGAAGAGACAAATTCTACCAGACATTTTGCAATAAAAAAGTTTTAAGAGGAAGACCTGGCCAAGACCTGACCAACAGAAGTAAAGTGGCTAAATGTGAGATGTGAGAAATGTACAACTTCAATATTGGAGCTGGGCTGGGCCCCAGAGCCTCATCAGTTGCTATTTGCGGAACGGAGAGTCTCTAAAAATATCACAAAAAAAAAAAAAAAAAAAAAAAAAAAGTCATTTTAAAGAAATGCAAATGAGCATGGTCAGACAAAAAGCCTGACCAGTCCAAATTATGTTCCTAAGTCTTTTGTACAAACTGAGAATACTGATGAGACTAAAAAAAAAAATCTCTCCTGGTTCCTCAAGCTAAATCTAACCATTTTCCAAGGCATTTTTTAAGAATCTGAAGTGAACCCCCTGGTTGTTGTCAGGACGGCAATGCCAGGCTGGGGATCCAGTGTTGCCCCCCAGGCCTTATTTGAGGATTTGCTCCTACAGCAGTGGGAGAAGAAATGGCATTTCCTTTCTGAAAACTCTCTGTATAGCTACCACCATGGGGTTGGAACCCACGTTCCCATCTTGAAAATATTTGGAAATTTGCTCTCTGAACTAATTTACAAACAGGGTTGCATGGGAATTCATGTCCACGCACAATTTGGCTTCTTGGAAAAACCATTCTCTGCCAAGGGCAAAAAGAAACCCTCTGCCCAGCCTGTGCCCCTGCCACAGCCAGTCCTCGGAGGAAGGCAACTACAAATACATTTTAACAAAATAAATTAATTACAGTAGGAGTTTACAATTCCAGCTCCCTCATGCCTCCAGGCAGTTTCTTATCTGTACTGGAAAAACAAGGTTAAACATGACAAATATTGTGCCTCCTTGTGAGTAAATGTTGTTTTGTTTACTCTGTGTTTGTTTTTTTTTAAACAACATCATGCCACAGCTCATCATATAACCATCTCTCAAGGATGCTGGAGGAAGAGCATTTGTTCTCTCTCCAAAACTGTGTGGAAAAATAAAAAAGGGTCTGACTAGTGCTTGTTCATAGCAATTGGCCCCATACAGCCAAGCTAGGACGGCTCGATGCCTCTCCCATGCGCACATTTGAATAACAACTGAGGGGAAAAAATAAAAATAAATAAAAAAAAAAAAGCTGCTCAGTTTCTTTTGCCACCAGGGTATGTTGAAGAGTCTTTGCGATCACGAAGGCTGCCATCCTCATTAACTGTATTAAGATATTACATAATAGAAAATACTGTGGATTGATTTTGTGGGGTTATCCAGCCCATTCCTGTATCCCAAGATGCATCTTATTCAACAGCACTGGCTTCTGCAGATGCTCCTTGTTCCTGCTGCTGTGCCTAAGTGCCATGCAGAAAAGGAATTATTTTAATTGTCACCAAGTAGGGGCATCCAAGACCTTGCAGACACTTGGTCAAAAGCCCTGCTCGAAAACCCGCTGTGCTAAACTAAGACTACTTTTGATTTCGGTGTCCTCCAGATCTGCTCCTCACTGTAAGCATTTTTTTCAGCGGTGAATCCCTCTTGGCAGCAAAGTCAGCAGAGCAGCCTGTTTCCCACACCCACAGAAGAGGTGAGACTTTCAGAGTTGCAACCTGCACGTTGAAAAAGTTCAGGAGGACAGTTTCAGAAGCCTAATGAATCCAAAAATACGCATGGTTTTGAATACAGAGGAACCAAGTTGCTGTTTTCCACTCAGCGTATTTGAGCAGCATGTTAAAATTAATATTCTGTGTCTCTGAGCTGCAAGATCACTACGGACATTTGCATCAGAAAATATTCAAGGCAAAGGCCCTCCTCAGACTTATTCTTTAAGGCCTTGATCTGGAAAAAAAAAAAAAATCTGAACAAGTGTACTAATTTAACCATGGTAATAGGCTAATTACATTCCAGAGCATACCGATGTGTTTGAAGTTTACCATGCATTTAATAAGCTTTTACAGTACAAAAGCTCAGTCGTAACTCTCTGTTTGAATCAGACACAGTCTCAGTTTAAATCTGCTACACATCAGACATCAGCTCCTACTACTTTTTGGACCAGACCCTGCACCTGTACAGAGTCTGATGTAGATGACAGTGCAGAGCACACACTGCACTTACAAAAAAAAAAAAAAAGCAGAACGACTCACGGCAAGAGCAACCGCTGCAGGTCAGCACCTTCCTCTACTTTGAATACTGTTCATACAAACCAACCTTGGGTTTGAAAACAGTAAAACAAGAATAGCAAGAGTATTTTATACTCACTGCACGAGACTTGTGACCTCTCCAAGTTGCTTTAGAGGAGCACTTAAGTTATAATAGCCTCCTGTTCACTCAACTGGCTGAACCGATCCTGTTGATGATGCTCAGAACCAGTGCGGTTACCTACAGCCTTAAACAATGTGAGGAGTCACTTGTCTTCACACAAATTAATGCAAGAAGTAGAATAAAGACACAATTTTACTGTTACTTCCATTTTATTACCTTATTCCATTATTTTCTCAGTAGTTTTCAAACACTTTAATGACACTGATTAACTATCAAAATTAAATTAGGGAGAATTTATTTATTTTTAACGTTGTAGTGAGTTTCAGGTTCTCTCACAGAAAAGACGTGAACATTTTCACATTCTACGCTCAGCTCACGAGCACAGCAAAATACCAAAGCCATTAACATCTCCACAGGACACAAGCTATAGAAGTAAGAGGTGATTTTTCTTGTCCTGCTCCGCCAGACTTCACTATGTAGCTTGATTTTTTTTGCAGGTTGCCTTGCCACCTAACTTCTCATCCAACTGTTAGAGCCACACCCCAGGAAAGGCCATGGCACTGCTGTGACTCCACGGGCACAAGCCTGTAGGTGCACGCTGCAGTTGGTACCACTGCTCACAACTGCTGTATACAAATACCCATTTACATGAGGTTCAGTTCAAAATGCCCAAATGCTCCCTTTCAGATGATGAGGATGCAAACCCACATCGAAGGGTTGGCTGTACAGTGCCCCAGCCAGCTCCTGCTCCACCTCCAGCTCCTGTCTTTGCAGTTACTCAGATACTGTTCATGGTACGGGAGCTCTCTCCAGATACATATAAATATATACGTTCTCATAAAACACATCTTTATGTCCACCACCACGTTTAATTTAGTGGATCTGGAAATGCATCAGTATTCCACAAAATGCAAAAGAAAGACAACAGACAGCCTGAACAACAGATGGCATTTTCAGAATACACCAGTGTAATCGATTCCTGAACTCCATCGAGTTTTTATAAAAGCATAACTAAAGCCTAGAACTTCAATATATATATATTGTGTACAATCTGTTTACATCTTTATAAGCCAGTGTACATCTTCATAACCAAAATGTGTACACATGTATGTACATGCAGACAGACACAGAGAGTGGACAAGCATGTTACTGCCATACATCATAATGGATTTCTGTGTTTAGTCCATTTGAAACTCCAGCCCCTGGACTATGTGCTCAACACGAAAGTTTTTATCTTACCCCCTTTCTATCAGCATCAATTAGACTGACTTAAAACTGGACTTAGAGCAGCCACTGAAACCACCCAAAGGTCTAACTCTTTCACAGACCCCTTTGGGCAATAATAGGGCCTTATTTCTGATCACCATTAGAGAAAACATCCAATTAAAAATCATGAACAAGCCCTCTGTGGCCAGTTCTCCATCACTGTAAACCTATCTTTTGGTTTATATTCCGAAAGACGTTTTAAAGATTTAGCAAATCACCCGTGGCTGTGACTCCAAACAACCGATTTCTCCCTCCAGAGAGCTATTCTTTCACACAAGTTTCAATACTTTTTGAGATTATAAACTGCAACACAGCACCACAGCGAGGAAGATGAAGTACAATGAAAGACCAGTGTCATTTGACCTCTGTAACACAAGGCATAAAGCAGCATGCGCTACACGTATGAAAACTTTAGGAGACCCATGGACAAAAGGAAGAGCTGTAGCAAGTGGCAAGGTATGTAAATGGCTACTGCTAAGAAAAGGAGACTTGGGAAAAGCTTCAAAGTCCCTGAGTGTGAAGCCCGACAATAAATGGCCAAGCAATCAGGCCTGCGCTCACTGCTGAAACGCCAAGGCATGAGCATTATTGCATTAATACATGGGAAGAGCATCGGAGCTCTGTTTGCCTTTGTTGCATTTTACTGACTTGCATCATAAGTCGCAAGTTTCTTCCTCAAAACACGTCTGCCACGCGACAGACAGAGCGATCTGTTTGTGCAGACCAACAAAACCAACCACGGCATCTTTCCTCGGGAGCTGATACGCCGCCGAGTACTCCAGTGGCAGATTAGCTATCATTATGAGATTGCACCTACTTGAAGACTGTTTCAGATAGCAGATGCTGCCATGGGGAAAATAACGCCTTATTCAAGAGCCCAGATACCACAGCTTCCATTTAATGCAACTCCCACATTTTCTGAAGAAATGTTGTAAGTTTGGATGCTGCTCTTCCACATCTGTTGAGCGTCTTTCACGTCAATGGGTAATTGCTGTTTATTTTCCTGGTACGGAGCAATGGATTGTAAGGGAGTAAGCGTGCCCTCCCACACCGAGCGGTGATGCAGGCCGTTCGGGAGCACACACATGGCAAAGCTGTACCACCAGCTAGCCAGGACCGTACAGAGATGTGCATTCCCTCCTTTTGGCCCACCGTCTCACTCAAGGATCATGCACAAGTGGTTTTTTCTTATTTAATAAAAGAAGTGCTTCTCACAGCAGCCCGTTTTCCTCAGACTGCCTAAATCCACGCTGATTTGTTCCTTCTCGTGCCTTCCCTCCATGCGTGGCTTTTCCCTCCACGCCTTCTCGACTGACAGAGCCGTGGCCTTCCCTTTCTTTGTAACTTCATAATTCCATCCCTCACCCACTCCTCTCCATCTCCTGAACAACCCTGTCCCAGATACCTGCTCTCAGTGGGCACTACAGCTAGGCAAACATTCAGGAAAGGACGTGCCTGTCAATAAGGCACTAGAAGCACCGCTGTTTCACGCCTTTTACCAAAAAGCAGCCCTCCGATCCTCTCCATTGAGAACAGTGAAGACTGTTCTCCACATTCCCCACCTCCGTAGGGAAGTTGTGCCTCTCTCAGCCCCCTTCCCCTCACTAAGGTCTGGGCAGAAGGGTGCTGGCTCCTGCTTCCCTGCCCGACCAAAGGACCAGGGCTCTCAGGGTCATTAATGGAAATCTGTGCAGAGTTTCACTCTCCCCCCACCCCTTTCTCTTTTCATCATTTTTTTTTTTTCTTAAACCAAAATAGAAAGCACAAAGCTTTGTGCTTCATGCTCCCTACCTGGGGAGCAGGGGCTTGTGGCTCTTTCTTCCTGTTACCTTATGGAAGCTTTGAACCAAAACTTTTTAAAGCTTTAAATGACTTTAAATCTGTGTGAAACAGAACACAGCCAAAGGACAAGCACACAAGGATCACCTGCAGGGACAAACAATCGGGAAAAGTACTTCTCAGTGTCCTCTCATCGAGAGCAGGGCAGAACAAAGCAGGTCCAGGTGAATCCCCGACCACTGCAGAGCAGGACAGGAGCCCCAAGGACTTTCCTCCCTCAAGAGCTCTGATTTTGCAGCCAGGCTAGCATTAAACCATCTCAAAACCAGAAACTATCTGGATTCAGCTTTGTCAGGGTGTTTTGGTGATGCAAAAGCACAGATGATGTCAAAATTTCAGGGCAGTAGCTGGTGGGGGGGGAGGAACAAACAGAAAACCCAACTTCATCAGCCAACTAGGAGCAGCACTTTCCTACCTGCTACGAAACTCCCAGAGCACACGGAGCATTGTTACTTTCCAAAGTTCAGTGTCAGAGCTCTTCAGAAGGAGCAAAGCTAAACACATCTGCCAGGTTTTGCACAGAGGCAATTCCATGGTGTGTGAACAAAGGCTGTCTTCAGGTTCTCCCCAGCTTATGAGGGAGCGGGGATTTTCAGAAAGCGTGGATTAGGAGCACAGATGAATACAGACAAAACAAACTGGGGAGATGTGCCCAAGTCAGAGCTGCTCTGAAATATTTCTGGCGTTTAGATTTACAAATCGGTGGTTCTCCTAAGCTTATTCTAGGATGGAAGACACCAAGAGCCCATTAAAAGGGTTACATTCCTATCAGAACTTCCAAAAACATGCCCTACTTTGTATTAATAAAGGTTTTCTTCTTTGTAAGGTGGAAAGCCTCTGAAAAGATCTAATGTTTGATTTCCCAATAGCAGCTGTCTGAAACCTACTTGGGTACCTCAGAGCTGTTAGTTTGAGCTATCAAACCACGCCACGTTGCAACTCAGCCTTTTTACCTACTTGATATTAGAAATCCCCCAAACACAAATAAACCCTGGTGTCTGCATACAGACCCTTTATCTTATAGCCAGGGACTCCGCTATGCTGTCAACGGAGCAGGCACCAAGAGCCCTCCCCTTCCAGAACTTCGCCAGTTACACAGCTCGCTGCCCACAGCACAAGCTTTAAAGGCAAGGTTTCTGACAGCCAAGCCGTGAGCAGTGCTATCTATTCCCCCACAAACATCTATTCTCCCTCACGGCAAAGCAGGGTTGAGTTAGATTTCTTTCCAGGGTGTTTCAAAGCCTATGCAATATGCTCATTTGAAGTTCAAGATAACACCAGCCTGACTTTGATCACTAGTGTTCGCACCAAAACATACAAATCTGGACTGTTTCCTGATACCAAGAAAAAAAATAATTACAAAACAAGAACAAAACACCACTGAAACAGGACCCACGAGGAGCTGCCGGGTGATACACAGTCCCAAAGTTACACCAGAGCACTCTCAGCCTTGCCAGCCCCTCGACTGAAATTGTTCTGTAGAAAGAAGACAACGTATTGTGCAATTCCTCTAAGCGTACCAGGTTTTGCGACTGTAACAGGGAGATATTACACACATATTGCCATCTCATGGATGCTACAAATATTTGTTTAAAATTCCGAGAATGTACTTCCTCACAGAGAAATGTGCGGAATCCACAGCAAAGAGAACTGCTGTAAGATTTACAGCATGAAAGCAGGAACTTTACACTTGAAACGGTCCAAAAATCTGCCTCCGATTCTCTCGTAGTAGTTACTATTTTTACGACTTGGCTCAGCCTGGCTTTAATCTCTTTATTTAGGAAGAAATTGCAAGCTTGCCAACTCTAGCAAAACGTTAAGCACTTCAGTAAATTCCCCGTCGACACAGGTCGTGCATTCGAGGGAAGAAGCAGGGAGGGAGCGAGCCCAGCTCCATCCCCTGCGAGGGGGGTTTAGGAGCGGGGCAGGGAGCGGTGGGCAGCGTGGCTCAGCCCCACACCACGCTGCGGCCCCCTGCCCGCCCTGCTCGGCCACGCTAGCACCTTGCTGGGCAGCAGGGCTCAGGCAGCGTGGGGCTGAGGCCTTCAATACTTGCCCTGTCCCTTTTGGGTACCGGCTGCGAGGCAGCAAAGCCGGCAGGTGCGAGGACACTCACGGAGCCAGGATGCTCGAGCATCCGCGTGGACTTCACGGAGTTACCGAGCCAGGCTGTCAGAGCTGATCAACTCCATCCAAACCCAGGGGTTGTTTGAAAAAAGCACTCGGCAGCCCACCGAGCAGCCGGCCAACCAAGCAGCCAGCACAAACGCCTCTCGCTCCTGCAGCTGCCTGCGAGCAAGCGAATCCTCCTGCCCAAGTAAGTGTGCAAGTTTCGGCTGCCGCTTGCCTCGCCGCGCACCGGGGAGCTGGCAGCCCCCTGGAGACCCTCTCCGGCTCTGGGTGTCCGGGGGATGCCCCCAGCCCCTCCTGGACTCCACGCCGGGGGCTGTAACCCCCCGCCCGGGTCGGGGCGCCCATTCCCAGCGTTTCTAGGGCCGGGCTGCAGATGCTCGGCCCCGCAAAGGGGAGCCCCGGAGGCTCGCAGGGGGGAGCGGCACCCGCGGAACCCCCCCGGGGGAGCGGAGCGCTCAGCCCCGGCCCCGCCGCACGCCCATTTGCGTACAGAAATATTAAATAAGATTAAAAAGAAAAGCCCGGCCAGGGCTCCAGCTCCCTGCACCAGGCGCTAACGCACACGCAGCAATTTCCATTTCGCCGGAGCCGCCGCTGCGAGGAGAAGGAGAGCGCGGAGAGGCTGGGGGGGAGTGGGGGGTAGGGGCTGGGGGGGAGGCAGGAGAAGCCATTACCAGAGTTTTGTCCCCGTTCTTGCTGAGGGGGCCTCGGAAAACTCCCTTGATGTTGCGAAAGTGCCCGTTGCTGAGGTGCGCCGAGCTGATGACGATGTAGTAGCACTCCATGGGGCCGGGGCTCCCCGGGCACTGGGGGCCCGCTCGGGAGCCCCCCGGCATGCGCGGCACAGCCCGGCACGGCTCGGCACGGCTCGGCACAGCCCGGCTCGCCTCTACACCCGGCGCGGCGCCTGGCGGGGGAGGAGGAGGAGGAGGAGGAGGAGGAGGAGGTGGTGGCGGAGGAAGAGGAGGAGGAGGAGGAGCGGCGGCATCGCCGTGGCTTCGGCGGAGCCGTGTGCGGTGCCGCCTCCGGCGGGCATAGCGGTATTATAGCGGGCGGCGGTGCCGCTCCGCTGCACGGAGCCAATGGCAGGGGGACAGCGGGACGGCGGCGGCCGGGGGGGGACAGCGGCCACACAGCCCCGGGGGGGGGGACAGCGGCCGCACCGCACCGCCACGGCAGGTAAAGGCTGGGAGCTCCCCTCCGCATCCCTTTTTTTTTCGGGGAGGATGCGCCACCGTGGGTCGGGGCGGGGTGGGGTGGCCGAGCATCCCTCCCACCATCCTCCCCCCCCCCTCCCGCGGTTCCCGTATCTCTGCCTCTCGAGTATTTCTTTCCCAGTACCTCGGGTCAGCCGCTTCAGGGCGGGGTCCCCAGCCCGGCTCTGCAGCCGCTCGCACCCGCCGCTCCCCCGCCTCCTGCCCCGGCCCCGCTGCGCTGCCCCCGCCCGGGGAGGGAGGGAGGGAGGGAGGGATGCAGGAACAAAGGGTCCCCGCCTGCGAGGCAGGGAGCCGGGAGCCTTCCTCCGCTTTTGGCAGGGTTTGGGAAAGGTTTGTGTGTTCCAGATGCTCGGGTCCTGCTCTTTTTTCCTCCCCGAGAGAGCCCTGCCTTGCAGCCCCAGCCCCAGGCAGCTCCCCCCTTGTTCCGCACAGCTACGGGGGCAGCCGCTGCTCCGGGAGGGGACGCCTCGGAAAATAAGCGCAGAGCCGCGCTGTAACCTCCAAACACCCGGCCCCCAGGCAGCAGCTGCTGCTGGCAACGAAACGTCCCCATCCCAGCAAACCTCTCCCTCTAAAATCAAGGCACCCGGGAAATTTTGGAGGGCGGAGGGGAGCGGGGCAGACACTTTTCCTACCGGGATCTGTGCAGTTTGTAGCCCTGCTAAAGGAAGCGACAAATCATGGGAGGCGCCTTGCTCCGAGGAGACTTTTCTATCTGCTCTACTTCCCACCCTAGGGCGAGCAGCACGACTTGACAGGTGTCATTCATCCCTCTCAGCCTGCAGTACTTTGGAAGGGATCCTGGAAATGCCAAAAGCACTAAGTTTTGACAGTCCCGAGACAGGTGAGGCACCAGAATGTGCTGCTGCTTGTGACAGCCCCCCAAAAATAGGGTGAGAGAGGTAGGCACGCATAATAGCCCACTGTTTTTGTGTGCATGTTGGTATATGCACAGCCAAAAATAATCAGCGGGCTTAGTACAGTGTAAACACGGAGTCAATATCATAAATACTTGATAGGCTTACCAGCATCCCACATTTAGGGTACAGTTTCAGCCCCAGCCTGTCTCACAGGTGTACATGTAAGTAACACTGAGTTGGGACCCTTCCGTGTGCCAGGTTGCTGCAAGCTATAACATTAGTTTCTGTGGTGGGCTTTTGGATGGTGCTGCCAAGGGAAAAGCTGCCAACTGGAAGGTTTAGTTGAGAAGCTCCCCTGGGCAGCAAGGCTTTCACAAATGTCCCATATTTGGGTAGGATAAAGTAATGAAAAGACAGAGAACAGTAACAAAAAGAAAAAATATATATATTCAGCTTCTTTTTTGGGGGGAATAGGGCATAAAGTGTATTCATTCCTGGACTAAAACACCAATTTTTTCCACCTTTCTGAACATAATGTTCCTGCTAGGCCAGCTCCTCACAGCCAACCTCCTCTGTGCATTCCCCCTTTCAAAGAATCACAACGTTTGAACGTCTTGGCAATGCCCTCGACCACTTGTTGCATAGTGCGGGTGTTAATTAAACGTCTTCTGAAACCAGGGATTCCCATGCTCAGGGCCCTAGGGCTGCTCGCAGGGCTTGCATGAGGCACGCAGACACTGCTAGCATGCTCTTGCTGGGGGTGCAAGGCCGTGGGAAATGAGAGCACCCAATAAGCAAAATACAGCTCTTCTACTTTTTCTAACTGGCCACTTTTTTTTTTTTTTTTTTTTGGCTTCCTCTCTCACACTTTACTATCTTCAGTTTTCCCTGTGGTCACACATGTTCAGGTGCTTCTTCCTCCAAAATCTTTTCCCTTTAAAAACAAACCTTGATAAATTGCTAATTTCCTAAGCCCCTAACCTCACGGTTCTACATACCCTCAGCCCTACCTATTTCTGTCTCTGTCCTATTCCCCTGAGTAAATACGTGGGGTTGGAGCCGAGGAGACTTCATTCAAGTCTCTGCCACACAGCAAGCGTGGTGCTGCTGATTAACTCATTCTCTTATTCTACCTGATACTTCCTCTTCAGGAAAATCTCCAAGGAGTTCCTGTGTAAAACTGCAAAGATCAGCTCAAGGAACTGGATATGGATTTGAGAGACCTTGTGGAGAACTTCTGGACTAGAAGCCAGTGAATGAATTACATTAATTCACGTACATTGTACTGTTTTGATGGGGGGGGGGGTTGTTAGGTTGGTTTTGCCTGTGACGATTATATTCTGTAGTTCAACACATTGTAACATTCATCATTCAAGAAACAGGCCTGGCATCATTCAGAAAAAAAAAAATACTCAACGGTATCAATAATCCCCTTTTGTTTAACAATCTCCAAAGCACGCCACAGCATATGCATTACCAAGTGAATATATTCTGAGAAATCCTTTCACTCACTGCTGAAACATATCCAGCGAGGATAGGAAGTAGTACCCATGCAGTAAGTCACAAGAAACCCAATTCAGCTCCCACCACACTTCTTATTGAATTCAGTATGATTCAGTTTATCCTAAGAATCTCTTTCTCTAACTGATCTGCTGAGACACACCTCTTTACCCTTTCTTTTCCCCCTTTACTTTCACTGTCTCTTTCTATTGATCTCCTTCATTTTTTTTTCCTCGTTAGCCTTCCATGTTTCCCCCCTGTTCCTTAGATGCCCTCCACCCATTCATTAAGCAGAAGGCAAAATGGGAGTATCCTGTTTACCTTTTAAAGGCCATTACGACGTAATGCACGTTATAGTGGCAAAACACACGATATGCTACGTTACAAATGCATTCATTCATCAGCTGTGGGGGTGGTGAAACTAGAAAAAAGGAAACTGGGACGTTCCTGTAGCCTCGTTGCCCAGCACATCCTTCACCACATGCGAAGAGCATTGCAGTGGGCTCCCTGTCTTGGGGCATGAGCCACGTAGAGAGCTGCTGCCACCATTGCCAAGGAAAGGCAACAGCGCCTTGGAGCCCTGTGAGCTCTTGGGCTGTGCCCTTCAGCCCTCAAAAGTGGCAGCAAGAGGATTGTAAAGGCTTAAACTACTTCTTCTGCTTGATCTGAAAAGCAGCCACAGAAATTTATTAAACCCTGCAGTAGGGAGAAGATTTGTGCTTTGGTTCACCAGCCGCATGAAGTGCATAATTTCACACCGCTGTTCCTGCAGAGCATTGCAGGAAGCTGCAGCCTCATGAGGATTGCCCCCTCACATGCCCACACAGCCCTGTCCAGCCCTGAACAAGCTCACATGGCTGAGAGATGCCAAATCTTTCCTACCCTCCTCTTCCAAATTACCAGCACTACCGCTGTCTGCCGTAGGATACTGCAGGGAAAAACCTTTTGGTCTTTAGTAAATCAAATATGCTGCTCTCTCTGGCTTGCCTTCTTAATGTTTATGCTGCAGAGCTTCCCCAACAGCTCATGCAAGCTCCTAAAATGATTTCCCCACCCAATTTCTCCCCTCTAAATAAAACTGCTTAAAGCCTGTAGCTTGTGAACTGTGCTAGATCCCCTGGCACACCTCTCGAACCATGCTTTGAAGAGCATTGAGGATGCTGGCACAGTTTGACCGCAAGCATCACTGCTTCATCCTCCTCTTTCAGCTTGCAGACTGGGGGAAAGAGACACTCCAATACGAGCTGACATCCAGAGGTAGATATGCCATTTGCTCTGCATTAAACCACACAGCAGGGTCCTCCAAGCAAACCCTGCAGCATGCACACAGGCAGAGCAGCTCTCCACGGAGAGCACGTGGAGCCAGTCACCAGCACCAGAGGAGTCCTGGGACTGATCCATGACCGACTGCTATGGAGAAAGACTCCTCAGCTTTACCCCATAATATTCCAGTACAATAGTGCAAGGAACAATACAGATAGCACTGGAAAACTCAATAAAGAAAAAAATATACCTCTCCATAAATCAAAACCCAAACGCAGTAAGGCCACAGAATGGGTGTGCTTCCTCAGAAACATCAGTTAAAGCCCCCAACAGTCCAGCACACGAATTACACAGCCTGCACAATATTAAAGCCAACAGGACGTTAATTCCAGAAAGCAATATCCAAGGAGAGATCAATCAGCCCTCCAGTGTCTTGTAGACTTCTGAAATGAGAGCCAACTAATGAGGACCACACTTCAATTTTTACCTTTTTTTTTTTTTTTTTTTTTTAATTGTAACCAGTTAAAAACTTGCTTTGTTAAAAAATACATAATACTTCAAAGATACTGAAGAAGCAAGAGGCTTTTATGTGAAAGAAATTAGGTACCAAGAGAAAACCCAGCAAATAAAAGCAAATTAATGAATAAATAGGAAAATCATACATTTAAGGAACTAGGATAGCAGGCGGGTTGTGGCCGTTTAACAGAAGCAGGTTATTTCCCATGCTCACATCCACACAACTTTTTCCAGAATTAAAAGAGTTCAAAGAATCGATTGGCAGTCTTGCACAGTCAATAGGAAACCACCTTTGCTGCGCTTTGCTTGATTACATCAGCGGCAGGAATTGCCACAAGAAGTCCCGAAATTCAGGCCAGGACTTGGCACTGCAACCCATCTTTTCCACTGGGTGGTGGTAATGAGATCAAAAAGTTCAGGAGCACAAACTGCAAAAGCACTGGGAACAGAACCGCTATTCCTTGATTCATTCTGCCCGCCTCTACACAGGTACGTATCTGTGGGTATACATGGCTACGTACACACACACAGCCTGGAAACGTGCATGTCCATTCCTGTTTGTGCCGCACTAATGAGAGGATGAGTAAAATAGTTTCTGAAGTATTTCAAAGCACGAAAGAAGAATATTAAAACATCTCTGGAATGGCTGGTGCACATTCTATAATTAAACGCCGTTTGCCTCTTTAGTATTCAGTTCACCAACATAATTTTCTCAATGTAAAAGCTGAGCAGAGCTGGGGTGACACTGTAACACCGATGACAGGTCAGAAAGTAGAACTATATTATTCCTGAATGAGCCAATATAAATTAGAGACCCACCGGGAAAATAACTGTGGTTAATATTTTAATAAATTTCATCGAGTTCAACACATGACATACTGTTATGGCTTCCTTTAACTTGTGATCTGTAGTAGTCAGAAAATAAAATTAAAATTCAAATTCAAAGCAATGTGTTCATTTCAGAAATGCTACACATTGCAGAGAGATCTAATTTTTAGAAGGGGAACGTTCGGCATCATCTGAAAATCAAAACCCTCTACAATATTTATGGTTACAACCTCCCAGTTTTAAGACACCATAAATCAAACCAGACATTAATTGGTTCACTTTCACAGGGTGCTTGTTCTAACAATACCAAAACACAGCAGAATATCAAGTACACGCTGGGGAAGGATACTTCTACCTCCATGCAGTATGACATATTGCCACGTACAGGTTGGATCGTACCCCTTTACACCACGGCTCATACGAAGAGCAGGTAATGTAATATTGTAGTAACCACGGTATATCATCCACGAGTTTGGTTTAACCCCTCAACAGTGGTGAAGTTCGTTACGCTAATTAAGACAGGCACATCTTTACCCTGCGGCTCCCAGGCATTAGAGCCCACGACACGTTTTGTCAGTAACGTTGTGAGGCTTACTTGGGAACCTGAAGCAAGGTTCGGAGGTGGTCAGAGCCTTATGTCTGCATTCGCTCACTGTTCTGCACCAGAGTTTCACCTCCTGATCTTATCTGAACAGACTTTTATGGCTTATTTCCCTTTTTTATTGTACAGCTTAAAAAGGCAGTAGGACTCCTGGCTGGAGTATGCATAAGCCACGCTGTACGCTATAATAATAATGGTAAAAGCCCACAATTTTTACCATCTCCGATCTAAGCACAGGTAGGTACATGCACTGCTCTAATGTTCTTGGAGTGCTCATTACGGTCCTCCTGAGTGGTGCTCAACACTATCAGCTTCCTGTGGGAAAGGCCCTGTTTACTCATTAGAACAATTATATAATTTTTTCCTTAATAACTACCGACTTCCCAATCTGTCTACTGCGGAGAAAGAATATAATTGCAAATAGGAAAAATCTTTTGATGCTAAAAATACCATCAAAAGAATTTATTCACCTTCCAAAATATGACTAACTTATGTGCTTAATTAAAAATAGCCATATCAAAATAGCCCGGAGCATATTATAGATTACCAGCCTGAAAGATTTCATTGTAAGAAACAAAGTCAGTATTGTTCTAAAAATAGAGAGGATTTCCAAAATCCAGTATATCCTTGTTGGCATTTTGACTATTAAAAAAATGCCTACATAATTCATTTCATTAAGGAAAAACATCCTCATTAGCTCAAGCTAAATAAATCGTGCTAAATTTTATCCAAACGTACATTTTCTTGGGTATCTGTAAAACCTGTGTAAGCAGAAGACAAAGCAGAACACCATTAATAGCAACACCAAGACAACTGCCATTGATAATCTGAAAACCTGTGCTCAAGCTGCAACACAAGCAGCTTTTATTTAATCCAAATTTTCAGTCCCCTTAGACTTATATTGCTCTTCTGCTGCTCAATCCTGAGTTCAAAGAGTCCTCCTTCTTTCCAAGATGGAAGGGAAGATGATTGCTGCTACATCTAACAATTACACATTAATTTAATTAAAATAATATGCACTCTGACCTCACTTATTATTTGATTGGAAAAAGTTTCAAGTAGTTTCATGATTTCTCTGCTCTCCAGCCACATAACCTTTCAGAGCAACAGCTCCTGGCGATAAAGTCCACAGATAGGGCCACCAAAAAATAAATTATCTTCAGTTCCAACAGACCATCTCCCACTTCCTTCTTTGCATAATATGTAGATACAAAGTTAGGTGTTTATTTTTCCACTTTTATTATTGCTATGTACGCTCTAACGTCACTTGACATATTTGCGTAACTGTGTATATTACTCCTCCTCCACTCAGACCTGAACCTAACAGAGTAGATCTGTTAATAAAATATAAACATTCAGAATTATGCATATTTGCTTTCACAGAATTTCTATACTAACGTCTCCTAAGTGCATTGAATTAGCCTTGAACTGACCGTAACACTGGCATTCCCATTAGAACCAATGACACTGATGTGTTTGAAATGCAAGAACCAGCAAGAGGAAAAGACTATAAAATGCTTTAAAAGTCGAAACAAAAATAAATCGCAACTATTTCCTGGGAACTGGTGTATTGAAAACTTTTTTTTTTTTTTTTTTAACAGGAAAATGCAAATTAAAAATAACATGTAGAAAACGCGCAGAAAAAAAAAAAATCATCTGCACTCAAATTCTCATGTCTCAAAAAAGCAAGCTAAACCTGCTGATCTGGAAATAGCTCCAAACCAGGCAAAGCGAACAAACAAAACCCTACTTGTTTTGAAGCAGACCTTGAGATTTGCAGCTTACATTTATTAAGACAAATCACAGGTCCCCTTTTGCTTGAAAAGATGAGATTTTGAAATAGCAAGTGGAGAGATGACTTGACTATCACAACTGTATCTCTCCTTCTAATATATTTTCCAGAACGCTGTCCAATGTATTTTAAAAATACCCTCATTAGATAAAGCATTTGTGTTAACAGCCCAAGGGACTGAGCCTGGTAGACTCAGCCATTGCCAGGATTGCCCCTCACCACCTTACCTTGTCTAAACTTGCCTCTTGTAAGCATTTTCCTTGCTAACGTTTTGTCAACTTGAAATCCCCATCAATTCTGTGACCCAGCACAGAAATCAGATGATCTTCAAGCTTCCCTCTTCATCTTTACAAATATTCATGTGCTACTACAAGACAGTGAAATCCCTATATCCCTGTAGTTTCTGACAGTAAAGCCTTACTACCAGTAGTTTGATTCTTGATCACAAATCAGTACTTTGAGCTTTGTAGTCATTTTTGTATATCATCTGCAAACTCTCTCCATTCACTTTCCAGAGCAGAAAATTCTCTTAGGAAAATATATTTTATATTGAAATGACCAAAAGTGTAATCTACTTGCAGGCAGATTATATTTAAAGATCAGCTCTTAAAGACATCCATTTAAATCCTTTGGCTGGATATTTGTCTCCATCGCATCCTCAATGTTATTTTTAGAAAGCAAAACACTGATGAATTTCATAATAGCACCATGAAGGTTGAAAAAATGAAGTTGCAACAAAACTGCTTCACTGAGAGACTGAAAATGAAAGTAATATTCAGGTAATGCCACTGCCCAATAAGACTGAATATAAATATACAGGGCACATGTCTACCTTACTCCTGATGCATCTAGGGTGGGCATTGCCCCCATTCAACTGTAGCCAGTTAAAAGTTGGGAGCCTGATATCTATCTCTGGGGATGGGATCAACTGCACCAGGGACCAACCCTCCTTTCTCTGCACTGATTTACAGAGCAGGTTGGACCAGGTGATCTCTGAGGTCCCTTCCACCCTGGCTTTTCTGCTATTCATGAAAGCCTACGCAATACTTGTGAGGAACTAATGAGGGACCTGAAAGAAAACCAAATACTATTTGTTTTAATTTATTAGAAAGTAGCCAATTTTTGCACAATATTTCAACCTTGTATTTTGGATTTAACAGAGCATTCCTGCAACTGAAGGCTAGCAGTGATTTAAGTGAATTTTGGACAAAGCATTTTCTGACCTCCTGAAAACAACAGCAGGAAACCAACCCCAGTGGTCAGAATTGGCTCATAAAGATGAAAAACTGCATGTATTTCTGGCCTTTAAATTGCTCTTCAACAGAGCGATAAGACACATCATACAGAACCTTATCAGGATTTAATTTCCTAACAGAAATGAGAAAGGAATGTGCAAAATCCCCCTTATGGGATCTAACATTAGATTGCAGTATGCGATAAAAATACCCTAACAATGGGAGTATACCTGAGGAAGATAAAATTACATCTCGTGGTCCTGAAGATGCTTTCTATACGCAAATCCACTTAAAAATAGCATATTTCTGGCTTGCTATACTTGACAGTCTTCTTCAGGATTTTTTTTTTTTTTTAAAGCAAAATCTGCTCATACTAATAGCGTCTTTTTGGTGTTTCTATAATGGTAACTCGTGAAATGCTGTTAGTATATGAGATTTATGAATGAAACCTGTCAAAGTACAGATAGTACAACACTACCATTGATAAACTTCTTGTAATGTAATTCTTCATTATAGTCTATCTGTATCATAAGGGGTCTATACCACAAGACACCACCATCACTACTATATGAAACATCTCTATTGTATAGGTATATTTTTTGTACGTGCATCTTTTGTCTCACTCTTCATGTTTTCACTCTTGTATCTTAAATGTATTTTTTTTTAAAATACCTTTTATTACACTTCTCAGCTCTGCCAGCTACAAGGTTATTTCCATATCAACTCAGATTTCAAAAGGCAACTGTGAGCAATGTTTTCCTATTAATTTAGGGAACGGGTAAATTTTAAACACAGAATCTAAATTTTGCATATTACAGTATATACACTGCAGGACCAAAACAAAAGAGATCTACAAATGATACAAGCATGTTCAGCATCCACATATGTCATCTGGGAATAATGGAGATCAGCAGCACTCTGAATTTAAGTACTTCCTCTGCTGTGTAATGGGCAGCATTTTAAGATGAGTGGTTGTAGGAAGGGAGGGCTCCATCCCTCACAGCTTCATCATTTTCTCTGTTTTGATGATTTTGCAGTTTCACCTCCTACTGTTTTTGTGTTTTTAATGATGAGATTAAAAGCTATGATAATTGTTACAGCAGTCAAAATGGGCATACTTACTATTCTAACTGTACTGACAGGTGCGGTATTCCCATTTTACAGCACTGCTTGTACTATTTAAAGGAATCGCTTTCTCTAGTCTTACATTTTTTTATTTAAAAAGGTAAATTGTTAATAGAATACAGTTGTACGTGTATTTCTGAACACACTAAGGCTTTGTCTATCCTGTCTTAATTTTGAGGCCCACCTACCACGCTTCCAGAAAAAAAACTACAAAAAAGCTTACACTATATGCTCATCAGATAGCTTCCTGAAAATGTCTCAGAAAAGGCTGTTGTTTTTTTTTTTTTTTTCCCCTTTCCACATTTACTGGATGCTGAAGCAGATAGGATTTCCCACATTTCTCTACAGCATGTCTTCTGCGTCAGCCTGTTCTGTGAATCTGCAAAGTGTAGTATACATCCTGGTTGTGTGCCAGGTCTGCTTGGGAAGCCAGACTTCCAGCCAGCTCTTTATGTCACAGTGAAGATCATCTGACCTTATAAAAATACACAGCAGACTATACCATTATATATGTTTTGGTGTGAAAAAGCTTCAGCTCTAAAGGTTTCTGCAAACCATGACCCTTCCTTGGACATACTTCAAGCCCCACCGTCACACTGTGTTCCCATAATAGAAACTCCCCAAATGAATAAGCAAATATTTAAGTTTTACAGATATATCACCCTAAGGATCTTCTTAGTTAAACATAAATGGCATGGCTGCCTAATGGGCACAAGAAAAATGTTAGGAAAGCAGAGTGTTTGGATAAAACAGCTACGATTAATTTTTCATTTAATTTTTTTTTTTCTTAAATATAACATGCTCCTGGAGATCATCCTCACTGAACATACTCGTGGTTCCAGGCCCACACACTATTTGATTTCCATAAGGTGTGTGGGAGGCTTTTTAAAATCCACATAATTTTATATTATTTTTTTTTACATGTTAAATTATTATCATCAGATGGAAGGGAAATTAAACACCCTGAATGTGTTAAAAGCCTCAGTCTTCTTGACTCCTATTACCAACTGCTAACTACTGCTAAAACTCATCCATTTTTGGAACATGGACAACCTTGATAGCATCAGATGAAGACAAAATAAAAATAGAGCTTTGGCAAATGCTGGGGGTTGAATTCCGGTGTTGAAGAACACTGTGTGAAGCTCTCCACTGCCTCAGCAAATGTAACTTGCCACGTTAATATTGCAGCTAACTCATTTCCTAACTTTCCTTTTAGAACAGCCAGAACAAAGGGGACAACCAGATCAAAACTAGGCTATATTTAACTGTGGTGTTTTTTTTTTTTTTTTCCCCAACTGACAGATGACAAGGAGGACTGTAAGCTGACAGGAAGTGTTTGGTAAAAATTATTCCTAAATAACCTAATGTCTAGCTTTCCTCTCTTTTTGGCACATCATATATGTTAATATTCCTCTTACCTTTTTCTGTGAGAGGACGGTACAAGCAAACTACGTCACTGCCGCACTTATTTGGCTTTAAAGATGATTAGAGGTAAAGCACATCCTGTGCACTCCTTTCTCCAGATAGTCCTTATTTTGACATACAGTCCTCTATACAGTGTTATCACTACACAGGCATGTGGTAATAAAGTCACTAATTAGCAGAAGGCCTGGCTTTTGCTGCCTGGGTCCCACTTCTGTGACATATCCCACACACTGGAAAGAGGTCCTCAGCACACAGACCTACACCACGGGTGAAATTTGGCTCATTAAACAGGGTGGTAACATCTCAATTCTGTGCTTCTCCATGGGATGCCCTTAATACAAAATGGCATAAGGTGGCAGCTCTGGTTTTCACAGCCCCTTTGGTAGCTTTCGACGCGAATGCATTCAGCACTGACGTTCAGTAGGACGCCACAACTACCATCACCTGCATGTCCCAAAGCGCGATACCAGGAAACTCTGCTCCATCACCACAGCCAGCTGAACGTGAAAACCAGGTACAGCAGAAAACTGCTGCTGCCCTGTGTGCCGGCATCTGTCCGTCTGCTTGCTCGCCTGCAAGGCGCCAATGATTAATCCTCTGCCAGGCTGTGAGCTCACAGGAGACCCTGATGAGGTAGGCACGTAGGTGCTCTATGGCATCACGACAAGGCAGGCCATAGCCGAAGCAGTATGCCTGTGGCCACTTTTCACCGTGTACAGGCCTAAGATGGGCCTGGGGCCAGGCAGAGACCGGGAAGGCAGCAGGAGGCCCACGGGCTTCCAGCCCACGGTGGTGGCCAGGCAGTGCCACAGCCCCAGCGCCTCCATCTTGTCGCCACCAGTGCGGCCTACCCAGCTCCCCACAGCCCTGCCACAGCACCGCGGCCTGGCCTCCTGGCCGTGCGTGCCTACCCTGGATTAATTCGATTTCAGATTAAAAACAAAACCAAAAAAAAAGTCCTGAAAGTCAGGTGGTCTCACTGCAGCCATAAATATCTGGAAGTTGTGTGATTATTTAATGCTTTCCTCTTTTTGTAAGCCTCTTAAACAGCAGCACATTCTCCAGAGATCATTGGCTTACTGTGTACCAAAGGAAATTAAACTACAGTTAAATTATGGTAAATATATTTCATTCCCCCTAGGAATGGCTAGGTGAAAGTGCTTCATTTCAAATGGAAGCTAAATTAAAAATAATAATAATAAAAAGTTATTTAACCCTAGCATATTTAGTAAGGCTCTTCCACAGCTTTGCAGGAACAAGTCCTCACACAGACAATACAGGAAACAGTATATTGAGAATATACAATTATTTTGCTTCTGAATTTTAAATTAATTTTCAAATCCTATCCTCTAGCAAACATCTTTCATTCAACAGCCATGTATTTTCTGGAGCTCTTTAAAGAAGAAAAGTAAAAACTACAATGAGAAATATGCAGCCTTTATCGATATCCTGTATCCTGTATTATCACACAAAGCATAAAGTACAAAACTCAACAACAAAAAGGGATCTTTCTGTTGGAACTGGGTAAACACAGAGCACTTGGGCTAAAGCCTTTACCTTCCCTTTTCCAGCTTAATTTCAGTATAATTTGGATTTAGCTCCTAGATGTGTATGTTGGCTTGTGATTTTTTAATTATTATTATTTATTTCCTGTTTGTTGTTGCTTTCAATCCTTTTGAAGTCTAATAGGAACCAAATATTTCATATTTCTTTGAGGTTGAGGTTGTACATCTAGAAAGGCCTCTTGCATCTTCAATTTACCCCAGCAACAGGCCCTAATGAAGTCCATGAGACCACCAATCCACATACATTTAGGTCAGTCAGTCTTGAAACCTTGAAAAGGAGTTTGTAAGAGCTGAGATACATAAATGCAAATCTACTGATAATAAACAGAGTCAGAAAATGGAGAGCCGAATGGCTCTGCTGACTGATTTAAAATTAAGATTAAACCAGAACTTGCCTACAAACAAGGATATATGCTTTACTGACAGAGCTTGGTACATCAGAAAGTAATTAAATCAAGTGCCTTAGAGTTTATTTTTGTTTAAATGGCAGTCAGTACCAGCCATTGACCAATAATAATATTTAAATAGAAAGTAAGAAGTGTCACTGTTTTGCAAGAAGTATGACCCAGCAAAGATTAGGAAATACACCATGGTGGGAAGGCAGTTAAGCACCCAATTCAGCTATCTAGGGATTCTGTCATACTTGCTGCCCACAACAATAAAAACAAAACCGTCCACAGTATTCTCAGAAATGAGCTGTTTGGAACTAATACCATGGTAGGCTCAAACTTTGCTAAAGATTTCAGTTTAATTACTGTGATATCCCTCCTCTTCACCACTAAGACACAGATCTTGCTAAGCACCAGCCATACAGCCAAGAACCAATGGATGTATGGCTCTAGATCGATATCCAGAGCCCTCACTTCCCCCTAACAAGCGCGATTTGAAAAGCCCCATTCCAGTAGCTAAAATGTTTGAAAGCACTGCAGATGCTATTTAGTCTCCTGCTGTTCAGATATTACTGTAGGCCACAGGCAATGACATGTTATTTCTTGTGGTCTGCGCTGAGATCCTACAAGTCAGTAAGAAGCTTGCTTCTCAAGTACACGTCCACATATTCATTGCATCCTTGTGCTCTTGGAATTAATCAGCACTACAGGAAACGTTCCTACAAAAAGGGTGTATCCAGTATTAACCTGACATATATATATATATATATATATATATATATATATATATATATATATATATATAAAAATAGCTATATATGTGTGTATATATATGCACACACACAATAGATATAAGTATAAATATTTTTAGAACTTTTCCCCACCTGAAAATGCATAAAATATTAATAATTTTATAATTTATAATCACACTACCAGTCTTATAAAGTACTGTATTATGATTAACATACTAAGAAGTTATAAACAAGAGAATCTGAGACATGTGGACAGCATGGCAGCTTGCTTGTGGAAAATTCAGCATTTTATACCAATCAACAGATCCAAAACAGTACATGGGTTCCTGTAAACACAGGCAGGCAAAGAACAGTGCAGTTTTGATCAGGATGGGGATAAGGAACCCCCCAAGGAACTCCTCTCCTGCTCATGTTGGTAATTTTTCCCTGCCATGTACCCCACAATCAATTTTTACAAACAGAAGTAAAATAAAATTACACAAGCTGTATCACTGCTTAAAGACTAATCTTTGAACACAATTGAGAAAATGAGTCAAACAGCAGTATCACCAGGACCATACAGTTTTAGTCTTCTTCCCAAAGACTAGGAGAAGCTATCCAGAATCACACAGTTTAAAGAAAAGCAACTACTGTTGACAAAAAATGTGGTTTAAATGGGGAGAAAAACAAACAAACAAACAAAAAAACCACCAGGCCCAATGACATAAGCTATGTGACACCAACTTCAATGCCACAAGGTTATGAAGAAATTGGTCTGGGTAACAGAAGAGTTGCCTTTACTTGTTGAAGCCAAATGAAAAGACAAAGAAAAGGTAAATAGGTTACAAAAGTGCCTGAAAAGGAAAATCAATAGAAGAAGTTTGCTCTGTTCCTCTTCCCGTTACCTCTTCTGAACAGTTCATCGTTCTCAGTTTGCTCAGAACTAGCTTATGCATACCCTAAATGGTCTCGATCTTTTACAACCTCTGAATAAGCCATTTCTGACAGCCACGTCACTGTTTTTTTCCCACTTATTTTAATGAAAAACCTTAGTTATTGTAAGGCTATTTTCCTTATCAAATTAAACTGGCTGGTTAGTCAATACACAGAAGTAACAGAAAGCCTCTGTGTGCACAGAGCACAGTACCAGCCATACTTCTCCTGTGGTCCACTGAGGACACTTAAACATCACACTGCATTCTCAGTGTTATTGCAATAATTGTAAATACATTTAAAATGCTATAGTTGCAATAACAAGTATGTTCCAACAGGTCACTTCTGTGAAACATGATTCTGTAGAGGTAATGTAAAAAACAAATGCTAAAAGTTGAAAACAAGCTTTCCACGTACCTAAATCACACAATGCTAATGCAGGCAGAAGACACAGAACCGTTCCCTTTTTTCGATTGTGTCCTGTTAATATAATTCCTTTCTCTACTTCTTCTAATGTACAAACCTATTTCCCAATCACACAAGATCTGTATTTCATCTCTTGTTGGCCCACAGATCGTGAAAGAGATTTGAACCAGTGCAGACTAATTTTTCATCATGATGCCTATAAGCAGGAGGTATTTAGGAAGAGAACAGAAGTAGCTGAAGGGGCCAAAGTACTTTTTTTTGCCCTAATTTTGTATATGCCAAATGAAATTTCCACTGAGTATAAAAATTCCTGAAGATGCTATCTGATAAAAAGGATAATAAATGGTGGGTGGGGTTAAATGGGTTTTGTATGTTGCACATGTGGATGGAACACTTTTTTTTTAAAAGCATCTGTAAACAAATAACAGAACAAAAAACACAGGTGGCATTTTTCCAGGCATCCATTTTCAAATCTGCCTCAAATCTTTTCCAGTAATTTCACAGGGAAAACAAATCTTCTGCATCCAGAAAGAATAATCAAAAGTTACAAACAGGGCATGGAAACAGACTTTTTTTTTTTTTCTCCCCAAGATTTAGTGCCACAAAGTAGCTGCAGAAGCACTCAAAGCAATCAAGTCTCAGATTTCTGACTTGGAAACCTGCAACTCATCTTCCTCCTTGTTTCAGGGTTTAAAAAAAAAAAAAAAAAAAAAAGTTAAAATGGGGAGATTTCTGAAGCGCAGACTTTGGGTCCAGCACCCCTGAAACACTTTGGCATACGACAAGCTGCTGTCCAGTTCTATGTACAGGAAGCCCTGACATATTGCTTTGGGATCAATTGATTACTCAGGATCAGCTAGACATTCTCTCCTTCCCACCTTTCTCTCTCTCTGTCTCCTGACAAGACAGCCTCAACCTAAACTTGCCCACTCACAGTATTTGCATCCAAGCCATTATTGTGCTGACAGTCAGGTGAGTCTGTGTGAAACCCACTTTTCTCCTTGCGGGATTATATCTCAGTATAGCCACCCTTCATCTGTTCAGGGCTGCCTTTGGTAAAACAGGAATCCTGTCTTTGACTCAACAGAATAATAGTAATAGCATACAATGAGAGGCTTTATAAGATGATCATTTTATGTAATCTTTTGCAACATCTGAAGTCATAACAATTCCCTGCTCCCACTGGACTACAGATGTCCAAATTTCCATCTTGTACAAAGGGAGATTCTCCTGCAGGATTTCAGGTCAAAAAGAAGTCACCCAAAAAGAGAGAAGATGCACTGAGGGACTTTCCTTTTAGCTGGTGGCTGTCCAAGAGCTGCTATTCTGAAACCTGCACAAGACTTGAGGCAGAGACCTGATTTCAATAACATCCTATGTTATACAGGACACATTTCTTTATTTTTTTCCACTTCTTACTTGTCCAGAGTAGACTACAAGTAACAACAGCTCCTGCGTACACCTGCAATACTCGAATTTCACATCTACCTCGTGGAGTGCTCTAATATCATGTGAAAGAGCTGTCCTTCTGCAGAGCACTTCAAAATTCAATCCAAATGGAAAGCTTTTTTTTTTTTTTTTTTTTTTAAAGCAATGATCAATAGCTTCTGCTTTTTATTTGCATCAAAAGCGCATACACTATATTTCATGTTGAACATAAGTTTTTCCTTCTGCTCAGTGAATGGATCATAACAAATCAGCTGTAAACCTTTACCGCCAGCAGATGTAGGGATGCTTTCTCTGCGGCTAAGGTGTATCTGCCTGCCATGAAAGGACAACCTGTTCTCCTCCTGCCTCTCACAAATCTTGAAAATAAAGCGGCATCAGCTGCTTCGGAACAAACAATAACAGCATTCATTTTTCCTCAGGCAAACATAACTTGTGTGCTGCTAATAATGTTTTCCCACTTTTTTTTTTTTTTTTTTTATCCTATTGTAATCTCTCAACATAGGAGTCTCAGAAGAGATACAGGTAAAGCAGGATGGAGATGTATCCTTCTCCTTCCCCAGTGGTGGGTGGCTGAGGAGCTAGCAAGAAGGGGCTAAGTGACTGAAAGCATCATGAAATCAAGCTATGCTTAGATCAAAAGGGAAAAAAAAAAAAAAAAAAAAAAAAAAAAAAAAAAAAAAAAAACAGCAACCTGGAATCCCTTCTCAGCCCCAATTTTCTCCATCCCAAAGGTTTTTTCTATCATATATGCCTCCTTACATCCTTGGGGGAAGGCAAAAAAGCTTTGAAAAGCTGTTTCCTCCCTTTCAGTCCACACTTACGGCTGAAAATCAGCACAATTCCCCACTGCCAGCCTGAATTCAGGCCAGCAGCAGCCAGCCCTTGGCATCCCATTCTGCAGCTGCTTGCACATCTCCTGAACAGCAGTGAAAGAATGAATCAGCTATTTTAGGGCTGTATTATACCTTGGCCATTAATAGAATAAAACTACAGGAGACAGTGCTGATAAATGCCTACCCACCATTTTCTGTTTCTCAGTTAAGCTTACAAAGGTTTTTGTCTGTTAGCTGCTGTTCTTTTAGACCCTGCCATATGTGGGGTTTCCTATGGTATAATTATCAAAATGCAATTAAAAAGTTTTCTTGCTCTTCAACATGAGCAGTATTTGGGGAAGGCAGAAAATAGTAATAGCTGTGGGGCAGCAAGGCCAGGGTTCAGAAAGCATTGTTCTCATCAGCACCAGTAGTTCTTTCCTTACCAGGGATGCTCCAAACTTGTGCCACAGGTACCAAAGGATCTTCAGGAAAGGGGGAATAAAAGATTTTCTCCTCTTAAAAAGACGGTCTCCCTGAATTTAGGGGATCAGTGTGGATTTCAACACAGCTCCTGTTCACCGAAACCCTGACACTAAAAGTACTCAAATACCCTTTATTTTCCCTCCAGCCATGTCCCCTGGGAGCGGGGTATTTGTTCGGCAGCAACAGCACCTCCTCCTTTTCTTCTTCCACGGCTGAGGCTGCCAGTGACCCTCCGAGCAAGTAGCGGCCAGGTAGACCTCAGCAAGGTGTAGGAAGGAGAAAGACTTGGTGACAGCACTAAGCTCCAACAGCTCAAAGCACACAGTGGGATGACTCATGCTGAAGAAGAAATGCAGTTGCTGGTGACTCACAATGATGGCTAGTTTGGAGCTTAAGTTCTGTGTTCAGTCCTTAGCCTAAGATCCTTTAAATAATCTTTTAATATGAAGTTTAATTCATATACAGGGCCAGCAGAGTTTCTTTTACTAAAATTCGTTGCAAAGGGATTGTGAAAAGCCAATGGCATTAATCACCATGAATAGAAAAAAGAAAAACTGGAAGAAAAAAAAAAAAAAAGAAACCAGTAAGTACATCTTTCTAGAGCATAGCAGAAAGTCTGCTAACCAAAATCACAATGATTCAGCCCAAAAAAAGCAAAGGCTTTTTGGAAATCTGCTCAAGCACGCACCACCCCTGCGCCAGCTGATGCGACAAACATCCTGACTCGGGTTCAGTGGCAAAGCCGCCCTCTGCGCAGCGTGGCCCCACCACCCCAACCCCACCTCCTGTCCTCCCTGCACAACTCCCAGATGGCTTCAAAATTTGCCAAACGTGACATTTCAATTACAGATCACCTGCAGATAGACAGCCTTGAGCAGGAAAAAGAAAGAAAATCAATTAAAAAACAAGTGATTGGCCACGTTCTGATTTTGTGTACTCTCAGATGACCTGGTGAGAGCCAGGAGCAGAGAGCAGACAATAGGACAGTTTGAGTCCTTCTGGGCTGGGGGGACTGGCCCCAAGCCCAGCTCTGCTCCCAGCATTTCCCTCGCATCCCGCGCCCTTCTCCCCGAGGAGAAGCAGCCCACAGCCCTACCCAGCTGGCGCAGGTCTCCAGCAGGAGCCCATGTTCTTGCATGCTGTCTGACATTTGTTTTGGTGCATTACCAGAGCCATCGAGATTCCTGAGGCCACAGCCAACCTTAGGTATGATAGCTGTCCATCTGCTGGTCCAGAGATGCTGCTAGGAAACATCGCATTAAAAGTTTCATCTTTTCTGTCCACTTGTAGTCAAATTAGCAGTATCGTATTATTTCAGTACATACATTTCTGATATTACTAGCAAGTGATTCTTTTGCATTCTTTGTATCACAGATATTTTAATTCTTTCAGTTCTGAATTGCTCCCAACCAGTCAGCTTAATTCCATCAATAACAACCTAATAAATGAATTTTAATCTTGCAGTGATGAATACTACTGGCAGCTTACTCTGGTGTAGACTTTAATTAAAGCAACGTAGCCACAGTACTGGTCGCAGCTACATGACAACCCGCACCACTGAGGTTTTACATTTGAGATCCTGTAGCTCAAGCCTTCAGAACGAGCTGTTTAAGTGGAAAGAAATTGCATTTCTGGATTGAAGTGGCCAACTGCTCCCAAAGGGTTGTGCGTGTCACCTTGCTCCAAATAGTGAAAGTGAAAGGCTGTGAACATCAACAAGCCCGGGCTGCTTTTAGGATGCCCTGTGGCAGATGAAAGTGGTGTGGGCAGTTTTGCCTTCAAGGAACAGTGATGGGCCCTGACCTGTCATTATCCTGCCCAGTGTTTCCTGCAGACAAGATGCTTCCTTCTCTTCTCATCATTGGGCGGACACCATAGAGTGTGTCAACATATGGCTTGCCAAAGGTTCCTGAAAGAACCTCAGCAGCCAAAATGCTCTCCATTCCCTGTCATTTTAAACACAGGTTGACTTGTACAAATTACCAGTTTTTCCTGTTTTGAAGTGAGATTTTGGAATCAGAAAACAAACTGGTTCTTTATCATGGAAGAAAAGGGAGTGAATTGTCCTTGTTCCCTGGATATGTTCCTGGTTTTCTCTTATTCATTGAAAGAAATGTTGCTTTCAAACAACTCTGATTTTAAACAGCCTCAAAAATTAAATATTCCTGTTTTTTTCCCCTGCTCCTTCTCAAGAGCTCTCCCTGTAACAAGCAATGTCACTGTTTATCATTTTTCTTGGTTAGTGTCTAAGACATTTTACTCCCTCATGTCCAAAGTGACGCACAATTAAATTTCCCTTTTTATATTACTTAAAAAAATAAAATTAAAAGTAATACCACACTGAAAAAGCAGAGTGGAGTGCAGATTGCAGTGGTCTGGGAAGTCCTCAGCAGCCTAAACAAGTGACTGCTCTAAGACAACTTGAAAGCTGCCAGCACAAATGCTCCACAAGTCTGAAAGAAGACAGATGCTGCCATTTTATTAATATCTTCCATAAACGAGGCTTGTCATTAAATCCAGGAAGAAAAACAAGGACTGACACAATATGAAAAATGAAAAGGCACAAAGTATTTTTGGGAAAGCAATTTACAATGGAAGGGGAGCTACTGTAAATTTGAAGTCCCAAATGAAGTTAAAACTGCAGTTGGACTTAATTTGAGATGATGCGGAGAAAAACCTTAATCTGTTGATCAAAGACACGCATCCCCAGATTTTCTCCACTGCTGGCACATTTAACCAATGTGATCAGACTGTAAAATATTTCATCAGTGAACTTCTTTGAAACATTTCCTAGCCAGAGAAAAGCAATGATGAGCTATAGCAACACTTATCATATTTTTAAACTGTTCAATTGAATTAAATTGAATACAACAGGCATTTCATCTTCAAAATCTGAGATACGAACAGAAACGTTAACATCCATGTACTTCCAGTTTTTCAAACCACAGCAACTTTGTTACTGCCAACAGTGAACACGAGACAACAGCACACACCATGTACGCACAGGATATCAGTGAGAGATATTAAGAGATTAACTAAACGTTTGCTACTTTTTAATTTCCAGAATACCAGAAAATAGTAGAAGCACCCCTACAGCAAGAAATAGCAAGAACCCCCTTTGCAGATGTACCCTAGGAAAGGTTACTCAGAGGTTATGGAATAATCACTTCTATTAGATTTCTAAGCTGGAGGAGATAACCATCTATCTGGAATTGTCTAGGAACAGTGTAATCTCACACAACACGAGCGTACAGGCTAGACAATGCCTCTCCTCCAATTTTAGGATGCTAAATTACTTGGACCTCTTGCCCTCTTGTTATTTCCACTGAAAAAGGGCTGTCTGTACATACAGGTTTTAAAAATGGAAAAATAAAACAACAAGCAATTCAATACATCACTCAACTCTCTTCATGTGTATATTTTATGGAGCTATAACTTGATAGAACATGTTAAGAAATATTAGAAAATTAATAACAATATTACTGATTTTTTCAAAATTTGTCTTTTGGCTTAAGACTTACATTTCTCTCACTTTATATAGTCTAAGACATTTCCAAGCAGGCAACAACCATCTTATGTGTTAGCGAAAGTCTTTTGATCTTGTGCCTGATAATCAAATTAACTTTCTCTTTCCCACATTACAATAAATCCATTTCCCCAGAGACTGAAATAGAATTACCTCATACTGTACATGCGAGACTTTTCAGCAAGAAAACTGTTAAGTCAATTCATTGTCTGGGGATGGATGTGTGCATTACTTCAAAAGTTTAAGTACTTCAGTAAATATCTATATGGGAAATAGCCATAAAAATCACAACATTTATTCCTTGTCTTTGGGTATCTGTCCATGTCCCTATATACAACAGGTAATTTTTTGGTCCAGCGAAAGCTGCTTTTGATTGTTATTATTAAAGAACGACAACAAGCCAATTGTATATTAAATTCATCTATGTCCTTGAAAAAGTCTGTAAGAAAATGATTTTTTGTGTACCTATTCTGAAATTTTGAAATGGTTTACGTATCAAGTGAGGCTGGGGAGGCAGAAATCATACAGCATCTGTCTGGGCACACTAGTGCATGCCCTTTTCTCCTTGTACGGAGGAAAAGTGGAGATACAAATGAAAACGTCCATTAGATGTGGTTCCATGTGGTGAGAAACTCCACTCAGAACAGATACCCAATGTTCCCACTCTGACAACCACAAAAATCAAATGACGCTTCAGCTCCTTCCAGTCCCTAGGAAGTATTTGTCATCAGTGCAGCGGAGCCAGCACCCCCTAGGGGAGCAGTGGAAAAAGCCCTTAACCTTTTCACACGAGAAAAAACAAGATCAAGCAACTTCCACTGAAATTTCTGGATTGTATGAACCACTACATAAAGACACACTCAATCCAGCTTTGAACGTTCTTACAGCCACGAACGAATTATAAAGAGCCAAGTACTTACTTCTCAGCTCAGTTTCCTGCTCAACATCTCCACGGCTAAGAATCACATGTTTTCAGCAGCTTTAATTCCTAGCATACTTGGAACGTTTCATTGCTGGGTATCGTTCTCAAGCAAGTCACTACAAAGAATTTGGTGGTTTCACTCACAGTCAGGAACAACCTTCGAGAACATCCTGGCCTTCCTGCCCAAACACACTCAGCATCTTGGCGTGCTGCTCACGCAGTACTGGATTTTTAGCATCCCACCAAGTCATGCCCACTGAGGGCATGGTCTAGAAATTGCCTGCAGGGCCCCTCCACTTATACCTCTTTAGTGACTCTGAAGGCAGCATTCCTTGCCCTTTGCAAAGCAATTCTGTAGGAGCAGCATGCACTCAGTGCTTCTTTCCTGCAGCCTACAATGCTAACCAGAGCAGGCATACAGCCTGTAAGACTTCCAAGGTTTTAGCCATCCCAACATGTTGTTGATGGCCTGCATTTGGGTTTACTTCAACAATTACCAGAATTGACATCACCACATTAGCCTTAGAAGCATTACTTTTACTTACCATTCATTTCCTCAGAAAAAAAAATATGGAAATGAAGTTTCAGCAGAGATGTTAAGGAAAGCACGAAGATCCATTTAGTCCAAAGTAGACCTTTGCATATATATTTTAGAAGAGATATATATTTGGAAAGAGGGGGAAGGAAAAGAAATTGGAAAATGGTTCTTCCCTTAGTACAGGAGCCTTTCCAATAAAGTCTACTCTTTCATGTAACATTAATGCCTCTGATCTTGATGTACTCCTTTAGCCATAATGTAGATGTAATTACAAGCACAAAGGAAAGAAGCTTCAGAGAATTATTTACTTCTGGCTGCTACTTGTAGCTAAATACCATCCTATTGGGCCTATTCTCACAATAATGTAAATTAAACAGTTTCACAATGGATAATATTTAGACCTTTTTCCCACCACTATTAGTATCTTTGGTTTTAGGTGGCAATGCCAAATTTGGAATAAAATACTATTTCAGAGTACCTTGCTGTGTCATTGCTTGACCTTCAGGTGGCTGCACACGCAGACTGCCTTCCAAAACACCCCCACCTGGACATCCTGAATGTCTCACTGCTGCGCAGAACTCTCTCCGCCTAGTGCTATTTCCAAGCAGTTCTGAGTGCACTCTCTAAATGGTAACTAAAACAGATAAGAGGAGAGATGCTATAGTTTACACAACATTACCAGAATAAAAAGTAAACAGAACACAAAGTCCACTGATACAGAAGACACTCAGTGTGACATAGCCTGGCGCACAACGTCTGAAAATGCAAACAAATCCAAATTTGTTACTCAGCTAGGGTCTCTGGGCATTGAATATCTATGTTTTGGGTGTTTATATTGTTGTTAGTGGTGGTTTTTCTTTTTTTTTTTTTTTCTTCCAGACACTGTTAGCAAGTATGAGTGCTTAGCAAGGAACCCATAGATGAACACTGAAGATTAGTGTTTGATCTCCTGCAACTCCCCCTTCTGAACTGATCATATATCCAAAAGGTGTCTAAAAGCTGAACTTGCATGCAGTGTGTTACGGACAAGACAAATGCTTTTGTTTCAGCATATTAACTGAGCCAGATACTGTCAGAGAGTGATCTTTTTCCCCCAAAACAGAGTATACAGGCTTTAGATCTTGTGAATCTGTACTGATAGTATGAAGAAATGATTCAGTAGAATAGTCATGTTCTCTGTCTTCCACTTCAGCAAATAGGTTGAATGCTCAGGATAGATTGCCAAGAGTTAAAGCCGCTATGGCTAGAGCAGCTTTATAACCAGTAAAACTGCTAGCTGCTGCTGTTGATTTGCCAGGCATTTTTAATACTGTACTTAGCATTTCCACAGTCGCAAAGGGAAAAATAACACCAATTCAACTGCACTTGTAATAATAGGTATTGTCCTTCTCACTTTCCCTGTGAATGTTTTCTGGGTGTCCTTCTCTTTTCTTCTTGTACTGTAAGAAATGATATTTGAGTTCTTTTCGCATAGCTTATTCAGTGTTTTGAATCCAGATACAAATGGAAAGTATCATTATGCACCATTGTTATGGTGATAATGGGAGTAGCTGGGTAGCTTACCTGTGATGTTTTTATGTTAGCACACTGGTCAGAGCATAGCGCATATTCGGAGATGGAAGTAATTCCTTATTGTGAAATATTCCCTTCAGAAACTTTATGAAATTTCACTCTCTTGAAGAAAATCCATCCAAATTGTTTTTATATTAAAAATACCCAGAATAGCAATTAGCCATTTACAAAGATGTTTATTCCCTGTTCCCCAAAACATTAAGTGACATTTATTTGTTCCCATTCCCCACCCCTGCACAGTTAAACGTCATTGCTTTTCCATATATAAAAGCTCTAGTTTGTAGTTGTCCAGCACATTATCAAATTAAATGTCAGAAAAAGTTTTGTATGTTTATGTCCAGTGTCGTACTCTGTTGTGAAGTTAAGTATTTTGGATTTCCAAATACCATACAGGCAGATTATGCATTTATGATCCAGCTCCTCCCAAACTGGGTTATACCATTCTCACCTCACCTTACTTAAATATCACAGGAGCCAGCTCTGCACTTTGCAGCTCCTCTAGCTCTTTCTGCAGCAATTGGCAGGGCAAAGTATCATGCCTGAATCCCGCGTTACACTCCCACAGTGGGCAGCAATTGTTTTTTGGACAGTACATCTGTAAGACAGCAATCTGAAGAACTACTCCCTCTCTGCTAACAAGCAGGGTATGTTTTTAATAGGGAACAGACTACAGAAGAATTGCAGTATTTATTTTTTCCAACTCATATATCCCCATTCTTTTCCCTACACACCCACAGTGGCAGATTTTCATGTCAGCACTTGTGCTTAGTTCCTACGGTTCTGAGGCAGCAATCCAAACTGGTGTACTTCATGGGTGTCTCCAGGACCTTTAACAATCGGTAAATTGAAAGGAAAACGTGAGAAGAAAAATACCCTTGGAGGCATCTCTCTGAGTTTCATGGAGCAGATGAAGCTAACACTGACAGTAATTCTCACATTACCCACGAGGACAGAACGGACAATTTTTCAGCTTGCTATTATAATTTCAGTGCTCACTTTGCTGCGTCAAATACACCCAACAGTTTCGGATATCAACAGAAGAGGGTGTCTATCCTCTGTGCTCAGCAAAATCAGCAAAACAGCGAGTGATTCTCTGAATTGCCTTATGTCTTCATGATACGGTTTTGGTGAAAAAAAGAAAGTCTGAACAATGAAGGTGTAGGCACACTAGGTAGGAAGACGTTGCCAAGTTTTGCATTGCATCACATTGTTTTACATGCAAGACTTAAGTAGGCCAAACCAGTATTAAAAATACCTAATTTGTAGCTATGATTTTGCTAATAACCTCCAAAGATTACTCTAATCACTTTGACATACTCTATATCAGACTTCGTACTTCTTCCATTTATATATTTATCTGTTTTTTTTGCACTTAGGCAGACCTTCTTATTAAGGAGAACGCTTCAGTTTGACTTTACATTCCTACTTAAAACAAAACCTTTAACATTTAGATTATCTACACTGTAAAATAAAAATTCAAATTACTGTCACAAAACCTAATGGGATCACATCATTTAAATTCACTGAAAAACTAAGGTCATACGGCTCAGCCCATAAAGGTTTAAAGTGGGAACATTAAAAGAAATAAGCTGGAATGAAAACGGGCAGTAAAACATTCTGAGGAGAAACATGGATTGTTTTCTTATTTCTTACTTCGAAAATATATGTGGCAGTAGGGGACACGTGAAAGGTGCTCAGCATAGGAATAACTCCAGAAACTCTCTCATTGGCTTCAGCAGAAGGAAATAACAGTAACATTAAATGGGAAGAATAAAAAAAAGGAAAGAAAACACTCTGTACATGAGAGCTACCTTTATGTCCCAGCTTCCCTTTAGGTTAAGAAGATTAAGAAATAAAAAAAAAAAAAAAGTCATAGATGAGGCACACAGAGGAGAGGTGAAGAAGAAAAAAATAATCATCCCAGTAGGAAAATAGCCAGTAAGTGGTTCAGTCAGGGACAATGCTTCCTTACCATTTTTTTTTCTTGTGGAAGCACTGGTTTTGCATTCCAAGACGGTGCAATACCCATCAGTATTAATGATGGGTGACATATTCGGGCTGTGTCCACCTGCTCTGGTCAGAAAGTGGCCTATGCATTAAGACCATCCTAAGCACTGCACATCTTGAACATCACTCCTGCTGCAACCTGGAGGACCACCAGCAACCTCTCTCTTTTCTCAAGCAATGAGTGAAAGGATGAGCAAACGGCCTCAAGTTGCACCTACAGAAGTTTAAATTGGACATCGGGGGGAATTTCTTCACAGAGAGGGTGGTCAAGCATTGGAATGGGCTGCCCAGGCAGTGGTGGACTTCCCATCCATGACGGTATTTAAGAGATGTGTGGACATGGCTTAGTGATGGGACTCAGCAGGTCATGCTGATGGTTGGGCTTGATGACCTGAAGGTCTTCTCCAACCTAGATGACTCTGTGATTCTCTGACTGCCACTTCACTGCTGCCTGTAACTTGGCATTCCCCATCACCCCTCCCCAGGGCCAGGAAATGCAGTAATGAACTTGACATTCTTGTTTTAATAACCACGAGGAGGCCCAGGGTCTCCCCCAAGGTATTAGTCCACTGCAGAGCTGTCAGTTCTCTGCCAGACCTTGCTCGCAGCACAGAGCAGTGTCATGATGCTTGTAGATGATGGAAGATTGCCCCATTCTTCCCTCATACATTCCCATACACCTGAAGAGTGCAATATATGGGTGACAAGTGACAAAGAATCAAAATGTTTTAAAGCAATACTTCATCCTGCAGGAAACAAAGAACTCTGCATGCCTGTCTTACAGACTAGAAGAAAGTTTCAGAGTACAGAAATAAATTAAAATTATTTTTAAAATTATTCTGGCAGAACAAAAAGAAGAAATCAGGTTCAAGAGAAAGGATAGTTTCATTTTTCCTTTTCTTAGAAGCAATAATAACATGATCACATCCCTTTCCCAAATAGCTATAGAGTTTTTTGTTTTTTAAACCAAGACACCTAAGTGCTCATTCCATTTTAAACATTTTTTTAATGTTATTCCACTGAACAATTTGATAGCATCTCCTTCCCATGCTTTCAAAGGGAGAACTATCAAGCTATTTTGCAAAGCAACCCCAGTCAATATACTTTCAAGATTTTTTTTAATGTGTCATGTCAGGAGATAAATATCTCTTTATCTCCACTAAGTCTGATAAGAAGCCAAATTCTTCAAGGAGACTGTTTGATATTTGCAAACTTGGAAAAATAAATGACAACATATAAATTGTACCTAAACAGAAGAACACAGCTCTGCAGGTAGAACAGATTGTTTTCACGATATTACACTCAAAATTACCAAACACTTACTGCCTGGGAAAAAAAATAAAAATAAAAAAATAAAAAAATAGTTTTCTCAGTTCCTAATTCTTTTGGGTCATTTGCAGATGAAAAGGATTTGGACTATCGTGGTGGACTGAAAACAAATACAACAAATGAAGTTTTTCAGATGACAATATCCCTTTCCCCATTCACAAAATAAACCAGATGCAAGCAAGATCCCTAGTCAAAAAAAAATAAAAATAAATAATTGCTGGGGTATCCCTATGCAATGTAGCAACAAAACAGATGGAGTATTGTATTTTTCACATAGTCTGCATTGTCCTGTACAAAAAATGAATTCTTTAGATACTCTAATGCATCAGCATAGCTGAGGAACTCATCAAAATATTTTAAAAGGGGACAGGAGGGAAAGGAAGGAGAGTATTCATTCAAGCTTAAAAATAAACTCCTCCTGAGCCAGGTTTACTTCCCACATTAATGTTTTGGGTCACATTATAATCATCCCTCAAAAAGCATATATTAATTTTGAATGCAAGAAAGATACTGAATTTCTAATATTGTGTTAAATGATAACATGGGAACAATCCAAACTACAAAGATAAACCCAGAAAGCAATTTCAATACACTTCCCCTCTTATCCCTGTCAGGATTTCACGTTATGCTTTCAGCTTCAAGAGGGGTTAAGGATTCATACTGGTTTCTCTATAATAGCTGCACTAAACTGTACACCTAAAGCTGGACCAGTGTTTCTTCAGCCCTCAGTAATGACTCACACCTGTTTACCATCATCATCCACAGAAAAATAATAAAATACAGAACACCACATACTTAAAAACTATGCAAACTGTTTATTCTGGTTTTTGATGTGGCCTAGGATGATTGTTTGGTTTCATTACCATGGCTTTCAATAACCACAGAATCACCAATGATGGTAGTAGAATTTCTTGAAAACACACTTCATAATTTATAATTCTTTACTTTGGATTTTTTTCCCCATAAAGGTCATTCCCAGGATTGTTCTTTTTCTGTAGTATTGATCACCCAATTTGCTTTTAAACTATTAGTTCATATGTCATGCAACCTACAGGTAAATTATAGATCCATAATCATCAGAGCAACCTGGCTTTATTCAGATTACATCAAGACTAGTCTGAAAAGATGTACACTTCTTCATTAAAAAGTTGATGTGATTGTTTAACAAATTAGTAGCACTAATTAAAATCAATACTTTACTGATCCTTCCCTATAGACCCCCGATTCTTTAATCACTCACATCTCATCGTTGTGCTGCTTTCCTGTTACGCTGATAGGCTGCACGGGATGGATCTGCAGTGGTCCCTCAGATAAATTCCTGGCATGTTTCCACTAACAAAAGTGATGCCCATCTTTGTAAGACATCCTACAAAAATGAAATACTGGCAGGAATCTGAATACCTGCACTTGATCTCTAAATGTCTGTTATCAAGTGGTGCAGAGTGCCCTGCACTCAAAGCCAATAAAATCTACGTGTGGTCTTACAGGCCTGGGACCAGGAAAAACATAACTGCATCATGCAGCATCTCATGGAAACTAATTAGATCCAGTGAAACTGATTTAGTTGGTGCACGGACGCTGAAACCACTCATAGAGCATCCAAATTTGAAATGTTGGGAGACAGCTGTAGCAAGGAGCGTGGCTGTAGGCAGCATCTCCTATCAGCAATGTGGAAATAACTTATCACCTAGGCAGTCATACCATGCACAGCCTAAACAGAATAGGTCTGGGGCAAGGGGATGTTACATTAAAAAGAAAGAAGTTCATTAGCTAAGATAACTAGTTTACAAAGACAATCAGACTTGGGAATTTCAAGGTTTGCCTGTGGTAAACCTGAAGGTCCTACCTGGAGGTCCCATCCCTCTGCTTCTGAAAATCATTTATGGGAAGAAGTTTCAGATATAGGTGAATGAATAGCTACATCAAGAAAGAAATTAGGGCTAAATAAGAGCTAGTAGTAGAAAAGAACTGAACTGAAATGCTAGTCACAGAAGTCATGCCACATAGGGATAACAGATAAATGCCCGGAGTCACCATCAGCTGGGGGCTGAAAAGAAATGCAGGGGAAAAAAAAAAAAAGTGTGTGTGGTGGGGGAGAGGGAGGGAAGGGATGAGTATTTCTATAAGACTGACATAAAAGAAGAAACTTTTTCTGCTTATTAGGCATAGGATAAATCATGCAGTGAAAACAAGGCAAGTAATTTGCTTCATATTTCAATAGGATCAAGATGATCTCAGGAGAAAAAGTGGGTAAAATAATGGAAACAAGGGGAAAAAATGAAAAAGATATTATTACAGTTGAAGGATGAACAAAATTCAGAGCATGATAAATCCACAAATCTAGGCACGAAATTACAGGTAGAAATTATCAGGTAGGAAGGTAGTTATTTTTTGTTGTTGTTTTTAAACAAATTATCAAAATTATGAATAGTTTCACATGGCTAGAGACTAACAGCATAAGTACTAGTGTTTAGGTAGGAAGCAGCAGCCAAAACAAGGTGTTTCTGGTATTAGAACATGGCACCTGTTTTTATGTTACTCGACGTTCATTTTAAAAGGCCATTAAAAAAAAAAAAAAAAAAAAAAAAAGGCAAGAAAATAGGAAGAGTTGAAGTTATCAAACCAAACTATTTGAACATAACACTGAGGTTTCCTCAAATTGTTCATTTTCTCAGAGCTTGCTTTCCTGTGGCTGCTGCACTCCACCAGCCCAAATACAATGCACATAACAGCATATTCACATGAAAATTTACAGGAATGAACTATTTTTGACTCAGATATGGATGATCTTGTGGTAGACAAAGTGATTTTTCCAGTCACATCAAGAGGGTATTTTTAGTAACTCTTATACATTTAATAGCAAGTGTTTTATATAAGCTTCTGTAAAAGGCTCTTGAAGGATACTGGAGGTTTGAAATCTACTTGTGGATGGTTAACAAAAGCAGCCGTGGGCTTTTGTCTTGAACATAAGTTGTCACCTAAAGTTCATGAAAAATGTGACAGATCTGCACATTGATATTCAACTGCCCTACTTCAGAGATATTTTCATTCCAGTAAATAAAAAGTGTGTACACTCGTGTTTTTCCTACTCTTGTATGAGATGTTGCCTACTGTGTATTTTAATTATGAAATATTAAGTATGTTAAGCTAAAAAAAATAATAATAATAAATTACCCTGGCTTACCCAAAATAACAAGATTAGTCTGCCTGGGTTGCACATCTCAAGCAACTTCCCCTCCCTCCCTCCCCAGATAAGCAATGGTGACAGTTTTGCTACAGTGGCATTCATCACTTGCTTTAGGCACTCAATTTTTTGATCAGTGCAGCTGATATGGTAGATTTAACCTGAGACATGAGAAGTTATAACAAACAGGGTGTGATGGAGCTGACAAAACGTGTGTCTGGAAAAAAAATATATCATCAAATATAAGCCTTCAAAAAGACTGTGCTTTTCCAAACCACACATTGATGGATTTTAGCTTTACTGGCTAAATTAATTTACTGGTATTGAATTAGAATTTCAATATTTATAATTAGATTTAGCTATGACTGTTACTGTTTGAATCCAGCCCTTCCTACCAGTGTTTCTTCTGTACAGTACTCAGCTAAAAGTCAGAAGTGCACCAACTGAATAGCCAGGATTATTTGGAAAGTCCCATAAAAGATCAGGCCTTAACTCAGCTTCCTCCCACATTAGTGAGAGGTCTTTCTAAACTTGACTAGGAAACGAAGGGGTTCTCATTTCATTTTTAGCAGTTACGTCAACATTGCTGATCAGGTAAAATTCCCCATCACATCCAGTCACCACAGGCAGAGGAATTGCCAGGAAAAAAGTTAAACAAAAATTTAAAAACAGTTCTGTGGACCTACAAGTGATTGCTGATTCAGTAACGCAAGAAACTTTGTGCTGACATTGGCACACTGCTAGCATTTCGGCACTGTGTTGACAGTCTCTTGTCTTCATTGCTGATCTTAAAACTTAGATTTCACCAAACTTTCATTAAGCTTCTTCAGCAATCAGCAATCTCAGTGCAGACATAACTCACTGTAATTGCTGTTAATAGTCTTAAAAGGGGAATCACCTGGGGAACCCTTCTGAGGGAGATTATCATTGCTACACCTTTGGTATTTTTGGTGGAAAAGCTGTTTCTAAAAGCATCATCATTATAATGTGTGGACTGATCAGGACCAGCTGATGCTTTTCCACTTGATTTACATTTTCTTAGCTCAAGGTAATTCTTTGTTATGGTGTTGATGACTCGAAGATCAGACGTATTATGAAAACTGTGTATTCCTGAGGTCAAAGGCATGAGCGGTAAGCAGCAAAAATAAGTAAATAAATCAATAAAAATAATATTCACAGAGTTGCACAGCTACAGTCACAGATTCTCCTACCATTAGTGCTTTATTATTATTCCAGTTGGCCATGTTATTGAATAAATAAAGCTGCGCATAAAGATCATTTCTGAAGGATGCTACCAATGAACGGTATCAGCCCAGGAACAGCGTCTTAATAAACTGCAAACACAATTTATTTTTATGTTAAAGTTTAACCAGATTAGTCTATTTCCAATGCTACATGCTAACAACTTGGGCTCAAAGACCCTCCTGTGATATTGTTGTAATTTTCATAATACTACTTGATTTATTTGATATTAAAAGCCGCTGAAAGATGCATCTGTCTCCAGTAGAAGTCTTAAAAGAACAATCTTTAAGTTGCACTGCAACATTTCTATCTGATCTTTTACAGCTGAAGTGCTAGAGCTAAAATACAAATGGCATTGTGGGGCTGAGTAATAAATACATCTTCTATTTGCAGCACACAGCAGAACGGGACTCCAACGCGACCTGCACAGTAGGCTGTGCAATACAGATTTTTTGCAGCTTGAAAAACAACATGACATATATACAGCTGATATTTGAAGTAATTAGAAAGCAGATTAATAAATCTGTTTCTTTGGTTGATCTATCTATTATGGTAAATGAAGAAATAGATAGAGAAGACACAGATAAATCCCGTCTCAATAAATGCCTGGCTTTATTTGGCATCACACCATTACTGCTAGATTGGGTTTGGTCTTATGGCCATTTAAGATAGGAGAGACAGCCACACTGAGGTCCCCAAAGTCACAGCTCCAGGCTGACAAATTAAGTCGGCATGGAGAGGTACCTGGCATGAGCAAGCAGTGAAAGGAAAGAAACTGCTGGAGCGTAAGCTTCTGCAAAAGGAGACACCAGGAATCACTTTTCAAATACTGGCACTGGGCAGTCTCAGAGCCACCATCCAAAGTCTGGACCTCACTTACAACAGAAAAATCTCAATTCCAAAAGGGATCAAACAATGTTGGAATTGATTCCCAAGCAGCATGCCAGCTGTGCAAACCCTCTGACCCGTACCCCCCACTACAATAGCAAGGTTTCAGGGCAAGAGAAGCACCTGAACTCTACAACAAGCTCCACGTTAGAAGGAAAAATGTGTCATCTTCCAGCTCCTGGAAGTAAATTCTGCTGGCTAACACACCTGATCACCCACGGCTGGCACAGATGTCCACATGCTAAACCACAGTCAAGGAGGAGAGATGCGTTCCTTCGGCCAGCAGTGCCAAGGACTTTGCAGATGTGCCAGCTGTTTTCCCCAGCTTAATATTTCTGCCACGCAGCCCCTCAGAGATGCTGGGAAGTTCATCCCAGTGAGCCAGCTTGGCCAGGCAGACAGGGACACGGCTCTCTGTCATCAGGAGCACGGACACCACAGCCCTATCAACACTTCCACAGGTTCCTGCTATTTTGAGCAAAAGCGGTCTCTGGCAAGAAAGGATTTGTTGCCCAAAACTTAGAGAAAAATGGGATGGCGCAAGAGGAACAGTGTCTGTATCTCCGGTAGGCACATGTTTGTGGCTTTCCTCCTGCTTCTACACAGATTAATCCACCCTCCGCAGGTTATCACAGACACTGTTGCCACTATCCTCGCAATGATTTGTAGGACAGTATCCTCATTCATCACACCATTGCCAATACTAGAGACACTGAAGATTTTTTAAAGTGATAAGAAATACTACATTCTTCTTACTTTTCAACGACTCATCTTCCTCTCTGGCCTTAAACAACTACGGAGGTCTCCAGCATAACGCCCACATTGCACATGGAAATATTGCTCTCATGTTTAGCTTCAGCAGAGAGAAGATTTAGGCTTTGTTTTGGCTGGAGATACTAATCTAGCTCAGTGCTGACAAATGGCCCTCTCAGGTCTGTGCCTCAGGATAACACCACAATTCTTCACTGTAAAAAGTTCTGGTTGCAAACAAGAGGGGAGAATACAGATTAATTATCCAATTAATAAGCCCGAGTAATTCTGCCAGATGAAATTTTTGTGCATGTTGTGGTGTGTAAGTGAGGAGCACTTTCCTGCATTGCTGTTACTTCCATGCCTGCATGCCACAGCGAGTCAGTTGGGATGGGAGCACAGGCACCAGAGAGCCACCTCTCCTCACGTCGTAACAGCTCGTCACAGATCATCGATAAAATAAGGTGACCCATGATAACGAAGCCAGAGAGAGCATTCAGACATCCTTTACACTGACAGATGAAGGTACGATGCTATTAAAGTAGCCTAACAAATATTTAATGCAGTGCCAAGCCGTTGGATGTTCTCTGTCAAGGCTGCTCCCACCCACCCTCCAGAGGGGACTTCCACCAGAAGCGCTGTACTGCAAGTGTTACCATTTGCTGGATTCAGACCCAATTCAAACGGGCATTAAAACAGAACTTTAAATTAAAAAAAGAAATAAAGAAAACTCCGAACACTTCGCTACCACAGCAGGAAACACTTCTTTCCTTTCCATTTCTCCAACTCAAGGGTCAGTTCACCAATTTGACAACTTCAATTCAGCACGCTTTTCCTCTATAAAAGATAGCTCATTTCTCCCTACTGATGCTACTTGCTTTTACTATACAATCTTATGGCTGTATTTCAACTCAGAGAGGTAAAGCTGTTAGTTCCCTAAAGCCAACCATATGGCCATGGTAGTGTAAACACTCCCTGTTGCATCTGTCTGCACGTAGGTTGCTACCCCAGATGAAAAAGAATATGTTCAGCTTTCTAGTTCACGATATTCATTTCCTATGTGTGCCAGTGAATGCCAAAATTTGTATTTCCACATGCGGGATGTTGTTACAATGTCGGTACACACAGAAGGATGTTTCATTACCCATCAGTTCCAGTCCTGATTTTCAATCTTAGACCTCAAAGCACTGACAAGCGAGATCTGTGACTTTTTTTTTTCCTATTCTATCCTTCAAAAAAAGCCATAGCACAGGCAGGGAAGTGACCCATTCCAAAGGGTACGGGCTGAGCTAGCGACACGGCTCAGGTCTCCATAAGACTGATGCTGTGTGCATTTCAGCGGAGAAAAGGGAGCAGTGGGTTCTGCAGGTGCCCCTGTCATCACACCACACCTATTCAGCAAGGGTTCAAGACGCATTTGGTAGAAGTGGCTTCGATCTCATGATCGCATCCATCAGCACAGACCTTTTCACCTTAGCAGAACTGATGCTATCAAAACCATGGGTGTTAAAAGCAAGTGGATTTGTCTGAGTGTAAGTACATAATTCACAACAACACAGCACCATTTAAAGAACATTTTTTTCTGCTTTCTCTTTCAGAAGAAGTGTATTATATCTTTTATAATGTAGCTTATAAAATACTTCTTTAAAATCCATAAGATGCTATGGAAGCTGACACATTCATGATGAATAGTTTATTGTGCAGATTAATTTCTATTTGATTCTCTAAGCGGAGCACACGGCAACAGGCTTTATACAAAAGTGAGTTAAAAGCAGATGTTTTTAAAGTGAGGACTGTCATCTTGTGCAGCTCTAAAAGAACTGTAAATCTCTCCAAATATGGAAAGTTGGGATTTAAGAAAACTGTCACATGTAGCATATCAAGAACATTTATGAAGGAAAAGCACTGCACATAGTTAAACAAGTGGATGACATCACTCCTTTCCAAAACAAAGTAACAAACAAGTATGTCAAGTTTTGGGCTTCTATTCATGCTTTTTATTTTATTTTTTTTTTTTAAATAAAAGCTGGTTTCAAGTCATATTTAGGAAAGCATTTTAAAACATAACAAAAAATGAACATCTCATGCTTTATGAACTGTTAAAAAAAAAAAAAAAAAAAAAAAAAAAGACCATTTGTTCTCCTTGAAAGCCCCATTTTAAAGGCACAGACTCCCTGTTCTATTAACTCACCACAATTTTTTACCACCGAGTATCAGAAACCCCACAGAACATACAGCTTAAGCAGAAAAGTTGGGAATAACAATAGGGATAATTTTACAGGATTTAATACAGTTTAACTTAGTTGATTGCCAAGTCCTAAGAAGACAGACTTCAAGATGACACCAGAAAAAGAGAAACATCGTCATTGTGTTGATGTCTAAAATAACTGTTTTTAAAGACTTCTTTATTCTGATGACCACATCCTCATTACTTTATTTAATATTGTTGTTAATAACATTATCAATCTTTATCAAGGGTTATTAGTATTGTGTTACTAAAATGTTATTAATCTTGATTATTTGTTTTAAAGAGAGAATGAAATCTTACAAAGAAGCCTCTGAAAAGCTACATGGATGAAGAGAAACTCCCTGAAAGTCCCTCTCTGAAAAGGTGACCCTTACTGGCAACTTTTCTATGTACTTAGACTGACTGTGGAATTCAGCAAGTTTCATTTTTCACTGAAATTATTCAACACCTGTAGGAAGCCATTGGGAAAGCTTTCCTCACAGCACAAGTGGCACATGGGTGAGTATTTGAAAAAGCAAATATTCCAACATCCAGTGCAAAGAAGTGCCAAAAAGAACAGCTGGTTGAACTCTGACATGAAAAGCAGGCTCAGATTGAAGACAAATAGACTTCAAGAAGAATTCAAAAGAGTAAAACTTTAAGAAATTGAGTTTTGCAGGTCTTTTGGATGACCCAGCATTCTCTGCCTGAACTACTTACTGACTGACTCCCCCAAGCCTGCTTGGAAGAAGATGCATGCTCTGAAAGTCACCGCGATTTCTTTTGGGTGGTGCTGCTATGCAGAGACACACTGAGCAAGTCCCATCAGTTCAACACAAAGAAAGAAAGACTGAGCAGGTTGCTCACATCATTTGCAGCATTTTTTGTGTACTCTCAGACACGCGAGGAGAGGATGAGCACCTGAAAGAAGGAATATTCCTTTTCTGCCTAATGGGCAATTTGGCTCAAAATGGACATTTGCTGAAAAAGGAAGAGGTATGGTTTATGTGGCTAAAATAGAAATACCCCTTAGATATTTGCCATAATAAAGCCAAATTAGATTGGTCCCTTCTAGTTTCTTCAGGTTATCATTTCCCTCATGAAGAACATTTTGCCAAGAAAAATCTAATATTCGTTATTAATACTGCAATTTCCTTTGCATTACATTTCTAACTAAAGCAATACCAAAAAAAAATAAAAATGTGACACTGCTAGATGCAAAAATAAAAATCAAACTCCGTCCCTACCTTTGTTGCATTATCTCAACAAGGGAAAAAGATAGTATACCTAGAAATGTTAAACCTTCAAACCTCACCAAGAAAGCAAGAGATTTCTACAGCACTGGCTTCCTCTCTAACCACCTGTGAGAAAATGCACAGATAAAAGATCAACCAGTGTTCTTATGCAAACCACTCCAGTGCAGACAGATTAAGATCAGACTAGTGTTTAGCTTTGTAGGAAGTAACAGCATATTAATCTCTTAAAATGACATGTTAGCCTGCAATAACAGCAACAAAAAAAGACTATAAATATACTGGTCACACGCTTAAGGAGTTATTCAATAACAGTATACCACATTAAAGTCTAATACACCATAACAAACTGAATTTCAATACGTACCTGTGTAACAAACAAAAATTGGATTTTCTATCCTAAACTAGTTATTCTAGCTAAAGTTCATTACGTTGTTTTTTTTTTTTTTTTTAAGTAAATGTGCTTTTGTTATCAGCTGACCTCTATAAAACCCTTCTATACTCCATAATGCAACTACGAGCTTTCCACATTAAATGAAGATAAATGAATGATTTTATCTTCCACAAGTGACAAAATGAAGCCACTTTTTGATTACATATAGACCTCGATGACTTCAAGTCATTTCTTTTGTATCTTCTACCACCCTCCATTCTGTCCCAATGCTATTTTCCTTTACCATTTGCTTATATTTCTATGCAATCTGTTGTCAGTAAATAATTAACTTGATCAAAAACATGCAAAGTATTAACAAATTTTCAAATGTAAAGTTAGAAGTCATTTTATTTTTGTCAATATAAGAAATGCAGTCCAGAAGTAATTCTGCATTTTGTTTTCTTTAAAGAAAAGTTATGAACAGCACTTATAAATAGAAGTCAATTTAAAAGACAAAAGCCACACATCATTAAACAGGCAAAATACTTTAATTCAGTTAGAGAATTGAGTAAACTTGTCAGGCTTTATATATTAAAGAAATAATTTGTACTAAGGGTTCAGTTGTGAAAAAGGAAAATAGCATCCAGAATCCCTCTTGATATATATATATATATATATATATATATATATATATATATATTTTTTTTTTTTTAAAGTAAGCTTCAGTCTTACTTTAGAGGACTGTTTTAAAAGGTTGTATTGTTTGGTCAGTGCATTCATTGACTTTTCATGCATTAGCACATACTCCACTCCAAAGGAGGAGAGCTGGAGGTGTTTCTGGCATAACCTAACTAGAAAGTACCAAGAAGCTCATTGGAAGTCCCACTCCCTGCAAGATTTCTTAGAAAATTTTGAAGACTTAAGACTGTCAAGTACAGTCTTGAGATTTTGCCACCTTCTTGCCTTCTTCCAAAAGAAATGACACATCTAGGTTTGTTAAGGGTGTTTTGGTATTTTGTCAGGAACATCTTAGCAGCACTTGATAGCAAAAGCAGCAAAGAATCAGTGTTTTTGCCAGACCTGAGCCACATCCAATTCCTCAGCATAAGTTTTGCTATGACACAATCTCTTACTAGATCAAATCTCCCAGAGCACTTCATTAATTCAGTGAAAGGAACTAAAAAAATAAATAAATAAAAAACACCTACAGCAAAAGCACTGTTGTCTGTAACTGCTTCACCGGTTCTCTAAAGTTCAACCCTTTACAACCCCCAGAGGGGCTGCATCACTCCCTATTCTCACAATTTAAGTCCCTGCATTGGGTCCTCCATCAGCAGTAATCACCAGTGTCACTTGGCCACCCTTGCTACCTGTACAGCTTTCCAAACAGAAGGAATACACCATTCAGACAGTATCCCTTTTCTTATTATTACTAGATTATGTCAGCTTTACCCTGAAGTAGGTCCACTATGCCTTGTTTGACTACACTGTGTTTTTCTTGTCTCCCGTGCTTCCCCACCCAACTGTCCCCAGTAGCTTTGGCTTTGCCATTTTCTCCGGTGTTGGAAAAGACCTAACGGTGCCTCCTACTTCAGCTAGTGCTTGCCAGTACTGCATGAAGCATAGATATGAAAGGCTTAAGAGTTTTATTTCTGTTCAGACTATGCAAGTGCTCCAAAACTGACAGTCAACAGACAGCACCATTGCATTGCCTTGACTCGAGGCAGATCTACTAAACCACCTCATCTGAAGATTTATTGCTGTGAAAGCTGGTTGTTTTTTCACTTGTTCTTTTCAATGATTCTCTTGCCAAAAGACAAACTATCTGTAAAACCTGCCTGCAGAGAAGATGTTGTAGATGGTGCCTTGGGCAGTGACTCACTCCACCATCGCTCCCTTTTCCCAAGGGCCTGACTGCAAATATAAGGGCAGCAGCATGCGAACACCGACTCAGCCCAACATTATTAACCCGTGCTTGCTGAGTGTCTCTGCAGCAAGAAGAAAATAGATGGAATAAAAGGGATATCTATACACCACTGCCATATGGCCAGAAAGCTAATGAGCATTGCTGCAAGAAAAAGGGAACTTAGCCAAGCAGCTGAAACAGAGAAAGTATTCATTAGCCATCTTTTCTCTATGACAAGAAATACTACATTATTAAAATATTTATACCCAAACAGAGGCTTTTATAACACTATCCTCCCTGAGCAAAGTATTGCCCCAGCCTCTCTCAGGTCTACCTCAACATCAATTGTGAAAGTTTAAAGCAATTTGTAGTGAGATAACACTCCACAGTAAGAAAATTAGGATACTATCATACCCAGCTTGTAATTCCCACAAATGTATTGCTTTTACAGGAATTTAATCTGATTCACCACTGACTTGTACATGATTTTAAATTTCAAGCTAAATCTTGGCCCTACTTGAATAAGGTGTAGTCAGAAGCAGGAGCATTTGAAGCAGATGCTTCATTTAAACTCTTTTCCAGATTTCAGTGCAATATGAGTACCCAAACAGAGAGCAGAGCCACAGACTACGTGGCTCTGTAGTTACCTAGAGTGCACAGGCAGTGACTGGAACAGGCTATTTCATTGCCAGCTATAATAAAACAAAGCTGCTATTTTTCATGATGGTAATATCTGAGCATCTTGTTATAAAAACGACAACGAAGGATTTTGGATGAGCTATTTCTGAAGGCCAATCAACATGAAAGTATCTGGCCTAAAGAAAACCTCAAACCTACCTTATCCTCCTCTTAATTCTTGTGAATAGTTGGGACAGAATTTGCAGTGCTCAGACATCACCCTGGCAGCTCCCTGTTAGCCTAAAGGCTTAGTGAAGCACAAGGCAATGTTATACTAAACAGTCACAATCCCTCTGGCTTTAGTGAGAGAGAAGGGGCCCACCTCTCCTAGAAGCCTTCCCAGCCACAGGACAGCACAGTTTGGTGGCAGACGAGCAATTTCTAAGTCCTCTACTGTCTCCAGGCTCTAGTCACCAAGATGAGATGGAGATGTCACTGGCTCAAACTACGCAATTTTATTTTTTGTTTAACTATCAAATGTCAATTGTAATCTAGCAGATAGCGTTATTCTAGGATAACACTTTCTCTGACATTTTCAGCAAGACTTTATTTGTGGCTGTTGCAGATTGTTATGATTGTAAAATATCATTTTAGTCTAATCTTTCCTTTGACATGTTTATAGAAAGGTAGGCTGCTTATATTTTTTTATTCCTCTCAGTGCCACCCCCAAATAATCAAGAAAGGCCAACACATGAACTATAAGCACAATGCTAGTTTTCTTCATTTCAAATGATAAAAGGTAAGGAAATTCAGAAATCCTGTGTCCTTTTATATATATTCCTGTTTCTGAACTGAGATGGAACTGTGTTCAGGACATCAACATGCATCATTTATAGGTTTAATCTTAATGTTTCCTACTTTTATTTCATAAAATTTTAAATATCAAATTATAAACTTCAGGAAATTTTTTTTTCCAGATGATTTCCTGTAAATAAAAGCACTTTATAGATAATATTAATTATGTTACCTGATTCTGTAGCAGACAAGTTGATCTCACTGCTTTAAGTGCCTATTCACAACTGCGTGGACGAGTTAAAGTCACAGTGGGAGCTTAATGTTTGCATAACTAGCCTTTTTGGAGGTTCTGCTACAGCTACTACTTTATCCATTCCTTTCTAATTTTTTTGAAGCAGTCATGTTTACATTTGTATATTAAAATGTTTAAATATTAAAACCCATTTTCCATACAAAATTAGAAAATTTAGAGGATGTATACAAACTAGAGTTAATGAGAGTAAGTAAGACAACCTCAGAAACACCTGTCCTGTTGTTCACTGACTGAAAACAGGTCTGCTGGAATGAAGTAGAAACGGATAAACTCAGGGTACAGAGCTGAGAACACAACAATGATATTAAACACTTAGACCTGAAAAGCTAGCAGCCTTTTTCAAAGTGTTTGGTGGAATATAAATGTATATTTTCTCTCCTTTCTTTTACAAAAAAAAAATATTTCCTATTATTATTCTAACAATACAAGAATAATAGCAGGGAGAATACTGTTCTCACAGAGTAAGAATAACGTGCCTGTTTCTAAGCTGTTTGAATCTATGCATTAATAAAATTAAACTTTTTCAAACAAAGTGTTTTACCATCAAACATATCATGAGAATGAAAGAATCGAGAAACTCCACCTTTTCTTTTTTTCTCCTGAAGTAACTACAGAAAATAAGCTTATCAGTTATTCTCAGAAAGATACTAAAAGGTACTAAAAAAAATTACTGTTAATATTTCACTGTTGCGTACACTGAAGCAGAAGAGGTTAAAGCTTATGCCACATTGTTCAAGACGCACTCATTTAGCAAGCACTTACTGCCATATCCAGCAGAGCTATTCATATCACCATAGGTATCTCAGCTGAGAAGCACCTAGCACTTAGCTACCCCTGTGCTCCACTAGCAGCTGCAGTGCCAAGCGCTATGTCTGTTCAAATAAATCCCAAACTTACCATTGGAATTCACACCTTGAGCTATATTTTGGGAGCCAAGGCAAAATATCATAGTGATACTTAAATTCAGTATTTCATTTTTATTCAAGAAGAAAATTTCAATGTGCCTAGAAGACATATTGTAACCTGACATCCACCAAAGCATTCCACCCAGGGCCTGCTTACATACATGTATTATGTATTAAAGGGATGTTAGATATTATCGTTTTAGGAAGAGAAATATACCAGAATGTCTACCTTCCCTTGAAAAGTATTTTTTAACAGCTGAAGCACAAACCAGATACTTTCTTGCTTGCTCTCTTCCACTTCTTGCAATCCCAAGGATGCATACATTCAACAAGAGGGATAGAGGGCATTTCCATCGGATGCCGCTCTACAGTCTACTTGTCAAGGAAAGGTCACAGCAGAAGGAAGAGCTGTAGAGTCTGACACGCTCAAGGTACCAAGACTGCAGTATCCAGGTAGGCCATGTTTTGCACAAGTAACATACCATCAGTCCAGAGTATGAAAGGCAGTGTTAGCCACTGCCCCCATCACTACGCAGAGGAAATCTGAATGCTGAGTGGGTGCATTTTTTATTTAGGTAATAAGGAGCAGATTAGGTAATTTAGGAGCAGATGAGAACACTGTTTATATTGTAATACCACACTGAATTCAGTTTTGCACTCAGAGACAAGGGGCTCAAGCTGATCACATCTCTGCCTCCCTGGGGAAAAGTTGGAGCATAGCCATCCTTGCTTTATATCTGTTTGATGAACCCACTGACTCACCCCCAAATTAGAGTCATAGTCAACACATAAATCAATGAGTGAGGGCATTGCAAGAGACAGAACAAACATGACTCACCTGCTCTGAATCATTCAAGCCTGCCGTGTGCCCGCCAGGTAGCTGTAGCAATAGAGAAGATGAGCAGAAGGTGACTTGAACAACTCTGGGTGTCTTATGTGAAAGGTAACACAGAATGTCCACAGCCCTAATACCAAATCCTGTCCCTGAAAGAAGAAAAAAAAATTCCTTTAACTAATTAGAAAAAAATAAATAAAAATCAGCTGTTGACTAGCAGTCTATGAACTAGCCCCATACCTACTCAAAGTAGTTCTCCAGCAAGTACCACCAATGCACTAACACTCAGCATAACCACATTGCCAGCAGTAACAACGGAGTGCTAATTCCCAAGCAGCACTGCCACACTACTTTTGGGCCCACTCAATCACCCACCAGCCTGTGCTGTTCCCAGGGTAAATTAGGGTTGTTGCAAGGTTGCTTCAATCTACATCAGATGCCAACAATCTCATGAGGCTAGTGTAATCGTTGGAGACAGCTGGGTAAACAGCTGCAAACAGCCACACAAAGCTTGTTTTAGGAGCTTCTCATCACATTAAGATTTTGAGACTTAAAGCTTCCCTGCTTGGCTTTTGAATAGCTTTATGATAAGATCATACAAAATGAATTTGCAGTTATGGAGTTAATAGGAGCATTTTTAAGTTTTCATTAGGATTGAGTTACTTTGTACATTGCTATGTGTTGTTTAGGATGCTGTTTAAGATTTTTCTCCATTGTGGTGAATTCAGATATACCTGCATCCTCACAGTAGGCTTTTCACTTCAACAAGATGGTATTCATCCTGGTAGGCACTACATAAATCTGTTGTATTTTAGCAGGGTCAGCTCATTTCATGCTGGTAGCACTATCATGGGACTTTCCTCCCACCAATTTAGCACTTTGTTTGCTTTAGGGCCAATAACAGACTGAATGCCCATTTTTTGGTGAAACTACAGCAAATGGCACAGTAACATCAGCACACCAGAAGCTATCCTCTAAAAACATTATGCAATCCCTGTCATTGTTATTTCTTTATTTTGCAGATCAGTTTATACGGAGATATACAAGTGATATTGTAAAATTCAGGGAGGATTTTGTTTTAAATGATCTTCTTGTTAGGTTTTCTCTCTCTTTATGAGATACATGACTTTTCTACATTGTTATCCAACAATCCAACAATGCAAGCCCTAAAATTAAAAAAAAAAAAAAAAAAGCTGTTTTCTTCTGTGGTAAAGGAAAGTTGTTGATGGATTTGGGGTTGGGCAACTACAGAGAGTACTCCGACAGCTTCTAAAAAGCTAAATTCCTCACAGCATGAAAGATATGCATAAGGGGCACATAGCAAATGATATTTAATTCTTGCACTGGGAACAAAACAGTGACAAAATGAACAAATCACAACTTATTGATAAGTTGGTTCTACTTAAAATATAAACCTTCAGCTTAAAAACAACAAGATTGTGAGAAAATAAAAATTATCTGTCGTGAAACTGTGGCTTACATTTATGTTACTATTTCCAAAGCTTCAAGATTTATAACAGCTCCTTCTGCTGAAGGCAGCCTCTGCTCCCCTAAGCCAGGCATCAGGCAGTCAACCCAACAGGAGAGCACGTGGAGCAAGGACAGCAGGATATTAATCCTGTCATCCATTACAGAGTTGCTTGTATGTATGCATTTACTAAGTCCCAACACGTGTCAATATATCTAACCAGTTCCTTGGGTTTATTGATTAACGTTTTTGAAAAGCTCTCTTTTCTCCACAGAAAATTCTGGTATGCCTCCTCCTCCTCCCTGGCCCCAAACTCAACTACTTCAGTGTGGTAAGTGAGGTTCAGTAAGGTGAATCTGGATCTGAATTTCTACTTCATATAATCATGCAAGAGCTTATGCTATCGGGAAGCAACTTTATGCATATACTTCCTATTACATGTTATTAAATTTTAAAGAGACCACCATTAGCAAAGGAAATTTTTGAGCCACTCTGCTGTAGTCCTGAGTACAGAGGTACCTCTGACCACAACACATCACTTGTCTGAAGTTTATATTCCTCCTCTGGCATCCATTTCTGGCATGTGCCAGAATCAGGGTACTGAGCTAAGTGGCTCTTTGATACATCTTTTTCCATGTTCCTAGACTGTGTCTAATACCAGTTACAAAGAGAAATAGCACACACTAAGGCCTAAGAGCAGAATAACATTGCTAATAATCAAAACAACAAAAAAAAATCTTCTGTCTCCCTATTTTAAGATAGTTTTGTTATAAATGAACTTAATGGAATAGTAGCTTGCTGTAATATAAATATACTTCTGATAACGTGTGTAATTCTGTATAATTGAGGGAAGCTGATGAATTAGCCTTTAGTATGAAGACTGAACATTACCTTCTGAAGTAAGGTAATGAACAGAGTGTGCTTATACAACTTCAGAAGTCTGCAGATTTGACTAAGGTTTTGTTAAGCACAGAGGTACAAGCTCATGGCCAGTGAGTGCTGACCTTTCTGTACAGCATTGGGAGCAATGAGGCCTCCAACACTTATTTCACTTTATCAGATCTTTCTCTTTCCGGTTAGAAATGTGAAGTTCAGCATCTGGGCAAGGTATCGGTCTCTCTGATGGAAATATCATTTCATACCTAAAAGGCACAGCAAAACTGTAAAATGCAGGTAAGGCATTGGTGATGAGCACTGTGCAGCAGAGAAGAAAAAAGTGGTGTAGAAAAGCATGAAAATAAGATACCTCCGATCTCCAGCCATGATAGAATTTTAACACAAGGTAAGACCGAGACTTCTTGTATTTCATTCTTTTCTCTTTACATATTTTTTTTTACCTCAAATTTACACAAATTACTTTTCTTGTATTCCACCCTGACATATAAATGTTTGGTCCCATTGATAGGAAAGCATTACTGAGCTGTGAAACTGCAGGCAGTAGAAACCATGAACTAAATAAACAGGGTAAATAAAAAGCCTGATGTAATAACATTCTGGGTGTTAAAATGTCTTCATGCTCAAGACAATCCAAGGAAAATATAAAACAAGCAAATAAAAAGCATCTGCTTTAAAGCACCTCAACTTTTCTGTGACTGCAGGTATAAAGAAAAAAAAAAAAAAAAAAAAAGATTTTCACTACTACAAAGACAACTACCTAGACAGAAATATTCTAAAGAAATTTCTTTTTCTTAAAAGAAACTTTTCTTTTTCTTTTCTTATACACCAGGAGAATTAACAGGCAGCCTGCACTGCACTGTTCACCATTGCAAACGCTGACTTGTTGGGAAGAGCCAGAAGCATAAATCCCTTTAAATAGATGGTCATGTTGCTTCAATCCAGCAAGTCTTCAGGACAGACCTACTCCTGTCTTCAGACACTTGAGTAATCTCACTGAATGCCATGCAGCAAAGACCACTGAGCTACTAGTCAGAGAAGTAACAAGTTTTGGCCATCAGGTACTAGCTACTGCAGTTTCAAGTACTGGCAGCTACCCAGAGAGGCATTTCTTTTTTTCAGCATCCTTGCTTGATAACTGAAGATCAGAGCAATCTAATATTCATAAGATAGAAAATGCTATTTTCTGTTATTATTGTACTTGCAGGTATTGTACTCCAGGTGAAGGGATGCCATTTCTCTGTAAAACCCCTTGACTTTTATCACTGCTTCAGGGAGCTTGAAAGCCAGATTAAAAAAAAAAAAGTCAATAAAATAGGCAAGTACGTATTTTTGTGACTTTCTCAAGCAATAGGGGAAATAATAACCATCAGGTTTAAAGATTAATTTTGAATGAAATGCTTACAGGCAAATAGATATGAAAGCTGCATTAAATCATGTGCTGCTTGTTTTTAGTACACTTCACAAGGGGCATGGAATTTTGTAACCAAATCAATTTCTACACTGTATCTTAAATTCTATTATTTTTATTAATCTATTCAAAAAGGAGTTTGGAAATAACTAAGGCAGCAATTGGATATTGCAGTCTAATCAAATTTCATTTTGATGTTAAAAAAGATGAAGGCTTAAAAGAAAATTCTTAAGCAAATGGGACAAATAAAATTTCCATACGTATTATGATTGTGGAGATTTTCATGCCTGTATAGCAGAGGAACTACTTGTTGTATTTTGTTATCATAAAATTAGGATCTTCATTTAGTTTGTGTGTCATGTAGACTTGCCAAGGAAATAAATTTGCCATTTACAGATAGCTCTGTGCACCTGGAATGACTTACACCCTTCAACCACCGATGCCATTCTGATATTCTTATTCTACTTACACAGCACTTTACTCAGTATGTAATTAACTCAGCAGCATAAAAAATGACCATTTTTTGCCCTGGATTTGAGTGATTCTTAGACAGATACTGAAATTATAAATAACAAATTAAGTCTTCATTGACTTGGTGAGGAAACAGGAGGAAGAGGATATTCTCCATGACTGTCAGCAAATCTCTCCAAACGAAAAGCAAAAAACACTTCCACTGATGTGTTCCACGTATCTGTGATTCTATAACCCATTTTGAATTGTTTCCAGGATCAAAAGATATAGTTTTATCAATTTTATGCTTTCTACTTAGAAAATTAAAATATTTTATTAGGCAATTCTGTAAATGTGCTTGCTATTTTAAATACCCACTGTTTCGAACTAAAGCTATGGAATATACTTAACTCCTTAAGGATAGTAATTACATCCAGTCAGTGACAACTTCTCAAAGCTTCCAGAACCCCTACTTAGGACAAATCCCTGTGCTAGCTTTGTAAATCGGCACAAAAATACCAGCATTCAAGTGCACCTGTTAAAATCACTGTACAACGAATCCAGAAGGTGAGGTAAACAGTCCATCACCTGTACTGCACGTTGTTAAATATCCATTTTCAGGGACACACAGAACCCTTAATCCATTCACCCAGATGAAGGGCTTTGTTACGATTATATCTGTATTGATGAAAATAGGCACCCATTGCTAAGACTTTTGGGTGCGTTCACATTACTAGGGAAGCATAATTTAGAGCACAAATAACAGGCTGCCAACAATCAGTTCTGTCAACAAATGAATTCCTTGAGATCCATTTCTCAGCTACCACAAAAATATCATAAAAAACAAGCATGGTAGAGTTCCTTTGCCAACTGCCACAAAATTACCCTTTAATTGCCTTTTACACTCAATTTATAACCAGGGAAAGCTTAAATGAAGATGAAAACTTTAGACTGTGTCTTGAAGGTCAAGTAACTGATCATGATGAATGGCTAGGAACAGCACCTTGGGGGACAGCCAACATATACCTGGTGGGTTTTACTTCTACTCCTGGTATTTCCAGTCCCTCCAAACATCTTTTCTTCTGCTTTCAGAGATAAGCTATTACATTGCTCATCCTTGTCTTGAGCCTCTCCCCTCCGGCTGACTTTGACAACTGAATTTCCATTAACCACAGCCGTGGTTGTAGGAAGCATCCCTGCCCCAGTTCCCTCGTCACTGTCCACCCTTCCCCATCACTCCTGGGCTCCTCTCCATCACAGCCAGTGCTGCACCCTCCTGCCCACCCCACACTGAGCTCTGCAGCTCCCCCCGAGAGCCTCAGCAGCAAAATAGAAAAAGGATAAAAAGGGCAGATAACATTTTCAGATCATTTTCCATAGCTCTTCAATTCAATTTTACGTGCTCTGACTGTTAAGCTATGTTAGAGACATCTTGTGCCATTACTTTGCACCCTCCTTGTTTGATTTTCAAACTTGCAGTAGCTCCCCATGTCACTGAAATGCCCACCTCTTTGCCATTTATTTCTGTTTACTAGATGTACCTAATTCTTCTGCATTGAAAACTCTCTGTATTGATCTGATAGTGCCAGCCCGCACGCCTTCAGCTGCAAAATTATGCTAACTTGAGCAGCATCAGGACAGTCTAATCTGTAAACATACCTCAACAAAAATAAACTCATCTTTTATTTGCCCCACACACACCATTTCATGCACAATTCATAATTTATACTAACTCACCAATCTATTATGCATTTTTACTTTGATTAAGGCTAGAAGAAATTGCACGTCAAATAAAATGTTGAAAGAATGGAAGGAAAAGGTCTTTGATTTTTGTGTCTACTAGGGGAATTACAGGAATTATAGCACCCAATTGAAAAAAATGCATACATACAAATATATATGCATATACAAGCATGGTAAAAGATTTTCTTACTTACAACAAGAGCAATTTATAAAGAACCACATTCTATCAACATGTACATGAAACTCCATAAAGGCAAGACCAGTTCTTGTTCCTTTAAATAAGTTTCTGACATTGCTTACCTTATTTATTTATTTATTTGTTTGTTTGTTTATTATTATTTTTGTCCTGGCTAGAAATTCTAGTATATATGTGAAGAACAGCAGAAATCTGCATACAATTAAAAGCTGTGTAGTCCTATTCTGTCCTAATTTCCCATACATGTCCCTGAAGAGCCTAAGATATATAAATTACAGTATCATTTGGCTAACAACCTTTGGTGGCCATGTTTAATAACATAACCTTCCCAGGATTTAATTAAGCAAGTTCAGAACATGGAAATTAGAAGAAAGGAGCCACTAGAGAAAAATAAATTTAAAGAGTCTCCCTTCATTTTTACACTTTTATGATTTTATTACCTTTACTAAGAATGAGGGAAAAATACAAGCAGAGTAGATAAACAATTACTGTTTATCTTAAATCCTACTCTTACTTTTTTTCCTCCCAAAACAGAGCAAAAAGACTCTGCTTTCAGTGTCATACCCTTTAGAGTATCTTGGAAATGTCTTGAATTTTCATTCCACCATCTTCACGGGTACAATCCATCTAGAAAGAGTAATGTTAAAAATTTCCTTCTTCTCTCTCATAGTGCATGGGGACTGTGTACAAACACGTCTGGCATGATGACACCACCTGAAAGTGGATGAGATTCTACAGAATGTGTAAACACCACAAAATTGGCATTGTACATGTGAAATATATATATATATATTTTTTGCCTACGTTCACGTAACACAAGTTCAGCAGAAAACTTCTCTTAAACAGTAAATGGAGAGTGTCCGTGTTCCATTTATCTTTATGTAAGCTGGTTATATGATAATGAACTTTACCTTAATGTTATATTTATATATATATATAGCTGTACATCCTTTTCTTGGAATAGAACCCATGCTGGTTTGGGATTTGAACGATGAAAGAGAAATCTTTTGTTCTGATTTTAGATGTGATGTTTTTATGTTTATGATGTCACTTCACCTTACCCAGCCACAGATGACAGCAAAATCTACCTGTAAGGTGTCCCACAGCAAGACTCAGTGGAAGACACAAAAAATTATCTTACATGCACTACCACTTCCTTAATATTAAAAAAAATATTACACATGCTCCATTTAATTATCTTCTCTTATCAGATGCAATTGTTTACATTATCAAATCCTTTATGGGGTTGTTTTTAAAATTTGCATTTTTCCCTGTGTTTTACATAGGATTTATAGGACAACTGGTATTATAGGTTAAACTTCCTTCAAGCATTGTACAAGCAGGTCATCAAGGACAAACAACCAAAAAAAAAAAAAAAAAAAACCATTTTTTTTTGAGTTGCTATCAATCATTTTGACAGCAAACCTTTCTTAATGCAACATGAGAAAATGAAGCCCAGGTGCCATGGCCCAAAAGAGGCCACTTAGGGTTTTCTCACCAGGCTAAGTTAGATGGGCCCAGCTGTGAGGATACCAAAAAAATTAGTGACTCTCCTGGGCCTTGTGCCTAGGTAAAATCCCACAGTGACTTTTATGGAACGTACCAGTCTTTCTCTTTGAACTCTTGAATAAAAAAGATTTGTCAACATTAAGACATTTGCTCAACAAAATGAGAATAAGGAGGGAACGCTGTGGGGAGAGGAGTGTAGCAAAAATAATCACTAAGAAGAGGATGTAAATGGACTTCCTGAGCACCATATTAATAACTAGGGACCAAGAGACTCCATATACTTGGCATGTGTCATCTTGCATGCTTCCTGAACCTCAAACTTTCCTTGGGGTACTACTGAATTTCTTGCTGTTCAGTGCTGCTAGGAGGCTGCAGCACTTTTGCAATGTGGCAGGCTGCCTTCCTCTCAGACATTTCCAGAAGCTATTTTCACCACTGTTAGTTATTCCTCATGTGCCATGCTGATTTCTGGGTACAGATGCATCATCTACTACATACAGACCTTTAATATGTATAAAAACAGTGGGTTTATAGGTTGAATCTCAGTTAGTTTCTTGAGAAAACAGCTTCAGATTGAGCCTATCAAACATGAATTCATACCTCAAAGTGGCTTTCTCATATAAATTACCAAGTGCTTTTTTACGTACAGAAAACCATTAATGTCAACTCCAGTGCATCATGCTGAGATTGACACGGAGGATGAAATGTTCTGCAAAGTTTGAGAGGAAGAAACCCTTTTCAAAGAGTCACATCAGTTCTGAGGTTTAACTGATAAGACTTTGTAAAATGATGAAACAAGCCAGAACAAATAGGTGTGGGCAAACACTGTGCAGAAGTCTTTACAAATCCCTTGAGGCAAATTTTACAAATCGGCTTTAAAGTTTTTGTACCGTATCTTCTTTCTTTCCTATCCCGTGTTCTATCTCTACAACATATTAGTACAAAACTCTTCTCCTAGACAGTATTTCTGATTATTGAAGGAGATATTGCCATCTGTACAAAAGGAAAAATCTTTCACACGCATGGAATCTCCATTTTTATATAAGCAAACTAAAAAGCCCTTGATAAAAAAAAAAAAAAATCATTAAAAATCTAAAAATAATAACCTTGCTGGCAATAAACAACATACTAATATTGCAGTATTAAATACAAAGATTTTCTTCATAATTCATGACTTTCCTTTCCTATTAGAAAAGATCTTGTCATTTATTATTTTGAAAATAATCAGATATATGGCAATTTCAGGAGACCACACAAATGTCTGTGAGTACTGTGCATTTTTTATCATTTCAGTTTTGCTCCATAAAACTGAAAAAAAAAATCATCATTTATTTAAATCCTTCAAGTGTCTGTTATTGACTCATAATTTACTACAATAATTGTCTTCTGATCCACTTGCAATTTATATGCATATCAAAGAAAATACATGAGTAAGACACCTGGCGATTTAGAGATGTCAATTACATTTAATTCTATTATGCTAAATTTTTGTCTGGACCAAAATGTGATACTTCCAACAGAAGCAGTAAAGAGCTCTCAGATTTTTTTATGTCAGATGCAAACATACATTAAGTTTGTAAGAATATTTCCATATTTATAGCATTTCTATTTGTGGGCTCTTAAAGGAAAAATCTCAAAGATTCTACTGAAAGGTCAAGGAAGAAGGTATTTCTTCTGCTTCAGATTAACCTGAACAGTGAAAAAGTTAATTTTGGAGTTTACTAATTCCAAAACAGAATTGAAAGCTAACAAGGTGCTTTAGATTTATCCAAAATTCTGTTTTTCTTCTTACAAACAGAGAAATAGTATTTTTTTTTTCCAATTCTTTTTTTTCCCCCCTAGATCCAATATCATATTTGAAAGCCCAAAGGTTAGCCTCAGGGCATGTGGAGTAGGGATGCAACTCGCTGTGTCACTTACTGTACGCTCTGCCTCATACCTGTGCTCCCTGTCACTCTCAAAGCACTAAATTACATTTATATAGCACATACAGTTTTATTATTTCTGTGTTTGATGGCTTCACATGTAATCACGTCAAGTTACCAGGCATTTTTAGTTTTATGCTGTAATTTGAGCTGAATTTAACCTGAGAGAATATGCAACAAGTCTCCAAGACTTGAAAAGTACTTGCTAAATGCCATTAATATACTGTTGCAATGTAACTGGTGCCCATAAACTTACCGACTACTGCTGTGTTGACCAGAAGTATTTGTTCTCATTATCTTTTAGTTAGTCACGGCAGGCATTTTCTTCCAGCTTCCAACTAACACATATAACTCAAGAAAAATACACGTTTCCTTTGTGTCTTAATGCTAGAGCCCTGTAACGGCAGGTAAGTGCTCCTGAAGCTGAGACCTAGCTAATATCAAAAAATGCCTGGGAAGCAGCCTGCGCTGACACGGAGGTGCTACAAAAGCACAGCAGCCTTGGGCAGGGGGCATACAAGCTGCTCTTGCTGCTCAGTTAGAGAGTAAATGCAGGCTTTCAAGCAGCAGGGCAGAAAAGCAGGGACCCTGCCTTGGGAGGTCAACGTTTAAATAGAGTAGATCCTAGGGACTGTTCAGATTGCATAACATCCCACGTGCACGCACAGTGGCAAGTACAGGAAGAGCACTGACCTTTTCTTGGCTGACACAGGCCTGTGCTTTGGCGATGTGTTCCAAGAAAGCCAATTAGAAACAAATGATCGATCACCTTTACTTTCTCCAGCTTTTCTTGTTCTTATCTGGAGTACTTTAGCTGCATTGCTATTTGCCAGCATTTAAAAGTGTACAGCTTCTCTGTATCACATGCAGGAGAACAGGGCTATTCTCCATGTTCAGGAAGAATGAGTTGTTCATATGACTTACACATTTGCCCTTTTTCTCCATGTTTCTAACCAAAAGAAAGAGAAAGGGAAGGAAGGAGGAATATTGTTCTCAACAGCTTATAGTGATGAGGACTGCAATGTAATATCCAAAAATGTTCACTCAAACCACTACTCAAACTACTCTCCAACAATGGCCGGTGGATGCTTAGAGAAAGAATAAATTAAAAAAAAAAAAAAGGGGGGGGGGGTGGGGTGGGGTGGGGGGGAAGGATGTCTCCTTAGTTCCTTAAAGCGTTCTCCCTACTTCTGAGCATCAGGAGTCACAAATTCCATCGGTGCTGCAATGTGATATCTGTTCTGGTGTCAATGTCTTCATGTGGAAGCATAATGACTGCTGGGAACCATGCCATAAATCCCATGTTGATTATGACGGGCAGAGGTATTTTTTGGATCAAATGACAGCAATCAGAGCATTTGCAGCAGAGAGATACGACCCTGTTTTTGTTAACGTAAACCTACAACAATTCAGTAAACTGCCACAGCAAGATGTATTTCATAAATCAAAAGTAAAATGCCACCATTCCCTGCAAAACTCTTATTGCTCGAGCCCTAGGTGCAATCCTAGTTGCACCGAAAGTAATGACAGTATTCCCACTGACTTCCATGGGTGCAGGTTTTCACTCAGTGAAGCCACAGGGGTTTCAAAACACGGCTTTTAGCTACACGGGAAAGCACGAGTAACTTCATATATTTGCTTTTCCTTTTGCAGTAACTGAGCAGAGTTACATATATTTTCTTACAATCAATTATAGTCTCTTCCACTTCTCTTAACTATTGACTATTGTGTGATATATTTATTATTTCAACTAATGTACAAGCCCTCATACCTACTTATTGACAATGTGCTAAGTTAGCTGCCTTTTGGGCAATTTTCCAGCTCAAAAGACCAATTGTTAACAGAGTGAACATCAGACATCTCAACATCCTTGGCTGTTATCATTTTGAGCAAAAATGTACATATTAATCAGCTAATCACTAATCCCTGAAACCCCTAAATGCAATATTGGCAGATCTGCTTAAAAAGCATTCCCAAGCTTGCATGACTGTTGCTGCATTTACTTAAGGAATCATCTGTCACGTAAATGGCTAGTTAGTAAAATCGACTAATTACCAGAGAAGTTAAATGGAGAAATAAATCTCATAAACTCAAGACTATTGAAATGTTGTCATCCTTTCCCATTCCAAGCCACTAGAAAGGCTTGAGAAATACCTCTCCATTTTGAAAGCCTTTTACATATGTGAAATGTATCCCATTTCATCCATTTTCTGTTGTACCTGACTGAACAAGGGTTTCATTTTTCTGTATATTAAAATGCATGCCGTACATTACAAAATACATTTGAAAAGTCTCTGAGTCCTGTTTTTCTCTTGCTTTCTATTTGATATACTTGTTTTGCCCTTTAAGATCATTTTAGCACATTAGCCAATTTTGAGAACTATTCCTGTGCGTGCTTTGGAACTATTCTATTAATTTATCATAGATCGGACCCTTGGGACTTAAAAATCTTTAGATCCATGTTTAATTTCTGTTAATGTTTGTTCTAACTCTTCTGTGGTGGTATCTATTCACAGTGGAAATCCAGTAGGTGTATATATATGTTTTAGGCTCCCTTGATATTTGTTCTATAGAACACGTAAAATCAGTTTAATGTTTAAGCTAAAATTAGCACTTCAATTGCTTCCATTTCCTCTTATCTTAATAAATGAGAGTGTCTTAATGAAGGAAGTAGGAAACAGATGGGCACGTTGTCAAAGTGTGAAGCTGAATGATTTTGGTGATAACACGCACACACTAACAACACAATGCTTTTAACCTCTAACACTCCGACTACTTTTATAAACCTAGTAATCCCAATGATTTCTTCTCCACAAACAAAAAAAATAGAGACTCACTGGAGGAAAAAATGTCATGTCTTGGTTGTATGACCAAGAACAAGTACGACCCTTGTTCTCCAGAGTGTCAGCCCCAAACACTCTGAATTGGGAAGCCAGATAAAAAGATGTCATGTTCCCCTTGAGCACTTGTAGTAAAAACCTCCCCAACTCTTGTAAAAGCATGGAGGATAAGTGTATCTTCTTAGTTTATCTCTGATTTACCTCATAATGCATCAAACACATTAACAGTGTTTTAACTGACATGATGTGGGAGTTGGGATAATGCTATCCAGCATGCAGACCACTAATGGCATCTTAATTACAAAACTGTTGTAGGCTGCATGGTTAGCTGCACTGTAATGCTCATTGCCCCTTTCCCCCTATCTTAGCTTTTCAGTATTAATGACTGTTTTAATCCTGCCATCATTTTGTTCAAATCTTTCCTTGACAATTTCTCAGTTACTTATTTTGGGTAGCTCAGTTACAGCGTTGATATTCGTACTAATTGGTCTCTTCTGGCATCTGCAGTTTCAGTTTGGAGCTGATTCAGGAAAAGGCCATCAAATCATAGCACTACTACTTCTATAATTTTCTGCTATTTAGGATGCATACAACTCCACTTTAGAGCTTTTACAGATGCATCCGTAATGCCCCTCACGATCATTTTAAGAAAAAAGAGTCTCACACCACACTCGTGTTCATGATATACAAACAATTCAGTTTCCTTCCTCCGTTCCTGTGAGCATACAGTATTTTTTCCTCATAACTGTGACAAAAGAAAGCTCCAAAGTTCAAAAGAAATAAAACTGAGATATTGGTTCCTCTGATTTAATATCTTGCATCTATCCAGTTTGCTATGTGGACTACTATCATCTGCTACAGATATCATCCTTAAAACATCATGACCTGGTTATTCCCCCTCTCCTTTTTCCATGGTATAAATCAGAAGCATCTCGACTGCAGTCAACTGAGTTACACCTCTGTAAAAGCATGATAAGAATCACAATATACAATAACAACCTCAAATATCTATTTCTTCTACTCAGGAAACAAATAAGATCACAGATAAAACACTGTGACAAACACTGGCAATTTGGCTTCCTAATAGCAGGATATTCAAATGTTTGAGACAAACCAGAGGAGCAAAATCAAAGGAGAGTTTACATTCCATCTTCTACCACAGCAGTATTCAGGAATGGGAAGTGGCAAAAAATAAAAATAAAAAAAATAATAATAGTAATCTCAGCTATCAGAAAAATAAATAAATAAATAAATAAGAACTTGTTCACACAGCAAGACCCAGGTTTTAAATGAAGAACAATACTTTGCTTTTCTTTTCACTGCGAAATAAATTGAAAACCAGCTCAATACAAGCACAAGCTGAAGAGAAGCTGTGTCCATTAGGTAAAGCTGAACACTGTGGACACTGAGCCCAGTTTCCAAGTTCTGCCTACCTGTGAATGGGTCAGAAAATGCACAGCAGTCCCTGCAGCAAGCCCTCGTTTTCAACTTTTGTCATATCTTGCTGCTGTTATTTTGCTCAGAAATTATAAGCGGGAGGTTATACAAGGAGATAAACTTCTGTCCTTATTCCATGTGTCCAGTGGATCCCTGCAAGGATGGAAATTCTCTGCTATTGACTTCAAGATAAGCATACAGTGAGTGAAATTCAGATCAAATTAGCAGTACTAAATAATAAATACATTGTATATGTATTAACCACCCTGGCTTACAGCTAAAGCAATACACTTGGTTTCTATAGCCCTAGAATGGTTTAAGTTAATCTGTCGTAAAGAACTGCATTCTCTCTGGAAGCTGCATCTTTCCTTGAGCATTTGGGAAAATACTATTTTAAGCTTGGGTGTAGAAATTTGCATCCTGTGCAGAAGTGTTGGAAACACTAGACACAAATATGACTCCAGAACAGATTCCTGGACGTTATTTTCAGTGTCTGCACTCTAATTCTTTAATATCTGTATGTACACATACATTTTTACTGCTCTCAGGTAACTACAGGAAAATGAAAGAAACTTCAGAGAGAGATTACAGCACATTTACTTCATTCAATTGAATCCAATGCTCTTTTAGTACTGCCTAATAGAAATCAATCCATTTTGCTGACACCTGACTGCTATGAACAGTGTAACATGTTATTGTGGCTGTCATTTAACCATTCTCCTATTTAAAGTGCTGCATGCCAAACTAAAAACTGCAGAGCCTCTCGCAGAGATGGTATAACCGTCATGCAGGCTTCCTATTTAATTAAATAAGGGACTCGCACGCTCTCCTCTCTCCCCCATCAGCACGTCAGGTTCGCAGTGTGTTAAACTCTTACCATGGCTGTTTCACCCAAAATTTGTATTCATGTAAAACGTTCCTTCTGCTGAAACATTGAAACTCTAACTCCAGATCCAGTGTATGGCATTCATTTTGGGTCTATTATATACCTGTAAGTCAATTTAGAGCCAGATTGACCGCGACATCCAGCTCCTTTATTCCCCAGAAGCTCCAGAAGAGGCAAGAGCATTGCAAACTCCTACCTAAGGTGCCCAAGTGTGTCCATCACGACCTGGTGGAAACTAAAGACATCACCAGGGATGGTTTATGTGGCATGAACACGGGATCATTAGTCTCCTTGTAGCTCTTGCCACCATGTGTCAGCTGTACTGCAGGCTGGTGCAGAACAGCCTGGCTTTAGCACGCACGCCATGCAAATGTAATTCTTCCTGTCATTCCGGACTGACATCTGCAAGCCAAGAGCCAAAGGGTTTGTATTCTGGTATGAACTCCCCAAACTAGCCCAATCCCCAGGAGCAACCTTTGGCTCAGCTATCCTGATCCATACAGGTTAGAAGAAGCACTCAGCTGAGTCATTTATAGCAACACAAGTTAGCTTTAGCTACACTTGAGATGTGGAAAATGATAGCAGGCACTGCTTTGCTCAAGGGATTAATGATTTTCCACCAGGTATTGCCCTGTAAAAACACAGACCAGGCTGGAAACAGCTACTGCTACTGTGCAAAGTCTGCACAGAGCAAATTGCTGCCACAGCCCTCGCTGCTCAGAGGGATCGTCTGCAAATCACAGTGAATAAAATGAGCTTTTCTTAATGCAGGCTACTTCATCATCTGTTTTACAAAGCAAATACCACAGCCTTCATGTTAAGCTTCACATAGTTCACCCCCTCTTTGCTGACAAAGAGAGACAAAGACAGGAGACATATTCACATTGAGATGCTGAACAGAAGCAGATGGCCCAACTCTCCCAGGCTTTGGCATTTTTTCTCTTCTGATAACTTTGGTATTTTTGTCTCCCCCCCCACCCTTTTTGGTGCCATCTGCACCCTCCTCTGTTTCTTTGGCTGCCATGTTATTTTCTTAGCTCAGCTTCCCTGGGAAGCAATGCTTGTGATGCCTTGGTCCTTATAAAAATTGAATGCCATGGGACAACATAATCTGATGGAGGGACAGGACCCTCAATCATTAGACTCCTCTGAATTTCGCTACATGACTCAGGGGTGTCCCATTACTGCTCCTACTACGGGAAGCTCCTCCGTGAGCCTGTTCACTGGCATGTAGGACACACGGGAAAAAGCCCAAAGGCAGTGCATCACACATGCTGCCGCTGCTGTGGTGAGGAACCAGCTACAAGAAATAGACCTGAGAAGTCCTTGAGATCCTACGGTATTCCAGTACTTCGTATATTTTGCGAATGTTTTAACACAGATTTATCCTCTGTATTTTCCCGGTCATGCCTTTTTGGCAATGCTTACATGTTTATCCATCCACCACCAAGCCAGGCTAGATCTCCTCTGCCATGCAGCTGTTGATTCTCTCCTCCAAGGCCCCTCTTGCGCATCTGCCAAGAACAAGAGGCAGGTGAGAAAACAAGCAGGAGACAAAGCAAAGGGAATTTTTCTCTTTGCTCTTGTCCAGCATGTATCACGAAAATAAAACCCATCAAACTTTTATTCCATTGCTTTAGACTGCCAGCCAGCACAGACCTCAGTGGACAGGCGCCTCTTTACATCGGTTCGTGGTCTGGTAGCGAGACCGACTGCCATAAAACACACATCACTGAAAGTATGTTGCTTACTACCGATGACAGAGCTTACATCAGAAAATATTCACTGGATTCATTTCCATCGTTCAAAATGCTTTGCACTTACCTACATTTTATAAATGAGCCCATATATTGAAATGAATACTCTATATTTAAATTTAGTTTCTATAAAGTTCTGCCTCCGTATGGATATTAGTGCGAACCAAGGATTGGCTCTGTTTGAACTCTCTAGCCCTTACACTCAGATTTAAATTAGTGTTTTGCTTTTAATTCTCACTGTGCTTTCACTGCTCTCAGGGAACAATAGGGAAGCCCTCTTGTAGTTAATTTACCACCTGAAGACACTAAATAAAAGTTGCAGGGCCTCATTTATTAAACCTCTCCATAAGATTGGAAACATTAGGCAACCAGTCAAGGCTGTGTTTTTATTCAATATTTCCATCAGGGAAATTAGAGCACTGCTCCAAACAAACACAAGGGAATCCAACAAACTCCTGCCCGCTGCTGCTGATGCATGAGGGCTCAGGACCACGATAAAGGCTCTTCTGCTGTAAAAGTCAGAAGATGTGCACTGAATAAAGCTGGCTGACAGTGAGCGTTTTTAGTCTATGATGTGAGATTTGGACATTTGGAAATTTGGTTCTCAATTCATAGCATAAAGCATTTTTAGATGTTGCACAAAACAGACGATCTGTAACACATTCCTGTTGGAAACGTTAACACACACAGTTTCTAAAATGAACTTGCTACCCTAAACTTCAGCAGCTGCTGACAGAAACAAAAATATGTTAAAGTCAGTTTGAGCATAACCTGCACCTACAGAAGAAAGCAGCAAAACGAAGGGACTGAGGTAATAAAAATGTTTACTTCAAAGGTTTTACTCTGTGCATGATTTGGCATAACATAACAGCATACCATAGATTATCATCATGGCTGAATTGTATCATTGTAAATGAAATGCTGTTTTTACATTAGGATGTCTTTCCCCTAAAGAAATTTCCTCCACTCTTCAAACTTTCTCATGAACTGAGAAGAGACATTTTGCAAAGGCACAGTTGCTATTGTTTATAAAACGTCAACGTTTCCTGTGAAGCACGCAGAGATTTGCCCAACATCTCTTTTTCTCAAACTGAGCACGAGAATTATTGCTGAGCTCCTGGTTCGATCATCTCATATTCATCTCTCTGACAGCATGGAAAACAGCTTCAGAAGGAACAAGTATTTGCCTAGCTCACTGAAAGTACAGCAAATGCTGAAGATCAAGTCAGCACGAATGTGCACACCAGTCCCAAGGTACCTTTCTTTAATAGCATTGGCAACTACATGTTGGTACATGCGTACATATGAAAATTTCTGCCAAGTATTACTTGAGACAAATGATGGTAAGCACATATCCCCTTTGACTGAAGGTCGGTATAATGCAACAAGGTAATTCTGCATATCTCATGGGGTGAACGACGTGTAGAGAAACCAGGCTGGATTGGATTTGTTTGCTACACTTGCAGTGACCTAGCACCAGCATTATTTTGGCCTTCAGAGACACTCACATTCGTGGGAACACTGATGCAGGACGCTCCAGGTGTCCTGATATAGATATGTTTGGGTCTCTTCCAGCATGCTGTCCTGGTGTGTGAATAAAGGCAGCAAGCAGCCAAAGCAAGGCTGCCGGATGGGCACTCACAACTCCAAGTCCAGCCGTAGAGGAGGACAGCTCGCCTCCGCCACGAGTTAATGGGGCACGGTTCTGCAGAGGCACTCAGCGTGCACCTGCATATAGCTAATGGGCACCAGGTGCAATGAAGATTTTATACCACAAACATATTCATATTGTGCTTAAAAAAAAGCCACACACATCTGAGATGGAGAGAAACATGCAGGAGAAACTCAGTGATGTGACCTTTCCTCCATAGTTTGACCTTATATTAAAAGATTTTAAAGCATTTTTCTGTACTAAATTAGGCAACTAGGCTGAAAGGCAACTTTCTCGGCTTCTGCACTAAGAAAATTGCTTTTGTTTTACATATGTACCACCCCATAAACAGGTATACTCATTCATGTAGATATGCTTATGCCATTAAAAAAAAAAAAAAAAAAAAAAAAAGGCACTGACTATAGGAGTATTACCATGAAAACTGTTGAAATAAAAAGTCAAATCTGAACAATGGTATTTATACAAATCCTCATAAACTGACAAAGTGATAGGGATACAAACCTATATTCTGTTTGCCCCGTAGCCCTGCCAATAAGACATCTACTATGAAAAACAAAAGCCATTTAGTAGAAGAGCTATAAGTAGGAAGGTGATCAGCTTAGCATTGGTTCTGTTAATAAAATGCAGCTAATACTATCCTCAAAACAATCTTATTAAAAACATGTCTCAACTTGAAAGGATAGTGAGACTATGCAGATGTTTATAAGCAGTCTGAAATACCAACATGGTCTTATTATAGTCACCATTTATTTTGTCATCACAGTTATATCTATGCTATTAGTGAACCCGCCCTCCTACGTTTGAGTTCATTTATTTATGGCCACTATTTGTTGTGCCAAATTTGAGTTTAGAACCTAATCCTAAAACAACTGTGAATGTAATTATTTTCATCCAAGTCCAGTAGGATTGCCTGGGGGCTTAGACACGTGCTGGAGAGATGCCCACTACCTTATATTCCTCAGAGTAAAGACCACTGTTTTTGTTTGTTTGTAAGAAGTCCTAATGGATTACATCTCTCAGAAATTAAAATGTAAAAAATATATGAATATTACTTCATCTTTTCAGTTTCCGGAACAAAGAGAAATTAAACAAAGGATTACTTAATTAGAATAATGTATCCCATATATTTTATGAAAGCTAAACAAGCAAGCATTATGTACATCTTTTTTTTTTTTTTTTTAATACCAGCAATAATAAATTTCTAAACTCTTTCAATAAATTAATGTTAATTTAGCTTTCCACAAACATGAGTGAAAAAGAAAAATTATCTTCATGAGAATAGAAACATCACAATCCAGTTTAGTAATACCAGCAATTTCATACTGATATGAATTTTGTTTAAAAGGTGACCTAGACAATGAAGCAAGTATAATTAAATTGGAAACAGCCAATTCAATAAAGTATTGATGTCAAAAGTAATAATAAGAGGAAATTTTAGTGCAGCACTCATCTGCAAAAAGGATTATTTTGGAATAATGATATACTTATGTAAATAATTTTGAAACATAAAATGCCTGACAATGGTTGATTGGAAAATAATATTAAAAAGTGGTTTTATTTTAGTAGATTACAAAACAAGTAAAAAGTGAAACAATATTGCTATCATTAAATGGCACTACTGGTAACAAAGAAAGCATATCGATTTGGATGAATTTTACAGATAATATGTTTTCTGGTATGAAATGGCCAAGTAGAGAAAAAGTTTCACCCGACTCAAGCATTAAAAAGAGTGCTTGTGTTAAAATTACATGTATATTATGTTTTCCGGAAAGGGCCAGTCACTGCACGGGTATTCAGTGAAAAATATCAACCACTGCCACTACCTATGAGAAGAGTGAGAGAAATCGGCTAGTGCACAAAGGTGCACCTCAACCCGCTAGCAATACAGAGGATAAGCCTCCCAACACATCTTTCTTTTGTTTCTGTAGAAAATCAAGGCAAGGTTGAATATAAACTCAGCATGAAATATTGATCCTCTGGTCCAGCATGCTTACTGGAACGAGGTCCGTATGGTAAGAGATCCCGTAGAGTACAGCAGAGATCATGCAGAGACAACTCTGGACAGTCTTTAACCATTGACGTGCAGTTGGCCTGTTCAGTGCACAATGCATTTTCAATAAATGGACTTCCCACTGATCCAAGATGGAGCAATATGCTCCCATTTGGCCTCCACAAATCTCATGCCATTCCAATCCATATACAAGATATGTGGCCTAGTCCTTTCTCTTTTTTTTTTATTTTTTTTAAAAAAAGCTGATCTGAAATACAAATAAAAGTGAAAAACACCAAACCATCAAAATAAATTGCTGTCTTGCACAAACAGTTCTTCCAGAAAGAAAATTGTGAACCCACAAACAAGACCGACTTTTGTACTGTTGCTAATTGAGCAATAGTCTCACCTCTGAAGCTTATTCTGTTTTGAAACACTACCAACTGTTCTCCCTGAAAACAAAACGAGTTCCTCATAAACGTGAGCTCCTAGATGTGTCCATGTACACAGGAGAAGCATTAATGTAACACCATCTGTTTCTTCTTTCCAAGCACTTGCCATTTACTGCAGGAAGCATTTGGCTTTCCCAACCACTGTCCTGCCCAGACAGTCATCCCCTTCTCATCTGCTCCCGTGGGGAAGTTTCAGGTGGGACAGAAGCATCCTGCAGGCAGGTCCAGCCTTCTGGCCTCCAGCGGGACTTGGAGATCTTAATGCAGTTCTGGGAAGTGGTTGGAAATCACAGCAGCAACACTGTTGGGTGTTAGGTGGAAGAGTCAGAATAATAACATATTAATTACTCTCCTTCAGCTGTGAAACACTCTGGTAACCTGTTAGCATGGCCCTCCTCTGGATCTCTAACAAATCTATAACCAAACTGATTCTCTGCAAGTTTTCCTTTTGGCTTTTGAAACAGTGTGTATTCTCTGATGACATTTCTATATCCTCCAGTTAACATCTTGCACAACTTCCTCAGCAGATTCCTGCTCTCCATTTCTAGTTACTCTTTACCTTCACAACATGAAAGTAGGCAAAAGAGATTAAAAAGCAGCGAAAGGTGAAAAATCTATTTAAGAATAAGTAGCTATGTTATCTGGTGAGAAAGGTGTTACGTACTTAACCTGCTCCAAGATGGGAACTTTTATGAAGTTATAGTCCCACAAATTGAAAACAAGGAATATTCTAACCAAGGATCAATGTAAATTAGGGATGGCAGATTAAAGAACTAACCACAGTCTAAGTTGTGGCTTCTCAATTTGAATGGTGGACACCTTATAGTAGGCACAAGACCCACAAAGAAAGGGGATCATTTCTTGTTTAAAAAAGACGAAGAGTGAGACTAATCACTTAAGACCACAACACCCACCGTTGCTCAACACTTCAGCTTTGGAGAATTGTCATCCTGACACCCAGGCCCAAGCACTTGCTATCAGTTTGCTGCTGATCAGAAACGCTCTGCACCGCTCTGCGTGAGATGGAGCTGGGTTTCAGCTTGCAGATCGTAAGCAATAATGCCATCTCGGTTTTGATGGCTGGCATCGCGAGCCACAAAATAAGAGGAAGAAATAACACAGCTTGATTTTCAGTTCCCACACTGAGCTGAAATGCTGCCAGTTAGAAAAGCATTGATTGACTTGTCATCTGAGCAAATTTGATCTGGAAGTCCTAGAGAACGAAAAATATGGAACCCCACAATGTCATTTTTCCAGAGTCACTTTTCTGACTATAACCACACGTTAATTTGTCAGTCAGAGTCTCTCAGGCCCACATAGATCTCGTTTCCCTGGAGACAAGTCTTTTAAATAGAGGTTCAAAACACCAACCAGATTGGGAGTGGAATTCAATTAAAGAAAACCCATCTTGTTGCTTTAGGGGTCTGTCCTGGTAATAGCTTCAGGAACATGCATTTCCCTAGTTGCATGTCTGGGCTTTTTCATTTACTATTTCTCATGCACTTGCTTCTTTATGACAGGTATGGATAATCAATTAAATATTACCTGATAATCTGATTATACTAATGTTTGCTGTTTTTAAATATTGGATAATAACATGGGTTAGTGCTATTTTTCAACCTTTATGTAATTTAAAGCATCCACTAACTCATTTTTTGATAATTTATTGACAACAGTTTTATTCATATAATGTTGTTTCTGCCGTTTGATTTGAATGAAAAACTTTTAGATGACAAAATTAAATTGGTAATCTTAACCATATACCTTTAGACTAAACCCTGCTGAACGATACCGTTGGACTAAATGATCTCAAGAGATCCGCAATGTAAATGATTTACTTTCGTGAATACTTTGAAATGGGAATTTTGAGAAAATGGGAGATTTCCTATGTGATGTATACGGACACAATTCCCTGTCTGCAAACATATCATCTCACCCAACTACCTCTTTAAAGAGAATCTTTTTTAGGGAAGAAAAATGGATATGAGCATGCCTGAAATTTGGAATTTGCAGCGACAGTAATAAAAACTGATTTTTTCCACTTTCTGTCATCTGTGTAGCAGTCATGTTGGCAGTTGCTGATGGAAAAAAAAAAAAAAAAAAAAAAAAAAAAACAACAACAACCCACCAGTAAATCACTTCCAAGCACTATTAAAGCAATGATAGACACTTTCTAAAAGCTGAACTTTGATAGCCACAAAAACAAGTGCAATTAAACGTCCATTTTCTTTCTTTTTCATACTCAAGCACAATTTTTTCCTTTACCTGTAAAATCAGCAAACTAAATTTGGTGCTGATTTCCCAAACAGATTTACAATAGACTCATTCTACCCATCCCAAAGAATAGTGAAATAGAAAAAAATAATAATAAAAAAAAAATCTGAAAAAAAAAAAACAAGGAAGCCTAACCACTCTCTAACCTTGCCATGGCATTTGATGAGGGCATGTAGGAAGTTCTATGCTCATACACTGGGAAAAAATTGCATTTTCTTGCCTGTGTTCACATCAAAGCTTAAAATCAGGTCTCCTTATTGCTGAATGCGAACTTATTTGCACAAAGTTGATTGGGAACTAGGTAAGAACATGAGTAAGTTTACGCAATTCAGTTGTGTAACCCACTTCATATACATCCTTCCAATCTTGCCAAATCTACCATGTCTTAGGGTTGTAAACAACTGGCACTGTTTGCCACATCGCTTTGTTGCACATTCATGTCAAAAACTCATTATTCTCACTGACAAGAAATGGGTCTAATGTGGCATCAGATATGTAGAGGACTGCCCTCCCTTGCACAGCACTAAAGGCAAGAAATAACTTCACCTTTGGGCTGACACCTGCAGCGGATACTGATCAATATAGATGACAGCCTATCGCTGCAAAATTAGTGGAATGTCAACTATTTCTTCTGGCTGTATCGCAGCAGATCACAAACTGAGGAAGCATACTACCTTATATGCTTTTAAATAGTAGAAGTAGTCAGATCAAGTCACATCAGATGACGTGATTAACGTCAGAGCTTATGGAAAGATGGGACATAAGCATCTATAATGAGTGGTTTCCTTAAAAGTTGTTTTCAGGTTAATAGAAAAACATTAATACATAATATATATATATACATATATATATCAAACAAGGGTTTTGAAGAAAATTTAGAGCACTGAACTGTTAAAACTTTGTACTGTATGTAGCACAATGCAAGGTGATACAGATAACGATTTATGCATTGTTCAGTTTGCATTACTAAGTAAAGCATTTGATCCCCTACAGTTAAGAACACTTGGTGTTACTTAAACAATACTGAGAAGAGAGTAGAATTACGACAATAGCTTTCTACTAGACATTTAGTAGGGAACAATGTATATAGGGCAAATATTTTGTGTCTAGGAATTGCAAGACCATTAACACATTTACAGCTTCAACACAAGCAGTGTAAGTTCACCCACACTTCGTAGCTGAAACTTTGTTAAATATAACATCAATAGATAGGATCTGACCTCACAATTTTAAAATATTCTAATTATTTTTATATGAATGCTGATCTCCAGAAACAGCACTTTTATCATGAAATTAGTTCTCCTATTTTTATCATACAAAAGTGTACTAAATTATTCATGAAAATGTTAAGCTTACTTCAAAGTATTTTGAGAGGGTGTTTGTACTTTTTAAAATTGAATATAAAGCATATAACATATCCATTATGATTAAGATCTTACAGCTTTTCCAATGAGAGCAATGGTGAGCTATGCAGTAAACAATGGGGAAGACAACTAAAACTAGCGGGACCTTATTTAACATGAAGCAAGAAACTGGATGCTGTGACAGAACATAAAGGGGTTTCCAGAAAGCATCCTCCAGCAATATTAGTTTGAACCCCATGTAGACAGGTTTCACAGAATCATAGAATTTCTAGGTTGGAAGAGACCTCAAGATCATCAAGTCCAACCTCTGACCTAACACTACCAGTCCCCACTAAACCATATCCCTAAGCTCTACAGGTTTCCTTCTTTATAAAGTCTGCTTATTCCTATTTCTCCTAAAACAAAAGCACAAGAAGAGCATGAGAAGATGGCAGGTCCTTACTAAAAGGGCCTACAAATAAAAATGCTGAACCTTAAAATCACTAAGTGAAACCAGCATTTATTTCCCGAGACTTTCCCCAGACTATGTTCACTCCCTTTGCGTAGCCTTTACCTTGCCTACATCTGCACTTTTATTACTGTATTGGGTTTACATCGCAACATTTTGGTAGCAGAGGACTGCAGGGGTTGCCTCTCTGAGAAGAGTCCAGAACCTGCTCCGTGTTAGATAAGGGCCAGTTTTAGCCAGCTCCAAAGGGACTCACTGCTGCCCAGAGCCAAGCCAATAAGAGATGTTGTTTGCACCTCTGTGAGAGCAGAATTAAGAAAGAAGAAAGAAAGAAAAAAAAATCACAGAATCATGTAGGTTGGAAGAGACCTCCAAGATCACCAAGTCCAACCTCTGACCTAACGCTAACAGTCCCCACTAAACCATATCCCTGAGCTCTACATCTAAACGTCTTTTGAAGACTTCCAGGGATGGTGACTCCACCACTTCTCTGGGCAGCCTGTTCCAATGCCTCACAACCCTTTCAGTGAAGAAGTTCTTTCTATGATCCAACCTAAAACTCCCCTGGCGCAACTTTATCCCATTCCCCCTTGTCCTGTCATCAGGCACGTGGGAGAACAGACCAACCCCCACCTCGCTACAGCCTCCTTTAAGGTATCTGTAAAGAGCAATAAGGTCACCCCTGAGCCTCCTTTTCTCCAGGCTGAACAAGCCCAGCTCCCTCAGCCGCTCCTCTTAAGACTTGTTCTCCAGGCCCCTCACCAGCCTCATTGTCCTTCTCTGGACTCACTCGAGCACCTCCATGTCCTTCTTGTAGCGAGGAGCCCAAAACTGAACACAGTACTCGAGGTGCGGCCTCACCAGAGCCGAGTACAGGGGGACAATCACTTCCCTAGCCCTGCTGGCCACACTGCTTCTTATGCAAGCCAGGATGCCGTTGGCCTTCTTTGCCACCTTGAGCACACTGCTGGCTCATATTCAGCCGACTATCCACCATCACTCCCAGGTCCTTCTCTGCCAGGCATAACATCAGCTGGGAGCATAAGGAGTGAGAACCAGGCCTGCATACACCCAGGCCTGTGCAGGAGGGCAGGAGGTGCTCCAGGCAGGCAGCAGCACTTCCCCTGCGGCCTGTGGAGAGGCCCCTGGTGGAGCAGGCTGTCCGCCTGCAGCCCATGGGTGCCACATGGAGCAGATCTCCACGCTGCAGCCTGTGGAGGGCTGACAGAGCAGACCTTAGGCCAGAGCTGCAGCCCGTGGAGAGGAGCCCACACAGGAGCAGGGGGTCTGGGGGGGAGCTGCTGCCCTTGGGGAACCCATGCTGGAGCAGTTTGCTCCTGGGGGTGGACCCCATGGTATGGAGCCATGTGGGAGCAGTTCCTGAAGAGCTGCAGCCTGTGGGCAGCCCCCACAAGCTCAGTTTGGGAAGGACGGCATCCCGTGGGAGGGATCCCACAGGGAGCAGGGGCAGAGAGGGACGGAAATGTGGTTAAGCATCAGTGTTCATACTTGGTTCCAGAAATCCAAGCTCACATCTGGTGGGCTTACGTAACGTGATAATTAATTAAAACAGTTGTAAGTTACCATCCTTTGGAGCACACTGATAAACATAGTGGGATCATGGTTTATAATGCACTGGGTCCATAAACAAGGAATCAGGCACAGAAGAAAAATGTTTTCAGAACAAATCACAGTTGAAGAGCACTACATTGTTTTCCCTTCAAGTAACATTTATATATAACCAGATAATAAAAATTATTAATTTTATCCTTCTAATATAAAACTGCAAGGATATTATTTAAGTTACATATATTTTTTACAAATGAAGGCTACATCCCATTCAGCTGCAGAAACGGTGCTGAAAAAGGAGAAGGAAAGGACATCCCCAGGACGTTCCTCCAACAGGCAGGCTAGAAGTCAAACTGGAAATGTTCTACAAATAACTCCAGTGAGGTTTCACGTACAGTCTTCACCTCACAAGTTTAGTGCTTCTGCGCCAAGATACAGAAATCTATTCCACTGCCCCTTATTCTCTAAAACTTAACATGGCCCTGCCACTCAGTTGTAGCTCACTGAAACATCCATTAGTGCTGAGGTAGCACCAGCATCCTTCCTCCAGCTGAGGAGCGCACGAGAAGCTGTTGAAAGAAGCGCTCTCCCCCCAGCAGAAATTCCTTTTGGAGTACATTTATTCATTCTAGTAAGACACCAACGAGACGGGCAGTATATTACAGAGCTACAAAAAGAAGTGATCTGCCTTAATAGCTAAGAAATTCGTGATCCCCAAAATATGCCTGTTTTTCTTAATCCCTAATTAAGACATTTATCTAAACTCTATGGATCAAAAATCATTGTTGTGCTCTATTTGGAAAGAAATGCTCAGTTATCTCACTTCCAAAAACTGATGGAAAAAAATGTAAAACATTTAGTATTAAGAACAGCATCAATCACTTACAATAACAGAAATTATCAAAATGTACCAAAAGCAGTGCCAAAAAGAACCTTTCTTGTGATATTATTTGGAAATAGAAAACATTCCTTCTAATCCATGAAGATCGATATTCCACTGGGTGAAGAACAACATTAATTAATACTTCCCATTTTGGATGATCTTTGCCAACCTGAACATCAGTGAGATTAAATTCTCACCTCCACTGACATCTAAAATTTATGCCAGCCACCTTCTGGCATGATCTTTAAGCTGTTGAACAAACATGCCCCAGCAAATTCCCAAGAGACTTTCCTTCAGGAAAAGATAATCTTTTATCAAAAGATGACTACAATGGGTTTGTGGGAAGGGATATTTCTTAACATTTCTGCCCCTTCCTCTCTTCTCACATAATTCTATTTTGTAATAAGCCTGAATCTTAAACATATCATTCTTTAATGAACTCCTCTACACATGTGCTCAACTCAGAAGTTAAAAATGTCACAGCTAGCGACCAGATTTGAAGGAGGACTTTGCCTCCCTCAGCCCTGTCAATCCCTGCTTATTTTCCTACATGAATAAATCTTTACTTTCTTCCCTACTTGGACTAAACAACCCTGTAGGGAGGAAGAAAAAGAAAGAAAAAATAAAAGAAAAAGACAATTCACTTCATTGTGCTTCAGACTATGCTCAGGAGCAGCAGCTTGCTGACTCTTGCCTCAAGCCCAGAGTTCCCTTATGCGCCCTTTGTATGAACTTGCCTCATAGCCTCACTAGTTACTTTGCCACTTTCCAAGAACTACAGTTTCTGAAATGTTGCCCAGGCACCCACATTTGCTTTTTCAGGCCTCTGAAAGCACACTCTCATATTTGTGGTGAACTACACAAAGTCTGATGAAGCCATATCTTCTTGGCTTGCATCGACAGACCCTTCTGCAATACATTTCGAACGCCCAGAAGATCAGTATCTGAACTGGAGAAAAAAACAGCAACAACAACACAGATAAAGATGCTTACACTCATTAATGAGTCATCTGTTTCCTATAGGGAAGTGAGACATTTTCCTACACTGACAAGGGATATAGCCCTGTTTCTCCAGAAAGCAATTCAGAGTAGAATCCTCACTTAGGTACTGTGCAGCATCCTTCAGAGCAGCATTGCTCACTTCATTGAGCATTAAGAGTCTAGACAGATTGTTTCAAGAGACTAGCCTAAAATGAGGCAGAAAGAATACCACCCACAGGGAAACAATGGAAATTACTAAAGATACAGGTTGCAAAAGATTGGTCAGAAAACACTGAATTCAATTCTGATTGCAATCAAATATTCAAATTTTTTTGATTCGTTTTTATATAAAAGTAAAAAAGATGCATGTATGTCACATTTCGAAGATTTTTTTTCCAAATACTTAAAATCAGAAGGATAAAACACCTAACCAAGAGTTTTTCAGCAGAAACTTTTAATCTTAGAAGTTAACAGAAAAGTTTAAGATTAACCAATAGTTGGCTAGAAAGAAAAAATAAAAACATTCAAGAGATTAGATGAATGATGGCAAAAATAACATACTTGTATCTCCACAGAATTATACCCTGCTTTAAAACACATATGCAATAAGGATCGTCATTATTACCATTATTATTGGATAGAAAGAGTGACAATACAGGGAATATTATTCCCTCTGTGAGTAATAAGGGGGAAAAAAAAAAAAAAAAAAAAAAAAAAAGCGTGTTCTCTGTGTGTATTACTAGAAGAAAAAAATCTGAAAAATCAGTGAATAAATGAAAGAGCTGCCTCTAGTTTGATTTATGGCTGCTCTTCTCTTTATGTGTAGCCTGGGGAGCCTCATGATGATATGTAATGAGTCAGGGTGAAATGTGTATAAATAAATGCACTGCCAATTTGTAAAGACTCTTTAAGGCATCTTTTCTGTACACTCCATACTGAATTGCATTTTCTCGAAAAGAAATAGAAGATATCAAGAAAATACAGAACTGACATAGTTAGAAAAATCTCCACTTTTATTCCATTTATTTTCTTGCCTTTGCACTTTTTATTTATTTTTTTTTAAGAAGAAAATCCATTGTCCAATATTTTATCTTGATGCAATAATAACCAAGTGGACAAAGTTCAAGATGAGTATCTGTGACAGATCTCTGTATAAATATACACTGGTGTACACCTGTGTACATAAACCTTTCTAGAAAATAAAGATCTCATCTAAAAAGCAGACAACTGATATTTTGAGAAAGACAAGCAAGTTTTTGTCTTAAGTTGCTGAAAGTTATATTCATATCTACAGGCACAAATCCCTGAACAAGCTGAACTTTCTGGTTCCACAGAAGACAATGGGAGCAGAGTGTGGTTGGGGTATGCCCCATGAGATATACAGCCCCATTTCACAGCCCTAAGCACTCACTGAGTTTATTCTCAAGTTCATCTGTTATATTTACTGGAGGTGCTGTCAAGCTTTTTCCTCCAAGTCTGATAAACAAAGTTAAGCCTCTCCCCCAAATCAATGCTTCTGCAATACCCCCTTAGAGATTAGACCACGTCACCAAGAACAGGTAGTGAGTCTCCTCCCAGGAGATCAGGAGCTCCAAGATGGACCAGGCTGCCATGAAGAAGACGCATTGCTAGTTTTACTGATGAAGGATCATCATAATCTTTCCCTTTTCTTTTTTTCCCCCTCTTCCTTGCTCCTCCAATTTCCAATTCATTTTGTTTTCCAGGAGCATTTGCTGTAAGAGTAAAACTCCTTCACTGCCCAAAGAAAATATGGAATATCCTAAACATGATTTCTTCAGTTACAGGAAAAATAAATAAATAAGGCCCAACAGCAGACTTCCCACCTCAGAAACAGGATGACCCTGAATCTTTTCTATATGTTGTTCAAGTACCCTCAAGTACAAAGGGTGGCAGGAGTTCAAGCTTTGTGGGTTTTGGTAAATCGTTGTTCAACCATAGTCAACCGAGGTAGCCAGTCCAACATACCTTTCTAACACAAATACTCAAAACTCCATTAATAATATCACTAGTAAAATACAACACTTATCCACCCTTTTATTTTACATCTACTCCCTGCAAGTGCTCACTTACACTATAATAATAATAATAAAATCATACGGTACCAACATGAGTTATAAATACATTGCAATTCAGTCCAGAGAAAAGCCAGTCTCTTCTCCATTACAGTGTTGAGACTTAAAATGTGATCTCATCTTCACTGATTTGCTTTCCAACTGTGTTCCTTTCAATCATGAAGAAATTTATTTTAAATAATTTACAAGACTCAAAGAACAACAGTTTTAAGAACCAAAAGCAATATTGTCAAATTCAAAATGACAAAAGCTGACAACATGCAGGTATATATAATGCTGTTCTTTTGTTATATGAAATGTTACATATGACTAATATTTTTTCAGTATGTGATGCCAAAATTACCTGAAGTGGTTATGATATTCAATAGCTGGTAGGTGAGATGAGGTCACAAATTCCTAGTTCAGTAACTCCTTTATCAGAAATTAGTTTCAAATTACCTATTTACAGATTTATCACTCCAGGGCATCCCTACTCCAATTCTAGCCTTAGTTTATTACATGATGAAGTTCAAAATGAATTCATGCAGGCTAAGATTTTAGCATGACTTTGTCACAATTATTGCTATTCACTGGAGTTAACACACCTGAAATACTTGCTAAGTCTGCCTGAAGTTGCTTGCATTTGCTTAGAAAGCTGCTAGGAGTTGCTTGCAAAGAAAATCTAAGTCAACTTTCCCTCTATGCTCCCATACTAGCAATTCCCATTTAAACTATATTTTTATGAATAGTGTGTTGCTTCTCTCTCAGAAATCTTCATTATCTAAAGAAGTCAGAAGGAGTAGCCGTCTTAGTTGGGTAAGTTCCTGCTCTGCTAATGTACTGGGAGACACTATTGAGTATAATTCATAAATCACTAATACATCATCAGATCTGAAGATAAAAAGCATCTCCCTCTGTGAAAATAAACATCCTCAGTTGTGCTCATTGTTTATCTTTTGATAAATGTTTCTGCTGTCCTTCTTTATTTATCACCCCAAGAAGAAGAGACCATTATCTGCAATAGCATTCGATTCCACTGACATTATTATCACTTACACCTCCTCTGTCTTGCACCTCTTGGCTCTTTCACCGAATTCATGTTTGGAGCAGTATTTATCAACGGAAGTTGGAAATTACCAGTGTCTCAATTTGGCTTTTCATCTGATTCATGAAGCACTTCTCATAATGTGAAATGCAGTTCATGAATTGCTCGAGAGCCGGCAAAAGAAGAGTAGCGCATCTATTTCCATATAAATGGCCTCATTACTATGCAGGCTTGGGATAATTTATAAGAAGGGATTCTTGTCTAAAAAGAGGGGTCCTGCTGGCAATGTCCTTCTGTTTATACACAAGGAAATACAATTTCAAAACTACTTAAGAAATATAACTTCTATATCAGTACGGTGCACCTTGCTTTGACCCACAACAAAAGGCGTTAAGTTTTTGCAGGCAACCAGTGGCATTTTAAAACGAGAATACAGCTTTCTCACTATTTCATAAAGCAGTAAAACAGTATCATCTAGCAAGAGGTGAATGGTAGTTTCAAGGAGGCCTGAATGCTGTAACAAAACATATTACAAATGCACAGAGATGAAAGAGATAGGTTTAAATGTATCTAAACTAAAGATTATTACTAGAATTACATTTTAATTTGATATGTTGATAAGAAGAAAAAGCTTTTAGTGGTCACATTCTTTCATTTAGAGTTTTGTTTGCCCATTAATTTTTGCTGAATTTGTTTCATCATCTAATATTTAGAAAGGCTTTATCCAGAGATTACACAGATATCCGAGCTTAAGTCTCCTTTAGATTAAAAGAAAAATGCTTCTATATTTTCTAGAAGTTTCTTTTAGAACTTCTATCTTACAAAAGCACATTGCAAATACCAAAGAAATAGATTTGTATGAGTTGTGGGCTTTTTTTCAATTTTCATGTCCTAATCAAACAACAAAATTGCTCACAGAATATTGCTGATATTAGTTATTTCCTCAACTTTAATTTCACAAGTGAAATATTCTGCACTGTTTTCCTAGCATAGGTAAAGAAATTATTACCCTCTGGAAAAGAATAAAATGTCGCCTCCTTTTTGAAACAGTTCTTAAGGGGAAGCAAAGGTTGAAAAAAGGTGAGCTTTTAAAATTACACCCGATTCAGCCTGTTACAGGGAATGAAGAAGGTTCTTCTCAAAATTTGACCCAGTAAACAGAGCAAATTTTGGTTTCGGGGAGAAAACAAGATTCTGGAACGCAAAAGAAACACTTCTTTCCTTTTGGTTTGCTTATTTCTTTGAGTACAACTATTTATAATTGCAAGTGCTGTGAGGACACAGAATGGTAAAGCTGCTCCTGCTTAGCTACTTCACTCTGTGTGCACGACACTTAATTTTGAATTTAATTGTAATTTGAATTATGCTTCAAGCAGATGGAGAAAACGCGAGTGCTATGTGGGAAGAGTAAAACATTAAGAGACTACATAGAAGGAGAGAAGCACTGGCACGGAATAAATAACGTGGATCCCCTGCCCTTATCATTTTCCTATCCCCTGTGTCAAAAGGCATGTTTGCAGTAGGACAACATGTAATTAGTATGTGCTAACTAATAGGTTGCTCCTAATTAATTTGTTGCTTTCTCTCTAGAACTTAAAATGCTCATTAACAACTCTTATGACATCAGCATGCCTTCCTTGGGTGCGCTTCAGCCCACTGCAGCCTTTGGGCTATCATGAGCAGAAGCACCATCACTGCAGGGCATCCCCACTCCGGGGAGCTGGAAGTTACTTACAAACAGCATACTGAAACACTTCCACTTCAGACCATTTTTTTCCACTCTGTAAACTTCAGCTTTTCACATAAGCTCCTTTTAAAAAGTGAGAAACATGCTCTCTCCAATGCTAGCACTGAGCAAATTAAGAAAATTATATATTCAATTACAAATAGCTTATTTTACCAGCTAAAGGGCAAAATTCATTATGAATGTCCCTGTTCACAGTTTGAGTTCTGTAAATGGAATGGGAGAGTACACAGTTTAATTTCAAAATATAGGAGCAGATTTTTATTTATGATCCTGCAATATAGCTTATTTAAATTCTATATTCTATTTTTCATTTTAATTTCTCCCTCACTGAGAGCTTCTAAAATTTCAATTTATTTCTGACATTTTTACATATTTAAAAAAAAAAAAAAAATTACATCCACATGTGCATGTGTACCCCCTGAAAAGTATACACTCCTTAATGGTCTGAGAAGCTCCACCAAAACAGCACAAACCTCATCGCTTGCATTAACATCTTGAGGAATCTACTATATTTTAAGGAGATACCAAAGAAAATCTTAATGTCAACAGTTGTTCTCAGCATTACTTAAAAAAAGCAAATTATAGGCCTAATTTATAGAAAAAATATTTTCTAAATATAAGGAATTGAATGTACTATATCATTGAAAAGGGGAATAGCAAGGCCATTTGGAAATCTGGACTTCTCTGAAGTAGCTTTTATAAGATGTTGCATATGGGGAGGGGATATTAGACTGTTTCTAAGAAAGTTAGGTATGGAGGGAAATGATGGAGGAAGGAGATATTAAAAACATATATCCCCAAAACATCAAGTTGAGAATAACAAGTGAGTTTCATCTTCAGCCACAGAATTGCTATGCTAGCACCACAGTACTTCACATCTCTATCTCATGATGAAAGTGTCTTACCAAAATAACTCACCCTTACCAAAATAATTCAACAAATAAAACCCCAAAAGTAATCGCTTTCACATAGCAAGTCAATGGCAGTATTGAATAGCAACTACAAATCCTCAGTCTCAGGCTCCTGTTCTAAGCATAAATATATCTTTTCCCGCTGTTACTATAGTTTTAAAGCTTCAAGGCTCACCATGTTTTCCCTCATTCTTGCTTTTAGCTCATCAGCCACTGAAGGTCCACACATTGTGACAGAGTTAAGGGAGACAATAGCAGCAAATGAACCTATGTAAGCAGCTACATCCTGGAGTGGTTCCGGGACATTTAAAAAAAATAATAAAAAATCCTACTGAAATTAAGCTAACAGTTTTATCAAGTTAAAAACAAACGTCTGAGGGTCACAATTCTACCATTTAGTGTTAAGCTCAGGATTAACCTCAACCACACAGGTCTGTGAGGACAGAGCAGCACCGCAGGCTGAAGAAACATTGAGATATTTATTGGACTATTTTTCCTCTTTGAGAGATGCTGGGAAACAAACCCATACAATTCATAAATTGTAAGTCCCAATCGCTGAGCCTGCAGAATTATTATAGCTGAGCATACACTATCAAGAAATGAAAGAAAATGGATTGTATTTATGAGACATGGCAGCCTCCGCATACTTTTCTTGAAACTACTTGTTTGTGGGCCTAGAAGCCTTTGTAAATGTTGTGATAAAGTAAGTGCCAGAACAGGGAGCAACCATGCATGTGATAGGAAAATTCACTAGCGTGGCGGGGGAATATATATGAATGCTTGCATTTGTTTGTTTGCTTGTTCCTATTTTTACAGCAGACAGACTTATTATATTGGGTGCTCTGAAACATCTCTAAAATATGCAGGGTTTTACAAAATATCTTTGTAATTGTAAGGAAGAAGTGTTCTGCTTTCTTTTAAGAACGATTACAGGAAATTGGTCATGGCAATTTAATATCCTGTGTTATGTGGCTTCATCTCTCCTGATTCTCCACTAACCTGCTGGAAAAGGTTGCTGTTGATTTATGCTTTTGTTTGTGAATTACACTGTAGAGTATCAGAAGCAATAAGAGCTGGAAAATTGCTTCTTGTAGACAATGACCTCCTTGTAGTTTACTTCCTTATTTTATCATAATGGAGACATATTCACATGATGGAGATTTCCCTACCAAAGAGAAGGCTGTGATCCTTGACCTTAATGACAATGTTTTGCTACCTGCTCAAAGCATTACCAGTATTTTTGTGACAGCCAACTTTGAGCAGAGAATTAAATAGGGTTTGTTATTCAGTGATGAAAGTATAGTCCACCAAAATAACTACTGCTGTTAAGAAAGCAATGCTATATTCTTTAGACTACAGTACCTCTCGTATAAGCTTTCATTTCTCTTCACTGATTAATTCATCTTCTAAACAGGACTAGCTTTGCTTGATCACCACTGTTAGGAATATTTATTTGTACCTCAAAATGAAATAGAAGGCTATAAGAAGGGCCCAAAGACTGGGGAAATCAGTGGGAGGCTTTTCCTCGATTCCAGGAGGATCTGGTCAATCTCTATACGTGCAGAGTAATTACATTTTTCAGATGAGGCACAGAAGGCTTTCTTCTCCTCTTGCTGATGCTCATGTAAATTAGGATTAACTCCATTGCAGTTGAGCTAATGGAATTACAGTGCTATATGTGACAACTGAATCAGGCTCTCAGCAGGGGAACTTTCTGGGTAAAGGCTGAAAGTTGGTCTGTGGAAAGACAGACGGTTACCTAGCATCACATTTACTACGACTATAAGCACTTGTTACTAATGGCAGTGAGCACTGCAATGTGCACAGAGATGCGGTCAGCTTGTTAGGATCTAATTGGGCCTCCTGAACGTGGCTCAGTCATTGAGCATTATCAATTAATTGTGTAGAAATACCGAAGTGTGAACCGCTTACAGAAGTTGCTAATCCCAGCTACAGATCACCTCCTTTCTTAGGAAACATAGCTTATAAATTCCCATTATCCATCCTTCTCCACAACCTTCCCATCCACACTTAGGGCAAGGTCAACCCCATTTCACACAGAAGTTTCAAAGGTGTTCAGGTCCCAGGTTTGTTAGAGAAGGTGGCATGGCATGACCAAGAAGAGAGACACAGATTGATTCTCTCACTGAAAGAAGTGTTTGCAGAGCAGATTCAGCCATGATTAGAGCTTCCATGCGACAGATGGCACTGGAGAAAATCAAGCGTCGTACGTTCTGCCACTCACAGAAATACTTGTTAAATAGGATACAGAATAGTCGCTAATGAAGATAACATGTTAGAGACTATTATTCTGCTCTGAGGCTTGATTTAACTCAGAGGGAGCATTTCCATCTATCCCAGACTATTTCTTTTTTACAGAATGTCTTTTAACACATTTGGTTCTGTTACCTTGATGATACAGCAGTAAACAGTGGAACGAGATTTCTCCTAGGTTTCTTGACAAATTTCGTTCCCTAAAAAACTCCAACAACTTAGGTTCAAGAGTCTGTTTTCTTTGCCTTTCTTACTGTGCCACTCCAATTACAGCCACCCTCTGCTGATGAGCCCTTGCTTGTCTCATCTTGTTAGATGGTGTAGTCTTCACACTAAACATTTTTATATGCAGATTTTTTATGTCTCCTCAATTTAAATACCTATTGTCTTCCTGCAAATTTAATAACCTATTATTCAGTCACATTCGTGCTTATTTTTATTCAATTTTTTATACATGATACCTGAGATGTTCTGTAAACAGATAGAGTACAGTTAAAGCAGATGCTCAGTGTTTGTTGCTTTTCTTAATGAAAACAGATATGAATTTATTGTGTAAGAGCGTAAAAAAATGTCAGAAGTTCCACTCCCCTCACACCTATGGAACTGAGCTAACGTGCTATAGGTGAATCAATTACTCTATTGAATAAGGTTCATATGCATAGAGCTGATGAGCTTACGCTCTAGTTATAGCTCTCCAACTTTAATTATTTACTAATACTTGAAAGTCTGGAGTGACTGAAAAATGGCAGTGGTGCAGTGAAAGTCCAATTTTAGAAAAAACATCCTCAAAAAGTTTCAACAGAAGCTAGCAAAAATACTTGAATCGCAAAGTAGTTGAGGTCCTGGATGTTCATACCATCTAATCTCTTGCGAGACGAAGGTTGTAACTGAAGCAGAAGTCAGGTCCCCCATCCCAAAACCACAAGATGACAATGAAGTACCTATGACTCAACAAGATGGGGATCCCTCAAAGAGGGGGCATGTTGTGAGTCTGCTGACTGAACTGAGCTCTTTTATGAAGTCACCTACATTTCCAAATCCCACCTGGTTTCAGTCTTTGTCAGAGCCCTCTGGGAGAATGTGAAGATACAGGAGGGAGCAACTCCAGATCCCTGGGAACTTCACAGTAGAATAGTAATGCAGCTATGGAACAAGGACAAACAAACAGAGTCATGAAATAAAATTCTTTTGACTTACATGGTTACATCCAACCCAGTCTCCTTTCAGACACTAAATGGTCCTATGCTCTCAGGACTAATGCTCTAAATGCGAGGAGAACCACAAATCAAAGAAATACTAAACAGGACTAAAACTTGTTGGATCTTACACCCCTTCTTCACTTTAATCAAAATTTTTCCAAGAAGTTGCCAGGTTGCTGTAGAGAATAAAGGAAAAAGCCAAAAGACCACAGAAATGAAGCTGAGAGAAACGTCCAACTACAAGAGCATTTATGCCACTGTTGGAATACAACACAAAAAGTAGGGGACAGCTGGATCATCACCACGCTCACAGCAATGGACTAAAGTGCACCAGCACCCAAGTACTGCTAGACTATTTTTCCCAATGATTAAGTTTCCTGCTATAAAGCAGAGGAAATTATGTTTACACTCCCAATAATGTAATCAATTATGGTGAACAATTGTAACATGTTAGATTAGAATTTATTTCAGGACTTGCTGCTAATTACCATCCAGAAGCTTTATCATTCAGTGGATCTCAAAGGAATGCACTGCATTTATCACAGGGCAGAGGTGAAGCTAGCGAGTTTAGATCAAAAGCTGCAGAGCTTTTTTTTTTTAATGGTCCTCGACCATAATCAGAAATTTGATTAATTCAGTCTTTAATTCGCATTTCTGAAACATTTTCATCTTTTACCTCATCGCCTAGCAGCTGTTTTTACAGATGCTTTTATTTTACAAATGCCTGAGTATCTCACTTGCTCCTTTACGATTGTTGTTTTTCCTCCACGCTCACGTAAAATTCCTTTAACACTATAGCAACAAAGAATATTTCATTTCCAGACCTTCTCTGAGCAGCATAAAGCCATCCTTGAGGCCCATCTCTTCTTATTTACAGTGACTATTGATTAAAAACGACCATCTATTGACATCTCCCTGTTCTGCACAGTTGTTCAGGTCAATTAAAAGGTATTGACAAATTTTATACAATCTTGAAAGTTTTCTGCTACTAAAAGGGACAGCAAGATTTTTGTTATTATTAAGTTTCCTACACTGCTCCTTGTGTCTTTGAGAAATATTCGGATAAATAGAAGCATTTTATTTTCCTATCATAAAACTTCCTTTCATTCTAGGGAGGCAGCCTTTATTTTTCAAGCAGAGGAGATGCACATTTCTGTGAGGTATCACAGCCAGCCAGCCAAGCTCTCAGAGTGCTAAATATTAGGACATCCACAGCATTTTGTAAAATATGGCATACATTTCTGTTTCCCATAAACAGACTTCAGTTCTGCTCTCTCTCTACCAATGGACAGTAGGTGTCTGGGCTTTCAGCAAAAACAAGAAAAATGCAATCTGGATAGGCTCTAAATGTGACTTATTTTAGCTCTGTCAAAAGCAGTCTGGAAGGAAGGAAGCTGAACAGCATTCAAGAAGACAGTCTACTTTCAGAATTTTTTTTTTGCCTAACATAGAAGACTTCAGGAAGTCTTTGCTGGAGCACAAAAACAGAGAAGCATTCCCCTGTAGCAGACCCTCCTGTAGAAAAACGTACACGTTTGAGTTTTGACAAACTAGTGAGAAGTGCATTGCTATCTAGGAAAGCTCATCTCCTGCAAGCATGAACCCCATTCCTATCAGCTTCCTGCTGCACCCTACTACTGCTGATGGACAATGATCCAAAATCCCATTGGACACCCCAGGTATAACTCTCTCATCTCTACAGCGTATTTCATTCCTCAACAAGGGAATGGGGGAAGCATATACTTTTGCTTATATATATATATATAAATAAAACATTTCACTAAAGATAAATCAACGTTCTGTCAGAGATTCATCAACCACCTCTGAAAATTTTTGCTTTCTTTGTAGTTTCTCTCCCACCATCCTGTCTTGTCCCTTTTAATTGCTCTCATCCACTGTGACGAGGGGGATTTCCTGCCCTAGAGGTGAACTACACTTAAAACGGAGTTCGCTGCTGCTTGGGCCATGTGCAGCCACCAACAGATGGAGCATCTTGTGCCCTGGCTTTCCCCCAGTACAAATTCAGGTCTTGCATCTGCCACCCCGTCCTCACCTCTGAAAACATCTGCTTCAGTCCTCCTTCTGACTTCTGTCAATCCCAACGGCCAGCTCTTTTCTACTCCTAAAATGACAGAGCGCTGGGGCCCGCCACAAAGTATAAAGCTGTTCTGCCAGCTTGATGCCAAGAGCAGAATTGTGCAGTCAGCTGTTTTGCCTGCTGCAGTCACTTTCTGCTGAGGTCACAGAAAATGCGGCCTTCTATAGCTGTGTGACAGCAGAAATTTGGAAGGTTGAATTTAATTTAATATAATGCAGATACTTTGTGACATGCAATAACTTCTGCACCTACAGAAGTGTTCAGAAACACTGACTTGAGCTTAGCTCTCCCAGTCTAAGTCCCCCCTCCAAATAACAAAGTAAACTCCTTTAGGAGAAGGTTCAGAGTCAGGTTTCATCTTAAACTACTCTGAAGGCTCTTAATTTTAGCTACCCTCTTAAATTCAAGGAAGAAGAAGCCAGGGTAGAGTAGTTTCTCAAAGCTGCTGTTGAGAATTACCTTTCCCACCTCCGACTCTAAACCATAGCACGATGGAAACCACATTCCAAAACAGTTTTGGAAACTGTGTCTTAATTTCAATATTATCCCATGTACTTTTACAGCACTAAATGATGCAACGTCACTATAAATTGTGCAATTCCTCTTGTATTTTCTTGGTCTCATGAATATCTCCTGTCATCAGACATGATAAGCCTGAGATTTTTTATATCCATCTTGCCAGTAACTGCTGGATGCAAATCCTCTTCTACTCCCATCCAAATCTATGCAAATACCAGTTTATGGGATGCTGTGATAGACTGATTACAAGGCCAATGGTTATTGATTTTAATGCTTCTTGGAAACCACCGTATCATGCAGGTTCAGGGAATTCACTTTTTTATGTTTCAGCTCTCTCCTTTGTAAAATGGCAGTACTAATTATTATAATCATGTCATTTCCAACTTTCCTCACACAGGAGAGAAGAACCTTGACAATTACTGTGCAATATTATCAATTTGGTATTAGTGTTACTGAATGAAAGCATTACTAAGAGGATGATTTGCATTTTTAGAGAGGAATAGGATTTCTTGATGCATATCTAGTTTCTGACATTATAGCCTAATTACCAGAATTGTTAATGAACAGCACAAAAATATTCATAAATAACATTTTATCTCACTCTGAGTCCTAACCTTCCCCAGGAATTTGCAGGCAACCACTGCTGGTGACAGGATAAATAGCTAGAAGACTTTGCACATGGCCTGGTCCAGCCTTTACAAGTCATATTCTTACTACTTATGGGAAGTTTATTTAGCTATTTTGTACATAGAGTTCTGAAAATATAGAAATCCAATTCAAGGAGGAAAAATAAAGGACTGTCAGAAAGGTTAGTCTAAAAGTAGTGTATGTAGTGGGTAGGTGAGTGTCACAGCTGTCTCTAACCCCTGTTTCTAGTTGCACAGATACAGTGTGGTGCCCCTGTCAGTCCCATGGGAGGGAAACACACCCTGGCAGACTTATCCTGTAGGTACATTTTAGAAGACCAAGGTTCTCCTGCTGCTAGGAAAATGTTCAGAGACTCTCACTGAAGTGTACCATCAATACAAGAGAGGAGCCCAGCCGACTGCCTGCGAGACAGGTAATGGGATTTTCTCTTGGGACCATGGCAGCTGAATGTTAAAATTCATAAGTCAGGCTGTGACTTACAAGACAATAAGAATTTCCTGGCAAACTGCTTCTGCTGCAAGCAGAAAAACATGTCAGTAATGAGCCTCAGTCCCAGTTCCCAAATTTGCCCCCTTCCCAATGGTGCACCACTCCAAGGCAGAGTGGAATCAAAACAGTACAATCACAGGGTGTCATTATAATGATAACCATCATTCAAAATGGACAGAAAGACTCAGAACAAGTCTCAGAGCACTTTTTGCTAACCCAACAAGCATTCCCATAGGTTTTCTTGGGACATATCTGCAGGTCAACCATTTCGCTGAGCTCTGAGAAAATAAAACTATATTGAAGTAGAAAAAGCATGAACACCATAGGAAACAGGGGGCAGGGGAAGATTCTGAATGATGAACAATCCTATTCCTGCTGAAATTCAGCACTGCTGCTGAGGGACATTGCAAACACCACATTCAAGGGGTAAGGCAAGAGATGAATACCAGGGGCCTCATACCTTTTTCCAAGCATGCTTGAAAACCATTTCAAAGCAGCTTAGCCCTTGTCCACACAGGGATGATATTTCTGTCTCATAACTAACTGAAAGTGCTTTAAATATCAAAGATTTCTTTGAAGGTCTCTACTTAGTTCAGGTAATTGGTGCAGCACTCCCTTGCTCAAGGAATTCAGTACACACCTCCCCACCCCCTCCACAGCAGCCTACAAGTTAGGACTCAAAGCAATTAATGATGAGTGTCATCTTGTCTTACTCATTGCCATTCTGCTTACCAAAAAAAGTTATATAATACAAGGTCAAAATTGTTTATTACCAGATAATTACATCAATGAGAATTAGGTCTTCAGAAAAGCAGTGTAAATCCTGTATGCTGAAATTCAGCTTTTAAGAATTTTTCCTACTCAAATCTCTTAAACAGCTGTCTTTAAACACTTTAAAAAGGTACAGCTTAGGAGAATATTATAGGTCCATGTGTCATAAAAATATGTATTTAACTTGTATTTAAAATACATATATATAAATATAAAATATATATATTTATATATAATGGAACTTCATATATATATATATATATATATGAAGTATGGCAATCTTATTGGTTTTGTGGAGACGCACTAAAATGAAAAGCTGGAACAATGAACTGTGCTTACGTTTGAAGATAAGGCTGAAAAATGGAAAGCTGTCCAAAGCTTGGATTAGTGCTCAGACTGAAACCTAATTGGTCTTTAATCCTCTATCACTGCAGAAAAAAGGAAAATTCCAGATTGCAAATGACAGTCTTGCAAATGAATTCCAGGAGTATGGAAGCTTCTCAAAAACAAACAAACAAACAAACAAAACAAAAAAAAAAACACTGAAGGGATGTGCTTCATTTGTCAGCTTTGTCAATAATTTGCCTATCCTAATTTGTTAAAAGAATGGAAAATGTTTAAGGCAGAATGTTTGCTATAGGACATACCACCTCTGGTTTTGCAGATGTCCCACCACCTTCAGTTCATGTGCCAATTTAGTTACCAGTAGCCAGAGAGAGGGCTATGTCCAAAGCTTTGCCAAAATACTACATCTGCTACTTTACCTGACCTCCCATCCTTTTCATTTGAGCATATTATGGGAGTCAAAGAAGAATTATGATTTGTTCTGAACAATCCACTGTATCTGCACTTAATTCTTTTTCTGCATATTTGCATACGCAGCATTTAACAGTATTTTCTTTGCATTTTGTAATTATGGTGCCTAATATTTCCTGAGACTTTCTGTACTCCATCTGTCTTTGGATATAAGGGTTATTTTGGGCCTTGTCTAGCTCTCTGGGATTTCACCCAATTTTAAGTGCAGGCAATGCTTTAGCTAGTTCTGAATGCCCGAGAGTAAAATTCATCAGATCCTGTTTAGCTGAAAGCATCTAGATGATGTACGAGCTCTCTGACCTATACTGTATTCTGTTCCTGTCCCCTCTTGTTTAATTGTATTAAAAATAATTAACCTTTTATGGGAAAACCAAAACCAGACAGATAGTTAATATTCTGCATCTTCTGTTGGCTCACTCTTCTCATGAAATTATTTCACAGTAGTTCAACGCTAATTTACTTTAAAACTTTCCTTAAACTCAATGGCCACACATTTTCATACATTTTCTATTCTATAGGACGATAGAATCTTGTTTCTAAATGTTAGGGTTCTAAGGTTATAAGTTGTGTTACTATTTAGTGAAAAAAAAGAAACCTTTGCTGTCATTAAACTGTTCAACACCAAATGTAACCAGGAAGATAAAAACCTATCGATCCTATGATACAGTACAGACCTATATAGAAGGGACTGACAGACAATCAGGTTTGTATGCCCAGCATGTTTCAATTAATACCAGCAGGTCTAGGGTCATTAATATAAGCTAAATAAAAATGCTTGGCTAAAAATCAGGTATTTCAAATAAAACAGTAGCAGTTATTTTTGTGTTGGACTAGTTTCAGCTAAAATTATGAATATTATTGCAGGCAAAAATTAGATATATATTTTTTTAATTTGGCCACTGAGTCACCTGCAAAAAAAAAATAAAATGCAGCAATCCTGTTATAATGTTTTGTGTGTGAAAACTAATTTTATTGCTGGTTAGGTAGGAATACAGCTCAATGGCTACTTTTCCATTTCTTAAAATAATGGAACGTCAATCACAAAAAACCTTTGTGGGATAGCAGCTATTACCCCCTGATAATAATCATGCATCTTTTTAATAGTGTCCCGGACAGATCCATAACATCACCATTACTCTCAGAAGCACAGCTGGCTCTCTAACTGCCTGCTGATACAAGTAGTGAAAGCTCAGCCTTTGCTTGGGCTCTGTTTCAGGTGAGGCCACCTCGATTCACAGTTCCTCGCTGAAAATCCTCACTGAAAACTCAATAACCTACCTTGGTTTTTACATTTGACTACTGAACATTTTGAGTTTTCCATATAAATTCACTTCCTTTAGTGCTGCAGTCTGTATTTATGACCCGTTCTTCTATATCAATGACCTTAAATACACATCCTCAGTGGGAGATGAAAGACAGTATTTGATTACTAACATCACATAAGAAAAAAAATTTAATTACAAAACATCAACCTTTGTTGAACGAATGTTGAATGTTAATGGGAGTAAGGAGCACTGGCAAGGAGTTTTTCAATATTCCATTTCAGGAATCCCCCTCCATGATTAGCTGCTTCTCATTCTTTCTTTTGCAGGGATCTGATTAACACCCACAAATCAACACACATCTACTGATTTCAAGATTCAAAAGTATTTCAGCAGGTGTTTTGCCTATTGAAGACTCAAATATAATGCATCAAAAAATACCACAGGACATCATACTTTGTATGAAAAAATGATTCAACATCTTTCCTCTAGTCTTACAAATGGCTCAAAGCTGTGCGTTTCACTTGTACTTTACTTCATAGTTGTAAAGAAAAGCATTTAGTGATTTTGAAATACCATTAGGACAACCTTTCTTACTTTCCCACTTTTAAATTAATAGGAGGAGTGGAAATGGGTATATGGCCAGAAAGAGGTACATTTAGTGACAAAGCATCCTCCTCTCCCCGGTGCACACAACCTTACCACAGGAATTGTTAGCATTTGGACTACATTGGTCCTCGTCTGCCGCTCGAAAACCATCAGTGCCACGATAAGAAGTAATGTAACAACTTCCGAGATTACACAGTGGAGCGATTAGCCCTAAAGCAGATCAATAACATCAATGCTTTGAGCTCCAGGATAAATAAAACCTGATACTGGTAACAGGTTAATTGTGTTTCAAGCTGCTTGCACCACTGATAAAAACTTGATAAGACTTCGGACTTCCAAGGGTTTTTTGTTCTTGTTGTTACAGGTAAACTAGAGGTCTAGGCTTAGGACATAACTCAATTAGGCTGAGAGAGATACACAAAAAAAGCGAGTAAAAACAAGGAATTTAATCTTCTGGAGTGTGATCCTAACCCTGGCACAGTGACAGCCCAATGTGTCATTCTGCAAGCCTGCGATCAACACCAAGAGACTCGGGTTTGCTTTTCCAATTTAATGGAAGTCTTCTAGTTTAAGCTTCGGGCCATTTCCAGAGTTTCTTTAGAAGATAACAAGGGGCAGGATTTGACCTCAGCCGACATAGCCAATTCTGTAGTTTGGTGGTCTTCAGCACCGGACAGCAGACTGTTATCTAGCTATAAGAAATCCTATAAATATGAGGAAAATGTCTGGGTTTTGCTATCCTAACCCACTCACCAGAGGTAGTTAGCCATTACTGAATGATGAAGCCACTAAAAACCAGCATAGGTGTATCCAATAGCAGCAATCAAACGCCTTGGAATATCTGTATGCTGACATTAAAATCATGTCTCAGATTTGCTCTGCATTTTGAAAAGTCCCCTAAACAAATATGCTTCAAATATAACTTTTGTACAGTTAAGAGCAGTAAAATGTCATTTACACCCAAATTCCTATTTCTTTTCCAACAGTTGGGAACTGTTTCTGGCAGCAGTGTGTTAACAGAGAGGCATGTTATAAATGAGTTACACGGAGTAAAAATGATTATTTTACTGTTGAATATGATTTTTCTCATTTAAACGATCATTGGATTCAAGGTGACTCCATCATGTGCTGAATCCAGGGTAGTTCAGGAGTAAAATTTAATCAGAGAAAGTCTCCCCTGAGAAGCTAAACATAATCTTATTGTACTAAGATGGAAGCAGCCGCTTTCAGAAACCTCCCTCGATTCAGCCCTGACTCTGCTCAGCAGAGGCACCCCTCCCACACACAAGCTTTGCTTGCTGTTTGGATTTGCTCTTCCCCTGTTCATCTCTCATCCTGCCTTACCGCTGTATCAGAGCTGTATCTGTACATGGTACACGCCTGTTGTCACCTACATACATGTACACATATTCAACCCATCTTTCACATATTTTCCCATTTACTCCAGGAAGGACATTTTTAAAGGCATGATGCCCAACTTCCACTGATTTACAGAACTATTCCTTTTTGTCCCAAAGAAATTAGTTGCTTAACATTTGCACAGCTTTGCTCATCACCAAAGATTTTGCCTTACCTGTTTTTCATCCTAATAATCACACGTGTTATAGGACGACCTTCACATTTAGTTAAGTAGACAGATTTATGTAAATTGTATGTGCAGCGAGCTTGCAGTATTTGGTAAACTCAAAAATCACCATCTTTCTCTTTTCCGCAAAGAAAGCTCTAAAAATCTCTTTTCAAATTGATCTTTTTATATAAACTTGCCTTTTTCTCTACTTTACTTAGGATTAAATTACTTTCTAATTCAAACTAAGTAGATGCCCAGGACAAGATTTTAATATTACTTAAGGAGCTTCCTGGTAAAACTCACGTTAAGTTTTAAAAAAAATAAAAGAAAAGAAAAAAAAAAAAAGAGCAGCAAGTCTCCCATGCTGCCATACTCCCTAAATAAGAGAAATAAGACTAATTAAAATTCTACTCCATTTCAAAGGAAGAAAAGTGCCTTGTTATGATTCAGTTTTCCTAATCTGTGTAAACAATTACAAAATGCAAATATTTATCCATTTAGGCATACAGCAATCAGTTTTTCTATTTGTTTGTTTTTCAAAGATAAATAAGCGTGGAATTCTGATTTATCAACAGTCCCTGGACTCAGACAGCTGGTGCCTGTCCAAACCACCAAAGTGCCAGGAGCACCTGAAGGCCGGAGTTCACCTGCTGGAAAAGAAAAGAGTTTTCACAACATTCTTACCCTGCAAATACCGGGCAGAGTTAGAAGTCTTGCACCACTGTTTTATTATTATTTCTGGGTTACAGCTTGTTCTTTAAATATACAACGCCCGAGTACCTTCCAGCAAACTCCACTTTGTACTGTTTAATGTCACTAAGGTTTTGTAGATACCAGGGAACAATATTTCAAAACAGCTGATCTGACCTTTGGAGTCTTTCTTGGGATTCCAGTCATATTTGTCTCAGACAGAAATTTTATTTTGTTCATGATTTTATTTGATAACAGAAGGTTAGGCAAATGCAAACAGCCAGAGCAACAATCGCTTGCTCATGTAAAGATACAAGTGCTGAATGTCCCAGATGTATTTTAGGCAACTTTCTAATACTTTCACACACATTAACTTGCAGCGTGGCTCTTACCCATTTAAATTTCCACTTCTACAAAAGGCAGTTGTTGCTGCTTTGAGGCCACATTTTGCTGTTGGTGGAATAAATAGGCCAAACAAAAACTGGCACTAAAGTTTACAGAACCATACACTAAGTGCTTCTGATTATGCAAGTAATCACTTTGCAGGAAGAGAGATAGAAACCTCAGCATCTTCCAAGCACAAGTTCTGATTCTATCCATGGTGAAGCCCATGGATACCTGGCAACCTTCAAGAAATATAGCACTTGATTTTCAAGGTCATCTGCAAATACAGATGTAAGTGGAAACCGATGAATACCAGTAGTAAGAGACAAATGAAGGGACTTGCAGCAAGATGAAGGAACAGGACATAGATGAATAAACAAAGTTCCTTAACTGGCCTGAGCCATTTGCTTGGAATATTTCAGAAGAATGAAACATTAGTTATTAACCAACACAGTTAGTAATCAATTACAAGACATTATTTGTCCAGACAAGAAGCATTTAAAAAATTACATCTACTTCTGCTTTCTACTGAAACTGGTTATGAGCTCTGTGCTTTCTAAGAGGTGGTGCAAATTTATCTCCTGGTCTTGTGGAGTAGCAAATGACCAAGACTGCACATTTATTGCTGGTCAGAAACAAGTTAATGATTCTGGACAGACAAGCTACTCATAAATCTTTAATACAACTTGCTGCATTCAGACTGACCCCTGGAAGAATCCCACCGCAAACACCCTCTTATTACAGCTGATTCTTATCCTGTATGTATGCATACACACATTGCAATTATGCTCCAGGTATTCTATACAGTCTCCCTCCAAAAACAAACAAATGTTTGAAGGGATCAAAGAAAGTTACATTGTGTAATTAGAAATAGGACCTACTTATGGCGAGACTTTAAAAAATACCACCAAGAACAAAGCTTTGTAGAAGCCTATTTACGGAAAGTTCTTCAAGAGTATTCAAGAACGTACAAGGAACTTTAAGAAAGTGCAAATACAGACTGAGCATCAAGAAAGGCTCCTGACAGTGAAAATGCAGGCTAAACAGCAAGAGTTATTTTTGACAGTGAAATGTGACAGTGTATGATTCAATCTTCCAAAGGAAGTGCTTGGTGACCTCTTCAGCTGGAGGCTTGAGACCTAAGCAAAGCGAAATGGGACATGCAAAACTCTCAGAACCTAGGGTTTACGTCAACTGTCCTGATGCAGATTGGCAGGATCTACTCTGCAGGACATAAAAAGCCTGTTTCCCTCTCACTTTGCTGGTTTATGGTATGACGTGCCTGAAACTACCAGCATTACCTTAGCTATTTCAGAATATTTTTTTTTTCTTTCTTAGCATTTCCATTATGGGGAAAATTTTGTTCCCAATTACTGTACAATCAATATAAAGACTGTCTAAAAGGCATTTATATTTACAAAAATAATAAAGGGAAATTTTAGCAAAGCCACGAGTAAAGCAGCATGTATTTCTCTAATTAAAATTTCTGCCCTCCTCACACAAGTCACTTCCCTCTATGCAAGTCTTACCAGAGCAGTCTTGTTTGCACCTAGCTGTGAGACAGAAAGCATCTGCAGTAAAAGCAGTATTAAAAGCATCCTTTAAAGGAATTCCTACTGTTCCTTTCTTTTCTATTTTACCTCAGCTATTATTATTATGGTTTCTGGCAATACCTTAGAGATGTAGAATGAAAAGCCCAGACTTTAAATCCACGTAGATCTTAAAGAGATTAGGCTTTGGGGGAAACTTGTGAATCCTGGCTATTATAGCCAGAACAGCTGTTGCTCCAGGATGGAGCTGGCGGTTGGAGCAGAAGGCCCAGCTGCATGAGGAGCTGCGAAGTCTACAGATCTGCTGCCCCTGCGGTGTCTGTCCCAGCTGTACAGCAATGCAGTCCTTCAGTAAGGAAAGCAGTGAAATTATGAGTGGCTAACCCCTCCTATTCACAATGATTTTCCCAAACTCTGTAAGACCTTTTAGCTTACACTTCATGCGAGAACAAATTGCTTTCACTACACACAACACCAGTGCAGCTCTAAGCCAGCACCCAGGAGTAAAGTGCATCTCATATGTACTTACATCAGTACAAGCCTAGTGCAAAATTTAACCTAATTAAAACCCTTTCTTCATGATTTCCCTGTTTTTTTGACCCTTCTGGCAGCAAAAAGTGCCTCATATGCCTGCTACATCTTCACTGCTGGTATTGTGGACATGACCCTGCAGTGATTTCTGTAGGAGTAACATGATTTCTTTCAGTTTGTCTCAGTGCAGCATAATAATAAATAAAAAGAAGTGCTATGTACAGCTTGCTTGTTTACTCAAAATACACTTATGCTTTTAGACAATTCAAGTACCATAATTTTCATTAATGGGAAATACACATCTACATGGACTTGTGAATCTATCTGTGAATTTAAAACTCTTTTTTTGGGCTCTACCAACAATGTAGAGATGACAACATAGCAAGATCATTCTTACGCTGCAACACACACCATTAGAGCTGTTGGAGATGAATTATTTTCAAACTGCTGAGGTGTTTGAGCTCTGACAGGACTCCCTTGAGGGAAAAAAAATGCCAAACAGCCTGACTTCTCCTAAAAGAATCTGTGATACTTACTATTTAGAGATCTGCAGGGCCTCAGAATAGAAAACGGGACAGAGAATGGGCAATTCCAACCAGGGGTTAAAAACCAACAGCTAGAATAGCCTCCTGGATTAGAAAAGCTGTTTTTCTGTAGAGATGAAAACTGAGCTCCGAATTCTGATTCCATGTTTGCAGTTTCTTTACCCTTTCATTACAATAATCAAAGGCCCTGCTGAAAAGACAGTTGTTTACTGTTTTCTGTGCCAATTACAATTTTACTAAACACTGGATTACTCCGCAGCTCCTCAGTTCCAGTGCAATGCCACTGCATCATGCGCGTGTAAACATTATGTGGCAAATTTAAGCTCTTCAAACCAGAGTGACTTATTTTTACTGGAACCTTCCTAGTATTACATATCATCAAGCAGCTTGCTTCCAAAGATGCTTTTCTCTCTTTGTGCTATATAAATATCTATGGTTTCAACTGCTGCCTAATATAGCTGCATAACATACTACAGTGCACCAACTAGCTAGAAACACATATTGAAAAGTGACCTTACTTGCTTAAATATGGAGATTTGTGAATTATACCCATACTTTAAATAGCTTCGATAAATTCATTTTTTTTCCTAACAAAGCATAGTAACAGTTTTAGATCCAATTTTCCTAAGGACTGCACATCACTGAAATGATGTTGAAATGAAATAGGCTGAAAAAAATGTGGCATTTTCTGGTTCACCTATTATGTACTCTCAATTTTCTACCCAACATATGTGATGAATTAGTACTCACTTGCACACAGAAAATGTGTCAGATCATGTGAAGGAAAAACTGGAGAAACAAGGAGTTGTTCCTGTTCAAAACCTATGAAGAAAAACAAGAGCAAAGAGTTAATTCTTTATTTATCATTCTAACCAGGTGTCATTTTTGCCTCCGTTCTTCAGTGATGGGATGTCGTTTATTTCTGCTGATTTTCTGATTTTATTTAGTTAGTTAGTTAGTTCCTGACTCCTTCCTTCACAGGGCAGCTGCCTGTCCACCTACAACTCTCTATTAGCCTGTTCTGTTAAGCTCAATTAAACTGCAGTCCTCTGAGTGGCTCTGAAAATTATTCCTTTTATAGATACAGCAGAGTGGTCTGGTTCTTAACATCTCCTCTCAGTTCTTCATGCTTTCCTCTTTCCTATTTTGTATTATCTTAATAATTTCTTCTTGCGCTGCACATTTCTCTGTTGTATCCTCATGCTAAAAGCTCAGCACTCCTACATACAGGAGAAGCTGAAATCCAGCTTTCCAGGCGATTAGCTTCCAGCTCAGTAAGACACTGTTTGCCTGAACTGTATCACGATGGCTGTCAGCAATGGATCACTGATAGTATAAATTATATTTCTGCTTTCAGCTTTTTGTATATGACATCTGGAAAGGGTCCACAGACCCAAGTAATGGGTGGCAGAGCACTGGCAGACCTGGCAGGGAATAACGAGAGCTCTGTTGGTCAATAACTACTTGAACACTTATTTTCAGTCAAATCAAAGCCACCCATGAACATGCATGATTTATTTAGGGTATGATACTATAGCAAACAGCCCTTCAAACAGCTTGTAAGCCCTACAGTGGCACCTACCACAAGATACTGCAAAAGCACCCAGCAAACTCTTAAAACACCCATATTAAGACACTTACAAAGGCCAATGTATTTTGGAAATTATGAACAGCCAAAATCGCCAAATGTTTGTTTAATCTCTGATAAGAGATTAAATCAGATGAGACTGCTGGAGGCTGTGAGTGCCTCAGCTTTGAATGTGACCACGAAAGACAGGTGGGAACATCAGTAGCGTCAAAATGATCCAGCACACACTGGATCAGTCCTGCACTGCCTCGTACAATCAGGAGCAGCAAACAGCATGCCCTTTACAGGCAGGAACCCATCTCTAGGCACGCTTACTCTTGCTTTATAAAGTGAGAAGCAAATATTTCAGTCAAGATCAGGAGCTCAGTCGGCTTCAAATATTTTGAAGTAATACTATTTCATTTCTACCCTTAATTTTTAAATAGCAACGTAACATTTAACCCCAGAAACATCAGCTCTCCTATCAGGCGGTGGTTTCATCATCTAGCAAAGGCTCCATGATACAAAGGAGGAAAGTAAGTAGGAGAGTGAAGTGGATATCTCAGGACAAATCATTTCAGACTAGCAAGTTTCTTCTCTCACAACTTATCACTATGCCAGGTATTCCCTGTGTGTTGCAAACCGTGCTGCCACTAATGAGTTTTACAGGATAAGGTGGAACTGGGGATGGATGGCAATGAAAAAACAGCACGGATGGCTACTATCCAACTGCCTACAGGTAAACTTCACCCACTGCAAGCCTCTAAACTCTTACTTCTAACTTAAATTTCAGCAGAAAATGAAGATCTACATCTTCAAATAAAAATCGTCTGCCTTGCTCTGCAACTGGCAGCATTGCCAGAGAGAGAAATGGAATCAGATGGGAGCGAGTGAGAAATAATTCATGGTAATTCCACTTTCCCTTACCGCTTCAGTTCTTAAACTGGCTTTTCACTAAAAATATTCCTCACACACTCTGCCAGGGGAGATCTTACTGCAAGCATAAGGATGAAGCAGACATCCAGGAGAGAGTACAGGAGGGTCTCGCACAGCCTTCTGCCTTGTGTTTGCCTTTTATTTTTTGTCAGAAAAAAAAAAATATATATATATATATATATATATATATTTATTCCTTTTTGGTTTTTTAAAACCCTTTCTATTTTTCTTGGCAACTTACATCAGCTCACATTAGTTTCATAGCTTTTTGTTCTTTGCGTTACATTTTGGGCACTGCCATTGTTTTTACACAGTACTGTACAGTTGCCAATGGGGAAAATAAAAAAAAAAAAATCAAATAAACATCCAAAAGTTCAAATGCCCAAACGGCCCTGGAGCCGTGTTCTAGAAGCAGAGCTGGAAGTCCCTACGAACAGCGTGCTCCAGGTGCTTGCTTACAGCTTCTTGCTTGCACAAGGGCACAAAAAGGGGCCAGGGGAAGAAAACAGCTACAGGTATCCTTTGTGTAAACACCTCTCATTTGCTACAGGAGTTGGGGCACACTGCTGGGCTTTCATTCTCAAAGCTTTTTCATCTGATGCTGAACGGCATGCCTTTTGTGAAACCCCATGTTGGATAAAGTGCTCAAAAAAAAAAAAAGGAATTATTAAAAAACCTAAGTGTAGTGCAATTCATGTGGTTTTATACTTTTAAAAGTAAAGGAAAAATAAGACAGGACTGTTGGACCTTGTGGCAAGAAGTTAGCACAAGACAGCATTGGTCTGACAGTAGACACCACAACACCAAAACTAGTAAAATAAAAATCATCCAAATAATTCATTTGGATCATTTCTATTTTTTCTGTCAACACCGCCAGCTTCTGTTTTATTTACAGGTGTTGCCCCACAAGTAGATGGCAGTACTCAAGGCGGCCAGGAACCCCTTTCTCTGCCTGAAGAATTCAGAAGGGTGCAGGTGTTCCACAAGGTGTGTAAAATCAGTCACAAAACAAAATCAGATTGTTCATGCTTCCTTGAAATTACCTGCTAGAAGACATGGGTTGAGTTTGACTTGTACATTTGATGGGGACACGGGTCAGCTCAGCAGAGGTCTTTAGGGACTACCAGTTACCACTGAGTGCTAAGTCAAAGGGGACAGGAGAAGACCACATGCTGTTCTGCCCTTTCCTCCTCCCACCCCACAGAGCTATCAGACTTTTTTCCAAGTTGTTCCTTTGTGTGAAGGGAGCTCAGAGCATGCTGCTCTAACATTTTACAGGCAATTGAACTGTATAATCTGGTTTCCACTGTCCCTTCATTCGACTCCACTAGTTCCTGCTGTTTGTAATACTTCCTGAAGAGTATGTGAAGGAAAAAAAAAATAAAAATGAATCAATCTGGAGAACACGATTCATATTTAACAACCTGACATCTCAGAAGGGAGGAAGCTGAAAAGACAGACCCAGAGCAAACAAGAACATTGCCCCGCTTAACTAACCTTTCCATGCGGCACTAGAAATACCATAGCCTCTATTATGTACTTTAAAGTGTTTTCAGGCAGATTTTTGACATTATGAATCAAACAGGCAAAAAATAAAAAACAAGACAAGAATTCAAGCAGAAACCAAATTCTAGACAAAAGGAGCCCCATGGTAATTTAAAAGATGCAAGAAATAAAAACCTTATCTTCAGTTTCTGATCTTGAGGTTCAGTCACTAAACACACTGCAACACCGTACTCGGTACTAGCAGAAAGACTCCTATTCCAGCCAACATACTGTCTTTAGCACCTCTGTTCTGACAGCTGCTGCACCCTGCATTTCCATAATTCGTGAACAACAACCAAAGATTATATTTACCTCCGTATTTTCTTCCTCCAGTGTTTGTCTACCACCCTTACATCTTCCTGCGGCTCCCGCTACTAGGTACTATTCAGGGCTAAGAGGTAAGGCAAAACATTTCCTTCCCAGCCTATGTTGATGTAAACAAAGGCAGGGGCTGAAAGCATGGCTGGGTTTCTCCTTTGCACTGACTCATGCTGTTGTGTCATGCATGGATTTGATCACCATGGCAATGAGGCTCCAGAAAGCATCTCCAAACTTTCAGGAATATTTAAGCATAGGTGGAAAAGATCAAGACAAAAATATTTCTGCAAGAATGTTTTACTTCTCTTTCAACTCATGAGCTGTTAGTGAGTAGGACCAAGATTTTCTTAGAGCCTCCCATTAGTCACAAGCATTTTCAGATTAATTTTTTAAAAATATAATTGGTATTATTAGGAATGCACTTGAATTACAGCCATGAGGTAGAGACGAGAACTGTGGGATAAGGTCATATTGCAGAAGACAGTGCAAAAACAGAGAACAGAAAGATAGCTGTGACCTCAGTGTGTTGGCAAGTATCACGAGTTAATCATCAGGGTGCTATTGCAGAACATCATGCATTCAAAACTGATTTGCTTTAATTGGCACTGGAGGTCACAATTCAGTTCCCTGTCTGAAGAAACAGGGGCACGCTTTCTGTGCAAACCTGGTACAATTATACTGTCATTTAAGTCCAAACCTCCCAGGCAGCAAAAAAGGAAACAGATTTCCAGAATAACTAACAAAAGACAATACAACAGGCATACAGATGTAGTAAAAACCCATTTTTTCGAAGTCTCATAATAAGATTACACCATAGCAAATGAGTTATGATGATACACGTATCAGTTAGGTGTTATTCTGCCAATGCACTCACATTTCAACAACTGCCGGACCAAAAGAGAAGCCAATGTTAATTACCTTGCTAACAATAGGACACCGATGTCTCTGACTGGACTAGTGTCTCGCGGCTTCCTTTTCTTTCCCTCTCTCACCCTTCAACTCTCCTCCCTTTCATATTTTCTTTGTTACGTATTTTCTTTTCTCACTTGGATTTGTTAGGGAAAAAATCAAAATAACAACTTTGTAAATGAGGTTAAAATATTTTAGTTACGATCCTGCTACTGTCTTCTTTATTGAATAAAAAGGTGCAAGAAAAAGTTGTTTTAAATTTGTACATATTACAAGTATCAACAGATAAAAACTTCCTAGTATAAGCTTTCCCTTCTATTACTAAACACCAGTGTTCCTCCCCAAAATGTAAGGCAAATAACATTACCGTACTTTCAATATTTGCTGTTAAAGTAAATGTAAAAAAAAAAAAAAAAAATAGAAGCACCTGAACTTGCTCCCAAAGTTGTTATTGTAACCTTTACAGAAGAACTACAAAAGTAAAGAATGAAAATTATTTTTCAGCTAGCATGCGTTTCTGCATTATTAAATGTATAATCAGTTTCCAGGTCTTCCTGAAAGAAAAATCTAGGCAGTAAATTCAATTTGATTCTGCCTTTAGCCTGAATCCTTGAATTTACTGCATCTGAATGTGGAAGACATCTTTAGGCCAAAACTAGCTAGCACATTGCCTGAGAGCTGAAAAACTTATATAAATCTTTAAAGCTCACCATGAGCTGCTAAGAATAATGCCATCAACTGTTGTTCTGCAACTCCAAAGTCAGTGACAGACTAAGTTTTGCACCCCAGCAAAACCTGCCCATCCTCTTCCCAGTGCTGATGGATCTAGAGCACTTGCAGCTGCACCTGCAACAGGATTCCTCTTCTCCCCTAAACTTGTCAAAGAGGTGGAAGAAAAGCCAAGCCCAAAACATCACTGCATCAAGAAACCTGATGTCTAAAGGGATTTTTGGTTTTCTGTTGATCTAGCTGTGTATTTACAGCATCTGTACGTGATGTGTACATTGCCCAGACTTTAAACAAAAGCCCAGCTCCTCCCTGGGCAGCTGGCAAATAGCCACACACACATCAGAAATCACAACAGTGTTTTACCCACGACGACTTAAGGATATAAATAACACAAGGAATTTGAAAATATCTCTCTTTCTATTAATATTTTTGGAAGGAAACACATCTTTTGGGCACTAAAACTTTCTTCAATCTGGGCTAGGAACAGAACCCTTAAAAGTTAAGCCAGATGTAGAGAACAATTGCTTGGAGTTTAAAGTAGATTAGATTAATCAAGAAAAGCCTACTAGAAATTACTGCTGCTTCCTGCGGGTACCATCCAGTGGAGGCAGCAATTTGTGCTGCCCCAGTATGATGTCCCAGCATCACAGCAGCACTCCAGATACATCGTCCTCAGGAGATCAGGCAGGAGAACAGCACAGACCCAGCTCTGCACCACATATCTCTAACGTAATTTCAGGTCTAGATCTGTTCTGTGCCATATTCTGCGTTATTGTGCAGGGTTTCAGGTCCAGAAAATTTAAAAATGTAAAGGCAGCGATTGCTTTATTGGAAAACAATCTGGTAAGACCTTTAAGTAATAATATTTGATTGTTTTTGTATTAAGTTTTGCTGCAAGGAAGAAAAGTTTCCCTCTATCAGAAGTTTTCTAACTGCTTCTGTTGCCTACATTACCTTTTGACAAGATAATTGTTAACAAGACAAGAGCAAGGAGAAAGCAAGTCATCAGGCAGCCAGTGCATTCTTTACCAAATTAAATCAGTGTCTCTCAAGCGTGGTTTGTGTAGAAGAAAACAAAAGGAAATTAAGGAGGATCCGGCTCATTTTGGCTGGAACGTTTGGATAAATCCTTAATTATGGGGGGGGGGGGCACTTACTCCATCCCCCTACTACTATCAACAGTTCATGAGCATTTTTATACTCCTGCTTTGATCGTTACAGTCCAGATATTAGTAATAATAATAATAATAAATGTTGATACAATTCTGATCCATTCCAAAACGGACTACAAAATTACTTGAACAAATGCAAAATCATTAGGAAACACAATCTGTTTCTTCCCCCAGGAAGTGAAAATTTATTTTCCCATCTCCTAATTAATTCAATTATTCTCTTTTACTTTTCTGAAAACCAAGGTTTGAGCTCTGGGCTATGTATTAATAGCAGAAATAAACAATTTTCAAAGTGCTAATTTTCCCTACAGAAAATCAAAATCTGGATAATCTCAAGCACCTACTACTGGAAAATATTTTTCTTCATCTTTGCTCTTTTTTTTTTTTTTTCATCAGAGATAGCCTTTAATATTTGGAGATTCTCAGCAGTTACTTATTTACCAAATGAAATGCACAGTTAGAGATGGATGGTAATGCAGCCCCTTCCATTTGCCTGTCAACTGCTTCAAGCTACTCTTAACAAATTCAGCGCTCTGTGTTTGAGACCTGAGAAGGAGAGAGCTGCTCACAGGGCTTCAGTTTATATAAACGCTTCTTATCATTTCCACGTTCTTGCGACTGGAAGAAGTCTGAGGCAGAGGGATGTGACATTTAGAGGAAACGGGCTTCTTCCTGTCCAATAAATAAAATCTTTGCTTTTGCAGGAGATTTTAGAGATCAGGACTTAGCAATAAGCATTTAAACAACGTGCATCTCAGCCCTCATTGTTTGATATGTAAAGCTGAGCAAATGATTCAAAATTGCTGCTGTCGTATGCTCATCCAAAATATTTGGTATTTGCAACTGCTCTAAGGTTTGATGTGAATACTTAGGTTAACCTGAAGATTTTTCTTTAATCAAATTATTCACTTCAGCTGGGACTTAAGTTCTGAGCAGTTTTAGTATATGACTGATCACACGAGTACCGTGGAATCGGTCTGGCAGTTTGACTGGATGAGCTTCTGTTGCCCCACATAGGGCTGGTGGTTTGGGAGCAGGAAATACAGGCGGCTGCAAGGAGGGTGAAGGCAGCAGGATCCATTTCTCTCTTCTACAAATACATTCCAGCCTTTTATCCTCTACAGCTTCTTTCCCTTTGAAAGTAAACTTCACTTGAAGTTTACAGGAACAACGGTATAGAAAATAATGTGATACTTTAGGAACCATTTCACTCCTAAGAGTCACGGAGTTTCCCAGTCCATACCTGTTCATCTCCTCTGCTGCACTTGCCCCAGATCCTTCCCTATAAAGACAGAGCTACAATCCCCTTCCTACTTTACTGTGCTGTCTCAAAGAGTAGCTTCGTTGTCAAGTATCCATTTGCTGTATTGAATTTCCAGTAACAGAGTTTTACTTTTTCCCATTCCTCCTCTTCCCTTTGCCTCATACAGCCAGGGACCCTGGTGGCCAGGCTGCAGACCCCATGTGCAGGACGGCTCCGTACCACGACTCCGGGGCACCCCTAGGAGGATGTCTCGTTGTGAATAGTTTGCACTGCCTGCCTCAAGATTTCCTCTATGCTGTATGATTGCACGTTCTAGTTGCGCAAAACTATGAAGCTTATTTTTATAGTGTTAAAAATCACAATCCCAAAATAACAACTTGAAAAAAGATCTAGCTAAGAGTTAATTTGCCAATTAGTAAATATTTTCTACCAAACCTGTACACTGAGTATTACTTTCAGTGCTTATACATATCTTTAACAGACTAGTTCATTCAAAGCTACTCTCTAAGAATAAGTTTTCTGCAAATTTGGACCTCTAAGGGTGTTGCAGATTTTACACTCTAAAACCTATTCTTCATATACATCAAACATTTTGAACTATTAAGCTTTGTTTTATTGCATTTACATGATAATAGCATTCACGCCACCTATTTTTGCAAACATTCATAGGACCGGAGGTGGTACCTATAGGTTATGCCTATCTACCTACAAACAAACATTGGGGTAGACTAAAGAGATTACACTGTAACAAAAGAATCAGAGCAACTGAAGAGAACAAATAAATATTTAAGATTAAACTACAAAAGGGGTTAAAGAGAAGGACCACAGAGCCAGGGAACACCTCACGTACTCGTGAGTAATTTGGATTTATCTGTACTAATGTCTTTTCAGCTGCAAGATGTTTTCAAGCTGTGGAGGAATAAAGGTTCTCATTTTACAACAGTGGCATTCACTGAAATCAAATCCGTTAATAAGCCTGCCACAATCACCCTAGAACATGGTGTAAAAGACATAGAAGAAAGGAGACAAAAGGATATGGGTGTTTGGCTAACTTAATTTGGTTTTCATTTGCATTAGAATAGAATTTAGTGTGTTGACAGAATAGATCAGATACTTAACAAGTAATATATTAGATACAAAATTAATTTGGCAGTGTTACAACAGGCTTGAAGTACCCCCAAAGAGTTTCCTGATTATTCCTCTCACTTAAGAAAGTATGGATCCTACTTAGCTAAAGTCTAAGCTCCACTGAAATCTAAGAGCTGCCTGCCCATTGCTCGGGGCAGGCAGTGTTTGCTCAGTGGGGGAAGCGCACAGCAGATGACCAGCCGTGCACTTGCAGACACAGCCAGCAGCTGCCTCCCTGCTCCAGAAATTCTGGGCTGTATTCATACAGTGAGACCAGTGAGCTCTAGAAATGACCTTCCAGTGGTAGATGCACATCGAGGCTTTTATCCTCAAGCACAAAGTACCCATTTCTCGTTTGTCGGTGAAGACCTTGTCCCTTTCTATGCACACTGACCAGAACTGTCCCACTATCCCATTCAAACCACACTACTGGGGTAAATAACCCTTCCTTTAGAGCAAAGTGTTTTCAATCAACTCACAAGTGGTTGTGGCAGCCCAGGGATGAGTTAAGTGCAACCACAGGGTGTCACAGAGAGGAACATATAGCTCAGAAAATTGTTGCTTATGCTATTTACTGCTCATTGTGCTTTAAAAGTGGAACATCAAACCTCTCTCTGTACACTGTGACCCAAGGAATAAGATTACTTAATTACACGGGAACCAGCACTAGAGCAGCAAGTTGTGACATTTTGATATTTGAGTTGTCTAAAATCCCTGCCACTGCAGACATCAGTGGTACCAACCTGTCCTCCGGGAGAAATACAAGCAGATTAAGTTAAAGCACCTGAATTATCTCCAGGGAACACAAATCTTAACCTGATTTTTTTTGACTTGAATGTTGGAAATGTTTAGTCTTAAATAAAAGGAATATCAGACTCCATGAAATATTGCTTCCACGGCATTAATTATGTTGATGAGCCAGTAAGGCTACCTGGTACCAGAGGGAAAGAGACATTAATTGGATTCCAGAAGACAAATGGGAATAATATTTACATGCATACTTTTCAGTAGCTTAATGTATACTTTCCATAGCATCTCCACCTTATGAACTCGATGACGTGTAATAAATCAGCAAAGGCTACATTCCTAGAATAAATAAGTTGGTAATGTTTAAGTGCTTACATTCAAAGAACAAAGTTAGTTTTCATATTTTCATGTCTTTTTGTATCCCTGAATGACTTACCATTTTCTTTTTGCTAATTAAGGATAAACCACAACGCCAAACTGTGCTGACTACTTTGAAAGAGCATTCAGTATTTCCTTCAATAACAACTTGTTTCCTTAATCCAGTTCTTTAGTACATGGCCTCCAGATTCTTCTGTTCAAGGTTTCCCATTAAAGCAACTGAGCTTCATTTAAGCTGCTTAGAGCTTTAGTTAAGACTGCTCAGCTAAAATCTGCACAGGCATCCCCTAGATTGCCAGCTAAATTTTTCATAGTCCATTATCAACTGCCGTGACAGCTCATTACGTCTCCCGAAACACTGATTCCTGGTGCGAGGAGTGATGGCAAGACAGGAAACAAAGTGCCAGCCTGTATCCCATTACTCGGATGTTACAGAACGCCCACTATTATTAATGGGCTGGAGCTCTCAGGAAGCATCTAGCAAAGGGAAGCATCTAGCACTGGCTTCAGGATTTAAATGGAAATAAATGGCTGAAGCATATAAAAGTAAATCAAGGGATTCCGTTTCAGAACAACTTGTTATCAGCTGATTTTTAACAAACTGTATGATGGCTAAGGAAGAAACTCGAGGAATGCTCTCCTATGCCAAGTTGCACGTTTTTCTCACTGTTTTGCAAAGCGGGTGTCTACAGCAGAGGAAAGGTGAGCAGCCTGCCAGCAGCGAGCCCTCTCGCACACTTATTAATGTCTGTTTTATTCTGAATACATTCAATCCACTGCATTAACGTGCATCTGTATTGGCAAGGAAAGTTCAGCGTACAGATAAGAACAAGCAATATAAAAAGCAAAATTAAGAGGAAAACATGTTGTAGATGTGAGGAAAAAAAAATATTAAGAGAATTATCTAATCCTGAGGTTGTAAGGAGAAGGGAAAAGAAGGAAACAGTGTAAAGCAAGAAAAGATTCTTCCTGGCTCTATCTTCAGAAGAAAAGAAATCTTTAATGTAACACCCTTTTTTCAACTTGCATATCGAAAATAAAAAACCCTTCAGACTTCAAAAACCCTAACAGTACTTGGAACAGCACGCACATGTAATACAATACTGAACTCATCACCAGAACAATGGGAAAAAGGAATATGAATGCTGAATAGATTTCATTTTCTCAACAGGTCAGCCGTGGGAGAAAGAAGAGGAAAAGAGAAAAGAAAACTTATGAAGAAACTTGGGCTTTTCATTAGGAAAAAAGTTAGCTGACATGTAATGCATAAAACAGCTCATAAATAGCGCTTGCATCAACTTGTACGTTAGTCTTCGTTACATTAATCTGTGTTGGTTACCTGAAAAGTTTTGGGCTGCTTTCTTGCCACCTTTAGATCTATAAGTAAGGCACTAGACTTCAAGAGCAGTAGCAATATCATTTTTTTTGCATGGAGTGCCATGAAAGTGCACAGAAGCAAAACTTAAACCACAAAATCAGAGCAAGAAAAACACTTTCCAAAAAACAATCATACAAACACAATGACATTTAGTACCAACACAGAACAAGACCATGAGAAGTGAACCTCTCCTAGACTGCTCTTGTAGCTTAGCCTTTGCTTGATCCATTAGACAGAAGCCATGCTTCCAGGAAGGGCAGACTTATACGTATAGTTAAACCTGGGTAGACTTGCTTTCATAAATTTGATTGACATTAATGTATTTAAGTTACCCTAGTATTAATGTATTTAAGTTACCAGATAGTATTTGTCCCTTAGGCACAGAAAGTAAAATGGAAAGTGGACACAATTTAACATGAGGTGGTTGAACACCAGGCTGAAGGCGTCTTCAGAGATCTTTGATCTCTGAACAAGTTCTCTGAAAACTACATTGTATAGAAGTCAAAGAACGAAACATTGCTTTTTCACAAATTCAAAACTTCTCATTTTCTTTGAAGCTTTCCATTAAAATACTTTGATTTTGAATAAGATTTTTTTTTTATGGGGAAAAAAAATATATTCCATCACTTTTCTCTGTACCTCCCAGTATCCAAAAATAATGCTTGTATAAATCTTTAAAATAATAAAAAAGTTTACATTTAAGACTGACAGAAAGCAATTGCCTAACAGATCCCATCAAACAGCTTCAGAGGTCTGAGACCTGGTAAATCTGATCAATCAGACAGTTTCTCCCTGCTAACATAAGGCTTTTGCACGTGGCTTTCAGAGCTGTTCTAACACATCCCAGCTATTTGGGAAGCCAATCTGTTCAACTCACATGAATACTATGATTTTAATTTTTTTTTTTTATATCTATGTATGCTCACACCCCTTCTGACTCGCATGTTCAGCGCACCTTTTTTAAAATATATTCCTCTTGACAGCAACCGCTAAGCTGAAGTCAGGAAAGAGAGTACATGGGGTAGCAGTCTGCAGCATCCTCCTGTGACCCTGCTGAAGCATCCTACAAACTCACATCAGTTTTTCCTCTGAAAAGAAATAGTGATGTCCAGCATCATGATGAGAAAACACGTGACACGCCCCAGTAGCCTGAACCACAAGGCACATCTTAGCCAAGCCCTTTTTTTTTCCAAGCTCTTCTCCTCTTCTCAGCTTACATGGCTTAGAATACACAAAGTTCTAGGTGCACACCTGATAACGGGATGAACTTCACAGAGAGGGTGGTCAAGCATTGCAACAGGCTTCCCAGGCCAGTGATGGATTCCCTGTCCCTAGAGGTATGTAAGAGACAGTGGCTGTGGCACTGAGGGACATGGTGTCGCAATGGGACTCAGGAGGTCAGGGTGATAGACTTGATCATCCGGAAGGTCTTTTCCAACCTGGATGATTCTGTATTTCTCCTATTTCTCTTTTCCATAACTGGACTGACCCTTCATGCTTCACCCTGCCTTGCTAAGCATTTCCTCATCTGTAAGAGATGTGCAGAGGAAGCTAACTCCTTATTTCAGGATTACATCTGTCACCCATTTCAACAGCTACCCAAATCCTCCTGTGCCCTTCAACTGCAGTTAAAGCTTATGTGGGGTCTTTCAATTTTGTTTCAGAAATCCAGCAAAAGAAGTTGTGTGATTTGAACTCACTAGAAGTGGTTGAGCTTTGGCTGAAAAGAAAGGAGAATCAATGGGAAATGCTTGGTAAAAGCAATAGATGAAGTCTTTGGTGTGACTATTACACAAAAGAGCACTGGAAAAAAAAAAAAAAAAAAAAAAAGAAAAAAAAAAAAAAAAAAAAAACCTTTGTCCAAGCCAAAGATAGAATCATCAGAAAAAGTGACAAAAATCAATCAGCTGAAAGTATTAAGATAGCCAGAGCAGTGAAAAGTCCTCAGTACACAAAAATTACTGTTGCTCCAGCAGCTTCAACTTCCACCAGGATCCACATGAACCAGAGGAAGCAGCATCTCCCTTTATCTCTTCGCATCACACAGCATGTTGGCATGACGCAGAGCACGCATTATACCTTGAGAGAGCTGATTTGCATATATCAGATCATTAGCTGGGGTAAAGCAGCATGTGGCTCTGGAGTTTCTCTATATTCTACCAATAAATTAAAAGAACTCATTAGATTGTAAGAAAAATGAGCACTGACAAATAGTAATTCTGAAGATCACGATACACAAACATTCTGTAGAAGTGATGCTAGCAGCACACATCCTTAATTGTTGCAGTAACTCAAATCCTTGGCACCAGATATCAAGATTTTGAGCTTTATATGATTATCAGAGGCAGTGCCTTCGGTGAGTATCTGTTTCTACATCTACTCACTTATGCTTTTAAATTAATGCAGTGCTACTGTATTCCAGAAAAACCATAAGCACACAATTCCTTGCTTGTTAAAACATCTTTACTAACAAGTTGCCTGTTTCACTTCTTTCATCGAGATGGAAATAAACATATTTTCATTTGCGTTTCATTAAATTATTCCGCAACCCATATGCAGTGTCTTGATGCAGTTTGAAAGGTGAACAGATGGGGTTTTATTTTTAGCTCGCATTAACGCAGCCCATCAAACACTCATTTGCCTGATATACTATCATAATATAGCTTACTACTCAGCCTTTAAAGTATATCTTTGCCTGCCTTGTAACATCCAAATGACAAAAGGGAACTGTGTGATAAATATTTAATTACAATCATGATGATCACTTTGTCACCGAAAGCCAGCAACTGCAAGTGAATGGGAGAACTTTGGGTTTAAAGAGAAGCATTTAGAAACCGTGCTATCAAAATCAAATCACATTTTTCAATTAGAATCTGTCAGATAAGGGGTCTTTCAGGACTGGAAGAATGTTTACAGGAACCAAGTAAATACACGGCTTTTATGTTGTTACACGAGGCATTCCCAATACCTGTTATGTGTCAGCAAAAGTAGGCAAAAACTTCCAGTAGCTACCTATATGCCTTCAATTGCATTTTGCACACAAAACCTAATTGCGTGTAAAAAAAATATTATCTACGAAAATGTAGGATAGAATGATAAAATAGATTTACATGCTAAGAATGATGTGCTTCCTCACTCAAATGGTTCATGAAATTAGATTTGGTGTAATTAAGCTTTTTTGTTTTTACTGGGCACACATGCTGTACACAGCCATGAAAGAGAGAGACTTGGAGCTCTCTGGGTTTGCCCAGTACTGCCGCATTTTGCACGCTCTCAGTATGTACCATTTCGCAGCCAAACTGTTCACCCCTTCAAAGGGAATTTATCACAGAACAGTGGCATCACACCCCAGGCCCTCCATACAGTGTTTCTTTCCCATAAATACCTCATGGAGTGAGAGCTGTGGTTGTGAGGAGGCACACAGAGGTGGCTGGAGCTTTTCTTACCTACAGCTTGTTGTCTGATCTTTTTGCAGATGGGGAAAGCTCTTCATCAGCCATGGCTGTTCCCATATGTGGTTGACCACAGAGCCTTTGCCTGCCTTGGGGTCCCGTCCTAACAGCCATCCCACATGTTTTAGGGAAATCTCAGCAACCACTGAGGAGAAAAGCGTGATGACTGTGCAACAGGGCAGCTGTGAGTTATTCTGCACCTGGGGAAATAAATGGCTGTTGGTTTTCCAGTGCGGCACGTTGGATACACTTACCAAAAATGCACGGCCAGTGTGGACGCGGTGCAAGTTCTATTGAAACTCCTAAAGGCAGACTAAAAACACACATTTCCAAATGGGGCAACCATCTCAACATCCAGGGCTGTAATATCTCTTTACCAGAAAGGGCAAACACAGGTGCAACAATAGCAAACGCCTTGTACCATTGCTTGTCAGCTCTATTACACTCCCTCGTCCGCTCATATCCAACACGAGTGAGGTCAGTCCTCAGAATCATTAGGTCACTTAGAATGAGATTAGAGAATCATCCCAAGACTAGAGAATAGGTAACACGATTAGGTAGCATGTTTTCAAGCTGATGCTGTAGCTACAAAAGCAATGGGCTTGCATTTTAACGATGCGAATTCTGAGATAATCATTTATAGCCAAACTCCAGCAACTTAAAAATCAACGCCAAAAAAATGAGACATGCTGTAATCATGACAATCAAATTTCAGCTTGAAGCTGGGCCAACTCTTAGCCCTGCTACTTCAGGTCTGTGTCCTGTATTCCTTGAGCATCTATTTCAGGAGTCCCATCCTCCCGCACCAGCACCCTGCAGGGTGCGCAGCCCGTCGCCACGCACCAGCTGCTGTTAGAACCAACACAGCAGCTTCCCTCCCAACAAAAGACCACTTTCTGTGGCAAAAAGGCGAATAATTTTCACATGACAGAGGAGGTGAAAAGTTTTCCCACAACCCAAATGTTGCCTTTCATTTCACACAGGCATCCTGCTGTGAGCAGGCACGATCCAAGCGAGCGGCAATACGCCTTAGAGAAAAATGGTCACAGGAACCAGCACAAAGGATTTCTATTAAGAGAGCTATCCCCTTTTGTGGTCGTCAATGCCATTAACTTGAAAAAGTGGAAAAAAACTTGGAAAAATAGCAGGCTGAGAAATGTGAAAGGAGGAAGTATGGTTCTGTTGTCTCCTAGTCAGAGCCTGACTTTCGCATTTGATGGGAGAGGCTAAATGTGCTTATATATCACTTATTGCTAAATCGATTGATGGTAAGCAGATGCTACACTCTATCTTCGCTCATTCTCTCTGCTTCTATCCATATTACGAATGTAAGAGACAATAGAGATAATAAAATACCCAGAAATAGTACAAAATCCTATGTGAAGAAGATAAATCAAATGAGACAAGTCAGCTCTATATAAAGGCTCTAAATTATTCAAGCTGCCTAAACACCCAGAAGTGCACTCACAGCTTTATACTAATGATTGCAAATTCCACGCAGCATTGCTGCATTTTTTTCTTTTTTTTTCCCCAAATAGTTAGGCACATAGGAATTAAGTCTTTAAATCCTTATTTAGTCAGCAGACACTCTGTACTAATTAATATGGAAAACAATGACCATAGGAAAGGAGCAGATGGCTTGCAGACAGAGTGAAGATAAGCTGAGATGTGTGCGAAGATACCAAGTGCATACTCAAACATTTCATAAACACTGATAACCTGTGATACAGCTTTTAATGGATAGGTTTGACTTGAAATAGCATTTTAAAATGAAAGGTCAAATGAATTTACACGTTTAGTCAGCACGCTTTTTTTTTTCTTAAAGCAACTGACATGGCGTTGGGGGGGGAGGGATATTGCCCAACAGATGCTGATCACTGCGATGCTTGGAAGGTTCTTAACACACACTAGGAGTTGGGAACGTGTCTTCCTGCTCTGTTGGTAACTTCTGCAACACACTCTGAAACTGGGAAAGGAAGAAATAAAACTAGCATTTCTGCAATATTTAACTGATTTTTTTTTTCCAGGATCGTATTTCCCATACATGTTCAGCAGCCAAAAGGAAATAACACTTTAATAATTTTCCACAGGAAATATAAGTATTATTCTCCCACGTGAAAAGAGACTCCTCACCAGGAGGACAGGTATGGGATCCTTCAAGGATTCCAGCAGAAGAATCCTGACTCCAAATTATTTTGGTTTTTATGTTACTCTCAGAGGGATTGATACAGCCAGTAACCTTACAATAATACTGTAAAGCATTTGTATTCCTGTTAATTTATATATCCTAAAAACAAGGGAAGCTAGTCACAGTCTTAATTACTGTTCTAGTAATTAGAAATGGTAGGGAGCAGACCAGGCAAGCACAGGGACCACACCAGAGTGGGGCTGCACTGGGGTTTGCTGCCTTGGGCTTGGGGCAGGGCTACTACAGATAAGTAGAAACCTGGTACAAGCACAAGCCCAGAGCACAGCACACGCATGGCATCCAGCCCTTTATTTTTCCTTCACTGATTCACTCCCCAACGTGCTTGCAGAATGGGATATCAACTACATCACCATGAAGACTCAGGTTAGAAGCACCACACCTCCCAAAACGACAGGTTTTCATCAAAACTTTGTTACAGCATTAGCAATAAAACCAGAAATCAGTCCAAAAGTTTTACAGCTGCGAAGAACCAAGTGGAAAGCACTAAAGCAGTATGTCTTAAGCTTCTTAAGTAAAACAATTCATAACCATAAAAAAGCAGGGAAATCCTTAATGAGTAAAAATCCCTACACAATGTTATGAAAAGAAAAAACAGTGTCTTGTGTTTTGTTTTTGCAGATACCTTGAGTAAAACACAATATATTTGGAGCAACATTTCTTGGCACAAGTCTCAAAATATGGAGAAAATGAGTAGCACTCCCTGATACTTCGGATTTAAACCTCTAGCCGAACATTTGTATGTCAGGTCTTTATTGAAGCACCTCTCTGGTCTGTGTACCAACACCAACTTATTCTGGTTTTCTTTCCAGATGCCTTTTTTAAAAATTAAAATAAATTATAAAAAAAAAAAAAAAAAAAAAAAAGCCTCTCTCCTGTTCAGGCTCTGCATCTCCTGTCACACTCCCAACCCAACCAGCTACCCAGGTAATTCTGTATTAATGTTCATTCTTTCTGTTCATTAGTCATCCCTGCCCTTCAGTATTTTCAACACCGAGTAAGGAGATGCTTAAATATTCCTACAGGATAGTACATCAAAAATTTCTTCAAGTTACTAATTTTATGCCACATTACATCTGCAAATCTATGCTGTTTCACATTTACATGCTGTGATAATCGATTGATCTTCATCCCACTTTTAGTATTGAAGACCAACAGAAATTATTCTAATGAAAGTTCAGAGCATCTCTAAGTGAAATAGGATTATTTTTTTTAAATCACAGCTGCATTTCCAAAATGACAGATAATATAAACTGTAGTGCAACAGTTTTTCTGATTGTTTTTAATTAAGGATGTTTGCCTACTTCACTCTCCAGCAACTTTCACCTTCAGCCTCCAAGCATGTCAACCCTTCATCCATGGGTGAAGTGCATCAAAAACAGGGGAGGTAAGGTCATGCCATGTCAGATGGAAGGGTGAAGGAAAACAAATATGGAAAGAAGCTTATTCTTAACCAAGGAAAGAGAACTTCTGTATAACCCACTGGTGGGTATCCCTGTCTGTGATTAATATAGTGAAGTCTACTCATTGATGCCATTGCCTCAAATTATCCAAGAAGTCTTTTCCTTCAGACAACTTTTCCAGTAGGTGCAGTACAACTATGATTTTTCTCAGTGCTTACCTCCTCGTGTTTTATATCCCTATAGTCATTTTCATATGAGTTTACTTATGTTCTCATCATCTTTAAATATGATTTGGAAAGGTTGCTTCAATTGATTGCTAGTTTTATGATTTTACAGATATATTTACTTATTAAAAAATCCAAATCAGGAGATTAGGTAACAGGAAGGTTTTGTAGGCATAATTGCTGCAGCACAATAAAGAACATACACAAAACCCTCCCGTAAAAAAGCAGTCTTAGAAGCACTCTACTGAAAGACTCATTAGACTTCGATTTATTTCTATTATATTTCTGCATAACAAAAAGGTAACTCTTTAACCTCTCACCTTTCAAGATGAAAAATTAACAATACTGACATTTACAGGATATTGGTTTAAAAATGTCAGTAGGGGAAAATGAAAAATGAGAAACAGAATAATATTTATCAGTTGCAAAAGACTTGGCCATGATAAATGCAAACATTACTGTTGATAAAATTATACACCTCAAATTATTTTCCTCTTCAAAGAGGAAGTTGCTATATTTCTGGTGGATGACATTTATATAAACGTACGACGAGAATTACTATGGTAACAGATACATAAAAAATGAAGGGTTATTTTTTCTATTTCTCTTTCATTTTTGCTTTCAGAATGGGTTATCTCAGAGCACTAAAAGAAATCTTTATGTTTATTTTCCTCAGCTCTGCTATTGAGCTCTCTGAATTACAGCCCTCAGCCAGAGGTGCTGGGCTGCCCACGGATCTCGGTGCCACTTTGCATTTCTGACCTCGAGTCGTATCACAAATGACAATTGTAGTGCGAAATGATTCCTCCAAAGAGAGGTGCTTTTTAAAGTCGCATATTAAAAGTAATAGGTACATCAGAAGGGGTTATGAGAAAGCCCATCTCTTGGGATATTTAAATTAGAGGGGGGAAACAAAACTGGTAATAAATACACCGTACAGTAGAAAACAATCCCAAAGGAGATGGAAAGCACCTATTAGTTTTACTCCCATTCCTCTATAACTTACAGGATCCTGTGCCAACAGACATATAGCTCCATTCCACTGAAATAAGAATATTTTATTGATCTCAAACTCCCTCGTAAACTTGAAATATTTTAATTATCAAATAATCCATTTTGCATTTCACAGATGGCAATTTGCCGAGCAGTGTAAACACAGGAAAACAGCACTGGATTGAAAAGAAAGAAATATATTCCTTTAAGTAGAGAGTACCTGCTGCGTCCTTGAAGTCTATTGTTTTGGGAGGGTGCCAGCAAAAAAAAAAAAACATTAAAGCCTCTAATGCATGAGAGGCTTGTTTTGCTTTTCACAAGTCAACTTTTCAAAGTCCCATAGATTAACACCAGACAGAAACCCACGGACATCTGCATTTCAAAAATGTTCAGAAAATGGGGTAGGGAGATAAAAGGCAAATTATCTGCTATAGACTCTACTCTGAAACTAGAAAAAAGTTGATAAGGGTCTCCATTCACTGAAGTTAAAAAAAAATAATAATAATAATCAGGATTGTTCTCGATCTAAAATTAAATAATTCCTAGCAAGTTAATACTAGCCAAAGCTTTCCTTCATCAGAGTCCAGTACTCCTTCAAAGCAGCATTTGGCAGCACTGCCGTTTAGGCACATGAAAATCTCTGCTCTTGTCATCTCAGCCTTGCTTTCTGCATTTAAAAATACTGTTTAATTATAAGAGTATTGCTATCCCTTTTTTATAAATAAAGGCACAGATGAATGAAGAGGTCATTACATCCCTGAATTATGAGATATGAAAAATCAGATCTTGATCCCAAAGACTTTTATTCTTCATTCAAGTCTTGGTTGTATCATTCGGAACGTGGGTGCAAACACATTTCAAAACTTTTTAGATTTCAATATGGTAGGGAGAAGTAACAGATAGTGCAGCTGAACATGCAACATGATTGCATTTCTTAAAACTAGGCCAAAATACATACAACAGTAACAGCGCTCCCCATACAACACAGCTCCATGGACTCGGCAATTCTGCTTGAAGCTCAACATTTCATGTGATAAAATGGCTTGGATTCAAAACGTCAGCTGTTGCTCAGTGTAGATACACATACTATAGCATTCAAGTGACAAGTCTGCCAGAGCAATGTAGGTTTTTTAAAAAAAAAAAAAAAAAAATGCACAAAAGCACAGCAGCAGAAATTAATCACAGTAAAGATAAAGCAACCTTTGCCCAAGATTTGGGATAAGTTGTAGTCTTTTTCATGGTAAAGAAATAAATCAAAACTGAACACAGTTTTAATCTCCTAATTTTATTTGCTTTCATTTACCAGTTTTCACTTAATCTGAATGAGCACCTAAAAACGTTCTAAACAACACTGTTGCTAGACCCTCAACAAAACTGCATTAGAAATTTCCTTTAAAATATTTCAGCTTTCCTTTCCGTTAATAGCAAAACAAGGGTGAAGGGGGGAAAAAAAGTTGTTTCCCTGTAAGAAGTTAACTAGATCCATGCCATCAGCACCTAAACATTGACATGAAGAGCAGACTAGAGATACCAACAACAAACAGACCAGATTAGACGGTATTTGCAAAATAAATGAAGTAGCAAAGTCATCATATTGCACCTCTCAAGGTTCTCTGCAGGCTGTTGTTACAGCAGTATGTCACCATCACGCATGAACTCTGCACACATCAATCATTTTGAGTGAAATTTTTATATCAAATACCAAGGCAAAGTCATTTGGCCGAACGCTCATCACTGCAAGCTTTAAGTGCAGAAACACGATAGGTACAAGAGAAGAATCCGGCTTTCTTCCCAAGTTTGGATGCAAGTGATAATTTATTGCACTGTGTTTGCAGATCAGCATTTAGAAGTCTGAGCCTAGCTTAACCTTGCGTTTCTTTCAGTTTTTCCTCAAATGCAGTCACTTCTGTCCCCCTGACATTTCATCCTTCCAGAGACAAAGCTAAAAATGCTAAGCATAGCACAAATACAGGTGCTAGACAAATACTAAATATAGCACAAATAGGTAGGACAGAATAAGTCACGTTCTTCCATTTTATACCAAACTGTACTTAGTATCATTTTCCAAGTTCTTTGAAGTGTTTGAAATTTGGATTTAGGGTTAATATTTATTTATTTTTCCCCCCAAGCTGAACTATAACTGTTACATTACAAGTAGTTTAGCTTTGGGAGCAGCTGAGTTCCCTGTTCAGGTAACTAAAAACTCTCATTTAAAAGCCCGACTTTAAACAAAAAATAAACAAAATAAAATAAAATAAATAAATAAATAAAACAGCTCTTTCTCCCAAGCAAAAGAGATTTCCTATTCAATTAACGAAGAAATTAAGAATGAAATATCATAGCCAGACCAATATCAGACAAGTACTGTTGTCATTCACACTCTGTCCTCAGATTCTCCAGACTATAGGACTGGAGAAAGGAAGAGATTTCTTCCTCCCCCTCCTTTGCTCTCCCTGAAAAATGCCGCCCTGTGCTCTGTGGTCTTTGTTGGGTTAAGCACTGCAGTGAGAGAAGGTGACCCCATCCCTGGCACAGCACAGCCCAGGACAGAGCTATTTTTTCTTCTCTGCATTGGACAAAAGAGCAGGAGAAACCTTCAAGTGTGGGCAGGGAAGCTGAAGGACAGCCAGGGCAGGAGGAAGCGCTGGCCAAGCGCACTGGCACCCCACGCCAGGTGCGGCTGCAGTTGGAGGCCTGCACCAGGGCTTTAGTCACAGCACAGGAGATGTGCTGCTGAATATTCTGCTTCGAATCTCACTTGCGATGCTGCTTGCTGGCATCTGAGCCGCACTGGAAACCCTCACACAGCAAAAAGTAGGTGTTCTGTGCAACTCACTGCAAATGCAGGGGGCGTTGTCCTGATGGTGAGGCTTTGGAATAAAACTGGCCTCATACCCACACTTAAAAACGCAAACAAGTCTTCAAGAACATGGATCTTGGAGAGCCTTTTCCCCCCCACACCGTGACTGAACATCTACGCCTCCCACACACTGAGCCGCACCGTCCAGGAGGGAGGAGACCGGTGGGAGGAGAAAAGTCAACGAGTGCCATGCAAAATGCATGAGTCTTGATAGGTTTCTCTAGTCCACCATATGCATATTTCATGAATTCATTACAGCAGCTACTGCATCAATAAGTCAAACAAGCCCAATTGTTCAGACAAAATGACCAGCTTGATATACAGAAAACAGACGCTGTTTGAGGAACGCTGACCCTCTCCGAGCTGAACTTGCTGCACAGCTGCCAGAACTGCCAGCTATCCAAAAACCTGAGCAAAAGAAAAAATGGGAGAGCACTGGAAATACAGGAGGAAACACTCCACAGCACTTGCGTGAAGGAAAATGACCAAAAGACTGTTGAAACACACAGCAATCCTCAAAAACAATCGCAGATAATCTCCAGTGTGTAGTCCCACCTGTTACTAACTCCCATAAGAGGAGAAGGTGGTGAGGACATCCGATGGTGTAGCTGTGTTGGGGACATAAAAGATGCCATTTAGAATTGGGATCTGCATGCAACATGGGGAGCACAAACACCATAAAGAAGATAAGGATGGAAGGAAAGTAACAGTACAAAAATACTGTGGTTCCTTCTGTCAGAGTGAGTGCAAACCATGAGGATAAAATGGGAAAGAAATCCAAGGCATCATACACAGAAGACGACACACCTGTTCAGTGCTTTCTGCATTGGTGAAAACTCGTTTCAAACAGGGTCCTAGGCTGGTTTAGCTTCTGTATGCAAAACCATTTCAGATCTTCTGTAAGCCCGCTCTAGTGGGCACTAAGTGCAGATTGATGTCCTTTTCACACCCTGGAGGGGGTACTAAGGAGATGGAAATGCAGCATTTGAGCCCTGAGAGCAGGAATTGAATGGACAGTGTAATAAAAAAAAAAAATAATAATAATAAATAAAATGTAATAAAAATCATCTAAATCCACCAGCAGACACTCACTTAAGAAATGACCAAATCTTTGCCAGCGTGGATACACAGATTCAGAAGTATTACTGATTGCTTGAACTGAATTCTAATCAATAAACAACAGGACTCTATAAACCTCATCTTTCTTGTGATTCAGGTAAAAATGGGATTTGGACACAAACACCCAATTCATAGTTCACAAAACTGAAACTGTGGTGGATTGTCAGGGGAGCATTTCAGCTGGAACCAGGAGGAGGCTTTCAAAGCAAGCTCACCATCATCCACACTTGGCTTCCCCGCTTCAGGTCCTGTATGGCGTGCTCATGGAGTGCACAGCCTGGATTTCTGTGGGGGGTGAAATAGAGCAACAGATGAGCTCCAGAAGTGCATGTAAAGCTTCTCCACTGGCAGCAAGCATTCAATCCCAACTAAAGTGAGTTCACAATAATAAAAGCCTATTTCAACAGGATTTGAACCTCTTCACCCTTGCACAAAAGCACCGTATAAAAGAAAAAAAATATCTGAACATTACATTCTGGAGACATGGAAATTGAATGTTTTCATTTCTCAACCTGTTTGATAGCCATTCACTATCAAAGCCTGCTTTTCAACACTCATTTGCATTTAACAGGCTTTCAACTTGTCACTGTCCAACCACTGCCCCAAAAAGAAGAATATTTAACCTTTCTTCTTGGGGCAGAAAATAAATGGAAGTTTGTGAACTTCATACGGTAACGTCTGTGCTCTGAGCAGGCCTCATGTGCCTCCAGCAAAGCTCTACGACATTCACCACTTCACAGATTGAAAGTGTGCTCTAATAAAAGGTCAAGAGAAGGAAGGAAAAAAGAGGAAAGTCCTTCAAGGTTATAAATATATTGGACAGGAAAAACATTTCTGCTCTGCTAAATGCCTGTTTAAATATAAATCTATTAGTCTGATGAGGTTAAGACCCTGGAATGTAAATTTATGTCTGATTTTGAAAGGATATTGCTGGCGTTTCCTCATTTTCCATCTTCCTCTGTTCTCTAATTCTCTTTCCATCTTCCTCTGTTCTTTCTAAATAGTTTAAAGTTTCTAAGTTTTTGCACTTCAGGATTTAAAAATAAACACACACAACTGAAAAATCTTATTGACTTAGTGCCCCACTGCAATATGCCAGCATTCAGGTGAACACCCCTTCATCTCAGCATCACTGCACCCCCTTCCTGCACCACACTGGCTGCTTTGTGTAACCTCACCCTCACACACAACTGCATCAGGTAGATGAACTCCAGGATGTCCCACAACACAAAATGAAGGAGGATGCTATTTTCCAGCAGCGTGGTAAAATATTGTGGGAACTTTTCTTGCCCCAGAGCTGAGCATATTCTGTCAGAACATACCAGCAGGATAGAAAACTACTTTATTTAAAAAACAATTTTCAAAAAACAAAATGAAATCTCAGTCCAAGTTTCAGAGGGGATCAGAAGATGTATAGTTTCAAAAACATTCTTAGCCCATATATCATGGAAAGAAGTATTTGGCAGCTATCAAACAGATCAAAAGCATGGAAGTGAGGGATTTTTTTTGTTTGTTTGTTTGTTTTGTTTTTGTTTTTTTTTTCTGGCTTGTGAATTAACAGCCCCAGTTTGAAAAGCATTAGACTGGGTCAAATAGCCTGCAATTGAGAAGCTATGTTGGCATTCCAGGTTTACACTGAATCAGAGGCTAAAACTGGCCTGCAGCTGCACCACTTCTGCCTGTCCCATGGCTCTCTGCTAACTCAAACCTGATTTAATGCCTTTAGTCAAAAGAATCAGCCTGTGATACCAGAACTTGGAAAAACAAGGAGCTTGTTTAAAAAGAAATAATTCAATTTCTCTTTAGGTGGGAACGATTAGCTGATATTAGATACAACTACATCTTTACATATCTGAAAATATACGTTCCTCCTCAGTGAATGTGTACCTTTCCTATAAAAATTTACAGTGCCTGAGCTCCTGCTTTATACTTGCTAATCAGGGATTTTTATCACCAATTTATCACTGAAACTCTAGCATTTATAATAGAAAATACTCATTTAAATTTAATCATGTTTAAAAAATGTCACGCACAGAAGTTGTTTGAATAACAAAACATACACTGCTCTGGTAACTTTTTTGCTCATTTTTAACCCGGTTGTGCATTTCCATTTCTAATTTGTTTTGGTTGAAATACTGTAAACTTCAGGCTTTGTGATCACTCGAGCATCAGCCATCACTTTTGCATTTATGCTTTCAAATTCCTCATCCTGTATCAACATACAGGCCTGAGCCTGCAAATTTTTTCAAGGAAACATCTTGTATCTCCTTTAGAGACACCACAGGGGAAAAAAAATAAGTACAAGAGTTGAAATAAAATTCAATATTGTTTCTAAAGATTAAGAAAACAAAAAGTGTAAAATCAACAGTTCTACTGATTTACAAGATACCCAGGAGCTAACATTCAGGATTTACCTATTAGCCTATAACAAGAAAAAACACACTTTGAAAAGATAAAAAATTCCAGCATATTAGAATTAGCAAAGTTCTCAGAGCTCTGAAGGGTAATCACATTTACAAGAATATAGCACATTGTGCTTGCTCATCCGAAGAGTGCGATGTATCAAGTCTTTCCCCATTTGCTGATGTAATTTAAGAAAAAACAAGGGGACTCTGGAAAACCTGAGGTGTGTCAGACATCCATTTCTGCTCTCCCATGCTTCTTGCTTGAATGGATATATTTAAACACTTCATTTACAGCCACTTAGCTTTGGTACTTAATAGTTAAAAGTAACTTTCTTTTAATTCTATTTTTTTTATTACCAGAACCACAATGAAAGAGTAAAGAATGAAAGGTGAAGGAATCCTGTTTTAAAACTTTCCTTAAAACAAGCATTAGATCCACTGCATTATTTAAAAGAGATATATTAAGAAGATTAGTTGTTTAAACAACTTTCCAGTAAGAAGAAAGAAAGGGCATATGCTGTAGCCTAGTATGTTGTCATTTTCCTGTTTTCATTATGATGATGCTTTACTTTAGTTTTCTCTTACATATTTGAAAATGTGTCTCGGGTGTTGCAAAGTCGTAGATAACTAACTCTAATTCCATCTGGACTGATACCTAAGCTTGGATGAAGTTTGCTTATATGTGTATGTATTTATTTTCCTGGAAATATATAGTTTCCAAGAATTAATGAATATAATATACGCTACTAAGCCATAACAGAACCATGATAGTACTTCTAACAATACAGTATTCAGTCATACAGTGCTTAAACCATCACAGAATTTGGAATTTGAATTCGTGGAAGGCACTAAAACATAAGCTTAAGCAGTGTGATGCTTTAGAAAGTAAAGAGCCAACTTAATCTATGGAAATATTTAGCAGAAATACCTATATTAAGATGACATTACCAATACTAATTAAAATCAATGCACATTACACTATGCTTATTCCTCCCCGACTTCCTCCCTAAAAAAAAAATATAAAATCACACCAGGCAAAAGCATGTAAATTTGCATTAAAATACAGTAATTGTACACTACTCTTATATAGCTGATATTCATTCTGACGGCATCCCTGACTAAAAAATTTGCTTAGGCCTCCTTTGGCCTGTTAAGTGGTATTGCTAAAAGACCTTCAAGTATGTCACCTTTAAAGAGCTGTTAGCTTTAATTAGAGCTATTTGGGACTTTTCAGATAATACGTTTCTTTTAGCAAGTTATAATAAAGCCAGATACCAAATCCTCAAAATACACATGAAATCAAATTTAACATTTCCTGACATTTTGGTGCAGATGTGTTCAAACATCCTTTGCCATATCTGGAAATGGAAGTTTTACTAAAAGTGATTATTTTTTTTATTTTCTTTTATAGCTGACAAGAGCAGATTTGGGAGGGGCTTGTAAATATTAACAAGACTCTGAGACACCATCCTGACTCAGAATGCAGTTTTTCAAATGAAAAGCAGTTCAAAATGCCACTTTCTACTTTGTGCTATTACAAAAGGAGTAACAGTCCCTCGTGATAAAAACTCAATGTGACAAATAGGTTTTCCATTCAACATGTATCAGATTTATAAGTCATTGCAAATTTTAGATGGAAAAGAAGTTCTTTCTCCCCTGATAACTCTACAGATTCATACTTACAACTCTTATCTTAATTCTAGTTCAACTGTGCTGTTAGATGAAGCAAGCTAAATCACATAAATATGAAGAACAGTCCTTCGAGAGAAGATTTCAGCTCCTGCAGCTTTTTAGGATGATGTTCAGACACTTCCATTTCTGAAGGCTATAATTCTACATTTTTCACAATATTCACACCTATGTTAAAACAAGACTCTGGATCATTTTGCCCTACCTCAAAGAAAACAATGCTATGAATATATCACAGCTCTAAAAAAAAAAAAAAAATAATAAGGTTTGTGACCATGTAGCCACTGACCGGACTAGTACTAAAAGCTCATTACATGCTCAATTCACCTTCTTGTCCATCCTTGAGAACCATCTGCTTACTTGACCCTTGGCAAATCCTCTAGACTTTCATTAGCTTTTCTCCAGGTAATCAGTGGGTAACAGTTTTCATGCTGATCACCTTTCGTACAAACTTCTGAATTTGGGATCTGCAGATCTTCCAGAAGACTAGATAAGGAAAGAACGTGGGAAATGTCTTTATTGGGTGATTACAAGGAGTTCACAGTCATCTATTATCTTTAACTTCTTAAATGCCTCAAAACCACTTAAGTTAACGGCTATTATAAATTCAATGAGCTGCTATCAGATTCTCCAAAAAAACAGATTAGAGTGAAGAGGTACTGCTCAAAAGACTCAACTACAATACCGTAAAAATGTATTCATCACATAAAAAAGAATTCACAGAGTTAATATCTTTATAGCAATGTGCATTTACCTTTTTATTTCTGCCCATCTCCAGAAAGGCCATTAGAGTCTATGATCTCCCCAGAGGGTGAGGGACAACACAAATCTCTAGTGGCTTCAACCAGACACCACCAGGGAAGATCACATCGCTTCCCAGACACATCATACATGCAATTCAGACCTGTATGTGCTATCTTTCTAAAAGCTCTACACACTCTTTATAGTGCAATATTAAATAGAGGAGGATGTCAAATAAGTTTTTATACTGCTAAGCAGACAAACAGATAACGAAGCCAATGGAAAGGAGCAGGGCATTGCTGTGCATGTAACCTCATCCTTAAAATTGCTGCTATTTGTTAGGAAAAAGATGTTTGCACAGCTTTTATATATAATATTCCTTGACTGCTAACTATCATTGCAGAATCATTTTCCTAATGTCATGCATCCTGTGTCATTTGACAACGATTTCCGTGACACTACAGCAGAGAATGCCATCCCCTCACAAGGGCTCGCCAGGTTTCCAGATGCCAGCTAAGAAATCCATCTCTCACCGGTGGATTACATCTCAAGCACTCTTGAAGTCAAAAGCTTGAAAAACCAAGTGATAATGTAGCTAAATATGGCTAAAATGTACTTCAGTTTCTCATGTTTAATGAGCTGCTAACCCTCCAACAATTTTCTTGGGGAGCAAAGAAGAGATATTAAGAACAAATAGAGAGCAATAAGGCAATTAATAAACTAAATCTAGGAAAAGCAGTTAGATTTAATTTGTTTAGTAAAACAAAACCAACACACAAGGGTTGTATTGAGCCACAAGTCCATGCAGCCATGTCCCCAGTTTCTGATGGCTGTCAGCAACAAGCACCTGGAAAAGCATGCAAGAAGCAAAGAAGAACACAAGGCCAGTTCCTCCAGAGCACCCTGAGGGTCTAGCCATGGTTCCCTTCAGCACTTCTGAAATCAGGGGCTGCTTTCAGAGAGGACTGCATCTAATGCATAGGTACATCTGCTAATTTTTCAAAAACAGGAGAACCCTGACACAATTAATTACACCAAATTGCCAACGATTCAGAAGTCAGGTAAATGGATTAGAGGGAAGTGCAGGTGTCCTAATAGCAATTACAGTTCTTTACAAAAAGTAGAAAGCATGAGAGTTTGAGACTGCATACAGTTACAACACCTCAGCTGAACGAAGTAGCAAGAATACTTGCATGGTTAGAGCTGAGAAGGCCTTGCATAAGGTTGCATACACATATAGAGATGCTTACTGCAAGCTCTGAACAGTAGTCTTGTTACTTCTGATGAAGAGAACTCTACCCTGTGTTTCCAAAATAGTCTCAAGTTACTTGAAAGTATGCAAGTAGCTGAACCTTCAGTGGTGTGTTTCACCACCCAGCTTTAGTTCCTGCATCCTTGGGTAGCAAATGTGCACCAAATTCCGTAGGTTACACTATCTGGAAATCAATTTTAAACAAGTTTCAGGTGAAGGACATACCAGCTGACAGTGTTCTAGACTAAAATAGACAAATAGAGAAAAATTATGATTCCTGCATTCTGTTCCACATCTTTTAACAAATGCATTTTGACTGCATTCTCCCCCATTTTTAAGTCATTTACATTGTAAGTGTAGCCAAGCAAACAACTCTGCATACAAAAATATTCATGAAAGTACTTTAAAACATTTATTTCAGATCAGTTTATTATCTCTATGCACATTATAAACAGTTCACATGTGAAACCATGAATACTGAATATTAGAAGCAATTCCTCTGGTAAAGAACCTGAAAATACTTACTGCCTGAAATCTATCTTTAGAATGCAGTCAAAACAATGAATAATTGAGAGCAGGATGAGTCCACTAAAAATTTGCAAGAGAAAGCTAAATTCATGAATGTGTTCTTTGCTCTACATTTTCTCTTCCGCTTTCTCCAGTTATTTTGCATAGCACTATATCTACTTGGAAATATGTTTTATAATTATGCATATAGAATATTAATCATTTGATTTAATATTTTGCAAGATCCCACAGCAATGTAACATTAAAGAAGTTATCTTTTTTTTTTGTGGAACAGAGCAAGTCTATTCCAGAATACTTTCATTGCTTTTGAATGCTAGACCCATAAATCTGAACAGGAAGAAAATGACATATTACGAATTAGCACCTTGACTGAAAAACCTAAATGCTGTTCAATGCTGAACTGTTTGAACATTCTTGTTCCAGCAGGGTTCCAGCCTCTACATGACCTGCTCAGGACACTGGGCCAGTCCTCAGGGCTTGCACAGCATCCTGAAGGCAGCAAGAAGGATGCCAACTTTAGAGATCTTACCCAAAGCCCAGCTTTGACAGAACCTGACTACATATAGGTAAAGGACAGGGATCATTTATAGCGTGAGTCTCACGTAGCCAGCTATCTGCTGAGCAGATCTCAACAAGGCTACAGAGTGAAATCCTGTACACCGCATGTCCAGAAGAAATGCACCGAGGCAGTTTTTGAGCAGTGGGACCTGATGACACATCCGACTGCGTCACCAGCATCCCCCTTTCTCCTCTACATGCTGAAATAGTATTGCAACAGAAAAAAAATTTTGAAGTCATTGAGATCACTGACAATTGTTTCACTTCTCCAGGCTGTCCATAAGATAAGGCAAAAAACGCACAATTCATTGTCCCTGGACAGCCAACTTTCACTGCGTTCATCTCCAAACTGTCCTTTCATAATTACTTTTCCTTGAAACTTCAAGACATGTGAGATACGTCCAGTTCCAAAACCACAACAAACAGCAAGTTGTCATAATGCTGAATGCCAATAAGGACACAATTTCTGTGACATTTGCTCATATGGTAACCTCTCACAGAGAAGCACAGGCAGTGACTGGCAAGGTGCCTTCTAGAGCAATTTCAACGTTTCGATGTGTTAAGAAAGCAATGATTGAGATGTGGTAGGAAACTCAGAACTGCTAGATAACTGGGGAGTGTTATTCTCCCATAATTAACAGGCAACTGAAAGCTCACAGCTCCAGCCCCATCCTCCCGGACGCAGAGGTGGGCAAATTGGAGGCATGCATATTCACAAGGTTGCACTGGTTACACAATACTTCTGAAACGCCAACAAGAAGGATCCAGACAGGTATGGGATGCTTCCCCAGCACACTCTGCAGTTCCCTAGGATCTGTCCTCAAAAAGGAGGAGAGCAATTCACCAAAACCTTGCAGCTGACTGGCTTTACCATACACCAGCTTCCATCTCATAAATGCTTTGCATCATAAAACGCTGCGAGATCTTTCCGAGGAACAGATGCTACTTGGCTTATACAATGGCTCCAAGTACCAGATTGCAGTGACTTATAAGAAACCAGAGTACAGTATGTTTTTCTAATATTTGGCAATGAGCAAGGCTGGAAATATGAAGTATCACATAGAAATAAATGTACGCCTGCAATTTTTGGATGCTAAGCTGCTGTATAGAAAGCTGTTTTGTTGGTGGTGGTGGTTGGTTGGTTGTTAGTGGTGGCTTTTTGTCTGTTTGTTAGGATTTTCCTATTTCAGAAGGATCTATCCATTAACTTAGTGTTGCATAAGAAACCAGAGGATTTATATTTATCCTTTTGGAGCATTTGCATGGGCAAACGAGCCTGCTGCAGGCAGAGTCCCCGTGCCTCCTCCCCAGGAAGGGCTCAGCTCCCAGTATCTGAAGATCTTCCAGCACAACTCTGCTGCCACATGTGACCAGGAAGGAGACGATCCATATGGATCAAGGTGTGACTCCTGAACACGCTGCAAAATCCCCAGGCACTACTCAGCACTCGTCCTTCCTTTCTAGTCACCAAGAACTGAGAGCGTCCACATATTGGAGACAAAATCCTTCCCCACATCCTTCTCCCACGAAACTACTCACATTTCAGGGCCCAGCCGGAGGAACCTCTACTCTCTGTGCCCTGCATAGCTCCGAGGACAGCTGTGCCACCAGCACAGCCCCCAGCACACGCAGTTTAATTGCCATTTCAGTTCCAAGGGCTCAGCCCATAACGGAGAGCGCTGCAATGTTTGCTCAGGCTGCACTGCGCTGTGTATTTTATGATAGATCTAAACAACAAACAGTAAGACACAAAAAATTGTGTGCACCAGGGGTAGGAGCCTGCATTGTGCCACACCGGCATGCGCAGGGAATAAAAGCTGCCAGCTAGAAACACAACCTGAAACTGAAGTTAGCAATGTAGGTAAAAAATGAAAAGTGCTTAAAAATAAAAAATGAAGCCTAAATACAAGCAACTTTCAAAACAAATATTTTGGTAGCTGTACGAAGAAATGGATACTTTTCAGACTTCAGCTAAACAAGGGAAGTGGCTATGAACCGGTAGATTTATAGAAACTAGAACACTGGTCACGGGCTTATGTTTCTATCAGTAGAAGTAAAAGTACAGGCTACGTAAGTGAATAAGAATTTGCATGTTATAATTGTTTCTACAAAAGACTGAGAATGATGTATTGACAGCTGTCTTATTTGAGAAGCAGAATTTTAACTAGCTTCTCCATCCTTATTCAGCAGTCTGCAGATAACAGGCTTCTTTCAGAGCATTTTGAGTTGCCCACAATAATTTTTTTATTTTTGTTTTACATTTAGATAGGGAAATGTTTTTTCTATTTGCAGTTGTACATATAAAAATTACTGAGAAATGCATTCATTAGGAACATAAATTGGCACGCTGACAACTAGACAAGATGTTAGCAGACCTGCTGCAATAATTCAGTTTTCATTAGATAGACAATCTTTCAGCAATATTCGCTTTGCCTATGAGCATACTTGTAAATACGTGGAATTGGTATCTGAATACACCATAATTGAAACAAGACGGGGCTATAGATCTCAATACACAATCTGAAGATGGGGACATTTAAATCAGAAAAACTGCATATTTTTCTGGGAAGGAAGCAGTGCAGGAGGCAAGACCTCCTTTGTCATTGCCTGCACAACAGCCAAATTCCTGCCTAGGAGCTTCAGAAGGAAGCTAAAACCCACAGAGGGCCAGTGCTCCAGGACCACCAGGGCAAAAACGCCAGGTCGCAAGGAGATCCCGCACCGATCACACACTGAGCAGGAGAAGCAACACATCTCGCTGCTCTTTGCAGCCTTATTTATAATGCACAAGAACAAACACTGGAGGAGATGGACATTTCCCTTGCGCTACTGCCCAGCGTTTCACCGCGCAGTGCTTTGAGCACACTTCTTGAAGATGCTGCAATACTTCCGAGTGACACTAGTGTATTTTTGATGGCTACAAGTGACATGGCATGCATTATCCTCGCAATCTAAATCTAGAAACACATTTGCTGTTACTACAAATAACAGCGGGAGCCAATCAGCTCTGAATATATTTTTAAAAACAGCAAAAAGTTTGAAAGCCTATGCCAAATTTGAAACTGCATTTAAACATTGGGTTTGAGTACATAAATTACAGAGAAGAGCACACAGGAGTAATGCAAAAGTGTTAAGCCAGCATTTGAAAGAGTTCTTTTAACACTACAGTACTATTTTTTAAAAGCTCTGTTACTCAAGGTAATTGGACTAATCTCACTGCTATTTCTGTTCAAGGTTGTACAGAAAAATCTCAGGGTTTACGACAAGTGATAGAGACAGACTACTGCTCTTAGTACTGCTGCTACTTGTTAATACCAACAGCTCTGCAGCATCTTACAGTATGCAGTAAAATCTGACTGCTTTGTTCTAATGATACTTGTCACACTGCAAAAACGTTAAAGCAGGATGAGAGAAAATGGATAATAAACATTTCATTCCATGGCTAGATTTTAAACCATGTAACTACTAACAGATTAACAGTCATTATTTAAAAATACAGTGAAAATCAAAGTCTGATATATGACTAGCAATCAATGGCTAGCTTACAATAGAGAGCATGTTTAAAAAAAAAAAAAAAGTACTGAAATGGAATGAGTGAAGACTGCTCATCCCCCAGTGCATTACTGCCCACCTCCTGCAAAAAGGTTATAATTTTGGAGACCCACAGGCTATTTACAGAGGCCCTTTGTTGGAAAGATTTTCTTTGCATTTTGCCAAAATGTCTCCCGATATTTATCAATGAGTCTCAAGACACTTTTTCCTCTGCAAGGCCCTGACATCACGTAATTAAGCACATCAGGTACTCAGAACTAAAGCAGTTTTCCAGGATTTGCTTTGCCAAATAGCTTTAGCTTTTATTGTATTCATGAACAGAGGGAATTATTTGGAGTTGTATCACTTTAACACAAAGCCTTTTATACTCTCTTGCGCTGCCTCCTTCTCTCTCATCCTGTATACTATGGAGGACCACAGGGATATGTCCACAATCCTTCCATTTTAGACACATTTTTCTAAGATGCCCTTTACAGGGAGAGTTGGGACATCCTATAGCAAATAGCTGAAGCATGGCTCCAGCTATCCTCACAAGGTCCCATGGTGTAATATACCATTCATTCCCTCCCAATTTTTCCTTTAACTTTTTTTCCTTTTTCCCTAACAATTTGAAGAACGATTCTGCCCACTAAGGTGAGAAAAATGTGTGATGAACAAGACTTTACTTGGGAGCAGAGGAGCCTTTAAAGACAGATCTTTGCTCTTCTTTCTGCTTCCTGAGCCCTACTGCAATTATTTAGTTTCTCAGGGAAGTTGTGAACAGAATACCCCTGCCTCAGCCCGGGTACAGCTCACACAACGTGCATTCATCAAGAGGGCAGTGCTGGAGAACTGCTCCATCAAACTCTGCTTGGTGCCAAACTGACCACAGGTTCAGGTGACAAGTATTTTGGGGTATAAGCAGTCCATTTTGTGGCAGGCAGCAGCATTATTCACCCTTGGGCCAGCTGTTCTCTGACAAGGAGGAGAATTGGGCCCAGGAACATTTCCAAGACAGTGACATTGAGCTAAGCACGATGTAAAGAAGCCCATCCAGCCTACTTCTCTTCCTTTTTGGAGACAGAAAGGAAAAAAAAAAAAAAAAAAAAAGAACTATTAAAAGGTAAATTGTGAATCAATTCTGAACTTAGAATATGTTTCTAGTGGGCATTACTAGAACTGCAGGCAGAAGGAATGAAGGTGAAGGACATATTTGGCTAAAAATAAGAAAAGATAAGCAACTGCACAATGGAGGGGAAATTGTGGCTTTAAAAATATACACACAAAAGCACATAAGCACCAAACTTAAAGAATCTTCAAGTACCATGCATTCTCAGCAAGACTGAAACAGGTTAAACATTCATTAAGTGTATCTATTTTAATTTATTAAGCTGAATGTTCTGAACCTAAAGTGAATCTGTGTAAGTAAGACTATCACAGTCAGAAACAAAAATGGCAGAGTTGTGCTGGTATTATGCTTCAAAAATTGAAGCGAAGGATGTATTCAGGCTTAACAGTATATAGCAAATCTTCTTTTGCCTATTCTAAAGCACCTGCTGAAAATAATTAATCTGCTAAACAGCTCTAAATTGGAATTCATTGTATTACGAAAATCTTTGTTCTTAAATAGCAGAAGCATTTACTACATGTAAAAGTATCAGGTACGTTGACATTGGGATTGCACTTATTTTTTTTAAGCCTTCTTTTCATTCCCAGACTGATTTACTTTTGCAGTTACTTCAAATTCAATACAATAAAGGATGATTTAACTTGGAGTTAGTGTAATGGGACTTAACGCACAACATTACCTTGCAGACTTCACATAGGATCTAATCTTGGTAGAATTACCACATTCCAAGTAAAATTTCCAGTATCTCAAACTATTTTAAACAGCAACATTTTCTAACATAGCTTGATTTTAACAGTTAGGTGCCTTAAAAACAGTTGCGTGCATTATACTCCAAAGTTAGCAGTGAAATACCGAACGGCGTGAGTTGATGAAGCAATCTATGTTTTAATAAACTTTTGTTGCAAAACGTGTATGCTGCAGAAGTGACATTGGAAATATTTTCTCATCCTGTTTCTTTGCATTACGTTTGCTTACAGTAAGAACTGCAGATGACTCTGCTAGTCACTAGCGCAGCTGCGGTCGTGCAAGACATTTCTGCCGATCCATTAGCTGGACGCCCCAAACTGAAAGGGCACTCCAGAGCAGTCTGAAGTGAAGGAACAGGCACCCATCTTTACATTTTGCACACTGTGTTAATGACTGACTGAACTACACCGTGCCTACAGCCGACTGACAGGAATTCTAACCTGATTAAATGTCCCAGTATGTTTTAATGCCTTTAAATGGAACTTTTATGGCCTGTTCTGCACGCATATTATTAATATAGAACCATCAAAGAAACCACAGACACACATAATAGCTCATCAATTTGTAGCCAGGCACTTTTGACCTTGAAAAATCAGCTGTCTCTCAGATTAATGTAGCTATGTTTTGGGCAGAAAAAAAGAAGCTATAAAATTATCACGCTTATTTTTGTCACCTGTCAGCGCAGGGGTATGGGATAAAGGCCATGCTGCTAGCTTTTTATTGATATTGCCATCAACCTCTGACATCTGAATTAGACTCTTAGAGACCTATTTCTAATAAAAACCCACTTAGACATTAACATTTCAGCTGCAGCGGATCACAAGACACACTGCGAGCAGGAAGGTGCATTCAGTCTGACTTCCACTCCCCCATCAGCTAATTTTCCCCATTTCCTGTCCTTCACAGAGGCCCCAAAGCACTTAAACAGCTCCAGCATGGACCACAAAATCCACCCACAGAATGGGTCAAAGGTTCTTTGGGGCAAAAGGTCGGCAAAGGGTAAGGACAAGCAGAAGACAGAAATACCACCCCATCTCTAAAGGGGGTGGAACCGAATGCCAAGTCCTGGTGATAAATTAATGATGGTTATAATATTCAGGGAACGGAATCACATTTATATCTTGGGAACTAAGTTTAAAAACTGCTATGTTGAGAAAAGCGGACAAAAAGAGGATGAAGGCCATTTCAAAAAGAGAACTGCCATACTGGAGAGAAGCCATTAATGGGCTTTCTCTACACTGGTCTTTTAAGCTCAGACAGGGACGAGCCCTCCAAAGTGAAAGGAATTTCAAATAATTCCAGGCTGCACAACATTTCCTTGCACACCTGAGCAAAAGGCCCAGGGAATACTGTCTTGGAAATTGAAATTATTTTTGCCTTTCAGTATCAAGTGGCTCACTAAAAGCTATTTCTTAGTCATCCCTCTCCCAGAGCTGTTCCACTCATATAAATAACCAAACGTATATCTGAGCAGACAACTGAATGCTGGTCTTCCATTTTCCAGCAAAATGCCCAGAGCACTGGGAGATACCAACAACCTCTTACCCTCAGAGAAATATTTATCATATCGCTCAAGTCAAGGGAAATGCTTGACAGTCCAATCTATGCAAGGTGTCTAACTTGAGCAATGTACTTATATTGTTATGGAGTTGATGCCATTTACTTTAGTGCTTACATAAATAATTTGCACTGGAATAGACTAAGGAATTGATTTTCTGGGGACTTCCAGATACTTCCAGCCTGCATGAATCTGCATTTTTTGTTTCATGAATATATTCCTTAGGAAGAAAAAAAAAAATCTTCTCCACTTTATGTTCTTTATAAGAGACTTGTTTGGAAAATTAAGTAAAACACTTGCTTTTTGTCTTGATTTCCAGGGAAAATGAAAGAGAAGATTCTGCTTCTCCTGGTCTGGGCTTTTATCCTTTAGTCTTTAGAGAAATTAATAAAAAAAATAAAAAATAAAAAAAAAGAAATGTCAATAAAACATGCAAGTAGGAACAGTACGAGAAATACTCCCACACCGGGCTTTTAATGCTCCCTCTAGCTTGATTAACCACCTGTACCATGGAATCAATTAAAACCCCAACCAAGACAGACATCTTCCATTCATTTGTATAATTACAATGTGGCATCCAGCAGAATCATTATCGTACCAGGTGACAGAATCAGTCTGGTACATCTTCCTATTAACTCTACCCAGTCTTACTGTTATATGAATGTCTTTTAAAGAATACATTATCAGAGGGGGCATAGACAAGCATTATTCATTACAGACTTCAATGTCCACCAAGGTGAAAACAGACCAGTACTACAAAGTGGTGCACTTCTGCCAACAGAAACATCAGTATTAAAAGCCAAAGGCAACAGCAGTATCTCCTGCAAGCTCCAAATTCTATTGAGCAAAGATGTGAGAATAAAATGAACAATTTGGAGTGCCATTCTCAAAATACTTTCAGGATTTTCTTTGTGATCCACAAAGGATTTTGAGTGGCAACTTGCTTTGCAAGGATAGCCTAGATGCAGTGAAGATAGAAACAAATAAAAAAAGCAACCAAAAAAAAATCCACAAAAAAATCCTGCAAAATTAATTTATAAACCAGGAAAACCAAAGTTAGTTTATAAAACAGGAAAACCAAAGGCTCCTTACATACAAAAATCAACACCAACCAGTACTTTATGATGTTCCAAATTTTGATTTTTTTTTTTTTCCCCCTAAGTGTCAGGCTCCTCAACACAGATAGCAATGATATTAAAAAGTCACTAAGTTCTCCCACAATCATCTTAGCACCATCTTTAGTGGAAGGATCCCATAAACGTCAATTTATCCACACCAGAACAACTTCTCCTTTATGCCAGGTTTAATCAGGACAGGGAAGAAAGCCCACTCCTGCCCACCAACACAAAGCCTGAAGATTTCCTGGGCTTCATTTTACCTCAGAAGATTCCTCCGTTCTCCCAAAAACCATTTTTCCAGCACAGAAAGGTGACAAACAATGGTATATACACTTGTGCTGTTAGTGACACACCACACTGAACCACACAGTGAAATGCACGCCATCCTTACAACCACGGGCGTACTGCTCCAGCTAGAACTTCCACCGTGTTCTCACACTGACCTCTTGCAAAACGAAAACAGCACAAGAAGGAGGTAAGGGATAGAAGCCACATCTTCATAACACAACAATAACGGATAACAGATTGCCATTTTTGCTTCAGATCAAAAGCGCTTTTTTTTTTTTTTTTTTTTTTTTTTTTTTTTGAGACTCCTCTATTTACCATGTTTTAATTTGCCTAACAGAGTGGCCTTGTAGCACACAATGAAAATTCTTTGGGGGAGAAATTGAGCAAAGCGGTAGCAACCAGGAACAAACGCAGAAAACTTATTTCAATTGACAAGATACAACTACAGATGCTACAAAACAATCGCTCCTCCAGCATACTAAATGTGGATGTGATGTTTTCAGGACCAGCTACTCCACCAAACCAGACCCAGTTCTAGCAGCTGCCAACATATATTCTTACATGTCATTGACAAAAGGGGCTGAGGATGCTTCGTGCCCTATAATTGTATGGGGTACTGCACTCTCTAGCAGCTGGCTTGCAGTGCAGTGTTCTCTAAAGAACTGCAGTTCCTGATCTGCAGTTTTAAGGCCTGAAAATTTTACCTGTTTAACCCACAGCTTTCAGCTAAGCTGAATTCAGAACTCAGTCTGTGTGAAGGGCACAGTAAAACTGTTTAACCTCTCTGTTAAAGCACCCTGAAGCTCAAAGTAACTACAGGCTAATTAGCAAATATGAGAGATGTGGAAAAAGTTCAACAATTGTGTAAAAAAATTATTTTTATACTCCATAATAAAGAAATAGTTTATGTTCTATCCTCATCTTTTGTCAAGCAGAAGAAACAGGGCTGATACTTTTCACTCAAACCCTCACCACCAAATAAAGCTGGCCATGGTTTATGCATTTCCTTACTTTACTTCTTTTTTTATATTTGCACCTAAAATATCTCTGGAAGTGTGTACCTAGAAATCTACATGGCCAAAGGCTTTTGAATTTCACAATAAATCAATGTCCATTTCTATATCTATCCCCCTTTGTAGAAAGAGTCTGATTTCCCCTCACACACACACATTTTCAGCATGCCAACCCCAGCTGATCCCTAGGCTATGGTTAAGATTCCTGCAAACACAGGAAATGCAGTAGCACAGATCTCAGAGATCCATTAAGAGGGGATTAGTCTAGGATATCTTTTATCATCATTAGCCCAATTTGGATTACAAAGCTGTGGCAAAAGCCACACACCGTCACACAATTTTTCCAGTCTTCAGCATGCATTCCCCTTATATATCAGGCTGCATGTTGAATAATTCAGGAGCAAACGAATGGGGTGAACATGGCTGAGATACATATCTGCACGTACCAGATCAAGGTTACAGAAGGAGCAGGCTCCCTGCACCACTGCAGCATTAAGCACCCTTAGGCCCAAGGCCCCTTCCCAAGGGGGAGGTCCAGGAAGGCTGGGCAGAAACTCACATCTCTTTGTGCCCAAGTTTTAGCACTTCAAATGAAAATACAAAAAAAAACTTGTATGGGTACCATGTTGTTTTAGAGAAATTTTGGATTCTATTCACAGAAAAGTAATTAGAGCAGCATTTTTTATGGAGCAGATGATTTCTTTTCAAAGGTAAATAAAGGTGAATCTGCAGTTACATGGAAAGTGAAGGTGTATTTCACTTCTTATCTACATAGAGGGCTGTGTTCCCATTATTGACAGAGCAATATCTTCCCAAGGCTCTGAAATTGTATAAGAGTTTCAAAGGAAGCAGAATAAGTGATAGATTTGCTGAAACCATTCAGGCCAAAATAAGTATTTATCCATAGGTTTAATCATACATTACCTGACAAGTCAGAAGTATGCCTTCCCCTAGAGATAGCGCTGATGTGAACATGAATCTAAATTATAATAAAACTACTTTTAGACTTAGGGAAAAAAAAAAAGAAAACATATTGCTGATAGGTAGAGAAAACCACTGGGTGCAAGGGAATGCACGATTTTAAAAGACCTTCTTGCAGCACTGACAGATCCTGTTCTCCATTTTCACTGTATCACCTTTACACTACCATAGCCTTCTAGACTTTGTTGGTGCTATTTCTAATTCATGGCAATAGAAAAAAAAAGTAATGTAAGAGGAAAACTAACCATAACCACTGTGAAAAAGTTAGCAAGTTCCTGCATTAGAATGACATTACTAAAGAATGTCCAATTCAATACCAACTCATTTTTCCTAAATTTTCTGGAAGCATATTTTAAAGAAGTTACATATCTGTGGAAAAAAGCAATCTGGAAAAAAAAAAAAAAAGTTTTAATGGCTGATATGATCATCACAAATTCTTTTTTTATTATTTATTTATTTACCCACCACCACTTATTATGTAGCCAAAGACTAAGAATAAACAAACAACCTAATTGAAAGATTTAGCACCCATTTTGCTGTATTTTGTAAGAAACTAGAGCTGTTTAAATTATACTAAATGAACATAGATTCTTCTTGTTGTGAAAATAGTCATCGTGCTGCTAGTTTACTAATGTGGTACCAGGACAGCTGAGTGAATAACAGAAGCTAAATACATGAATTTTACCTGAGTCAACTCAAGTGTTTGTTTTTATGCTTAATTATTAAGAACAATGACCATCTGCATTCACAGATGTGCAGCACAGATTGTAGCTCAATTTCAAAAAGAAATTCAGAGTTTTGTGCTCCAAATTTCTTACCTGTTCTTTTGAAAGAAAACAAGACTGGGGAAGTATATTTTTTTTCCCCAGATTCCCAATTTTGTTCTGCAACTCTGCTCTCAGCCTTCATTCCATGTATTTATCTACTGCTGCTCCAAACCCACGCTGATTTGATCCCTTCCCCTTTGTCCTTGCTTCCTTCTTCTCAAGTTCAGAAATACTTCCTCCTACAGCAGGGCTTGTTAAAGTTAAAACATACTTCTTTTCTGAACTAGTCTCATTGATATGAATTTAGCTCTTCATAAAGGCGTGCTCCACTGGCTATTTATCAGGCTGTGGCTCCTGAGTTTGGTCAAAAAAGGCTGGCCAGCTCCGGTGACACTTATGGTACAGTGAAGACCAAAAGCATTATTTTCAGATATTAGACTTTCAGATACTTCAGAGCAGATACTAGATAAAATGACATAAGTAGAGTAGACTAAGACGTACTCTTAGCATACTACTCAGCACACATAGAGCTAGGTTACAGAAAACTCCTGAAGATTTGAGCCTTGCAGCTTTGAACCTCTGGGCTGGAGCACTGTTTGTGCTCAGCAAACTAAAGGCTTGGGAAGAGGAGCTGCGTAGTGCACAACAAGGCTGGTCAGAATCTGACCAAAGCTACCAGATGAGAAGCATCTGACTGGGGAGTTGTATATTGTGTATTTCTTTTATATTGTCTTATTTGCATCCGATGCACGTGGTTTCCTCTTCTCACATATTATAGCTACAGGCTTTGTGTATTATATAGACTTGTATGGATGTGTGAAATTACACACCAAATATACCTTTAAACAATGCTTAATTCATTTTGGTTGTTTCTTACACTAGAATCAGATCAGACTGTCAAATAATAGAAAAAATGTGGTTTTCTGGACCATAACTGAGTGTCCCAGAACACAGTTATTAGCAGTTAAAGGAGAACACAAATCTGGCTAACAACACTTCAGCAAATCAGCACTTAAGGGAAGCACATATGGTTCTGCCTTATGCCCGACTGCATGGTGCCAACAGGAAGAATAGGAACTTGATTTAACATTGGAATCATTACTAGGAATATATTTTTTGGAAGGAAAACGTTGTTGCTTCACATCTCTGGCACACAATGGACAAACTTTGAGTCAGGTAACTAAGCTCCCGCCACAAATAGGAAGCTGGATTAAATGTATTTACACAGGTTCATGCACCCCAACTGAGATTAGTACATCAGCTGCCTACAGGACTGGCTTAACTTTGAGAGGTGTGTGGTAGCCATTTCTCTTATTTTCTCAGAAAAATAACCGGAGTGTTCTGCCTTGGCAACGCAGAGTCATTCAGACTAGGCCTGCCTCTTTGGGAGGTTATGGCAACAGCCACACGCCAGGCCACATAAATAGTCTCATTGACTTGAAAAATACATGGCACTGCGGTCAGGGCTCCCTTGCAGAGAAAAGGGAGCTAGACAAATCTCAGACACTTCAGGATCAAAAGCAGCATTGATGTGAGCTCTGATCTTGTTATCCCAGTCTGTATTCGCAAGGAAACAAACCTCCACACAGAGGGACTGCATGGGGCAGAAGCTTTGCATGAAAATGGAGGGGCTGGTGCTGCTGCTGAGGGTGGAGTGTTGGCTTTGCTCCTGCTGCACCACCCACAGAGGTTATCATTACTCAAACCAACTCTGAGCGTATGCAAGATATACAAATGTATCAATATTATTTACCCATGCATTAACAGTTAAAGAAACTAAATATTTTCATGTAATGCAGGCTTGCATTAGAATAGCAAAAGAAAAAAAAAAAAAAAAAGCTTTATTTAAAAAAAAAAAATCTGACATTCAGTAGAATTTTATTTCATTAATTCTGCGATCAGAAGGGCAAAGCTGGTCCTGCAACGAGCATTTCCTTAGCCTAAGGGCGCTCCCAATCCCACTGATTCCAGGAACAGGTACCTCTGCACCACCATGCCATGGCCACAGACATCTCAGCCCTTGGATTTTCTTATGCAAGGCATATCAATGGTACAATGATGCTAGCAGGGGAAGATTTCTTGTAGGAATTGTAAAAGGAAAAAAAAAAAAAAAAAAAGACACTCTTTGGATAAAAAGCTTCTTAACATCTAGAAACTTATTTTTTTTAATCTAATGCCATGGAATGGAAGATTACTGCAAATGAACTTTGTATATAAACACTCATTAGCAGTGAAATCCACATGAATGGAGAACATAAGAACCTTTACACTGAGCTGACAATGCATTAGGGCTTTTTGGTTTTCTATGCATGTCTTCCTCCACGTTTCAAGACCAACAAATTTATTTTTGGAAGTCCACAGTTGAGAGCTGAGATTTTGAAGAGAAAAAATTCTGCACATTAATATTTGTTACTTAAATTAGCTCACAGGTAAACACCCTTCTTTATCTCCCTCTCCTTTTAAATAATCAAATATTTCTATTCCACCAAAGAATTAACAAAACTGAGCTAAATATTAATAAGAAGGCTCTATAATATCATTTGATTTCTCAATAATTTTAAAATAACCTAAAGAAGACGGAGGAATTTCTATTAACACTGGATCACTACCTTGGGGCTCCGATATCCTCAATACTGTGACCTCTTTCAGTTTGCAGCTTTGGAGCTACCATACAGGAGTTCAAAATTTGAGATGATCCAGGTAGATGTACTGGCTGCAATTTAAGTTCTAATAAGCTCTGCTCCCTGATGACTACATGCACTGTGTGGAGGAAGAAAAGTATTTAATATGAAGAGAGATGCCAAAGCAAAACCAATATTCTCTGTAACCTGACTCCTTCAGAACACTCCACAAGACATGCTTTGTACATGTGATCCCGTTTCTAATTAACAGCCCTGGCAATTGCTGATTTTCATCTTGCTGTACTATTTCAGCTCAAGTCCAAGCTGCCTAAGAGATGTTTTTCCTCTTTTGTTTCCCAAATTAACAGTTACTGCTGTCTTGCTACTAGACCACATTCACTTGCTGCTCCATTACCAATCCATGCATGCAGATTTGAATTCCAGTCATTCAGTTTTGCCACGAGATCATGCTGGTTCTGAACAAAACCATATATTTTACCAGTTCTTATGTATTTTAAATACACCTCCTGCATGGAGCCACTATGGCAATAGTCAGGGTGAAAGCTGCAATCTTTTAGAGTGGACAAGATCTGACTTCTCTTTGCCCTATGACCACAACAGTATTCAAACGTCAGTGTGAACCAATGCACTGATGTTCCCAATAAAGTCTCCCATTAAACAAAAAGAGAATAATCCCCAGGTACTAGTCATTTGATCCTTTCTTACACCAGCATGGTATCGATTCAATTGGAAAATGTTCTTTAAAACTGCAGTAAGACTCACCATCGGTATTAAGGTTGTAGGAGTAATCTGCAGACCACATGAACTGTCTTTGTACTTTCTGGTCCTTATAGGGAGAAACAATTTTTTCTCCCCCAAAATTCCTCATCTCAGGCTGATTTTTGAAGCATGGTAACTATAGCCCACATCAAGATCTCACAGTTACACCACAGTTATCCAGTATTTTTTATACTGCCTGGTGTACTGCATACAATTTTACTTTACCTGAGGAAAATGAAGAGAGTTTTGCCAGACCCCTTTAAATATTACAAAAGCTTCAAATGAAAACCAAGAGTTTAAGCCATCAAGATATTAAGGCTTGACTGCAGTAGTTAGAAACCTCTGCTACCTATTACTAAGAATACCTTTGTGTTACATCTTGGCCCTGGAAATCCCACAGCCTCCAAGGTCAGCCAGGGCTATCAGCACACCCATCCCTCCTGCCTCTCCTGTGCATCCCTTTGCCTGTCACTCTAGAGGCTGACTTGCACTAAAAAGCTTTTAGAAATTTAACGTGAATACAATTTTTTCCTTGGTACAATACGGAAATCTCTGCCCTCTCTCTTCACAAGTCACTTCCTCACTCGTTGACCATCAGAGCTGGAGTAGCACCAAGCACTTTAAAAAGTCTTCTTCCTAAAACCCTAGGATTAGAGTATGAGCTTCTCCTGTACCTTTTACTATAAGTAAGGTCTTAAATACCAAGAGCTAACCAAGTAAATAAAGCACTCAGACCTCAGGTGAAGTCTTAAAATATTTTAAGACTTACAATAATCACACACTAATCACAATAAATATAAACTGTATGTTTACCTTACCAAGCTTACTTTTTCTAGTATATATTTAAGATACTCCTAGGTAAAAACTTTCAAAATTCTTTATTCCTTCCCTTTCACATATTGCTACTTTCAGCACTTGAGTTCATATACAGTGAAAGGAGCAGAGGCATAAATGTGAAAAATATATTTTACTATCTCATAGTGCAAGACAAAAACAAAGATCAGGATTTTGTGAGAGAAGAATTTAAAACAGCAGTATATGAAACTAAATTATGTCTCTAGGGCAAAATCAGATTGCTCACTTTCTAAACACTGCAACAGTAGACAGATACAGGTAGAAACAGAATGATTACTGTCTAATAGAGTAAAGAGAGGAAAACAATCAGAGATAGCTGTCATTCACAGAGACGAGTATATGGATTTCCTATATCTGCAATTAACAGATGCATTTCTGCCTAAGTATACATATCAGTTAAAAAAAAAATGTGGGTAGAAATGTATACACTTGTGTTGAAAATGAACCACTAAAACCAGATCATTTCCACATATCTACATGCCCCTTAAAATTATTACCTAGCAAGAGCAATCCTATTTGTTCTAATTGTCAGGTTTTGTAAACAGCCACAATATTGGCCTCATTTCTTTCATATTAATGGTTTTCCATAGTTTTATGTTTTCATAATTTAAAATCCATCTGTAATAATCTTATTTTTGTTTTGCTTAGCAGTCTAGAAGTTATTAGCAGTATATTAGTTAATTGGCAATTTCTTCCGGTTTAGATTACCACTGCCAGAGTACTACAAGATAAGGTACGAGCTCAAAAATACCTCATAAATATTAAATTATTAAAATTTAAGTGAAACAAGAGTAATTGAAGCTAAGGAATAAAATTATATTTTCATATTTCTAATTCTATGATTACATTCTTACTCCCAGATAAGTTTTTTGCTTTTTAATACTTTTCTCATTATGGCTTACACTTCTTACCATTCCTCCCCTTCACAAGCCTCAGCTTAGCCAGCACTTGAAGACAGGACATGAATCACTTCCGTGAGTATCATTCCATCTGGAACTAGAAATAAGATTCTCTTCTATGAAAGAATACTATCGAGATACTTTAATTTTGGGTGTAAACTGATATGTATCTTTCAATCACCTCCTCTGCTTCTGCGGTTTAGGTTACAGAACCCTGTTTTGGTTAGCAGCTTAAAGTCTTGGTGACAGTCAGAAACACAGATCATTGAGACACATCATGGGAAACAGAAAAAAAAAAATTGTTCCTCCAGAGTGTTTGTCACACACCTGAGAACTGATTGATGGTGGGTTCTGATTTGAAGGAAATAGAGAAGCTGAGGGCATTTCCTGAGACTGAAATATTCTTGTGGCTAATGTTAGTCTATCTTCCCAGGAGAAGGAGCATTGCCTGGTGTTTGTATCGGCTGTCCAGGGAGCACCCAGAGGACAGAGGTTCTTTACACTGGCACAGGGCAATATCTTCCTGAGCAGCAGGCTGGTGCATGAGGATGCAGCCACAAAAGAGTCTATGATGGAGAGATGGAAGAACAGACCTCTTTCAGCAAGCTTCATTGCCTGCTTTGGACCAACAGTCTGTGCAGTCTCCATCCCACCAGGCAAAAATCATGTCTGCCTCTCAAGGGGGAAAAAATATTTCATATACAGATAAGCATTAGGTCAATTTTTACAACAAAATATTTGCCAACTCAAAACTAGCTTTGCTCTAGCAGCTACCAAGCAATTAATTATTTTATTTATAATTAAGCTACGTCTAACCCAAATAGGGAAAGATTTGGTGGAAATTAGAATAATTCCATTCATGTAGTCAGAAATGTTATTTGCATACAGCACTAGCATGAATTCCTGCTTGGGCTTGCTGGTGTGTGTGCACATTTGTGTTGTTTGTTTCTTTATTCATACCTTCCAAAACATTGCTGACTTCTGGGATTTATTTATTTTTTTCCAGTGCAATATGGTCCGAAGAGCTTCAAAGAATCCTGAAGAGAATTTTGCTGAGACAAGGAGAGAATGTCATCTTGCTAATTAAAAGAGGTTCTATCATTTAAGACCTTGGAACTATTTTCAGGCTGTTTAGCAATTAGGGAAAACTACTGAACACTTCTCAAACAGTTATAAATAGACTCGTTGACTGCATTAAGTCACCCATCTACTGCATGGCAGCTGCATGGTTCCACCAGTCTACTCTCATTCACTTTTACAGTAGATGAACCCCACACATTTCCAACTCCCAAATCACGCAAGTAAAAGGTCTTATACAGTAAAATATTCAGAGTAGAACTAAAAGCAGAGGAAAGCACAGGAAAAAAAATAATAAAAAAAACTTCACTAAGGCTGAGAGGATCAATAATCACTGAGAAGAGTGAAGCTTCTTCTGAAGCCTTATTAAATATTTTATCTACAGCAGGGACATGGAAAACACTGGTTGTGCTAAAAAAGTTGAATTCAGGCCTGGATCTGTCACATTTACTAGAGAAAACAACACTCAATTCTCTGCATTTTGCCCTTGCTTGCAGCATCAGCTTCTGCAGACCTTACAGATGTGGAGGAAAACAAGTTTTGCTCAATTAATTTACATTAGCTTAGCATTCAGCACTGACACATGCCATTTCAATACACTATTCTGGGAAAAAGTGTATGTAAGTGAGCTATTACATACCTTAATCATTAACTAGAAATGACCAAATGGGCCCAGAACTTGAAGGCCAGGTATGAAGCCCACACTACAGAACATAACACCTTGGGTACCCTCCAGTCTCCAAACACCAAACTCATTTTAGGGCCACTGAGGCAATGACAGGGGAAAGCAGCTGAAAGCTTTTAGTTCAGAGGAAGTGTGAGCACCGTGTAGCATTCCCCTGCTCTGGCTGTGCTGGAGGACACAGCCTGCTGAGGCAGTGCAGCAAGATCTGGAAGAAAGCAAACCTGATGGCATCCCATCCCTGAGGCTTTCAGGGATGGACCCCAGATTACCACAGCCTCTGGACTGTTCCCAACCTTTGTTCTGGCAAGGACTGGAGGGAACGACCAAAAACAAAGCCAAAAGACATTAGAGGAAAGCAATGCAGACAACTGGGGTACAGATCATGTGCTCTCTGACCTTGCTAACAAAGTACAGGCACAGCTCAAGATAATCACTGAAGCAAAACTGGATAGAAATGAAGAATTTCCTATGCATTAATTCTAAATCATTTCTAAAGAGACAGCGCCTAAGCAGTAGTTCCCTATGATACAATTTATAGTAGTGTCACTACATAGTGCTAGACTAATTTGTGAATGTACTTTTTTTTTTTTTTTTTTTGGAAGAAGCTCATTCTGCTTTGGTGCAGAAATGAAACACTTTCCAGCTCTGCTCTGTGCGGTGCTGGGAATATAAACTGGGTCTCTTCTGATTTCAGCAATGCCAAGAAATTCTTGGATTTTAAGCTGGCAGTTTCCCAAGAAGAGGAAGTAGGTGATTTATAGCAAGAGACAGCTCTAGAAAGCTCCAGCTTTCTTCAGTTTTAATTGACTACAGCATCATTGGCCTTTTCGATTTACTTCCCCATGAGGTATCTCCCTAAAATACAACATGGATTTTGCAGAGTGCGGAATAGCCTGCATCTGTTTGTTTCGCCATTTCCCTTCTAACAGAAAACCTCCCAAACCCAGGGAGCAAATGGGGGAGCGTGGACCTGCCAATACATTTCCCCACTTTTCACATTTCCCATCCACACTGCACATCCTCACCACGGATGCTGCAGCAGCTCTGGCGCTGAGTGCAGATAGGAGTACTTGCAAGTCACGAGTCCCAGCCTGCTCTTGGTATGGGAAATGATGTTCGATTAATTTTTCTTGCTGCTGAAAGTAGCAGCATTTGCCTTCAACGCTTAGAAACCAAGGAACTGGTAAAATATTAAGTAAATGATTGTAGCTGCGGAGAAATGCTTGGGCACAGCATGTGAGTGATCAGGGAGCCATCCAGTGGACCACAAGGAAACAGAATTAAAAGTCATCTCAAGAAGGAAAATCCAGTTATACCTGGAGAAAAAATAAACACTGATCTCTCCTTTACTATGTTTATTGTTTTGTGGGCAGTGACCAACAGATAAGTGTGTAGGCGGTAAAACAGAACCTGAAGTATGTGCGGGCTCCATACAGAAGCTAAAGGGTATGATGTTTTCCTACCTATAACATCAGCCCCACTCACTCTTTCCAATATAAGGAAGGCAAGTGTCACGCCTCCCCAACATCCCTTTCCTAGTGTCCCAAGGCTTCTGTTCTTCACCCATGTCTGCCTCTTATTTTTACACCAAAAAAATCATTCTTCATGGATAAAATATTCATAACCAATTACTCTTGATCAGCCTTCACCTACTTCTACACCCACAGTATCAGAGCAAAAACGAGCTTTCTTTAAATAGCTTTTCCCAGTGCAGAGCCTACATTTCATTTTAATCTGCAACAGCACACATTTTAACTGGTAAAGCACAAGAAATCCCATACTCTTTACACATATTTATTACCTAAACTCCTCACTTCTGACTTGTTTTCAGTTTGTAGCAAAATAGCATTTATTGTTACAACTAGCACGGAAGAACAAAGAGGTTTTCTGTAGTAGGAAACATAATTTCGTTAGAGACAGCAGGTAAAACAAGTGAGTCATTCTTGAATTACAAGAATGTATACTAAATGTTGATAGCTTATTTTATACATAGAATGTATCTCAGTTCAAGGAATGAGATATCTATTTCCACCATGTGTTATGCAAAGCAGTAACATCACCACAAGGCTTTGTTTTAGTCCAAAAGGTGGGAAACTGTGACTTTGTCCAAACTTTTAAAATAATATTTAGAGTTTAACAAGCCACCCATGATTGTGCCATGCCTCCAGAACAGGAAATATGCACAGCTGATCGGATAGTCTGATGGCAAAGGGACTGCACAGAGACCCTGGCCAGACACAAAGGCAAATAATGCTCTCTCCTTGATGGCTTCCAAACATGAAAGGGATTGGATTCAGTTTGCTACAGCAAGCAAACATGCTCCTAGATCCTACAAGCAAGAAACAGAAGTAGAACTCATCATTCTGGTAGAGCTGGCGGTACCCACCACTGTTACCAAAATATGCTGGAGATAAAATTAGATGTCTTCTCCCCACTGGCCTGTCTCCCCAGAACACCACACTGGCTCACCTTCGCCAAGATAAGCGGCATGGCACGGCTTCAACCTGAGCTGGCAAGTCATTCAAGCAGTACTATTGTTAGCACAAAATGAGCATTTTTGGAGAAGCGATTGAAGCGTTTTGACCCTGATACATTCCTCCATATGGATTAATGCTTGCAGGTCTACTGCTGCAGGCTTACTTGAAAAAAGGGAAAGTAAGAAAGAGCAGAAGTCCCAGCTAAAAGAATCAACACTGGTGGGAAATAACTGACGACTTAAGGGTGTCTACCACCTTCTTACTGCATACACCTCCACACCACACACATTGCTCTTAATGATTATGGTTCTCTACCAGCAACAATCCTACGAAACATTTGCAAATTGCTCAAACTCTGCTGATCAGATTGGAAGGAAGCAGGAGACAGTTTGTAGCTCTCTCAGGTAACATATGTGAAGACGAAGGCAAAAGGAATAATAATTCAAACTACTGACATGTGAACAGCGGAAAGCAGTACGCAGTAAAAGCTGAACTGAACTTCTACTTGGCTAACAAATGAACAGAAAAAGGCTGAGATACCTTATGTAAAAGGAAGCTAATGGTATCCCTTCGTTTGGAAGAGATGTAATTGAACAGTTCTGCTAAACTGATGTTTAGAGATTTCTGGGATTTATTTAAACATGTTTGCAAAGGGAGAGCTTCAGTCGGCAGCAAAATGACTAAGTTTTGGAAAAACCACAGGCAGATGAGCCCATTCATCATATGGCTGGTATTTCTCTTCTGTGCATATGATGTGAAATACCCCTATTGGATATATGAATTTTGTATTAAAATAAATCATTTGTGTTAAGGTATACGCTAGATGACTTAACAGGGTTGAGGCTGCATGCTTACAAAATGAGCCAGAGAAGTATGTGTTGTGTCTCAAACACCCTCCTGCTGATACCTGCTGATTAGCTTTTGCCTTTGAGGTCAAATCTGAGGTCTTCACTCTATAGCATTTCGCCACTTTCAGAAGTTCATTGCTTCTCTTATCTCATGCAGGATTTAAGATACTACTTTCAACACTTTTTAAAAACTACATCATTATTTCTGATTAAAATGCATGTAATTGTATGCTTTTAATCCAATTTGTGAAAGCACCTGGAGGATTAAAAAAGAATGGATTTAAGTATATCTTTGTACATATTTGGTGACTTCTAGATGTGGCTTTATTCAGCTTATGCTATATCACACTACATTTAAGAAACATACATTGTTTTATTCCAATCATTTGAATATCATTAGATATTCATTACCTACTTTACTGTAATAGGCATATACCCACAGCTATTTTCTATTGAACGAGTGAATTAGTATCTTTCCATGAAAGTCTGAGATGGTTCGAGAGAGACTCAGGTGGGTAGAGAAAGCTTTAATATGCTTAAAGGACTCATACACTGAGTGAAGAAAACTCAGCTGTGTGGCCCAACCCTGTATCTCTATAGCCAGTGTATGGATACCATTCTGCCTCCATTAAGACTGCTTATCAGCACTATTGCATGCTGAAATTAAATGGGTTTTCTGAATATAAAAGATGGAGGATAATAATTGACATGGCAATGTCACTTCAGATGTCCTTTGAAGAGAGAACTAAATGTGACTATGATTGTAAAAATTCTTCATATCAGTTTAAACAGCAGAATCACAGGCAAAATATATAAAAGGTCAAGTCACCTAGCCCATTTGGGTTCCCTGGGCAGATCAGCTATATTCATCCCATTTCTACAATGTTTTCCTAACCTTCACGCGCTTCTAGAAACTCCTAGGTATTTAAGTCAAATGCTTCATTATATTTCCTAACATTCAATTATACAACAGAAGTATAAGGTATATTTAATTTACAAATAAGAAAATTATCCTAAAAATGGACCGTATATGTACATATTTATCCTTGAAACTCTGGACAACTGTAATGCCACTGATAACTTGTATAAGAGGCACAAGGACAATTAGATAATGCGAACATTTTAAAGGCACGTTCTCACTTGTAATGTTTCTTTGAAGAGATAAGTAGTATGAATGTAATGTTTCCTTTTACAAAAGGAAAGGACAGTTTAATAATATTAAAATAGTACCATACAATCAACTCTTAACAAAATGTTTCTCTTACCAAATAAAGGTGTGCGTGCTTATAAATAAAAGCAGAACATTCAAACGTTCAATTCAAAGGTATAAATGGGTAAGGAGGCTGCATCCATAATAACACTAGAGCATGAAAGAGGACAGATTAATTTCACATAAATTTAAAAGGTATTTTAATTCAAATCAAGAGGACTTGAAGAAAACTACTACTTTTAGTAGTGCCATTTTTCTTAATCACGTACTTTCATAGGAAGAAGAAAACAAATGGAAATGGTTTTTCTCAACTCTAGGGATCGTTTTTTAGTTCTTTTGTGTTAATGTCAGAAAAAAAGATCAATATAGTACTATATATCAACGTTCCTCTCATCAATAGAGAGAAAAAGTCATGAAGCCAAATTAGACCTCTAGCAGAAAAACAAGCTGCAGTGAAAACAGCAGCTCACCTCACTGGAGGACAAACATGGAACTGTTAATATAGAAACAGGGGAACATATTCCATAGGAACATATTCCAGAACTACCAGAAGCAGATAAAGAGAAACAGAATCTTTGTAGAGAACTTCATGAAAAACTGGGAGCAATATCACCTTTCATTTTATCATCTACCTTTTATACAGACCAAACATCTGTCTAGTTGCAAGATTACACGCATTGTAGTGTTATTGAATACCAAGATGCACCTTATCATATGGGTTAGTGCCATCTACAAATTCCTCACAAAATGCATCCCACTATTCTACATTTGATGGTGCTTAATATGCAAAAATTATATAAGTTTAGTAACGATAAAGATTCGCACATTGTAGTAAAACATACAGGTGCATATGTCAAAACATCTTCCCACACTTTGCCAGCTTCCCACAACAAGTGGTACTTGTTCCTAATGCTGTTCACAAAATAATCTGAATATTCCAGCTCAGTATTAAAGGAAAACATAGAATAAGGCAGAGGAAATCGGTCACGTAATGAACAGTTAGTCGCAGTCAAGTAGATTAAGAGAGAAACAAATAACCACTACAGACAAGTCACTGCAGAGAAATGCAGCACTACACGTTACCTTTGCCTCCCAAAATAAAATTAGGCCAAAAGAAAAATTACTGAGTCAACTATCTTTAAAACCACAAGAGATACCTCTTCTCCATTACCATGTGTTATAGCACAAAGTATCAGTATAAAGTAATGTGCCAATAATGGCTATCCAAAGAGAAAATAAGTGAACAACCATGGATCTCCTCACCATACTCTTACAGCCAGTTTCTTCCACCATGCCTTCTTCACAGTTAGAGATGTACAAACCTCCTTTCTCACCCATTTAACTTACTACGACAAACACAGATTTAGAGTGGTAAGATCTTCCTTTAAACAATGCAATCCAATGGGAAAAAGGGCACCTGGAGCTAGCTGCCACCCTTCACACACCCAGACCATCCTACCACCATTGCAAACACCACATCCTACAAAGCTTTAACTGCACCTATCAGTCCCCAGCTTCAAAAAGCAGTTTTGTTATTCCCTTCCACCACTCCCCTAGCCTGACATTAAAGAAACCAAACTCAAACATCACTACTGATATTCCAAAAACTGTACTGAAAAAAAAAAAATTACTGAGCACCATTTTTTCAACACGCTTCTGGGGGTGTATATTTGTACGTGTGTATAACAGAGGTGTGAAATCAAAGCTGACTTTTTAAATTAGTACTCTGGCCATGGAGTAATATAAAGCTCAGAAAGCCTGCTTGTTGCCCAACTCAGATGGACAGTTTAGAGACCAGGGGTTGAAACTTATCTAGACCAGCTTCCTCCCATGATTGACGTATTACCAAGACTAATTTTTAACAGAAACCTAAGCAGTAGGCAGAAAGTCAAATGTACATACCCCTCTCTTTGCAGCACACATCCTACTTGGAATCAATTTCTCATTTGAAGGAGGTCTCTTCCAAGAGATCACCTAAACCTCAGTGGGCAGCTACCTAAAACACAAGTTTGCCTTTACACATACAAGGTACCAGTGGTGTTTGGACCTAAATATTCAATTTCAGTCATACTCAATCCATCCCACTCACCGAACAACACACTCCTACATGGCAGGATAGCTCCAACTCTTAGCATGTTGGTGTCACCATCTTACCAAACACCAAGGCATAAAATAGCACTGGTCAGGTACCAGCTCCTTGATGGAAATGACAGTAGTCTAGTGTTATTGCACTGAATTGGCAAAGTAGATCACAGTTGCAGCTGCTGTGCAGATCAAATCACGCTTTTCACAGAGGGAACAGAGATGTAGACACCTTTCAGAAGATGCCTGAAGCAGGGACTTTCAGCATCACCTTGTCCATGGCGTATGTCCCATTATGCTCAAGCAGAAGCTTCACAGAAACTGAGTGTTTTTCAACAGCTTCAGGCATAGACAAGCCTGAAAAGCCTTGCTGGATTGTCATCCTAGGGGTCCTCACTAGTCTTCAACAAGTTGTGGATAAGTGAATAGATCTACTAGAAAAAGGGTGAAGATTTGGCTGGTTTCACAGACGGAGGTGAAAGGCCATATATTGTGTAGGGTTTTTGTGAGAGGGATGAATCTGGTTAACAGCGGGTCAGAGAAGCTACACCGTGCAGCATCTGTTTGCAGACAAAGCACCTTGGGTAATGAACAAGCTGCTGCTCACCTCTCACACACACAAAAAAAAAAAAAAAAAAAAAGTAAAAAAGGCTTTTTTTTTTTTTTTTTTTTTTTTGTCTTTACCCACCTTAACAGTACTTAAGAAGAATAAGTGGCACTGATATATAATATATGTCAAACAGCATAAGCCCATCAAGGCTGAGGAATTCCTCTAGCTGAAAATAGAAGCTCAGAGTATGAGGGAGCAGAAGGACCATATATATTTATCCTAACATTACTTTTCCCTGAGAATCCTTTTATGGCTACAGGAAGATGTATGGAGAACAGCCGGAGTGTCTAAGTTTTCATATAAAAAGTAGTTGCAAGCACACTGACAAAAGTTCATTTAATCCTTTTTTCCAAGTGTTTGTTTCTGAATATGTTCCTTGGCCTGAATTTAAACTTCCTCTCTGAAAGAACCCTGATTTCACTGTAGTAATTTCAATTTGAGTAGGCAGAGATCTACTGTGACAAGGAAATATAGTCAGTAACCTTTGTCACAAAATTCAAACAAAAAACATTCAGATTGGGGTTCCAATCTCACAGATTATAAGTACTTCATAGTTGTATAGTTTTTCCACTGATACTATGAGAAACTACTGCATGATCTCTAAATACCTGTATGACAAATGTTTTAAAAGCACAAGAAGCAATAGTATCTCTGTCATTTCATCTCAATACCTACCCCCTTCTGATGATTCCTTCCTAAAAACTGCATATAGTATAAAGAAGTAAAGGCAAAATACAATAAAAAGATCCAGAAGGGACTACTCAATGAATGTATGATAAAAGTTTGTCTTTTTACTGTACTAACACATAACTGATTCTCAGCTGATATAAATCATTAACACTACTGAAGTCCATATCATTTCCATTAATTCTTATTGTTGTGGGAGCGGACTACAAATGTATTTACCTTATGTCTATGTCTTCAAGTGAGGATACTTTATTTATTAACTAATTCCAAAATGAAGATTGGTAAATTTACCCCAAAGTAGAATCCATCTTTTCTTATTCTGGGTGGCTATAACTGTATCTTGTAAAAAAAAGCCCAAAACATGCTAAAGGTTTTTTTTTTTTTTTTTTTTTTTTTTTTTTTTTAAGGACAAGAGATCAACTTTAAGTTGAAAAATATCAAGAAAGGAAAACTAACTGAAGAAAAAAAAAAAATGGCTCAGAGTGACAAAAAAACGTTAATTAATAAAACAGGAGTTTATCTCTGGTTAGCAGAAGTTCCAAAGTTCATCTTTAAGTCCAAGTTGATCAACAAGCTACATAGGGATTGTATTATCCACCATTGCTCAAAAAATTCTCCATGAAGTAGTACAAGTGCTCTTCTAAAAAGTTGGAAAATGTAACTTAATCAGTTCTCCATCATTAGAATGACAGCAGTTCCCAAGGTGCACTTAGATTACAAGCAGCATGCAGGAGATCTCAAAATCAAAAACATTTTCTTTATAAACTGTTTGAAGAAAAACAGATATAAAATGCACATATTTTATTCCCTTATTAATTTTTAAAACCTCTTCTCCAGCCCGCTTGCCTTACAATAATGTTTCACCTGATTGGTTATGTCAGATATATTACTGTCATTTCATAAACCATGCTGTATGCCAAAGTAGACTAATGATGAATATTTGGTTAGAGATGAGAAAACAAGGCTGCACTGATTTGGGAACGCAAGGTCTGAGCAGAATTAATAAGACAGCCTGCACAGGGCTGAGGTCCGTCCTGTACAGCATCGATGCTAACCACAGCATCTGCGGCTTGACAAGCCAAAAAAGAAGGCCAATATGGTAAAATGCCTATTGTCAGGCAATGCAACTTTAGCAATTATTTTCTGATGTCAGAAAAAATTACTGTTCAGAAGTCAAAGTCCCAGTGAAGTTAACGGGACAGGCAACATAATGTAATTTTGTGTTTTGAGATGAATGCACTTGCTGAGCGTCAGCAGCTGGGAGGGGGCCTTCACCTAGCACTATGCCACTCAGTCTCATTGTAAAAGAACAGTGATTTTCATATTTTTCACCTTGCCAGTTCTCTTTAAGGTATTTATTCCAAGACCCTGTTTTCCCAAAATACCACTCCACTCTTTATTCTTACACTAGAAATAAGATACAAATTATTTTGATAAACTCACACCAGGGATAAATGGAATTTTATCGTAGCATTTATAAATCCAAACATTACACACTTCAGCACACCACTTTTCTCTTTTTCTTTTGCAGCTTCCCTGTGTGAAATCTGCTGCTCTGCAGACTCTCAAATCCATTCCCAAACCTGTTTCTTAGTGTCAGCACAGCATTCAACGGTCAGACCGCAATGTGCTTATCTTAGTTTGACATTATGAAATGGAAATTCTTGGCAGGGAGAAGAGGAAAAACTATTTTCCAGATGCTGAACTTTGAGCTCATTTTGAGGTAAATTGCATATACATTCATAACTAAGAAGCTTATTATTTTATCATGAGAGTGCTTGCAAGCATTCAGTTTAGCCAATTTTACTTTACAGTCAAGAAACAACAGGCTGAGCAGCGCATGCAATGTTTGTTTTACTTTATTCTACTATTCGTGACTTTGTGCTGGCAAAGAGCAACAGAATATATGGTTTGTACACCTTCTTATTTCTCTGTCCACCACATCATGCATTCATCCACCCACCTAACTCCCAGTAAAATCCAACCGCCTGGTTGGGGCAATGAAATAAATGGGACATACAACATCACTTTTGGATTTGAAATCTATACTACCAGATATGTAATAAAAGCCAAAACAAATCTGAAAGTCATTTAAAAGCTGTCGTTAGGGTTAAGAAGACTCACGGGGAGGGAAACACCTTGATTATACATACATAAACCTCCATCATAGGAGGCATCACTTGACAAACTGTATTTGTTTATATGAAATATGTAGGAAGATCTTAGAAAGTTTTAACTGAAGAATGACACCTAAGTGACCACCTTCACAGCATGTCACACAGTATATTTAGGTGAAGTTGCTACATTGCTGTAAGTAAACAGAGAAGCAGAACAGAAATTTGAGAAGCAAATTTCCAAGTAAAGCTAATGGAAAGTTTATCACTAGCTATTTAAAACATTCCTTCTATTTGCCCCTGTTATAATATTCAGCCTCCTAGATCTGTAAGACAACATACAGAAAATGCACATTACCACACCTGAATAACCAGTTCAAGGAGTCATTCCATCTGAGTTGCTGATAGTGGTCCTAGGAAAGCATTCTGTTCTTCAACTTTTGAAATACCTTCTCCCACGTTGCTGAATTCAAATACCTATTCTGTATCACATGAGGTTTTTTCCTAGTGTCTCTGTATATTATCCTATTTGCTAATAATTGGGTTTTAGCATTTTTGCAAGTAATCACATTTTCTCTGAAAATTCAGGAACATGTTTATGCATTTAGGTGAAATTTAGGCTGATTATCCATAGAGTATTAAAATTTCCCATCCTTATTTTTCAAGATCTCTTTCCCCCTCAAACACTACAATTATCATAAGCACTTATATAAATCTTAACTCAAATACAAGATGTACTGGACAGTACTTGCTGATAATTTAAAAGAAAAGCTGAAACAGACAACTGCCTAGTACACCTATAATCAGTCATGTAAAGAACATGCTATGTTGCATTCTACCTTTTCATATGGAATTACCTTTTGTTACTTATTTTGTCTGTCATTCTTCACCCAGACACTCACCTCTTCAGGTCTAAAAAAAATAAAAATAATCTCACAGAATCACAGAATTTCTAGGTTGGAAGAGACCTCAAGATCATCGAGTCCAACCTCTGACCTAACGCTAGCAGTCCCCACTAAACCATATCCCTAAGCTCTACATCTAAACGTCTTTTGAAGACTTCCAGGGATGGTGACTCCACCACTTCCCTGGGCAGCCTGTTACAGTGCCTCACAACCCTTTCGGTAAAGAAGTTCTTCCTAACATCCAACCTAAAACTCCCCTGGCTCAACTTTAGCCCATTCCCCCTCGTCCTGTCACCAGGCACGTGGGAGAACAGGCCAACCCCCACCTCGCTACAGCCTCCCTTGAGGTACCCATAGAGAGCGATAAGGTCGCCCCTGAGCCTCCTCTTCTCCAGGCTGAACAAGCCCAGCTCCCTCAGCCGCTCCTCGTAGGACTTGTTCTCCAGGCCCCTCACCAGCTTCGTCGCCCTTCTCTGCACCCGCTCAAGCACCTCCATGTCCTTCTTGTAGCGAGGGGCCCAAAACTGAACACAGTACTCGAGGTGCGGCCTCACCAGAGCCGAGTACAGGGGGACGATCACCTCCCTAGCCCTGCTGGCCACACTCTTTCTGATACAAGCCAGGATGCCGTTTGGCCTTCTTGGCCACCTGAGCACACTGCTGGCTCATCTGTTTACATTTTACCTGTTAAAAGAGCTTTAAACAACCTGATACTATATTCCGTTGTTCTTTGTCCTCTGTACAGACACTACATCAAAATGTAATGTGTAGAACATGTACAGTATAGAGAGAGACATGGTTGAGCCACATCCTCTCTAAAGGATGCCATTGAGAACCACTTAGTTGATGAAGTTCTATTACAATTTTTGGTGTAAAAGGAATACAGGTAGGAAGTTGTAAATCTGTTCAATATCAGTGAATAAATTCGACAGAGCATTTTCATTTTTAAAGGACACTTTCCTTTCAGGTAACTGAATAGGTATTCTGAAATTATTTGGTAGTTTTGTAACCATTTTATCAAAGAACAAAGACTATTAACATTAAGTTTGCCTGGATGCTTTCTTCTTTCCTTTCCAAAATAACTTACTCAAAAATGTTTCTATCATCTTGAAAAATACAAATTTTAGCTGAAATCACATATTAGGTATGGTTCAATTTGCATGCAGAGGAAAGAATTGTTTCCCTAGTAAATCAGTATAGAGGATGTATTGTATGAAGAGATTTGAAATCTTAGTACTCATATTCCAAGAGAATATCAGAATAACATTTCACATCCTCTGGAATAGGTTCTCAAAACGCATTCTGCTGACATGAAAATCTATCTCAAAATACCTGTCACAAATATTTATTATCCCTCTGCATGAGAGCCAGACACGAGCATATGGAGTCAGCCCGTCTCCCGGATTCTCAATAACCATTTGGATATACAAGATAGTGACTGCACACTGAAGGGTAATGACAACCAGCTCCTCTTTAGAACAACTACGTGGAGAGCATAAATACAAAGATGGGTCCCAGTCTCTCAGATAACAAACACATTCACTCTCTTGCTCCATTTCTCTAAAAGACAAATATTTAAATATTTTAGATACATCAACACTTTGTGCACACCAGGTAAGGAGTTTCAACCCTAGACTAACGTGTAGCCCAGGCACCTTCCAAAGAGGGTGATGCCATAGACACCTCAAGCAGAATCAAGTGACACGTGTCACCTAGGTGAATGTCCTAACTGCTGTAAGTGAAACCAACCTCCTGCTAAAAGCAGTCTTGAAAACTATCATCTCTGCTGCAAGCGATGCCTTCCAGAGGCACACTACCAAGAAACTTAAGAACACGGTGCTCTTTGAAGTATATGGCACACACAATGAGAAATACTACATTGCATTTATTTGGGTCTGGTGTGAACTCCTACAGTTAGAACTATTGCTCACTGCTTAAACTCATATACAAAGCTGAGGTTTTGATGCCAAGCAGGAAATATCTACATATTTGCTACAGCATGCAAGACTCAGCAAAATAAAGGCACATCACCATAAAGGTGTAAACCCTCGTTCAATTCACTAGAACCATAAAGATCTGTAGTCAATGATAAGTTGCAACACAAGGAGCACCACAAAAAAAGCACAACTAAACATTGTCTGTATTTCTAGAAGTAGAATATCATGTTATCTTCCATGACTGCACCGTACAGTTTTCACTCAGGTTATACATTCTTTTGTACAATTTCTTTGTTTTCTTTAAATACTTCAGCAGCATTAAATATTTCCAGCAACAACCACTGGAAAGTTTCATCACAATGAAGTAAACAGTCATTAATTCCCCAATCCCTTCTTTTCTCTTCCACGATACGGTGGCTTGTATATCATTTTAGATATGTTTCCAGAATTCAAAACAAAATAAAAATATGATCAATGTGTATATCGATAAAATGCTAGTATTTTAAATGCTTTTTTTTTTTTTCATTCAAATACAAGTAATACTTTTTCTGATTTGATCCATTTCTCTAAGACTTACCTGTAGCAAGTTTCTCTGAAAAATTCTTGCAGGTGTTTTTGAACACATTTCAAATGCATAAAGCAATGGTTTAAGAAGGTCACAGTGATCACAGTGGTCACAGACTCATTAGACTACCAAAAGTTCTTTCTTGACTCAAACATATGCATGAACACATCTAGAGTAAGGAATATGTTAAGAATATTTTATTTAAATTACAAAATAAATTTTTAAATTTCAGTTTTAAGGTGTTTTCTTCTAATTGTGATAATGAAGATTTGTTTACCATGTCTGTGCTAACATATGAACACCATTATCCTTGCAACATTGCCCCAACACTTTTGATATAGGAAGTGTGGAGTAGCCCACAGAAGAGTGACAGATGCGTAATTATGCACAGATGTTGTGTTAGCTCAAGTAACTCCCAACTGTTTGCAATAAAGCTTCAAGTGACATTCATATATCAGCATATTTTTTATTTTATCAGAAAGGATAATGAAGAAATAAAGGCGCTTTACCTGTATCCACGAAGGATCCATAGCTCACTTTTGTAATTGCAGTTAGATGAATATGGAAAGAATGTTTACAAATAGCTGTCTACATTCTTAAAAGCATTTACATTAGTTCTACAGTCACCCATTGAGATTTATTTCATGCAAATATTCTGGCAAACTTTTTTTCTGGAATGTTTCTACAAATATAAACTTTTAGATAAATTGCTTCCCTTAAGTATTCTGACAATTTTAAGACAAAGATTCATTGCAAGACAAAAAAATCTCCATGTGATTCCTGAATCCTATCAAACAGCTTCAGTTTCAAATGACAAGTACTTGGAATTAATTATGCACAAGCAATTTATACCCCAAGAATTCTCCACACTAACTGCTTGATACAGATTGCAAAATAACAAATACAATGGAGGACATCCCAAGGTCTGTGTGAAATTTAAGACTTTTTAAAAGATACTTAATGATTTATTCATTAGTGAATGATTTCTGTATCACTTCTTTCATAACAAAGACTACATCTGAAATAAAGCATTGTAGGAGTAATAATTTTTAAATGATCAGAGTAGCAATAGCAGCTTACGTTGTGACAATGAAAAAATGAGTGTAGATCCCAATCTGAGCTGCCCAATACAGGTATGAGAATTTTGAAATTTTGAAATTTCAGAAGAAAACAATTGCTGAGGAAAGCCTAGTAATAACATTTGTAATAACATTTCCTAAATGCTGAAGTTTCCAAGTACAGATCATTAGAAAAAAGAAGGCACAAAAATAGTATTACTATTTTCTTATCTGTCCTTTTAAAAATACACTTAGAATAACTTCAAAAGTAGATATTAAACATGTTAGCTATTCCTATATTTTACTTTTAAAATCTTAAAAAGTTTCTCTTTTAGAGAACAGGAAATGCCTGCTCTAGTCAATCACATTTGTTACAAGACAGTAATCACTTAATCTCATTTGAAGAGAACCTCATGATATAATAGGGAAAGAAGAAACCGCATATCCTATGGTTTCAAAAAGAGGCTTGACATTAAGAAACATTTGATGTGTGAAGAAACTTAATTCATTTTCAAACTCTGTTAACCCTTAAATAAATGTTATTTACCACACAATGCTCCTGACAAGTTACCTAAGACAGAAGGCACATGCCAAGTCTGACAGCAGCTACTGCTGTGATACACCTGCTGCTGTCAGGAAGGGAAAATTTCACTTGAATTTCAGAAGATTTTAATTGGTCTCTAATTAATCAGAGGGAAACATTGTATTCTTGGTCACTAATGACCACCAGCCAGCAGGTTCTAGGCTATTTTAGAACACTACAGTGGAACTGACAGCATAGCTCTAGAGCTCTAACTCTGAACACAGTTCTGTCCTTCACTTCATAGGACATAAATCATTCAATTTCAAAAACTTCCATTTCTTAACACCTCATAAAGACCAGTTTGCTTAATTAGGTCTAACATACAAGTATCAAATACAACTCTAGACCTAGTCTTTTTTCAGACCACCTCAGTCAAGCTTGGGTTTTACTGGAAAAGCAGGCATCACAAACATCCTTTTACCTTTTTCTGAGTGGAAAGGAGCAGGTTTTTTTTGTTTGTTTGTTTGTTTTTGGCTGGGGGGAAAGCATTTCTTTTTTACATTTATACTCCTACACTTTATGTCTATTTACCTCAAGGACTTGGGAAGGATTTCTGGTCTTTTCAGTGTGTTCCCACTACCAATGTTTTGGCTGTGAAGTTCTCCACATGAAGTTCTGAAGTTCCACATGAAGCCATGAAGTTCTCCACAAGGCCTGCAAAAAGTGAAGAAACCAAACAAATTTGCCTTAGACATAGGCACTGGTACCATCTGCTGTTTGAGTCTTCAGCCTAAGTACATTAGCTGAGGCAGGTTCCTGCAGCTCATGCTCCCTCAGGTGCTGGAATAGCACAGGAAGATAAAGCCACGCTCTTAGACCATTACCACATTCACTGTTATCTATACAAGTATAATCCACCAGACAGTCTAAATCTATCTAGTTACACCCGCTGCCCCACTGCAGTGAGCAGGAAGGCAGTGCACAGCTCTGAATTCTTGCCATGATGCACAAGGCAGGACTTTCAGACACTCCTCCAAAACATGACCCCTCTCTGCTAAGTCACATCACCATTGCATCCTTCCGCGTATCAGCTGCATCTGGTTGCAGACTGGCTTTCACTATTCCTCTGGTTAAAGCAAAACAAAACGCTAAGTACAGCTTCTTACTTTATTTAAATGCCAATAACTAAGAGATTGACCTGCAGTTCTTTAAAATGCATAGATCTTCCCTCCCTCCTTTCCCCCTCCTTTAACATAATGCAAATCCACATTTATCCCTTTTACTTCTGGGGGTTTGCTGCAAATTTCCTCCATTTTCCCTTTTTGATGATATACGCCTTTGTACAAAACCACGTTGCTTTAATGCATTATGCACCATGTGTCACACTTTTGAGTGGAAACATCAAAGCTTTGATGTGTGATTTGTTTTCACATTTGCATAATCTTAGACATTCTGAACATGCTGAGGAATCACACCTCAGGATCTTGGCAGAGAACTTCTCAACAGGGCTGAAGATTGGGGTAAGAACTGGGACCTTGGAAACAGATTCCCTATCCATTCCACTAGAGGCTGTGACTCAGTGCTGTGCTGCCCTGTAACGCAGCACTGAATCTTCCCATGAATAGATTAAGGGCACATTTACCAACAGAGGGAGGTAAAAATCAAAACCAAAACTTCAGTAAAAACACAACCACCTTGTAACCCATTAACTTTGAAAACAATCAGCCAGCTACACTTGGGCTCTGGTACAGACTTCACAATTGTTCCATTTCTCAGTGTGCTACAAGGAGCTAGAAAGAAACACTGCTCTGGAGTTACTACTAAGTTCTCCTCTTCATCTCTCCACATTATTTTAAGTAATATATCACATCAAATATAAATAGCACATAACCAAGCATTCAGCATTGCTATTGTAAACACAGCAAATAAATGCATACTGCAAACCCTAGAATAAGTTAGTAATTTGGAAGATTAGTTGATATCAACATGTGCTAATCAGCATTGCCAGACCCTTTGCTACTGAGGAGCAGAAGGGTAACAGAAGCTCCAACTCATCTTAGCTTTCTAACACGAGTAACAACCTGGCTATTTCCCAGCTAAGAGCAGCTACCGAGTGCTCCCTTTCTACCAGCTGAGAGAAAATCATCCTTGAAAAGAGAGCTGTGTGGGGAGAAGCAGATACGTGGCGTCTCTGTAGATCAGAAGCAGCACTTGCAGTGTCATAAGCATTTTCTGATAGCCTATTTCCTGAAAGCTGAAAGTCTGGGTATCAACATTCACATCAAGCAAGCCAGGTGCTTTTTCTCTCTGCTCTGAAGAAGGTCAACAGGATGGAGATTACTTCTTCATGCATGAGCAAATAAGGACCAAGAAAATTACGTGAAGCTTAAATGATTGTTTTAAAGCAAGAATAATCATGGAAAAGATAATCCCCACACAAACTGGCATTAGAATCATTCCTTGCACACGTTCGGCGGCTTTGAATTACACTCAGAAATTGCAATTTTTATGCTTACAGAGCAGGTATGCCATTTTGATGCAACGTTAAGTGAGAGTTGACTTCTGCTTTGAGAAAAAGTATATAGAAAAAAAACACTATTTGAAATTGTTTTCTTTCCCTTTTAGGTTAGACACATATATATAACCAATGTAGCAGTCTATTTAAGAAAAGGTAAAGAGTCTTATATCTTTATAGACATAAGGAGTCTCTGGGGATCCGTATGACTCAACAGAAGAACCGTTAAGACTAACACCTCTGCCTTCCCCACACATTTGTCACAAAAGCATTTATACAGAGGGCTACATAAAGTTAAGTTAAGAGGTAAAAACCAGCAGAATCAATACTTTACTAGCTATTCAAATATGCATTCAATCAATACCATGCGTGATAGTTATCTATCATAACTTACAGTGGAATAGTTTTGAAAAGAGCTGTTACTTTTTTTCCCCACTTCAAATCAGAAGTAGGATTGCACTCTCTTCTGCCAATAATGTCCAAGTGTCATTGCCTCCTGATTACTCTAAAAAAGTATTAAAGATGTGAAGTGATATGAAACTGCGAATGAATGACTAAAGCCCAAAAGGTTTGTTTGTCTTGGTTCCAATTTGCAGGCATTAAAAAGTTGAAGACTTCCAATGTTTTACTCTTGATGATTTGGTCTCTGCACCATCACTTCACTTACTCTAATTGCTCTGGCATAGACAAAGAATATCAAGCCTGAATACGAAGCCTGCGCCCAGACCTATGTGCTGCACACCTGATTTCTCCAACCAAGTATTTAAGAAAATATTTAAGAAAATTCTAAAGTAGGGCAAAGAAAACATAAGGCAGCTAGACTGCAAAACAAATATTATAATTCCTTTGAAGTTGGATCAGATTTGAATGCTCAAAATGGGACTCTGAAGCAGGTAGGACTGCTTTGCTCAGCCCTTGGCATCCTCCCTGAACACAGCAGAAGTTATCCTGTGCTGCTGAGGCTGGATTTAGAAGCTTCCCTTTGTATTCCTCAGGCCTTTCCACAGTGTGCACCAAAAGGTTTTTTGTTGTTTTTTTTTTTTTTTTTTTTTTCCCCCTCCTTTAAGTATCAAAAGGATCTTAATTTCTGGGCCAATGAACAAGTCAGACATCTAAATCTGCAGCTCACAGAGACACACTCAGTACTATATGTTGGCTTTCTGAAAGGAAATCAATATAATTTATTTTAATCTTGAATTTAACTGTAATTGATTTTTTTCCAATTAATTACACATTTAGAGACACATTTCTGTCATCAGAAGTAAGATTACTTAATTATGAATAAAGAAAAACAATCTCTTCAGATATAAGTTGGTAATCCTTTACACAAACCAAACTTATCCCAACAGCTTGTCTCTGGCTGGAATAATTAATCCTGCAGACATGCAGGCAGCCAATAGCCTTATCCACATGACAGAGGTTGAAGTTTGACTGAGGATTTAAGCGCATCGCATGAGGCTGAGATGCTGGGTCTGGAGGAGTCTTGCTGCCTGAAGGCACAGATAAGGTACGAGGGACGTAACGTAATTTCACTCTTTCAGCAGTTTCTGACTATTTGTGTTTGTTGCAAGAAAATGGAAAAGGTTATGCTGTGTGCTTCATGTGATTTGAAGTGTATTTCAAGGACAGAGAGACTGAACAGTAACGTTTACAAGAAAATTGCCCGATTATCAGTTTATGAAAACAAGGTGGCATGTAGGCAGAGAGGAGGACACAAGAAATACCATCCGATCTCTGGGGACAGGTCACCAGCTAGACTGACCACACTGCAAAAATTGCACTGGAAATGGCTCACATGGAAAGGGATTTGCTGGTTCCCCTACCAGGCAGAAACCCTGTACAGGAAAATGCAGAGAGCACAGTAAAGAAAGCTATTCTACCCCCTGAGTAGCCTTAGAATAACCCGAACTACTTTGCATCCATTAGACAGAGAAATTTAAGCTTGAAGAAGAAATGCTTACGTGCATTTTGCATCAGAACTGACTACACGAGAAGCATCCAACACTGTACCATGCAACAGCACAGCCAGGACAGCACAGCAGTTAGCACATTGGCAGAGAAGGTCACCGTGTGCTTTTCATTCAGAACCCAAGCAGAATGAATTTCTTACACCGAAATGTGCTTGGCAGGTGCTGCTTGGTCCCAGTTTTAAATTCAGACCTTTAGGAGAAATAACATAGGTTTGTAGCTATGTCCTTGACTTTGCTGAAATTCCTCCTGAGTAGCAGAAGACCTGAGAGAAGGAGCCACCCTCTGCACTCACAATGCAAACATCTGTCTCCCTCCTGTCATGTGTGTCAGGGCAGAGTCCCATACAAAGACATAATCCTGATCCTACATAACACGTGGTAATCAGCAGCATGAACACCTCTTAAACCCAGCTCAAACAAGGGAAAGCAAAAAAAGCAATGATTTGCATATTGGTTTCATACATTTACCTAGTGCAACAGGACCCATCTCAAATTAAGTTGCACATTTAAATTTAAATAATTTACCAAGTAGTAAGTATCTTTTGCATCAATTTGGTTGAAATATTCTCCCTTGAACCACCAGAGAATAAAAAAAAAAAAAAACTTCTAAGGTTTGCTTTTATCAATGGGAAAAAAAAAAAAAAAAAAAAAAAAACTGATCTCAGTTACACTTTGTAATCAAGGAATAATTACCTTGCAGCCATTAAAACCACAATTTATTAATTTATTATATTTCAGTCAAAAAAGAACTCCAGCACATCTTTCAGCACTTTAAATCCAAACAGTTTTGATGAAGGTAAAATTATTTTGTCCAGGTTCTGCCACATTTATGTATATGAGATGATTCAGAATAGAACCTCACTCTATGAAGCATCTCACTTGAGTCACTGAGTACCCATGCAGTAAGAAGTCAGAATCTGACCCCTCATTGTAGGGCTGAATAATTAGGCCCTTCCTCCTTCGCACCCCACTCCCACAGACACAAAGCACTGAATTTTCTCACTAAAATACTCTATCACAAGAGATTAATTAAAATGTTAATATGACTGCTTTGAAAACTGATCCAAAGACTTTGATATCATCATGTATTAAAACTTAGTACTTGAGCAGTGAACTAACAGCCTCTGGGCCAGCATCAGAACCACTCTACCATGAAGGGACACAGTGAAAGATGGAGGGGCGTCACTAAAAAAAGATTGCTAATATTTCTTCTTAAATTAAAAAAAAGGGGGGGGGGACTATTAATTGACTTCTTGTGCTTATTAGTGATCTCAATGTGCATTACAAATATTAATTGATGATCATAATCTTACAAGGAGGATAAAACTACGTGTGCCATCTTGTAGATATGCAAGGCATTGCCAATTTTACTCAAAGCAGTAAGGCCAGTAAGGCAACTAGCAAGTTAAATTTCAGTTCAATAGGTCACAGCAATCGCTTGCATGTTATTTTCATATTCTCATATTGCTTGGATAACCCAATTATACCTGCATTTTAGCCTTTCACAATTTCATTAGGCAAAGCCTTCATTCATTCAAACCACTTGTGCAGTTGTGGCAGATAATTTAGAAATGCAGACAAAGATAACGAAGAAATCAAAGTTGACGTGACTCAGAAAGAGCTGAATTATCATTTTCTTTGTCAAAGGCTCTTTCTCCACCTGCCCTCCCTCTCCTCCTCTCAGGCACGTCTAACAAGCAGCATTCACTGGCATTGACAGGTTGGCAGATCTTTCATTTTTCAGACCTGCAAACACCCAGTCTTTGTTTAGTGGAGCTGCCACCCCTTTGGAGCAGCTTTCAAGCACTGCAGCTCATAGCACTGAGCCTGCACAAGGGCCTGGTGTCTTGGTGAGCGCCACAGAGCATCTTCCTTCTCCAGTAACTAGATCCGGGCTGAAGACTCCAGGGAACCTAGAAAATTCCGCCTCTCATTATATTAAAGAAGCAGCAACGTTGCCGTTATTGTTATTCCTTGACAGAAGCAAAAAGGAAGCCTCCCCTGAAATTAGGCCACATCTGAATTCAAAGTAATTTACACGGAAAAAAAAATAATGTTTTCATAAAGTTTTAGATACTGGAGCAATTGAAGTTCTTCAGATGAATGGATTAAAATTCATGATTTAGCAACTGTATGGCATCACGTGTAAAAAAAAAAAAAAAAAACCATTAGACAAGAGCCTAAAATTCAGCCACATAAGAGGTACTGATGAAATTTATGAAGGGTTTCCATTTGAATAAAGTCACTGAATTAGAGTAGGACTGGTCCTTGAACACCTACATAGAAAACTACTGCCAGAAAGCTCCCCAGAGACCTCTTTGCTCAGTTTCCTTGGTCAAGTCCTGCAAGACTTCTTGCTGTTGAACTAATTAGTAACTGACTCCATCTCTCCTGACCTTGAAATCAGATACAGCTGTATTTCAGCCCTGGCTGTGTTTTCTTACCCCTACCATTAAGCTGAGTGGAAATCCCATGTTTTCTTCTCTGTAAAGCTCCTTCCATCATACATTAAGATATGACAACAGGTAGCCATCAGCATTTGAGTCCAGAATTCAAAACAGTTTAAAGGTTCAACACTCTTACAGCATTAATCATTCTATTTGAAAGGAAAAGCTCAGGTGATGAAGCAGGCTTTGAGGGGTGAAGAACATGAAAAGATTTCTCGTTAGTGCTTGATGAAATTAATGACAACTCAGGTCATTTACATATTGTTGAAAACTTGTTCAGAATTATATAAATACTGAAATTACTGCTCTCTGCTGTGCGACTGAGAGCCCTCCAGCAATTTTACAAGAATAACATCATATAGATCTTAAAAATCTTGGTGTTGGTTTGCTTGTTTTTAGTTCAGAAGAAACCTCAGGTTTTGTTTGAGAAAATTTTCTTTGTAAAATCTAAAATTTACCAGACTATATAGACCTCTTGAACCAAAAATAAGTTAAAATTCATACAAATACACAAGGGAGTGAAATGAGCTACTGATTAAATAATGTTGATTTTGTTTTAAGTTGACAGACAAACAAGTAAAAACACAAAGTAAGGTTTAACCACAAAACCTGTGACTGAAATGATCATCTTTGAGAGTAATTAAGTGTTCATACTTCAAAATATTTTTCAATACAGAAGCTTTCTGGTAGCTAACCTCCACTGATCTGAGAGTGGATCCTGGGCACTGAAGTAGAAAGTCTCTGGATCCTGGAATCCTCCAGTGCTGATCCTCACAGGGCAGTACCTTTAATAGTTGTACCATCTCGAAATCAGAAATCAAAGCAATTTATCAAACTGTTTTTCCCCTCTAGTGAAAAACACAATGAAGAAATTATGCAGAAATGAAAATATTTAAATTCATTTTTAAGGCTGCATGAAGACAGGCAAGGATAAGTATGGGATCTTTATTATCAGAGGACAAATCTAAACACTGATTTCAGGGACAGTTAGTCTGGTATTTTCAGTAAAAAAAAAAAAATAAATAAATAACTAAAACCAAAGCAGAACTGGCCTCACAGCTTACAAGTCATACCTCTCTCCACTCCACACAACAGAAATATCAGTCAGATTCAAACCTTAACTCCAAGAAAACATGCACGCTGTTTGCAAAGAGTTCAAGATTCAGCACTTTGTGGTGGTGTAGGGCACGTGTAACATACAGCACCGGGGGGCTCATTTCTACAGCCCTACTAACACACCAACGGGATTGACAGTGACTATGGCAGTGACAAAGCTGAGACTTTTGAATATAGAGAATTTTGTTTAAAAATGATGAACAGAAATTTCCCCAAACCCACAGTTTAAAAAAAAAAAAAAAAAAGAAGAGTATTATCACTGAACCAGGCAAGAGAACAAGTATGTTAGCGTTAGGTATTTGCTGTATCTTAAGAACTGGGCAATTTGGCACTTTCACACGGGCAACAGTATTACTTTTACTTTATTTCCATCATTTTTGCTTCCTTCAATCTTCTTTTCGTATAAGAAGCTTAAAAGCTTCGGACTTGGGCTTCTTCTGACCCAAATACATGATGCTTCAGAGAACGTTTCATCGGGAGACACTAAAGAGATGACTCTTTAAAGCATCAGAGATTCAGGTGAGAACGTAAGATCTGATTCCTCTAATGTCTTTGGGAAAACGGCATAGCTGGGAGCACACAAACGCTGTATCCCATCATTATTTATCATGTATATTATATCCACACCTGAGATTCAGAAAACTCAGATATACACAGCAAGGGAAAAACCTTGAATTCAAAGTATTTGTGATCTAAAAAGAGAGGAGAAGCAGCGGTATGAGATGGTGTTAAATACGCTCGACTACACTAGCATTGCAGATGACCTCCTGTCATCCCTTCTGCCCCCAGGTCTCCTATGAACTCCTGATGCTACGTTGCTGCCAGGCACCTGGGGGCAGGAACTGAACAGCGTAACGCTGAGTGCATTCTCCATCACAGCCACACAGTTCAAGAACGGGGAGAAAATGGAGAAAAAGCATCCCCATAGGCACTCAGGTGGCCTTACAGTGTCCATACAGCTTGGTGGCTTCTGCCCTTCCGAGACCACAAGTCTCTAGCTCCTGTCACTCCCCGAGGCAAACACGCCTTTATACAAGTCAAGCATGCCTTTAGCTAAGTATAGATTGTGTTTCAAAGCATTTCTTTACAAACACGCAAGTGCTTCCATTAGGTCTGGCATTACTGATTTGACAGTTCTGTAATGGCTGCTCATTCACATTTGCAGTTACCAGGACTTTTAAAAAATATACGTTAATATCTAGCTCCTGCAATAGAAAGCTTTCTTTCTTTACCAGTGGTCAGACCTGCTTTGAAAGCATCTAACTGACATCCAGGATCATTCGGGAAAGTGATGAACATCAGAAGAGAAAGACTATTTATGGCTTTTTTTTTTTTTTTTCCATATTAGACATGTTTCAACTGATCTTATAAGATACTCAATTATATGCTAGAAAGTAAGGAAAAACAGTTACAAAACTAGAAGAACAATAAAAGTTAATCTTGCGTAGGCAAGCAGTTATACAGGAGTCAATTGGAGACATCTTTGATGTAAAACAACAAATACTGTCTGAACACTGAATCCATTAAGTTTCTTTCTCCCATCCAATAAACAAAAAATCTAAGTTAAAGTAGTTCTGAAATCATGAAATCAATAGAATAGAAAAAATAATGAAGCTCCACCAAAGTAAGACAGGTCACAAACTCCCTAGCCATATACATAACCTGGAAAAAATAAAAATCAGAGGGAGAGAAACTCTGCACGAATCCAGAATATATTGAAGGAAATGCATTCTGCTAAGTAGGTCAAAACCCCCAGCACAAATGGTGATGGGATAACTACAGTTATTTTTGTGTCTGGGGTGACAAGGGAACAATAACTGATGACAGGAATGGCATCTAGGAGAAAAGTTTTATTGGCAGCTATTCAAGAACACATTTCTCCAAACATGAAAAATGTCAATATGCAGTTAAAAATAATGAATTTCACAGTTAAAGAAAAAAATGTTTAAGTAATCTTAAAACGGTGTCAAATCAAAGAATAAAGATTCAAATTTACTACTAAAAATATCAATAAAGTGGGAGAAGAAAGAACTATCAGTTTTGTGGGTGATCTTGAGATACACCATGCTGTTTCTGTAAGACAGTGCCCAATTGTCAATCTTTTCCTTATTTCACCTGTGATTTCAACGGACTAAGTCCAGACACGAAGGCATCACAGTACCCAGATTCTCTTCGCAACCAGCACACACAGAAATGAATCCTGTAGTTCACCAGCCAAGCTGTGGTCTTGGGTTACATTTCCTTGTTTTGAGAGATACATGGCCAGTGGATGCACATTCTGCTTAAAACTGAAAAAAGAAACCTCGTGTCCCTTCAACGCAAATAGATTCAAACAACAGCACTGAAACATGTCTATTACAAAGCTCACCAGCAGCAAGTGAAATCAACCATTATTCTACTTCAGATAGTTCATATTTTGCCATGTATGTCTTATAGTGTTGTTTTTTTTTGTACATGATAGCCTTGCACATATACACAACGGCTAAAATTCAAGACCCACTTTACTCAGGGATTACCTCAGTTTTAAGGAAAAAGAAGTATTTAAGCCACACCAAGGTTTATTTTCCTTGTTCTGAGACAGGTACTCCTTTTCTTAATCCATTTCTATCAATCAGCTCCTGGCTTACTCTATCATATTCGAGATATTTCAGAAGCATGGGCTGGCTACATGGCGTGTCATATAGCCTTTCCACAAGCAACATGCAGTTTAACACAAAGTCAAGGAGTTTTAGCAACACAGTGTGTACATAACAGCAAGTCACAGCAGCAACCAGACCTCTGACTGAGCATCTACACATTCATGTATTTGGGACAGCTTCTCACCTTTTAAAGAAGGAGTTGAGGGAATTCTGGAAGAACCGACAGTAACTCATGCAAGGAGCTCTTAGCAAAGGCATTGCTAAGAGCTAAACCTATTCTTGAGAGCTTCATTATCACCACTGTGGCACAGCACCAGTATCACTCACCTCAGAGATGTTCCACGTTTGTCAGAAGAAGCAGGGAGAGGGTGTGAGCAGAGAAAGAGTAAAACAAAGAACAGAACTAATGCTATCTCATGACAGTGTAAAGTGCTGAAATATTTCTAGGAAACGTAAAAGGCATAAAAGATTAACGACAAGTTAGAAAGAACACTGATATCAATGACTGCTGGAGACTGATAAAGGAAAAAATATTTGGTGAAGAAATAAAGTATTGGGCTTGAGACAGAGGCACACAGTGGAACAAACATTTTGGTCAACTTACTGGGAAAGCAGGAGGTGATTATGATAATGATTTGGATGTCACAAGAATTTGATGAAGCATACCTAGGAGGTGAGCAAATACAGAACAAATGTAAAAATACAGGAGACTCAGCCTAGCATAAGCTCCATGTGACTGATTTTTAGCAAGCGGGTGATAAAACTTAGCGGTCTTCCCTGGGATTTATTCTAGAAAGACAGTCTAATGCAATGTGTTTGCAGCCTCCCAAACCAGCCGGAGAACAAGTTCATGTAGTCTGGTTCTCAATTTATTCAAGGAAAATGTCAACCAGCAATAAAACAATTTTCCCTAGAGAGCAGTAGAGCTGCCCAAGGAAAGGAGAATTCACATGAATAAACTATTTCCCTCCAAACACCCTGACACTCTATACTCTTGTTCAGTCCTCTGCCTTCCTCCCGAGGCGATGCATTTTGGGGGAGGCTCAATTTCAGATCTGCCAGCCAAAACCACTGCTCCCAGCCTTTAATGCCCTCTGAAGCTTTGTCTGCTGACTAACACTCACTCAGACATTCCTAATGCGTTTCCAGCGATATTGATTGTCATACAAGCTGGAACTGGTGAAGTCAGAGCATCAGTGTCCCTGGGAACTCTGTGATGCTCTGCGGCAGGGCTGCAACAAGGAGCTTTGCTCCGGTCGATATCATGCTGTACAGAAGATGCAGGGTGCTCAAAGTGCAGAGTCCGAGGCTTTACTGGGAAATACTGGCAGCGCCTTCAGAGGTGCAACCTGTCACTGTTTGGAAGTAAAACGATGAAATCCATCTTAACTCACATATAAATGTTTTGCTTTCTTTGGGCAATCTAAAAATTTCACTGCAGTTTTGAAAAGTACTTTTAATTAAATCCCTCTTCTTTCTTGGAAAAGTAAAATTTAATTAACTTGATTTTCCAGTGGGAACGTATAAAAAAGAAAATTCTCCCAGCTCTAAGATGGAATTTTTCTCCATATTAAACACATTAAAGTATTTAAGACCACTTAACAGACATGTTGAAATCTAAAATAAATGACAATCAAGGAGGAAACAACCACCGCTAACATACAACATTAGCTCCCTCATAATATTTATTGATCATAATAGAGATGCACTTTTATTAAGAAGTCGATTTTAAGATATGAATGCATTGCTTGAGAAGTTACTTTTGTTTATGTTTCTTATGCTTAAAATTTAGGGGAATACAAGTACCATGCGACCAAATGATTGGAAGAATGCCTATGAAACATACGGAGCCTAAATCAGAAGTAGTTACTGACTGGCATTTCATTAATATACAGTGCAAACTGAACTCACCTGATGTTTTCTCCTCTGATAAAACAGTGTTATTCCCTGGGTAAAGACTAATGATTACTTTGGCTGTCCTCTATAAACTCTGCCAGCCCCGATGTTTTTTTAACCACTTTTTCAACTTCTATTGACAGGATAAGCCTTACTCTTTTGGTTGCTTTCTTTCTTTCCATGTGTTTTGGTTGTTTTCTTTTTCTTCAAGCTTTATTATAAAATAGGCATTTAACATATTGGAAACTTAGTTTCTACAGAACTTTTTAATTATTTCAAGGGAAAGGACAAGGAGACCATAGCCCTGTTTTGCAGCTTTGCTCTGTTGGCTATCCACTTTTGCAATTACTCGTGAACTCTCAAGGTTTATTAATGCATAGGTATCAGTCGAGAGGATGATAAGATAAACCTGCTTCCTCCTGTAATTTCAAACCAGATACTTGGTGCATTCAAGAGAATGGAAATGAAATCATAACCCAATTATGAATTAGCACCTAAATTGCAAAGCATATAAACCTCTCTGTATGTGATACTTCATGAAGCGTGAGAAAACCATAAAGGTTACTGACCTACTACTTGCCATAATCAGACCATTGATTAAAGGCAGATGACTTCAATAGGAAGGACTACCTTCTCAGCAACAGAATTTGTTTTTCTGAGTACAGTGTTGGAGTCCGATGTTAGACTTGCCTGAACACACCTGAGAGCAGCCCAAGCACCCTTTTCATTAGTGCAGATGGCACTACAGGCTGTGACCACGGTCCATCCCACGCCCCACAAGTCCAGCCTCTGGTCGCAGCACGTAGCTGCTCTCCCAGCCACGATGCATGCTACTCTCCTCTTGCACAGTGTTACCAAAACAAATCCATCCAGAGAGGAAAAGTTTCCCGTGAAAGGCTCCAGAAGAACCCTAGGTTCTTCTACCCAGACCATTTGAGGAGGGCATCTTCCCAGAGATCACCCATACTTAGTAATACAGATGGACACGGCAGGCCTGGGACATGAAGCGTCAACCTCCTCCCAAACTAATTGACAGAAGGAAGCCTGGGGAAATTAGTTAAGCACCTAAGTGTCAGTTCTTCACACTGAGGAGTCAAGTGGACAGAGCTGGGAATCACCAGAGGACAGAGTGACCCTATGCCTGCTAATCACAGAGGAATTTTCAAGATAAACAACTGCCAGATGTCTCAGTTGAATAGTCACAGCCAACTCACAACAAAGATACATGGAGGTGAGTACAGGGTTTGGCCTCTTCCACCTTACTTCTGAGAAGACAAAGTATGAAAAACAAAGTTTTCACAAATTTCCTTGGGGATTAAAGATACACAACGTGAATAGCGAAAGTCTTGAGACATTATGTTGGGTGCCTTAGGAAAATGAGTTTTCTGTTGAAAAGTCTTTAATAGTCTGCACAGCTAGGCTTGAGCAAGTTATTTGCAGGGAACAATTTATTCATCAAATTTAGCCTGGATTTACCCCTAAACGAAAATGAGCTAAAAAGAATTATATTACACAGAAATAGCTTTAGCTAATCCTTTATAATGCACCAGGGATATATGCAAATTAATTTGCTTCTCCGAGTTTAAAACATTGCATAGTGTAAAATCATAAAATGATCATCTGGCAAATAGTTGTAATGTTTGTTTATGCCTGATAATACATACCACAAAAAATGCAAGAGTTTAACAACAGTGTGCCAAGGGGACTTCTAAAAACATTTTAATTTGTTCAATGTAAAATAAGTGAATCAAGTCACGTTAGGATGGATTATTATAAAATATTGGAAGTATCTGCAGCCCATGGAAAACACTCTACAGGGAACTTCCATAAATACTCTGAAGATCGTTTTGTTTTTTTTCGTTATATATCAGCAGTGCGTACAGAAGCTTCTCTCTGGAGAACATCTGGAATATTTCCTATGTGAGATATCTACAGTAAATATTCCTGATGGGAGCTATATTTATATAACTTGGATGATTCTTCTCCTGAATACACCCCTCTGATGCACACGTGCTGTCCTGAAAGTCAGGGTCACTGTACAAAAATCTTGCAAGGCTGAAGCTATTTTTGATCTTCCCTTTAAGTCTTTAACTTACATGTGCAGTATAAAATCAAGGTTAAAAAGTTTTGAATAAACATCCTTTCAACCACCCAGTTCATTGGAGAAGCTGAAAAATTACCACCTAATATGTCACCAAGTATACAGCTATGATAGATTTGTTAATATACAATTGCATTAATGGAAGATGTCTGGCAAATAAACACACCAACATCACCCATGTTAACTGACATTGAGCTGCTGCTCATACACAAGGTGTTATTTCAAGCTTGGGAAATACAATTCTGAAATGCTAACAGTGCTATTTACCAGTTAGGAACAACTACGAACTTGTTGAATCAGCAAAGAGCTGCAGTGTTAAAAGTCAAGAAATTAACACCTGAAACAGTAATTGTAGTTTGTTTTTTCCCCCAGACCTGTAGTTAGCGAGTCTCCCAAGAGTCGGCCACTGACCAGCAACACTTACAAATGGTACTCGCCCTGCTGTGTTGGGGTGTCCCTGCCGAGGAGCTGAGCACCTCTCAGGGTGCCAATGCTGCTAGCACCACACAGCTCCAAGCTCATCCCTGGCACACGACACATGGCTCCAACACCTAGGTAGAGCTAGCGTTTAGTGGAGGTGACAATGTCAAGTGGTTGATTATTAATTAAAACATGTCTTTAGCATGAGCATTCCTTCAAGTGGCTGCCATCAGCTACACAGTCATATATCAGCCAAGATGGCCTGTTATCAAAGGGGAATAATTAGAATAATTATGTAAGGTCATGCTGCCATCCTACTGAGCTGGAAAGGGAGCCTACAAAAGGTGTGCTTGCAGTGGGCAACACAGAACTGAAGAATCGTGCCATAAGCATCACGGCTCTGCAAGTCTCTTTTGCATAAAGTACTAATGCAGCAGAATGTCAAACAGCCACAGGAGGCACTCGTGGAGATGAATTGGGTAGCATTTGCAGTTGAAGATAAAAGACAACTCAAAACTGATAGTTTGAGAATTTCTAAAAACTTTGACATTGAGTCTTAAATTGTTTTGTACCTCTGTATGTGTTTGACAACTGAATCATGATCTGCAGTGACAATGTTTTTACTGTCACATGGGTGATACACATCAGAAAAAAACAGAGAAACATATGGCCAAAGAAACTTTACAACCTCCGTGTTTGTTTGCAAAATCGTCAGAAATGGAAAGGACCTGCTACAAGTTTCTACAACTTCTATTACATTATAGATACTACTGAAAGCAAATGCACTACTGTTTATAGCATAACATCTAGTGAAAGTACAGCAAGGTCTTCACTTGCTTTCCAGATTGTAAAAGTACAAGCAGAACATTTTAGCTTGAACTCCAATTCTCTTGTGTTTCTAACCGCTCCTGTTTGTATATTCATGGCCTTAACAAGTCGCTAACATGCCAGGAACAGAGTCAGTTCCAAAAATGAAGAGAATAGGAGCAACTGCACAGAACTGCAATGGGATTCTGAGACAAATCAGAGCTTGCTTAAACAGCCTTGATTAAAATAAATAAATAAATAAAACACACAGGAGACTTGCTTACAGCACTCAATTCACTCTCATAGATGAGCTTCTCCTCCCACATGACATGTTTCTCTCCTTTTTGTTGGTTTCAAGTGGTTGTACTGTGCTTTTAGACTAAGATAAAACTGAAGTAACTGCGGGCCACTCAAGGCCAGAAGTTGTTGGTTAAGCTCACTTCCGTGCTTGTCAGGACTCATGGTCAGTACCCAGAACAACCTGCATTCTCAAAGAAAGGAGCAAGCTTCCTCCATTCGTCTTCCTCACCTTTTTGGTTTGGTTTAGTTATTTTTTTGCTTGCTTGGTTAAGACTTGTATCTTGAAGTACATTTAGCTTTCAAGTATAAAATTGTAGAGCAACAAGAAATGAGGACAACTATTCAGATATTAAATAGAGAATTTACTAGTGACCTTTGTTTTGTTGACATAATTCCTGTCGACATCTGCTTGGGCATCTCCCAGTCCTGAGCCATTTCAAGTTCACAAAATCCAATATATAACACATGGTATTTTCTTCTATGCCAAGTGTCAAACAATGATTATGATGAAAGCCAAGACTGAATATGTACTTATATTAATTACCAGTTATTAAAAGACAGGTCCCCATGATTACTACTTCACAGACATGAAAATGCATTCATTACTGAAAGACTGGTACCACCACGTGAATATCTGATCAGCTTTGGCAGATCAAAAAAGCATATTAAATGAGTAATCAAATGATAGAGTGTATCATTTGTATAAATTACTGAAGGACAACCTCCCGTTCCGATTGAGATGCTCAGCTTTGCAAATTTATGCGATTTCACACAGCAGGCACATCCTTTGTTAGAGCAAGTCACACTTGCAAGAAGGAATGATTGTTATGACAAAGACAGGAAGAGATTTATTTGAATAAGATGATTTCTAGTTGAGGTTTTTGTATGTCCTACAACAGTTTAAGATTTTTAACTAGTCTTTTAAACCACAAGCCTTTTTGATGTTAGATCATGCTATTCTGATTGTAGTCAAATCTAGTGAGTAAAGATGTTCATGCTCTGATCCCACGTACTTGAAATTTGCTATCTAGTCAATCCCTTTATCTTTTGTTTATTAAAAACTGAAAGGCTTTCTATTAGATATATCTGAGAAGCTATCTTAAAATATTCTAGATTACAAGCTGTAGAGTAGGCTTACATCTGTGATAAGTTTTTGTCAGATAGTATAACATCATTTTTAGAAACAACCAAGACATGAGTCATGAGCTGGCTCAATAAAATAAGTTTCATCAGGCCCCAAAAAGTCTCACCTGATATTTAGATATTCCACTAAAGGAGTGCATTTGAAAAACAATAAGCCACTACTTAAGAAATATTTCGTAAAAAGGAAGCACAGAACCAAAGAATTGCATCAAAGAATCATGGGTTCATTGCTGGCCACTGTGATGCTCAAAGGAACTCTGGATCGCATTCAATACCTGTTTTAAATCAGGTTTGAGGAATCTGATATAATTGTTTTGTTTTCTTGTAAGTACATTTAAATCTGAAGAATAACTTCCTTGCTGCCAGCTAATTGTTCTCTATGATCTGATAAATAAAGGAAGCTATACTCCCTCTTGCTTACTTTTAATAATAATTTATTAGTCATTTTTAAATAGTAATTTTAGTAGTAATTTTTACTTTTACATAATTTAGTAGCTTCAAAGTTTAAATATACTTTACTTTGTTCATTGGAAATATATGTGGCTGAATATGCAGCATATTTAAATTTTCATCCTTAAAGATATTCATAATCGGCAGCCTCATTCACAAGCACTCACATCCCGATTGTATTTTAACTGAAGCAAAAAAAAAAAAAATTCATTATGGCTTCATAAACAATAGCAGCCAACTGAGTCTCAGATACGTGTATACTGTAAGCAGAACTTACTGACACTGATAGAACATCCAAAGCAAAGTATCCAAAGTACAGAATAAGATATTAAGGAGTATTTAGCATTGATAACTTTGTTTTTACTAAAAACCTAGCCAATGAGAGGCTTGAATCTGTCATACTTATGTACGATAAGTTTTGGGAAGAGCATAACTTTTTGGTGCAAGTGCAGGACTTTTATAGCTTTTTAATTCAAAAAATGAACATATAACTGACTAAACCAAAGGCCCAAAACCAGCATGTTGGAAACTTACCAACAGCTATAGGAAGGATTCTTATTTCCCTGATTCTCTTGAGAAATTCAGACAGTGTCTGTGCACCTCATCTGCCTCTGAAAAATTAATATATGTATTGCAAAGCGTGTTTCATTAATGCCCAAAACCCAGCTGGAGGATTGATTATTACATGCTAATTCCCAGGAGATAGATAATGCAAAAAAATGGTATGAGAAGTGAGATCAAAAAAAAAAAAAAATCATATTTGGTTTGAATTCTAATAGTAACTGTAGTCTGATAACAAGAGTTTTCATTACTATTGAATATATTCATGGGAAAGAAAGTATTACCCATAAGGAACATATCCAATAAAAAAAAAAATGTGGAAAATGTGTCCACCAGAAAGTAGACAGTCTCTACTCATTAGAAATATCAGTCCTACTGAAGCTCTGATATTTGTTTTGACTGCCACTGGGTATGGCTTAGGGTCAGATGACAGCTGGTTTACTGCCTTGACTAAAACAAGCACCCAAAATCCGTAAGAGTGACCTGAGCATGGTCCTGATGCCCAAAAGTAATATTTAATTCTGAGTCTGGAAATAAACTGAATTAGGACTTCTGTATAACAAAATCAGGACTCAACGAAGAGTTTTCAGCAGAGGAAAGCTTCATCATCACTGCCATTTGGCATATATTAAGCTTATTTAGAGGAGCTAAAAAGACATTTTGGTAGCTATTTATGAATTACAATAATACCCACAGCAACTCAAACTGTGCTGGCTTTTTTTTGGTAGTTCATTACAATGCTCCACAGGGGAGATGAAGGTCAACAACAGGCAATTCTAGATAACTGGCATGAGTTTTGATGGATGATTTAGCTATTTTTGAATAAAGCTGCAACCAAGATCAGCAATAGCAGAACTGCAAACTAACATGAAGCCAGGAAGCCCTTTTCCACATGAAAGAAAATATTTCCTGAATTTTTCAATTTGTAGAAGTGATATGAAAGTGTTATTTGTAACAGAACTGCAACAAGGACTGCCCACTTCCTCAACTATTAGCAAGGCCACAGCCAGGAGGTTGAGGTAAGGGATTATTCTCCTCAAATCAATATTTGTAAAATAACAGTTGCCCAGATCTGCAGGAGCCAGCACAAGTTCTCAGCATTAGTTATTCTTACCCAGTTCTTGTTCTATCAATCTAGATGTACACAGTTTACTCTCAAAAAGTATTCCTTACAAGTTTGGTTTCTTCACCTAGTATGAAAGTTAGGACCCTTTTTCACCAGTTTATGGAGATAATTGACAAGTATAATCTGGATCTGAACTTGGTTTTATTACCACTGCTTTCTACCGGTCTTAGTTTTGTTGGTTTTCTTTTCCCCGCACCAGAAGTTCTGAATTTTAGTGAATAACTGAAAATATTTTATGGAGTAGGAAATATTTGCAGGAAGCTCTACTTTCACTCAGCAAACTTTCATTGCTGTGGTTGGGTACATTGCCCATCAACTTCAGAACTGTAATTCTGGTTTGAAATGACAGGGATATTTTTTTTCCCCTCATTTTAGCTAAACTAGAATAAGTAGATTATCCCACTAAATGCTGAGAATTACAGAATTGATGGTGTGAAACTCACACAGACACTGCAGAGTAAGATCCATCAATCAACACTGCTCATATCAGGTTAGGTATAGGCAAACCTATTACCTAGGCACTCTCAAGTCAGTCGAGGCTGATGCACACCAGGCGACATTTTGTTCAGTAGATCAACTCACTAGGCAGACAGAGAAAACCTCTTGACAAGCCTCATTTTCTTCCTTAAGCACGAAGGAAGTCCAGGTAACTATCTGACTATCAGAAGCTAGAAGTAAAGGAGATGAATACCATCCTCTCAGTATGATTTGTAAAGAATGTGACCCTGCTCCTCTTAACATTCACAAGTTACAATGATCAATATAATTGACAGACTTTCATAGATAAGTCTTTTTTTTTTTTCTTTTTTTTTTTTTTTTTCCAGAAATCCCCAACAAGTGAGAAAATGTAACATAGACCATCACTATCCTAAACAGAACCCCTGGACCATGGGCAGGTATTTTTAGGTAACTGATGCCATAGAGTATTTTCATGATTTATTCCTTGGCAAATGATAAAATAGATCTTATGTTCATATTAAAGACCAGAAATAAACTTGCTTATTGTCACAGAAAAATACAAAAAGGTTTGCCTATAACAATTGTTATTTGTTGCATGTATGTACAGGAAAACGTATTAACTGCACCAGTGTCTGGTGATAGTTGAACTGGCACAGGTACTGGATTCAACACAAAGAAATACCCTGGTGTGATTTTATAGCTGGATAGTGTGTAGGATAATTACAGAAAACCTCATAGCACCATTCCATTACAAAGCAGGAGAACGTTTTCAAAATATTCCCAATCTGCCAATTAGTTCATGGTTATTCAAGGTGGAAATTCTCCAACTACTCTCACTAACAAAATGTCATTCTTACGTTTAAACAGATCTAATTATAGTAAAACATCAAAGGTGTACTGGCTGCATCTAGCACCTTATACCAACACACAGTTTAGATACTGATATTTTAATTGGTTCTCAGTAAGAACCACTAAACAAGTGTGCAGGTAGCAACCTACCTGGACTCTATTTACAAAGGAATTTTCTAATTTGACAGGCTTACTCACCCCACTGGCAACTTGCCTGCATATGTGCTTTTTCTAAACAGTAGATAGATATAACACATGCGACTTTAAAAGATCCTGCTGAATAGGTAACAGTCTGACTAGAAGCATCCTTCTCATGTCTGATTATAAAGCTTCAAAAAAGCAAATCATTGAAAATATGATGTATATAAAAATATTGATGTACATATGTATGTTACACCAAGAAGAATAGGAAACATGTTCGCCTTTGAAGGATTAACTGAAAAGACTGGAATCACTGTGTGTATTACAGTGTTTTCCAAAAGAAATAAAAAAAACACCCAGTTTTCTACTGCACATTGCTCAAGTACATTCTTGATGTAGGAAAACATCAAGCAGCTCCAAGGAGCTCTTCCTGTCCATGCCAGATCCTAAAAAAATAACAAAACCTTACTGACCTCCTGTTATTATATTTCCTATATTCCTAGAGGATATTCCCTGTTCTCTGCCTTCAGTATAAAGCACAAAAAAAAAGAAAAGAAAAAAAAAAAAAAAAAACTTTTAACACCAGTAAGAACCAGAAGCTTTCTACAGTCTTTTATGAGCTTTACATTAGACCCCTTATGTTTCCGCCATCTCTCGGTTCTGTTTCCACAAACGCCTGTTGTCACAAACTGAAAACAACAACCCACAGAACCACCACACTGAGGAATTGTCCACTCTTTATAATCAGTTTTATCACATCCGTCATCTTTTACACAGCCAGTCCAGCACTGAGCACTCATTAAAGCATGGTACAAACCCTGCACATCAAACACTTATCTAAATACTGCTGCCCAGATCAATGGCCCCCACCGAGATGTTTGTCAATACGAAGCAGTTGAGCACAGTTGAGCATTAGGGTAGCAGATGACATTAATGTGATGGGCCAGCTCTGGCTTCTGTTGGCTTTCCAAGGCTTAGAATTTATTTATTTGTAAACAGAAGAGTTTATTGGTAAAATGGCTACTCTAAATCATTTCCTAATTTGACACTGCTATGAAAAGATACATAAATTCAGTAACAATTCAACACTCTGGGTAGCTTTTGCAACCCACAGCAAAAGAAACAACTGAAGATCCAAAGTGATACTTAAAATACCAAAACCTCTTTTTCCGTCCTTTATAAATCTATACATAATTGAAAGAAAAAAACATACATGTAGCTAAGTCACAACAGAAGTTTCACAGCATCCTCAGCACCAGCACACATGTTCATGTCACATGTAGCATTCAGTTATACAAAGAGGATTGGAAAATGCAAAGCTGACCTAAAAAATGGTGTTCATAAAAAGTAACGGAATCATCAGCTACCTAGTGAAATCAGAAGCAGTATTAATACTTTGCTAAAAGCATCTGGGAGAGGTTGAACTTTCATTAACAACGCTTTAGGCATCACAATAAATAGGTACTGAGAAAACTGAAGTAGTGGCTGAAAGTAGAAGCTTGCTCACAAGCTTGAGAAAGGTGCATCTGTTCCTCAAACTCTGTTTTCAAATGTCAAAAATAACTTGGGGAAACTACTTCCCCCATCTCCTGAATACACAGAAGCTGCCTACCTTTGTATAGATCCATCTTCATCCTAAAAGAAGGTTGGGTTAGCTATGAACAAGGGCAATAAATTACAGAGATAAGGGTCAAGTTTAAGGGGCTTTGACATATGCTCCATCAGAAGAGGCGATTTTGCAGCTCCTTCCTGCCTTAAATTCTGTAAAAAACATTAAATAAGTTATGGGAGTGCTTAGGCTCCTTAAGCTTGTCAGTACTCTATAATTAATAAGGAGAATTATTTAGAAATAAAATTCCATAAAGTCACATTTGTCTTAGGATAACAACACACTTTTTGTTCTTAAGTTAAACCAATCACATCATTCTTCTTCTGGATTATGACCACCTGCACAGGAAGTTTACATCAAAGCAATTATTCAGGAAAGTTATTCCAAATCAGTGATTTTAACATATGTGTAAAAGCAAATAAATCACTAATCTCTCTCCTTGAGTAAGTGGGGGGAAAATTTTTTATTTTTTTTTCAGGTTGGGCTGGACACTAGTTGTATTTTTTGTTTGTTTCCTTAATTAAGACAGTTTAACTGAATAGCAGTGAAATCATCCTACTGGCAGCTCCAACTTGACTCTAATTCAGTTGAGAAGTACATTGTGAAATTGCCTGATTGTGCCTGTTAAATGTCTGAGACACTCATCAGCTCCATAATAAACAAACAAATAGGTTTTAAGAAAAGAAAATCACCACATGCAATTTTCCAACCTCTCAATTTTAAAGTAACATAATAAATAATCCAGAGCTGAAGAAAGTAATATTTAGCTTCGATCAAGTACTTTACACAACAGGAAATTATACGGGAAGATATCAGTCTTTTACACAAATTTCTCTTAATATTAGTACTTGCAGCACTTTTGATGTGAATACTCTGCATAGCTCCCTTGCAGGAGTGGTGTGATGTGGCTCTTGGTTTGGAACTTGTTACTAGTAATGAAAAGCTACCCAATGTGCATATATATATATATATATATTTGTCAGAAATCAAGGGATACAGTATAACTGTACATTTTAACAGCTCTCAAAAGCAGAAATCCAAAGTCATCTGTCCAATTTGAAAAACTTCCAACAACGTGCAGTTCAAAGCAATGTGCTTGGTATGCAAGATTGTTTCTCTACTGCTTCTTTCACACAGCTCTTCAGGTTGTTTGGACCCACTTACAAATACACAGCTTTGCACTGCCTTTTACATCATCTCTGGAGTTCACAAGTTCTGCTTTCACATCAGACCTACAGTGCTACATCTAATTAAAAATAAACGTATTCACGTAATAGAAATGCCCTGTTATTACGGATATTGTATATGCTCAGTTTCCACTACACACTGTGAATTTAGGACTCCTGAAAGCCACACCAAAAAACAGAAAAAATAGCTAAGTCTAGGTTATTACATGAGGAGGGGTGTATGGGTTAGGGCACAAGCAAAGAGGCAGAGGAGACAGACCATGCAATATAAAATTACAGCCTTTCTATTCCTCAGGGCATAACATCCCAAACGGTTGTTCCTCCCCTGAAAACACAGTAATGGGAACTGTTGCAAATGTATGCTCTACTAAATCTCGTAAAAGCTGCGCTGGAAAAGCTGTAAGCTCTAAGTTTCAAAGGATGCAGAGGCATTTCCTTCATTATACTCCCTCGTGCTCTAGGATATGTACTCTAGAAAGATAACTATCTAAACCATTAATTAAAAAATGAAGCTACATTTAGTGAAAGAGGAATGTCATTGGCAAAATCACTCCAGCGAGTGAATGACCTGACCATATGTGCAATCACAAGGCAAGAAATTCATTTTTGTGGACCTCTGCTCAATTATTGCAAGCCTGCACACTGTTGTCAGTTCTAAAGGTTAATGCAGTAATGAAAGATGACAATGTCTCCTAAGCGACTGCTGAATGCCCAAGCAGGTATTGCATTGTAAATTAAAGGTGCTCTAGTCAGGCTGAGGAGAGAAAGTTGTCCAAAAATCTCTGCCACAGTCCGTGTAGAGCACTAACTCAACACAACGCCACTACCCCCGCGTGTCATGTACAGCTCAGGTGCCCAGACACACAAGATGATGGCAAAGCTCTTAACACAATGTGCTGCCCAAAACTGGGTCAGAAAGTTACATCACTCCAACCATTTCATTGAATTCACAGAATCACAGAATTTCTAGGTTGGAAGAGACCTCAAGATCATCGAGTCCAACCTCTACCTAACGCTAACAATCCCCACTAAACCATATCCCTAAGCTCTACATCTAAACGTCTTTTAAAGACTTCCAGGGATTCATCCTGATTTTTCCAGAAAGCAAAACTTCTGGGTATTTGCTTATGTCTAGCATTGCTTGGTGTTTTCTAGCATCCAATTTAAACTTTTGGTATGTACTAGATAAAAGAGGAATTAAATTATAAATTAATAACCACCATTCTAATTCCCTTTTTAACAGCTTTTATAGGCCAGTCTGAGCTCACTGATGGCTGTTGTGTCTTTATCTAGAGGTAATATACTCCAGGGACAGACCCAGTTCTGAGGTCCCCAGCGTGCCCAAATGCTCCATTAGACACCCACAGAGCACACATGAACATAATATGCATGACAGAGCTCACAGAGGAGGAGAAAATACCCCTTCACCCTCTGGTAAACTTAAGCCTGCTAAAGTCTTCGTTATGCCATCCATAAATAAAAACTTATATAAAACTAGCATTACTGAATATGCTTTCTATCAGTATTGGTGGTGGTGGTTATAAAATAGTTACTAGTTTTAATAAAAAATGTCTGCATTTGAATCAAAAAGGGACAAAACCTACCCTTCATTGGCTCATACTTCTGCTTTGACACACCTAATGCTACAGAATTAATACAAAAATTAAATTGCAGGGATGTGTCCCAACAAGATTTGAGGGTGTTTAAACCACAATCAGAAATATATATCAAGCACTTTTTATGCATCATTAAAGATACTAATAAATATCTTAAAGATGCTGGAATTCAAGGCTCTTCATGTTGGCATGGCTGAAACATCCTGGTGAGATTACTGAGAAGAAAAAAAGACACTAATGATGTTTCTTTGCTCTGGGTAAAGTGACAAACTAGCCATTACTGCTGAAAATAAAGCATGTTTAAATGTTTGCTTACCTAAACAACTCAAGATGCTGGCACCCTCACTTGAAGTTTTACGTATTTCTTAGACGAGCAAAAAGCACAAAGAAAAAAATCAATACAAGTATTCTTACTGTAAAATTATGAATAACAAATGTTGTCATTCAGTTTACATAAATTACATGCTGCTCTGGTTAAAAATAAAAGGTACCACACCCATCTACAGTATTGCAAGGGAGAAAAATAGCTGGCAGCATGTGTTTTGGAGGGCACAGCTGGAGATCTCCCCTCCTGGAAATAAGAGCAAATTTGACTGCCCTAATCCCACACATATTAGTAGGAAGCAGGGATTGTTTCCTGGCTTTCTTTTAAGCACCAGTGCGATTTTGATCTTTAAGAACAGCATAACATCATGTAAACAATAGCAGGAGCAAACAGAGGGTTATCGAGTCCCAATCCTTTTGAATTCATGTGGCCTTCTGTTGCCAGAGACACCAAAACACTGATTTGCAAAGAAAGCATCTCTAAATGAATAGCTTCAGGAACATCAAGGGAACTCACGAATGACTGAACTACTAAAATAAGCCTGCTATTTACAGAAGTACAGCTTTTGTCACCACATTTCTCATTAGGGAGCATTTACTGATGTCCATGACAGCCAAAAAGACACATTCAGGTGCACAGATATGTGACAAGCCTCACAAAGAAAAAATCTCTCATCACAGCAGCCTCATCTGCAGGAGTCCTTCCCTTAAGGATGGTCAGACTCCCACAGCGGCTGTCTGCAAGACTCATTAATCCTTTTCAGATCATTTTATGTGTGGCCATAACATTCTCCTCCTTCTCAGGAACACATGCAGGACTGCATGTAGATATCGCAAGTGACAAACAGCTACCAAAGCTGCATCACTTCAGGTATTTTAGATTAACTATTTAGTTATTCTAGCTCTCATTCCTAGATTTTTCAGTAGCGTGAAAGAGTTTTCATCTTTCCTTGTGCCTGGGATTGCAGAAAACGGTGCTGAAATGAAACATCCCTTAAATGTTTTTAATTTGGAGGAGTATAAAATAGAGCAAGTATTCCGACCAAAAGTTTTTGGAGCATCCAGATGTGTTGGTAATTCTGGCATGTGAAAAGCATCAAGAAAGTAAGTGAATATAAAAGATGTTTTATTACCTAAGCCTCTGAGACTGACCTATTACATTGTCAACATCTGTATTGACAACGTCATTTGTTACCACACTTTTTCCTTCACATTCATACATCAGAAATGGAATTTAGTTGTATTTGGGACCCAGTAAACACTTACCAACATGGGCACAACCTGAATTCCCACCTGAGAGGAACAGAAGAAGCCTGGTGGTAAACACAAACTCTCTTCCTACGAGCTATCATTTAAGCAAACTGAACACACTGGATTGAGAAATAAAAAACTGACCTCAGTACATACAGAGGGGGTATGCGTGGTGATGGGGTGTTATTATTGTCTTGTTGTTTTTTGCTTTAGGTATTTCGTGTTTCATATTACTTTTTTAATCTTTATGCAGGTTAAAAAAGCCAAACCACCTTTCACTGCCTCCACCACTTACAACATCCTTTTCATTGCTTATGTTTCTCTCTTAAATACCAGAGGCTGATGGAGGATAACAGTCATGTTTAAAATAATCCGTATTTTACACACTTGTCATTCTGCTGCTGGATCAAGGTCAGAGCAGGAAATCCTGCTCACAGCCCCTGCATGCTCTGGGCTCTCCCAGCTGGAGCAATTGGAGTCAGAGCCCACATACCACACCAAGCAGATGCACTTATAGTCCCAGCTGGCAGAAAAGGGTCCTTCTAGTCTGTTTTTGCAGGAGAAAGGTTTTAAGTCCTTCCTTTGCTACACACAGCTCAAGGCTTGCAGACAGAAAGGCTAGCTCTTAAGAAAAAATAAATAAAATAAAATCTGTGGCATACAAAAATGTCTAGCAGAACTGATCTATGTTATATCGATGCTTAAATTTCTTTAAAATGTCCTGAGAAAGTAACAAAGGTATTATTTTCTGTCGCATGTGCATAGTTTAGTTAGTACTATTACAGACCCATAGAGTATTTTCAGTCAGCATCACAATTTTGGCTATTCCAAGCAGGTTCCAAAGGCCAAACCACAGCAGATAAATTCTGCTTTCTAAACCCCTCACCACAACATGGCTTTTCAGTGAAGCTAGGTGTTTCTGCAGCAGAAGGAGCAGCCTCTCATGGGCAAAACCAAAGCAGAAACCAAAGTGTAATCCAGCACATGAAAATGCAGGAAAACTACATTTCTGACCTCCTTTTGGAAGACAGTGATAGACCTGAGCCTAGTCAGACTGCAAACCACAGGTTTTACAGTTATTGAACAGCATAAAAAAGGCACTAAAATCCCAAATAATTATGAAGTGATGAATATTATAAGTATCTAATTGTTACCCAGAGGGTAATACATTTTTAAGTTAATGAAATTGATCAAATCTTTCATATTTAATTCATGGTCTTCTTTATCTAGCATCCTATAAGAAGCTGCAAAACCTTCACATGCGCCCTAAAACTGTATAAAATATCCTGTGTCAGTTTGGATTAACAGTGAAATGGCAAACTTCTACATCTAAACTATTTTGCTATAATCATATATTTGCAAAGCATGCGACTAACAAAATAGAAAATAAAAGTCAGTTTATATCACGGTGGAAAAACCTCCAAGTAAGTTCCAGTCAAACTACCACTCAACCTTTTACTTTTTCCTACTACAAAATACACTAATTTTATCACTTTCACAAGACCTTCAACTCCATTCTTACTTAAATAGAGCAATCCTCCAACAAAATATTGTCCTTTACGTGTAAGCCTCTATCTGCCAGTAGCAGATTATATCACAACCACTTTTTAAATAATACTTAAAGGTCAAACCAAAAAGGCACAGAGAATGTTGAACATCTTGTAAAATTCAAACAAGGCACTGTAGAAGCCACAGGGGGGTAGTTGCTAAAATGATTGAGCACTTTTTAACATATTTATTCAATGATTACCAGGGGCACAATGTAATCCAGTTCCAATGGAAGCCCATGGGAAGGGAAAACTCCGCTGAAAATTAATTAAGAAATTCTTCCAAGTTTCTTCCTCATCTGTTTTCAAACCAAACGAAGGAAAAGTTATATAGCTCAGAATCTCAGAACACATCTAAACTATAGTTTGTTATAAAAATGTCTAAGCTAGTTTAAAATTGTTCCAGGTACTCAAAGAAACCCTTTACCAAGGACATGGATTTTTCCAATTTAGACCTGGGCAATTTACTATTGTAAAACTTCAGCAGCATCTGACTGGGGCTGACTAATCTACATGGGGAGGTTGCAAAAAATATAGGCATTAAGTTATAATCTCTTTCCTATTGAGGTTTTCAGCACAGGTATTTTTCCTGTTTTGTGTCATATATTGGTTCAGGGTGCAAGGGACCTTCAGAAAGCATACAGGCCAACCTGCTGGTCAAGGTGTCAACACATAATGCACCGAAGTTGCTCTGGGCTCTACACAGGCCAGTAGTCATGGCCTGCAATGCCCAATTTTAGGTATCCAGTCTACAATAATCATCCCTAAAACCATAAATCCCTACACTGTGCATAAAGAACATTAAGCACATGAAAAGAAATTTCAAAGCCAGCAGTGATTGAGAGGGGTGTCCTGAAGTCAGCACCTTGCCCTTTTGTTAGAAATATGGCAATTTCTGAGAAGAAACTTAACGATCTGCTTTCTCGCTGCATGGGTAATTGCTCTGATCTGGAGGCAGGTACCCAAGTGGCAGACATTTCTCCCATCACACACAAAATAAAAGGCACTTTGAGAAGCTGTACCTTGCTGTAATGCCATGTACCATGCTGAACCTGCTGGTACGCAAGGGTGCGGGCCAAAGAGCCACCAGCCCTCACAGGGCAGCAGCCGAGCTCCTCCGCCCTCACAAAATGGCGCCCGCCCTCACAAAATGGTGCCCAGAAATTGCGGATGCCACAGGTTAGGAGACAGCACTGGGAGGCATGGACAGGTTTTGGCTCTGAACTTCTCCACCTTGAGGATCCAGTCCTCGTTCAGATCACTAATTCTGAGTTTTATTCTGAAGTACCAGTTACAAGCATGCTTGAGCAGCCTTTCTTAAACCAGTTTAAACAGATGTTTAAGTACCGTCCAGAAGTATACTCTTTACTTGTAACGGTAAGGAGAGAAAAAGCCTTCATCACAATTATGTTCTTCATTTGAAAGCGAAACGTATACCCTAAAGAAAAAATAGAAAAGGGACAGTATGGGAAAAAAAAATGGAAAAGCAAAACTCGTCTTCAATTATCACTGCTACATGAAGGAACAATTCAAAACCACCTCCATACTGGACACAAACACTAAATGCAGGCATGCAGGCCTATATGCAGGTATTTGAATTTATGCATATTGGGTATACAAACGTTATTGCTATTGTTTACTGACAGAAATCACTTTCACATATATCATTTCTGTCACAGCAGAGCTATGTTGCACTTGCCTCAGGGGTAAATGCCTCTAGACAGAGGGACTTTTACACACTACTTTCTTCACAATCCTTTCCAGTGGTGTGTTGGGGAATTTCTGTTGGGTAACATTTTTACCAGTCTTCACAGACTCACCACTGCTTCTGGAGTGCCCTGCACTGAGTTTGATTGATAAGTTAATTATTGTGTCAGCATTATCTCAGAACACTACAACCTTCTGAATAGCTTGTCGTTATCACGGGTACTGAGGTAGTATTGACTGTCTAAACACCGGCAGAAACAATCTTCTTATTCTCAGAAAATTAAATAAAGAAGTTCCTACTCATTGTCAATCTCCAAGAGAGAAATTCTCTCCTTCCAGATCCTAAATACACAAAATCTATCTTATTCAAAAAGCATCAGAAATGCCTAATTTTTGGATCACATGGCCTCCACTCACACAAGCTTTCAGTCTAAAGCAAGCAAGAAAAGTAACTAATCCATAAATTAAGGCTTTTCTGATGCCCACCAGACCAGGTTTGATGTTGATACCAAGAGCTCCATATCCTCCCAGGAGCTTCCAAGTGGGGTTAATAAAACCACTGGCTGTAGCTACAACCGTCCTATGAGCCCAGCAAAAGAACATGCATTTCTAACAGCTCAGACTTGGCCAGCTGACATCATATAACACACACACAGAACTAGAATCTGCATTAAATTAAAAATCCACAAGTGACATTTTGATTAGTAATTCACATCAGTGTCAGAAAGTCTGATGAAAGTTAAGGGAAACTTATGCTGACATTTTAAAGGTGTTTCTTCTGGGAAGAAAATGGGCGATCAATATTTTCTACATCAGTTCTAGATTGCCTGACTATACTTAAAGCAATAACTATTTAAAAGTCACTAACAGGTAACCTACGTTTGTATCCTTTTTAAGGGAGTTAGATCTAAAGCTTGTTTCTTTTTGTAATTTGAATATTTTTCTCTCTCTTTTTTTTTTTTTTTTTTTTTGGAGGGGGCCCCTAAGGGTTAATTCTTATTTGCTGGGTACGCACACCAACTCTGACACACCTGACTCACATTTAAGGTGAGGTGACTCACATTAAAGCACAGCATAGTAGATGTACACAAGTCTGTGCATGCTTGCCACATTTTCTTCCTATAACCTTTACAGTGCATTTCTTGTTCCATGAGATGTTAATTCTCGGTAAAAACAATCCAAAATCAGTTATTGCTGGTTATTGCACTCCCAAAAAACATTTTACAAGTTGCCAGTTTCTTGTGAATGAAGTTCTGTTGAAATGAGTGAACTACAAACTTTAGAAGCGCTTCATTGCTTCAGTCAAATCTACTGCATGGTTCAACATCACCGCTTACTCGCAAGGATCTTTATGAAGAAAATTCCCTCAATATGCTGGCTGACTTTGCTATGCTAGGCCCCATATGCACATTAATCATGTAGCTTAATCTAGTTCTCTTCTGACCTTGATTTAGTAAAACCACAATATTACAAAGAAATTAGGTCCTCTGGAGGTACTTTATCAGACTTAAAAATCTTTATTGCTACCTTACTTTTTCCACCTTGTAGAAGGATTGAAAGGTTATTGGATATTTTGCTCATATTCTGCCTTTCACACTTTATCACATCTTTCTTGTCTCTGGTTATGAGCTGTTTTCAGTCAAACATTTTTGTAGCCTTTTTCTTTCTTTAATGATTTCAAAATAGTCTTGAGAAAAATGTTTATTTTCTTTGAGGTATTCATTAAAAGACTCAATTACAGGTAAGCATACTGTTAAAAAAAAAAAAGGCACTTAACCAGGTCACAAGCTATTCCCATGGTAACCTTTCTTTGGCATGTTCAACATTAACACAGACTTTCCCTATCTTGAAGATTTTTGTGTTAAGAATAGGGAAGAAGAATCTGCTTGTTAATTATAAGACAAATATTCAACTATACCCTAACCCTGCTTTCATCAGTACATTTAACCAAAAAAGCATCTGCTCAAAGGGAAAGGAGCAATGCAACAGGTTCACATGGGACATGAGCTATCATGACCTGCAAAACAAGTCCTTATAAGCACTACATATAAAACCCATGGAAAGAGCAATTAGAATGGATTAGACATGAATGGAGCATTTCTTAACCCTAGGTGTTTCAATTAACCCAAATCCTTTCTCATACAGCAGCTAAAGATGCCACAGAGACCAGACCAGCTGACGTGCTGTAGAGGCAGCTCTGCTGCCCTTCCACTGAAGCCATCCCTAGTGCTCAGCCTGTTTGCTAAGGATTTATGTAACAGAGGGGCGCAGAGCCATTAAAATGCTTTTAAAAAAGTCAGACTAGGCTCTACTTACTTTATTTTTTTGACCTTTTGGTGATGGATGTGAACTGAGAGATGCTAAGGTTTGCCCTTCCATGATGATAATCCTCTTGGAAGCCCGACCAGTATTCCTCCTTGCCCCAGGCAGGTGACAGTCGCTGTGATGACACGCAGTGTCACACTATCAAAGTCAGACGGCTTAATCTTGGCACTGGAGGGCAATCCTTAGGCTAGAATCAGTACTGTTTAAGCCCTTCGTATGTTCCAAATGCTTTTCTCCAGAGGTTTATTCTTTATTAAGTACAGAGGGTACCAATCCCATACAGAAGCATTCCAGTTCACCTGGATGATATGTCACCTACAGCCACAACAGAAAAGCTACAGGAGAGATGCCAAGGACTCCAACTATTGAAAACAGGGGCCAGAGAAGCATGCCAGAGTAAAGGGAAGGGTACAGTAAGAAGTTGAACCAGCTTACACTGATTATAATTACTCTGAAGCACTGATTTTAACCTGGCAGTTTTCCTATTATGTCTGGCACTTTTCCTCAAAAATTGTCCAGTTCCACAGCCTCTTTCCCTCCATCTTGTTAACCTTTTGCTAGACAAATTACACTTGCATGGAAGCTCTGAGGTCCAAGTAATACTGCTTCAGGTCCCCATGAATATTGAATTTGATGGTCTTTATCTCAGCATTAACTCAAGTGAGATGTGCTCAGAAGCTAAGGGAGGATGGCTGATGTTGCTGTAGCAAGCCACAGTAAACCAGAAAGATTAACATGGAGAAGCAAAACATAGCTGTGAGGTCAGAAAGCCCAGATCATTTCTGAAGTGCCGGTCAGCTGAGACCTGGTTCTGCTAGACAAGCAGTGTTTATGCTTTTTCCCTTCTCCCTCAAACAGCATTCACTTGAGTACTCCTTTCACTGCAAAACTGAGGCAGCCTTCAATCCATGAGCTGCAGCCACATTTAAGAAAACCTTGTTTACAAAATGCTTCATATACATCCAGTTCAGAAGATACCCCTCACTACAACGCACTTGTTTCAGTTTCTGGTACTTACATATTTTAAAATGCACCTGCCTACAACATTCCATTTGCACTAAATAAAAGAAACATCATCAAATACATACGCTATTTCAGCATACTTCTTTCAGCAACCCCAAAACAAACATTCACACAAAAAGTGAATGTGCTTTTAAACACATCAAGATCCAAACCAGGTCCTGCAAAAAGCTAGGGGTAAACAGCATTAAGATATCACAAACGCTGTTGCTATTATTTAGATTTCTCTTTAGCACTGTGTACACAAAGAACAACACAATCCTTTTTGTTATATCTGCAAATAAGTACATTCCCAGTTTATATTTACTGTATTGATAGTATTTGAAAATTCTCATACATATTCACGAGGGTAATTAAGCAGTGGCATAACAAAAGTTTTATAAATACCAATTATCAACTGATATTATTCCCAGAAGTAACTTCTAAAATCTGGGGCAACACATTTGACTATGTTTTAGTAGTGCTGTGTAGTTTTCCTACTTTTTTCCCCCCCCCATCTAAATGTAGATTGCTTAGCTATGATCTCGATTCAAATTGCTATGATGAACACAAGTTGGGGCTTTTCATGACCAGTATGTCTCCTCCAGCAATTCAAGAGAAAACCTGGCACTATAGCTAAGACTGGAAATACATAGGAGTTGCCCTGCCTGCCATTTGAAAGGGAAGCACCAGCAAGCACAAAATTTGTACCATAATTACATCAAATAGTACAGCCATAAAGTATTGTACAACACCATACACTGAAATTGTTTACTTGCATGCACTCGAAAAACCTCAGCCTTCTACTAAAACTGAACATTAGCTGCTGCAGCTGGACCTTCCATCTGTATTTTCGTGAAAGATAACAAAAAGTATGTCTTCATTCACCTGCATCTCTTAAAATGGTTGGAAATTCAACAGGATGTTTTGATAAGTTTTACCTGAAAACCATTCCAATTTTGTCCTGACAGTCCAATGGTGGTAATAATTCCAGTTACTAATTTATTAGAAAATCTTCAGAAGTTCTCCTTCACATACAAATATAAATGCAGTTGACAAAAATGCAGGTACAAATACAATGCCGTTTAGTAGTTTAACAGTGCTCAAATCAGAAGCCAAGTAAGTAATGTCAGACTCATAAAGTTTGCTTTGTTGAAGGCTCTTGAAAAGTTGGTGCTAGTAATAAAGAGCTCAACACCTCAGATGCAATTCAGTGGTAAGTCCCAGAACTAATTAAAGTTTGTTTTGTTGGAAGTTGTGTGTATTGTTTTCCTTTTTAGGTCATGGTCCTGCAATGCAATCCTACAAATCTGCGATGCAAGTTATTTTCTAGCTCCAGGCCAAACAGCATTCTTGGAAAAACCTGAGGACGCTGTAGGTCCCAGGGCCAAACTAAAGCCACAGACAAGCTCTAGACCCAGGTATCAGTAAATTGCTTCCTCTGTTGTTCCTTCTACAGCCCTCCCCATCTCAGCATCTCCTTGGCAATTAGGCAAAACTGTTCAACAGCCTAAAACCTTCCTACCCAGTCAATATAACACCAAATGTAAAGTTCTAGTATAACTATTCAAATTTATTCCTTCTTTTTAGGTGACATGCTGTGTTATTTCACTGATTTAAGCCAAGTCTCATTATCCCACAGTAAAAGCTTGTTGAAAACAGCGACAACTCTGCCATAGTTCAGTGTACAATTGCAATAGTCCACTTCCCATCCTTCATTACGCTGCCAACTACGTGCCAAGCGATGAACTACGCTGGGGAGCTCAGTTAATTAGCTAATACAACAAACCAGTTGCACTAATACTGTTTACTGCCAGGCAGCCGAAGTATTCACGGCTGGCAAAAAAGGACAGATGTCTGGACACAGACAGGCGGGTAGAGACCACAGGGGATGGGAGTATTTAATTTTTGGCAGCAGGAACAGCTCACATGGACCTGCAGGGCTGGGGCAACCTCAGCCTGTGGGCTTCAAGCAGATGGGGACAGGGCCTCTCCACAAGCACCCTGCATCAATCCACCACAGCCCAGATGTGTGCAGTGTTGCATCGACCCAGGAAACGCTGAATGAACTGCAGGCAAGGGGGAGGCAGAAGGTAATAACCAGAATGGAAAACACCATATGAAAGTGTTGAATGCAACCGAGACCAAGACTGAGGGTTGAAAAATACACTTCACTAATTCTGGTCATCACAGCACCTGCCTTTCATCAGGGAGTGACAATTCCTATTTTAATAGGCTGAGAAACAATCGTTTTACATCCCTACTGCATGGAGCAGCCCCCTGATAATTCACCTTGAATCACCTTAAAGAACGGCTTCTCTCCATACAAAGGATTTCCTTTAGGATTTAAAGGGGTTTTGTTTTTTAAAGTCTTTTCCTTCCCCACTCTGCAGATGGGCTATGAAACAGTCCTTAACTGCATAACCACCACCACCCAGCTGCCCACCTCAGTTAGTGGGGTTTGGATTCAAAATAAACAAATTGCTTAGGCCACTGCAACTTCACCATTTCCTAAGTTTTGGTGTTTTGACTCAACAGCTTAATTAACAGTCTGAAACAGTTTTTGTTTCTTATATATTACCACTACACATTTACTTCAAGCCACAGTATTGCTTCTTGATAAATGTGTAATGTGTATTCCTGGTAGTTTATCAGTGATTATAAGAGATTACCAGCCTATAATGTAGTGACATTACGGATAAAAAAAAAAGAGAGTTTCCTAGTAATTACTAACTTCATATCAAATTAGTGACACGCACATTACCTAGATAAGATTGACTTTAATGTGTCTTTTCATATCTGAAGGGCCAGAGATATCTAAAAAAATATTTTTTCTTAATATTAGTATGAGTGCATAAACAGTATAAGAGAATTAGTAGCTGTGGCCACAGAAACTAGGAGAAGCACCAGAACCACAAGGGATCCCCTTTGCATCTTCTAAAAGCAGGGTCAGTTTGAACTGATTTCACTGACAACAAGCTTGATATTTAACCCAACAGAGAAGTGGTATTATGGTGCAGTCACCTCCTCTCTCCTTTGCTACCACCGAATGCCTCCTAAGGAGGGTACGGACAGTGGTGAAGGGTAGGTAAGAAACGAGAGGCGCAAGTGACAAATACATTTCCACCTAGTTTCTCACCGTTTTTATGCATCTCCTGCTGTGTCCCCTATGCAGGCAGTGTTCTCCCAAAACAAACCCACTCTCCTGCAGACCTTTCCCAAGATGTCCCTGGGCTTTTGTAGCAGAATAAGTCTAACTAAGCAGTTTAAGGAGGCACCTTTAGAGATAATGCATACATATGACATTTATCTCCTTTTCTCCACATCCTTCCAGAGTTTAATCCTTTAAGATTATAAAATTTCTAAGAAAAGACTAAATTCGTGAAGGTTTTGGCATCTCCATGCCTTAATTTCAGTTGGCCGCTAGACACCACTACCAGAATAAAGCAGCATCAAGCCTCCACAGCAGCCTCGGACTCCTACTCGGCAGCCACAGCGCCGAAGAATTTCATCTACAGCATTCCCACAAGACAGGATCTACACCTAAGCACCTGCTTTTGTTAGCACAGCTTTTCGTATAAAGCACTTCTCAACTGAACACTGGTGCCTCTGCTATTCAGAGACAATTGACAGCCTGATGGTAAGCTATTTCCACAGTTAGCTAAATTATATTTACCCAAAAATAGAGTGCAATCCCCTTTCAACAGGGCTTGTACTTTGAGTGCCATCATGATTCATACCTTTTCCTCAAGATATGTTGAGTACATTATGGCATATGAAGTATTAGAAGGATTTTTCTGTCTAGCAAATTAACTGATAGTTACCTTTGCTCTTTCAAGCTGTTTTGTTGGTTGCTTTTCTTTTTCAGATGAGTCATTTAAGTTCCTTCAACAATCACACAACCAGATGAAGCCGATTTTGAGCAGTTAATACCCCCCATTCTGTCCTTGTAAGCTACCATCAGTGCAAATACCACATCACCCCGGTGGATTTGAGAGTGTTCTCCTCCAAGACCAGATCTAACGCATAAGTTTTGTTGTGATTTTCATTAGAGGATCAATTCTTTTCCAGGTTCTCCTAGTTTCAAAACACCCCACCAGTTCTCAGTAGTAGATAGTTATAAACAAGAACAGAATAAGACCTGCTGATTAGATACTGCAATTTATCAACATAAATGCTTCAACACTTTGGTCTCAAAATTCAGTAGGCAAACACCTCATGATTCTTGCCATGATTTTAGAGAGAATTGTCCTCTGTAATTTCAAGTTATCAGCCAAGTAGATGTACCAAAAGGTTATGCATGTCCTTGAGGTCAGTCTTAAGGACACCTGAAAAATTCAACAGGAAATTTCTGCAGATGCATTCATTTGTGTTTTGCTGCAGGCACAAGAGCACTGTATTTTCTAACAAGTCAACGCGAGCTGAACCAAAATTAGCAAATTGTCTGATATGACAAAACCAAGTTGAACACTCGCCTTCAGGAGCAGAAAGCTAGCAAAGCTAATAATACCATTTACCCTGCTGCTAAATCTGTTGTGGCATACCATAGATGGCTTGTTTTAAGTAAAAAAATATTATGAAAGCTTTAAAAAAATTTCCAAGTATCTGTTTTTTGCAGCTCACTCCCCCCATACTCCTCTTCTGGGATAATACTAACAGGTACGTTCCTGAGATCTCCTACTGCTCCTTGTTGAGTTCAGCTGGCCAGGTAGAGAGAAGAAAGATGATACAAGGCAAGAGTAAACCTCAAAAAGCGTACACTGAGTGATATTTATACTTTACTAGAGCTAGTGGAGCAGAATCTCCAAAGTCAATACTAGTCAGGCATTTCCCAGATAACAGACGTCTCATCCAACTCTCCTGCAGAAATAGCAGCACAGCTGCGTCCCCAGAGCAGACACCGTTGTGGAGACAGGAGCACCACGTCACCACTGGGAGAAGCACAAGAGGAGCAATGTTCCTGGCAACGCAACAGAGCTGTGTGGGGCTGGACTCATACTGTTTACATCCCTGCCTGACTTGATAGTGCTGATTAAACAATATTTTGACAAGCCTCTTATTTCAATGAAAAATTTATTTCTGTCTCTCAAGGAGACAAAAACCTATGTAGGATGCCACCATCTCACTTGCACAGCTATTTGGTTCAGTCCAAAAAGGACTGCGGTGCATAGGTTTGGGGTGTTTTGGTTTTGATTGCACCAATGAATAAGCATATTTTTAAAGGCCAGTTCTGGCAGCTGCAGAGCAATTCACCTGGAGCTGAATGTGGCCATTGGCCTGGAGCTGTCAGATCAGGGAAACAAACAGCGCACCCTTGATAGTACTTCTGCTTGAAGCAGTGTTCACAGGCACCCTCTCCTACCTTAAACTGTTCCCTTTCGTGAAAAACTTGCTACCGTGGGAAGTTACATTCCTCCTGATCTAGATTCCTAAACGCAACTGAGGCCACGAGTGTACAAGCCCAGCAGCCTCAGGGGAGTCCTGAGAAGTGGCAAACACGATGAAGCTTTTCCATGTTCCATTCTGCAAAACAGCAGCTGCAAAACTAGAGACTACTGCTATATGTCATTTCTGAAATAACAATCCCAACTGCTTTGTCGCAAAGATATGATGTGCAAACCCTTCTTGAATTCTAACAAATTTCTTTTTGAAGCTTGCACTGGAACCAAAGCTATATTTGAACCAGCACAATCTGCCCTGCTTTTCATGCACACATCATATAGACAGCATGTATTTACACATGAGGTTGTATTTCAAGTCAAAGCAATACAAGTTCGTTATAGAATAGCACGCAGTACATCATTAAGTCCTTTCCTACCCTTTGTTTACAGAGATGATTTTGATATGTTATTTCAGATACAACTGGCTGTCACTAGTTTTACACCAAGTGTTGGGAGGTTAAGCTTTAGACCAGGTTATTGTTTCCCAAATTAAAAGCAAGGTGTGCCAAATTCACCTGTTTCTTTTTTGAAATTCCACCTCATCAGGGCATTTTCTTCAACTTGTCAGAACTACAGGTTAAATAGTAGCAGACTTAAAATCTTGTATTTATAACATCCTCTATTATGTACTTTTTTCCCCACTCTTGTGTATTTTGCTTCAGCTCATTACACACATCAACACAATAACACTGTATGAGATACTGCTATATATAGTGAACATTTTTTTTTCTCCACAAAGAATGCTAATGTGTTTTCAGGATGGAAAGCTGTTAGAAAATATGATGTAGAGGCACAGGGTTTGTTTCTTTTCTTTTTTTTTTTTTTTTTTTTTTTTTTTTTTTTAAGATGCACTACAAGCTCCCACTCTAAAACTCTCAACTTGTCAAAATTAGATGATTTTCTCAACACTTTGCACATTTTACTTTGCCAAGTTCAGCTGAAATTTTTATTTTTACACTCAGTGGCATTTTGGGTTTCATAAACATGCAGTCAGGTAGGTAATATGCTACAAGTCATCTACCTAAAATTGTTGGCCATCAGGCTAGGCTACAGAACAAGGATCCCTTTTTGACACAGGACTAAAATAGTGTAAAACAAAATCAAATCCATAGAAAGACTGGGTTTGATTCTGACTTGCCATAACCAGAATACCAGAAGTAGCACACCAATCTGTTCGGGTTACAAGAGGAAAGAAAGGACAATTATCTTCCAGTTCAGACACAGATCTCCAGGGGATTCGGTGCCTTGACAGACGCGTGGCAGCAGACACTCACCACCCCTTGCTCAGCCCCATGACAAACCATCCCAGTGGCAGGTCCGTTTGACTTCCATCACCTCAGGGACCATGACAGTTTCAGATCAGCATTTTTAGGTAAACTGGTTAAAATTTCCAAACACAAGCAGAAAAATGCAATCATCCCATAAGTGCTTCACGATCAGATTTGATAGCCCTCTCCGGAGATGTGCCAACAACCACCAAGGACTTCAATTACAGTACAGAGAAAACGCTTTCAGTATTTTTTGCTGCATGTACATCAGAGCAACAAGCTACTAGAGGTTCAAGTAGTTTTTATCACCACCACTGCAATACAGTACTTCACAGAACTGGATCACAGCTGCAGAAGCCCACTCGGACTTCGTATTTTGGGCATTCAGAGTCCAGTTATAAAGCCATAGCCCCAAAACATAGCGCCCAAGTCTAGGTATGGCTCTATTCATGTCTGCTCATCTCAGTCCCTTGGTGTAGAGTCAAATGATCTGGATCTACAGCTTTTATGCTACTACATAAAAATATTTCCAGTATCTAACAGAAGTTAGCCAACAACTACCACTTAAATGGCGACCTTTTTTCCTTTCACCATAATAAAGGAAATTACTTACTTAAAATGAACCCAGAGGATCAGAGTACTTGATGCCAGGATCTTAACCTGGCCAGTTTTGAAGTGATCCCTTTAAGTCAAGGGGGTTCTGGCTTTTAGTTTATGGTTCACGTCCATCCCTGCTACTCTCATCCATAATGCTGACACATTGCCAGATTCATAAAAGGGATCATTTTAACATGTGCTAGAAAAATAGATGGCAAAGCACTGATGTTGCAGTAACTGACAGAACGTTCTGTATTCCTCAGCTGCAGAATAACATTATTTTTGGAGAGCAATAGATCTGGCCATCACCAGAAGTGGAACGTATAAAAATGCTGAACCTCTAGTTTGTTTTATTAAATCCAATCCAATAGGAAGCTGTGTATTGTGATGTAGATTTCCTGCAAAATACCTCAGTGCAAAAGCACAGCGTAATCAATCTCTACTCTTGTACTCGATATGTGGTTCTGGCACAATATTCATGATTGCTGATAGCTTATTCATCTGATTTTTAAGATGGAATTAGAGAATCACAACCTGGCATCCTGTCTGAGCATGAAAGCAGATGACTTCAAAAAGCTTTCAAGTCTGGAGGAATGTCTCCCCTGAGAAAGAAGGCCACTATGCTATCATTATGCTTAAATCTCATTTAAAGGGAAAAGACGAAGCACATCATTTATGCAAATGAGATATCCTAAAACATACACCAAGAATGTATTTAGTCCATCTTAAATCCTAACCGTTTAATCCTTGTTAATTTAGATCTAATTATTACAGAAAAATGAACAATAAAACTCATTATACAAGCACAGTTTCCACCTTTTTATGATGTTATGCTTACCCCTCCCCTGCTCCTCTGGGCCCTCACATACAGGGTGGCGTTACAGCTGTCAGCATCCCTTGTCCTTTGCCAGGAGGAAGATGATGCCCACATGGATGGCTTGTTCTTCCTCACTCTAGCATCCACTCCGTGGATCAATTGGAGAAATCGCTGTTGCAGCCACGCCAGGTGAAACAAAGCTGCATACAGCTCAGGAAGAGTTCACACCAGGCACGCCTGGCAAGCCTCCATCCCAAGGCCTTGCAAACAGAGTGCAAAGTGGCAGTGGCACACTGCAGGGCTCCACATGCACCATACACGCAGCCTGAGCAACACTTGCATGAAGCGTGGAGAAGGCACAGAGCAAAGCAGCTACAACCTACTCACACGACTTCCCAAGGCTGACGCCTTCAAGGCATTTCCCCACAGCACGAACTCGATGCTCACAGCAGGGCAGAGGAACTCCCAGTAACACCAGCAGCACTGCCCGAGTCAAACAGCACAGAGCACACTTCTTGGCCTTGCATTTAAATACAGGAACATCTCTTTGCCAAGCTGTAATGCAATTCTAAAACAAAACAGGTAAACAGAGGACTTCATCTAAACACGAGAAAATCTACTTCGATTTTTTTAGATAAAAATTAATGAGCTCCAAGCTTGGGCTTGATTTCAACCCACAAAGCTACTTTTGTTTCACTGCGGGTTTGACAAGTACTTAAGGTCAGAAGTTACCTACTGTGAGAAAAGCTTTTTTTAAGAACATTCTTTTATTATACATTCAATGAGAGGAGTAGAGCACATTTTACTAGCAGACATTTTAGCATTTCAACAGCAAGAGGAGTGAACTGTAACACTTGGCTGCACACAACCCCCACGGCTGCTTGCTGTTGTATTTATCCGTGATGCTTAGATGACTCCAGCACCGCGACAGAGACTTGCACTCTGTAACTCGCGTGTATTCTAATGCACTATGATCTCTGGGCATACAAACACAGCGTGCAATTCAGATGAGGACCTTTCCTACAGTTGAAAGGGGAAAGAAAAGGTGCAGGTGCTTCCCCTCTATAGAGCTACCTTCAAATACTTTGTGAAAAGCACATTGAGTAAGGAGAGCAAGGCATTCTTTTAAAGGCAAGAACCTGCAGGACACAGGAGCAAGTGTAACAATTAAAACATGAGAATTGATAAAGACAAGTGATGCAGTGAAGAAAATTAAAGTTCCTTTCAATTGAAAAAAGACAGTAAGAGCATAATAGCCAAATTTTCAAGTAATTAAGTACAATGCATTTCTCCTGCATACTAAATGTAATCCAGAAACATGAGTATACCTAGATTAAATCTCATTGATTTGTCTTTCCTTTCAGTATTTTCATGTTATCATTTCTCCTACATTTTGCCTTTTCTTCTGCTTTCTGTTCCAGAAAATCTCAGAGCTCAGCACTGTTACACTTGCTGCAGCACTACAGCGCTTTGCTGAACATGGCCTCAATAGGAGCCAAGTCAAAATCTAAATTGACGTGTGTTTTCCCAACTGAATCCCAGAGGTTGCAGCTTATACCACAGCACACTTTTAACATCACAGAAGCTAGACATCTCTAAATCATGCCCACCCGCCAACCAGGAAGTATTGCCTCTAATACTGCCATGTTCTTAAAATCCCTCACTAATTAAAACCTATCTTAGCCCCGCATTAAGCATTATACACGAGGTATTGCAGAATTGGGAGCATCACACCTCAGGCAGCAACAAGAGCATCTCATTTTCATTTGTCTCGGGGTAAAATGCTGCACTGGAGCTGACACACGCTCCTGCAGCTATGCAAGCTTGCTAGAAGATGGCAGAAAAAACAAGGAGCTCCCAGGTCTCTTCTCTAAATGCAAGGCTGCAATGCTTTCCAGTTTTTCATGGCCTCCATGCTAAAACAATGATAAGATGTGTTGGTTTGTGTGCACGTCTGTGTCAGGTGAAATAAATGGCCAGCATTACAAACTCCATAGCATGCTAGATGTGCAACACAGGTTTGCTTACACAAAAACTGAGAGCACATAAGTATTCAATAAGTCTTCGCCAATTATAAATAAGACTGTTCTGATTGTTTGATTTGTATTCTCAAATATTCTCAATGTATTTTACACAATTAGTCATGCTTTTATGAAAGAGCTAATGAGAAACATTACAGACCAAAAAAAAATGCATAAAATGTGTGCAAATTCATCTCTAACTAATTAATCATTCCCAGGCAAAAAATAAAAAAAAAAAGAAAAAAAACAGTAAATTCACATTCTACTTTATTCCCTGTTAAGCCTTTGGAGTTAACACAATTAGAAGTGTTTAAAATTACTTACATGCTATCTGGGAAAAAAAAATGTAAGAAAGAAAGAAAGGTCTAATATTCATCTAAAAATGTATGAAAGTTCACTAGATCCTAGTTAAGTCATTACATGTGTCATTATTAAACAAAAAAAAAAAAAAAACAGTTTTGGGTCTAAGTGCAAAAGAAAACAAAGGAATGAATGAATAGTTTCAACTGCATTCAGGACAGAGTTAGGACGTACTCACAAGCTTTCCTGACCCAGTCACACTAGAGCAGAAAGCCAGACCACTGCACCCTGGCTTGTGGCATTTCCAGTGGTGAACCTGCTAAAACTTGCAAAAGCAGCAGATGAAAAACTATCAGTGACTGCTTGTCCTACTCTGCATTGTGATTCTTCTCCCTGACACCAAGTAACATATTCAGAAATGCTCTGGCACATTCAGGCCCGTTACAAGTAGTTTTGGAAGATGATATGCAACATGCATGAACTCCTATATACACTAACAAATTTAAATTAGCATATGGCAAGAAGAAATATGTAAAAGATGTTTGAAGAAAATGTTTCTTCAATAGTTATATGACTTTTCTTTATTTCTGATGTAATGAACTAGTCTCAAATCACTTTGTATTAAGTGATATATTTTATATCACTGAATATATACAAAGTGATATACTTCATATTTAGCCCTCTGTAGTAAGGCAAGCACAAACTGAAGTTCATAGCACCCCACACTGAGAACTGCTGCTCTTTGGGACCTGATCAGCCACATCTGCTTTGGGGCCAGAAACAGCCCTCAGGGGAGGGGAGCAAACAGCTGGGGACAGCAACAGCACATGTCATCATGTCTGCTCCTCATCCCCTCCGTGTCCTTACCGGTGGGGATTGGGCTGCACCAAAAAAAACTTCATAGCTGCAACATCACAGCAAAATTGTTGGTTTCAAAACAGGCTGTTTGCTTTTGTTGAGCAGAATCGGAACCAAACCACTAACTGTATGCTCACGCCTTTCTCCATTTTTTTTCAGTGTTATACAAAAAATCAAATACAATATTTAAGATTATTCCTAGACACGTTCACAGACTACTAGAAATATGTTCACAGCTCTCTGGTAAAGTGGCAATGAACACATCAGTGACTGTAAAGAAAACCTTACCAGGAGTGAAGAGAAAAAAAAGTTTAGAGGGAGAATAATCAAGTGCTGACATATCTGTTTTGAAGCAAAGTATTTTCAAATATTTGTATCAAATATCCTCAGTAATGGCAAAACTGAACAAAGTGCTATCTCCTTTTGGAGAACAGATATCCTAAGACAGGTAAGACAACTCGAGCATCTTAATGAATTAGCCAGATACTTGAAATTCACCTTGAAAAGCAGCAGTTTGCTGTCAGCAGCAGTACACAGCCATCCCAATCCTGCAACTTCACCCTAGTTTGTTTTTTTTTGCACCTTGAATCCAGTTACAGAAAGCATGTAACTGAATCAGATGCAGGTTTTCATCTGCAAAAGTTTCAAACAGTTATCTTGTTATTGGAAAAAATAAAAGAACAAGGAAACAAATGAACAGAATCAAAGGGTTCCTTCCAAAACAGTTTCACTTTAGGGTATTATCAGCAACACCAAACAGAAGAGGTGTGTAAGAGTAACGGTCACAGGATGAAAAGTGCGATGAAAACTGATTATAACATTATATTTACACATCCCACTGTGATCCAATATTATGAAGTTGATCTCAAGCTTTTCTAAACCTTTGAGGTACTAGCAGGTGAGTAGAGCAAGGAATTTTCGCACATTTATTAGCATTTACCCTTCAACCTGATGAGAATGGTGTATCGCCATTACAGAAGGACAAGTACCCATCGTAATGTGGAGACCAAATCCAATTTTGTCCTTTATGAAGTAACACTGGGGAAAAAGGATTACACCACTTACTGTTTCTGAAGCTCAGTGAAACAGAGTTCCAGCTGATCACATCCCATTAAAGTCCAGTTCTCTTCAGTGCATACTGAGGTCCCTTACAAAGTACTTCAAATACAATTTATTTATTTTTTTATATAGGCTTCTGCATATAAAGACTGCGTTTTGCAAGCCAACGTATCTCGGATTTTATCCAAAATACTTTCAGAATTGGTTTAATTGGTTTGCAGGACATCTTTCCCCAAGAATCTGTGGTTTCTCCTGGCTGAATGCATTTCAGTAATTGTTTCCCAGCAGACAGACTGCTATGTCTTACAAAAGGTCTTTTTGTCCCTTCGTTCCACTTCTGGGGGAGTGACCGTTCTCCCCCCTTAGCATCAACTCTACATGCTTTGTAAGTGTAGTATTAATAGGTTAAGAATCATTATTATGATTACTTATAATAACATTAATATAGCATCAATGATTGGCTATGTTAAACTGTTGAAACTTAACTATATATTAGCTATATTAAACTATTGTTTGGATTACAAGATCATTAAATTTATTTCTGCTCCTAGATGTGAAGTCTTGAGCACCAGTGTACGAAGTAAACGCACAACCATGAAAGTCTACTGTTAAAGAAAAAAAATAGAATTATTACCCCACAAAGCTTTAACTGTACACTTCTTTTAAGACTGTCGATATTGAAAGCTTTTAAGTAGAACATTCTCACATTAGCCGCAACGCTGGGTTTCAGGTTTCTCTCCCACCACAGTATTATCAAATTGTTTGCATGAACTAAAGTGATTTTCTTCTCTACATAATACACAGGAAAAATGCCAGACTAGACAGCTGTTAATTTTACTTTGAAGAGATTCTACAAAGCACTACAAGTTAGGGAAATGACTCAAAATGGTAATGCAAAGTCAGTGGGGAATCAGCTCACTTCATTAAACATCTGCATCACAAGCCTGAGACTCATATGGAAGTTAAATTGGTTTGTCAAACCCATATTTACTGTAGTGTTTTGTCTCATATTTTCCAGTGTAAGTACTAAGCAAAACAAGAACAGTCACCATCCTTCTTCTACAAAGATTTTATTCCCCTTGCATTTAATCTATAAATCATTTAAGTGATTAAGGTCTAGCCCTGTGATTTATTGAACAACTGGCTCGCTTTTATTCACAGTTCTCCGTACCACCTCTACCTACTGCAATACACCAGAGCCACTGACAGCGTAAGCCATGTCATCTAAAAAAACGAGCTTGACTCATACCCTGGCTCTTACACACTAACTGTCCACAGCAAAACATAAGCAAATGCTGTAACAGCTCTTACTAAACCAGCCTGCTCTTCCCCGAGGATTGGCACGCTGAAGGCTGAAGACACCACAGAGAAAACCACCTCCAGTTTCCTTTTGGAAGCAGAAAAGAACACTGCTCTAAATAAATGCACCAAGAATATGAAGTTAGAAACGTCATGCTTGAATTAAAGAGCCTGCTATGAAAAATACCACTCATCTAGGAATTAACACGGCTGTCTGCAGTCATACCAAGTGACAAGATCCCTTTAAACTATTTGTAGGAACTACTTTAAGTGACTGTTTTTTTTCCCTCTGCTCATGACAGCTGTGTATTTCCAGAGACATTGCGCTTACAGACAGGTTTTCAAGTCCAGCAAAAGCCTTGCACCAGTGAAGTGTGACACTGAGTACAGAGTGCAGTGGGCATGTGCTGCTCTCAATTACAAATAATTAGCGAGGGCTTTGGCTAGCAGTCATTACTTTGTATGCCTGGTGCTAGACACATCCTCTTATTCTCCTAAGATTAAGAAACAGCCACTGATTGTGTTACTCCGAGCCATATTTGGGGCAAAAAGGGTGGCTGATCCCACAAAGTTTCATACAGTGGCTACTTGTATAGACAAACAAGAGTTTGGCTTGAAAACCTACAGAACTGAGATCTCATCTCCTTCTCTTGCTTTAACCAAGGCACAGCCCTTCCTGCCATAGGAGGGAAGGAGAAGACCACTACTCAGTTTGAAGCAGAAGAAGGAGCACCAACAGTAGCGCCCATTTCAGGGAGAAGTTCACCAGCTGCCTTCTCAGTAATCAGAACTGCTTAAGGCAGGTAGAGAGAAGTTGTTCTATACAGTAAGAAGGCAATGATAAGACTGACCAATGGTGTCAGTAAAATGCACTGCAAGAATCACAGGTCAGTCCTCACTTTGAAGCAAAAAAAAAAAAAAAAAAAAAAAAAAAGAAAAAGAGAAAAAAACAGAACTATACTTTCCAAACAAACCATTCCCAGTCTAAATGCTGTGCAAGGGACTGCACTGAAAAGAGCTGCACTGGCACACCAAGCAGAAGTACAGCAAGGTTTCAATTATACTTTAAACATGTTTTGGATGTGAAATGAAGTCTGATACCCATTACAAAGAACTCAAGAAAAGGGCTTGCAAAGTCCTATCAGAAGAGGAGTGCAATTGACCCGGAAAGAGGGAATGACCAAGGTAGAGGCACTGAAAAGTGATGAAGTAGAAAGGATGATCCAGTGAAAGTTGTTTTGTTTCTTTATATTTTCCCGTATCAGCCCAGAGTGCCTGCTGGCATATATGAAATGCAGCAACACAAATTAAAATGCATTGATTTTTTTTTTTTTTTTTTTTTACAAAATAAACATTTATTTTAGTGAAAATCTATTGCAATTATTTAAAGTATCCCTTTTCAATAAAAATAATTTAAGACAACACACACTGATTACAGCGGTAAGACAACTACCACACTTACCTGTTTGACAGGACAGGTCTTTGTGAGATGCCCGAGGCTTGTCCTTTGGAAAAGCCATCATTTAAATGCTCCACAGTATTTGCCAGAGCTGGGGAGGGTTTGCATCATCACATCCAAGCGAATTTGACCTATACTTTAATGTTGGGTGTACATAACCATCTCCAAAACTGCTTTTTGGCTTTCAACTGATACTTTGACATAAGTGTGATTCCAGTTAGATTGCTTCCATGTCTTCAGGAAGAAGGGCCCCTTTCAAATGCATCTTTTTCATCATCACCTCTAGTTACACTGAACACAAAGCCCTGAAGCAACATCCCTGTAGCACTATCACCACGCTCCTCTTCATAACTTGAATATAACTGTCTGGGGACACTGCCACTGAACACAGCAGGATAAATGCTCTCACTGCCACTGTTTTTTCATTGTCACGCGTGTTAGAGCTTCAGACATTGCCTCAACCCACAGTCAAACGGTGAACAAGCAGAGCAGCAGTTACCACTCTTGCCATCACTTTGTACAAAATGTGAAGTCTGTCCTCTGCCTGCTCTTTTCCACCCTTCTCAGACAGCTCTGCAAGGCTGGCACCTTTGATCTGTCATTTTTAACTAGTATGAGGCTCTTACTATCTTCCAAGCATTTAGCAAGTCAAGAATCCACCCCCAAATACATTTTATACTAAAGAAATACTTTGGTACCAAGTTTCCTAGATTTGCAGTCAGAATGCATCTGCTTTTAATATAGTCCAGTTACACAGAAAGGCAAAAAGCACTCAAGAGATACAGAACCTTATGTCATGAAATTGATTCTCCAGACTTACTTATGAAGCAATTTATATCAGAGCACTTTCTTCCTCTTTTCTGACAGATTAGCATAGTCTTTTATTCCACCAATATTCCTAAATCCATGCAAATTATTATTATATGGACTGTAAATAAGACTGTTAGGAACCCTGCCAAAACTGAGGCAAGATGTTCTCCCACACCCTCATTCTTTCTTGTTTTGGCCCATATTAATAATCACAAGTATTTCATTAGGTCAAAATGTAAAACAATTACTCCAATGGGTAGAAAATACTTAAACTAATTGTGAAACAAAATATTGCTTGATCTCCAGTGCATGAGAAACTACCCCTGCAAGTTTATTGGAAGTGTATCACCAAGTACATATATCTTTTACTAATGCTGCTAATTACTCAATTAAAACCCAACCCAAACAGTACAGCTTGAACCATTAATCATTTTTACACAATTACTCATTAAATACAACATTAGGCATGTCATTTACCGTGCTGTTGTTGCCACATGAAGTCTGATGCTTTTAGGTTACGCACTAACACGACTAAAATCACAGAGCAGGTCCTCTTGCAACACATTTCTGGACACAAATGAGAAAAAGCTAATTACCATAGACTCATTAAGGTTGGAAAAACCTTAAGAGGCTGCCATTCCTGAGAAGCTTAGACAGGCTGGAAGAATGGACTGAAATTTCCAGAAATTCAGGAAGGACAACAAAGTCCCACCCTAGTAAGAAAGTCCCTTGCTACAGCTCTGCAAAAGAGAGCCCTGGAGACAGCAAGGAGCATGGAGACAGCACGGGCACCTGGCAGACAAGAGCAGACCCACCCCAGCAAGGGGTGCACCACATCTGTGAACTGCAGAAGGAAGAGCTCCAAAGAAGTGTCCAACAAGCGTTCACCCACATATTTTCTCTAAAAGATCACAGGTTGCTGCTACTGAGCTGGTTGCTTTGCCATCTTTCCAGAAGTCTGACAAGACGTTCGTTGGGTTGCAGCTCCTTTGCAGCTAAAAGCAAAACTTGGGTCACTCTCAAGTAATTCTGATAAATAATCCATCTAAGAAAGCTATTTTCACCTTTATTTTTCCATGCTTTTAGTAACATAGCAAGAGTACCTCAAGTGGCATTAATGCTCCTGATGTCTGAGGGTTTGCTTGCAAGTTCCAACAAATTATGAAATAACAGGATATGGGAAATGCCACTTCTTCCACACAAAAGCAACCTTGTAGAAACTTAAAATGACAGATTTTTAACCAAGGCAGACTCCACTGTAAGAGACTCACTCCATTTTTGGCCCGTCTCCCTCCTGAATCACACTCCACAAGGTTCTGGCAACGCACACCCCTAGAAGCACACAGCTCTCTTCACTCCATCCCAGCACAAACTTCAGTACCAGCCGGGAAAAGATTTTAGAAAGCACAGCCATAATGTTCTTAGTAACAGGTTTCTATAACTGGATAGTCATTTTTGACTAATGAAGTGCTAATATCCAAATAACTGAGTATTTATGGAACATTAACAATGAACACTAATAAATACCGCATGAACAGCCAGTTACTGTATCATTCTTTAACTGTATTTAATTTCTATTTTTCTAGTGTAAATCTCTCTATGGAATAACAACATGTTCAACAATGAATTATAGACCATAAATAGGTGATACATGGACACTTAGTGCAAAGAGCAACAGTTTAAGCTATGAATTTAAACAATACTTTTCTGAAGGTAAAATTCATCTTCAACTGGATTTTTCTAGTGCACAGCCTTAGTGACATCCCTTTGCATCACTTAAATGAGGTTTTCAATGCCCAGCTATGAAAGACTGCTGAGAAGTTCCAGTTGTGCAGTGATATATATTCCATCTGAAGTATTAATTTACTTGGACAGAATTCTTGAGGTCTATCTCTCTGAACTATTAACATTTTTATGCCTCAGGAAAGCTTTTTATTCCTGGGTTTAGTACTACCTGTGAACAACATGCTTGCAGTACTCACCAGATGATTCCTCAGTTACTGATTTTTTTGTTCTCCTAGCTTGTTAATAAAATAATAGAGTCAGAGAAAAAAAAAAAGAGCTAGAGATGGAGACCACAGAACAGACAATTAATAGGAATTCCCCCAAAAAAACAACTTCTTCAAAGTCTAGAAGTTGCATTTTTCATCAGTGGCATTGCCATTGTCATTATTAATGTGTCTCCTCACATTACCAGCACTTTATTGCAGTTAATGACTTATTTCCCACACCACCTCACTGTTAATCTATGTCTGTCTTTATTAAGAGTAGTAAGCCAGCAAAGACCAGTACTGAGGATTCCATCCTCACTATGAACCTTCTCTATTAACACCTTCTAATCAAAGAAATAAGATTAATGAAGAGCCACATCAATCCTTAAAAAAAAAAAACCTTATACGGATAAAAAAAAAAAATCTATGCAATTCATTTCATATATGTAACTTCAAAGGCTCTATGTGGCAATTGAGTTCACCACCACCCCCTTTTTTAATGGGCACAAGGATCCATTTAGTTTGTATCCATCTGTTTGGAGGCACCAGAGCAGTATCTTTGTGCTTGAAGTCTCACAGATTGGAAACACTGATACCACTGTTGGCTTTTCTGCTTATTAAATTTAAAGTGATTTTCAGTTATTATCAAATAAAATACTGAAGTTGTTGTCCTACAGTTTCCATAAAATACAATTAGCCCTCTGAGTACTTGTTTTCCCCCAAGGAAGACTAGAGAAAGCACTTGCAAGCAATTCCATGGAAATATAGGAATACACGCCAAAACAGAAGTAGCTATCCTTAGTTGTTTTGTTGCTTAATTAGAAAATAGCGATACTTGCTACTTTATTTTTATATGAACAGCAGAGGTGACAGAACTGCTTGACTCTCACATTTACATCCCCCTCCCCTTCTTTTGCACCTATGTTCTAATGAAAATTAGACTACCAGAGACCCCGTACCAGGCAAACGCTCATCTGACACGTAGTCAAAATAGCCAACAGACTCCATTAACAGCCTCAAGAAAACCTGCCTGAATATTTTCCTCGTGGCCAATTACATTGGCAATGGGAAGTTTCTCAGAGACCCACCTCCCTTCTCATCTACATTCCCTGTTGGAGCAAGGAAGGAAGACAAGACTGGACGTGTTGCAGAAATGACTGTTCTTGGAGCCAACACAACTTCAGCAAAACCACGCTGGATTGCAGAACTTGGAGGGAAGTAACTGAAGGTCTGCAAATGGTTGCACTTAAAGTTATTTTTTTGTCTCACAACATGATTACCTAGCATCATTTGCAATGGAAAGCTGCATGAAGTCAGTTTTATCCAATCTTTTCCTACAATAAATGGATTTCTTTTGATGTATCACTGAAAATAAGGAAAAACAGTAATCTGACTGCATTTCAGAACAAAATATCCCCTGACAGCAACGGCTACTTAGATCAGTTTAGCTGGAGTATGTGCCTAGTATGAGGTATAGCTGCGATGGAAATAAAAGGGAGTGCAAGTTTCATGTCCATCAGCCTTTCCCCTGTAGGTAAATCACCCACACATCTCATCTATCACAAAAACCTGGCTGCAGCATTCAGCTGCTTTGTGACTTAGATCAACTCTGATATGTCATTGGACTTTGTGAGGCTCTGTGAAGTCATCCATCACATTCTCTAAAGCTTTGCATATCACCTTGTACACAGGAGATACTCAGGAAATCACCAAGACAATGGTATGTCACCCTGTCAAGAGGCACTATAAGCTAAGCTTCAGGAGTGCTACCATAGTTTATAACCCACAAATCACACACGTAAGGAACAGCAAGAGACACTTCATTGTCCTTCGGTACAGCCCTGGAAATAGAGACTCAGTAGATAATACACTCGAGCTCCCTCACCTCCCAGTTATGCCCAGTGCAGTATATTGCAGGACCCAGGACAACCCACAGGCATACCTCATTCTCTTAACCCAGGTAACACAAGTCTGCAGTCCCTTAAATCCATGTATAACCTGTTTTAAACCCATGTATAACCTGCACATCCAGCATCTCCTCACTAGCCTCACTGCTACACCTCTGTTTTGCTCCAAGGGTGGACAACACCAAAATGAGTCACCGATTCAATTCCAGTCTGATCGCTTCTCACTGGGTCACTGGCCTAAACGCTGAGGCTTGAAGGGAAAATGAAAAGGACAGGTGTGTGACAAGCTTCTTCTAGAATAAGTATTTCCTCCCTCTGTGGCATCCTGTATTAAAGCGCAGTAATACAGCTAGGTCAACATTAATCAAGGCAGAAGTTTTGTTCAATCACTGGATACCAATGAAGAATTACCCTACAATTTCTTTAGGAGACCAATGTCTGCCTTGACTGTCCACTCAGAAGCATGTGTGCGTGCTACATAACACTTGAGGACACCAGTGACATAGGACAGCTCTAACATGTACCACATCCCTTGCCATCAAGGGAATCGAGCTGCTTCTCAATACCTAAACAAAAACTAGCACTAGACCTAGACATAAAAGCACGCACACGTGCTTGCTGATTGCTGCTATTCGATTTATCAACACTCCCCCCAGTTCTACATTAACAAATAGGTTTGTTCTAAATGCCTATTTGTTTGCAGTAGCTTGCCACTCAGAGTCTTCAGCATGACATGCCCTTGGTTTCACCCAAACCCAGCCCCTGTAACTCAGGAGGCATCATTTGCTCCAGGGTTTGTACCACTTATGTTACCCAGCAACTGAACCTAGCCATGCAATTGCATTAGGATTCTGTTACAACTTCTATGAATTAAATTACCTAGGCAAAAGGACAAAAATTGAAGTTTACGGGTTTTTAGTGAGGATTTCTTTAAGTAAAATGTGACCAGCTGAATTTTTATTGGAAGTGGATATATAGGAATAGTCGATGTGAATAAACTACATTTTACTTTTGTGTTTCATAAAGCATCATATTTTATCTTTGTTAGCGTTCCCTATAAAAACAGATCGGTAATATAGTATCTCTTTCCACAGCTATTTTATGTAGTCCCATTTTAATTTTTATAGCCTTATCCTTTTCTCCTGAAGGGAAAACAGAAAGCCTTAATGTGCACTGACTATTTCATGTTCATCTTCCCCCACTATCCAGCTTCCCAAGTGTTGGTCACTTCCCAGTTTTCCAGTGAACCAACACATGCCCAGATGTCAAATGAGTAAAAAGAGACATAATAGAGTCTTGCCTTTTACCTCCTTCACAGAAATAATTATGTTTGAGTGAACATTTTGTTGTCATGCCGATTTCAGCCCTAGGGGTTGAGTACCAAAATTGATCCTCCCTCCTCCAAAATATGGCTCTAAAGCCACTGAGAGTGCTCCTGGCAGCAAGGACGGTGCCACCCACCAGGCCTTCGACACCCCCAAGCCTTTTGTATTCATCAACTTACATTGAGCAAGAGATAGATCCCTCAGCTGCTGGATTATTTTACCTGTTTCTGCTTTAGCACAGTCTATCTAAAGCATCTTCACTGAACAGAGCAGAAGATACTTGTGAACAGTGTTTCCAACTCTTCGAATAATAACTCAAAGGGATGTGTCTCTAGATCATCTGCTTTCCTGCTATTTTCATACCACGGTTCACTTTTTTGAAGTCATAAAAATGACCGTTATTTGCTAAGCAGCTAAATGGAATCAGAAATAAGTTTATCCAGGGGAGATGCAATCCCTGATCAACCAGCCTGGATAACATGCCTTTATCCACTGCGACCAACAGGGCTAGGCAGTTCAAGAAGACATGAAGAAAATGAAATCATCATCTCTCCTCTCACAGCTGTAGTTAGACAGAACAGCAAACACTGTGCACCTAATGCCTTGAGATTTAGAGATTATTCAGCAGTAAAACAGGTTTGTAAAGTACTCTGATACAGAATTCAATACACAAAACAATTTCAAAGTCATTAATCACACACTGTGAAAAACTACTTTCCCATCACAAACTGGTGATGATAAACACGATACATGCCATCTGCTTGCTTTGCAGTAAGTCAGCTAAGGGTAAGCTTGTGAACAAAGTGCCATGACAAACAAGCTCAAATGAATTTCTTTGTATTTCTAATGGTCATGATAATCCAACAGCAAGGTGCATATACACACTGCTGACAAAGCACCTGCAAACAATTACTGGCCTGCCCTTCGAGGATCAGAAAGCTTTATTTTTTCATCACAACGGGCAGTCACACTGCAAGCAGACTACTTACATTCAGGTTTCTATTCCTGCAAAATTACTGACATGAAGGTGATGAGAATTAATAGACGGGACTCAACATGACACAGAAAACCCCACAGAATGGAGTCTGAAATAGTTCTAAAAAGGGGGATTTTCAGGTAGTGCAAGAAACTGATTCTTGCTCACTCAAACACTGTAAGATCACTTCAAGACTTCGAGTCAATCACAGTAATTGTAATTTGTAATTCTAAAACAGAAAGCTTATTCCTTGTTTGAGTTTGACTCAAGTTGGGTTTCAAGTCACATTTCCTTCAATAGGCCATTCACTGAAGGGAAGACATCCAAATCCTGAATATCAGAATTATGAGGAAAAATAGCTCAATAGCTTTCTGTAAGAAGGCTCACGGGAAAATACATTCTGGTGCAGAAGTCTGGCTGACCTTTTGTTAAACATTAATATTAAGAGCTCACAGCAATTGTGGCCTCTAGTCGCTCAGCAGCTCAACTTCTTCCCTTTTTGCTCGCTGGCATCTTCTGAGTGTTGCATCCTTGATTATCACAGATGCTGCCAGTCTTCATCACAGATGAACAGGTAAAAAAGCAACAACATCAACTGCAAATGCATAACATACCATCTTAAGGAAAATTTAAACGAAAAAATCATGTGGAAACACAAAAACCCTTCACTTTTAGAATAACATCTCACTGAAATTTGACTGAGAACTTCCTGCAACAACCTACATCAATAAAGCTCTTTTCCATGCCCAGACAGAATAAAGTATTGTTCCTATAAAACCTGGAGGTAATACCATCTGCTAGTAGAAACTCTGGTGCATGATGTTTTAACTAGTCATGGAGACAGACATCTCAGGTTATTTATGACAGGGAAATCCTTACAAAAATGTGATAGGGAAATATATAGGAACTGCACATAGTTCTTAACAGCTTATCAGGCAGTTTGTGTCTGTTTCCAGAGGGTGAGAGTCCTCCATTCAGCCAGATACACTGTTGGACTGCTAGGACTGTCACCACCTCTACTTCCAGCTATTAACAAGATTCTGTTGCTGTTTGGGACTTGCAAATTCACTATTGGCCTTCTACTACTATTACTTGTAAAATTTAACATGGAAATTGATTACAAATGCAGACAAAATTAAGATTCTCATATGAACACGACAAAAAAACTGGAGCAAGTTTTAGCGCATCCTTGATCCCCTTCCTCAGACCAAATTATAATAATATACTCTTACAGATACACTGATCTAGTAATATTAGCAACAAGACAGTAAAAATATGCAGTATCAGATACATCAGGAAAGCCTGCATATTTCCTAGAATAAGGCCAATAAAAACAATATACTTAAGGAGTACCATATAATAACTGACCATTAATATCTATCCGGTTTTTAAAATTATCTCACTTCTCGAATGACTGTCATTCATTTGGATCAAAGTTCAAAACCGTAAGATATTAAGAATGAGCTTATTTTCACTGAAAATATATAAAAAGCAGACCCTCAGGCAATCAGAGTGGATCCTGATGAACAGATATTTCAGAGAAATCAAACCAGTGCTTATGTTGTAATGACCAGCCACACAGCAACTTCCAAATTGATGGTCTGTGGGGAGCAGCTTCCAGCTTTTCCGAGTTTGTTCAAGCATTGGATCTGCAAGCTGAGATAATGCAAGACCACTTACAAATGCTGGCTTACTCAAGGAGACAGAGTCAGTGCTTCTGAAAAAGCTGGACTAGCTATAAATGAAGTGCCTCATGCCTCACGCGGCAGCAGGTCTTACAATATAAGAACTTTGGACACCAAATTTACCTACAGGGAAAGAGCTCTCTCCAACAAGCAACATTGCTAGCCCTCAGAAACCCACCATCGGTTCTAGCATTATTCAAAAATTCTTACCTATTCAAGTTGTTTTGGTAAATAAGTATTTTCTAAGAATTTGAAGAGAAAGTTGAATACTTTTAACCAGAAACAACTTCTTACTTTACTCACCTATGCTACATTATAGTTTTACATTTCTTTTTCCTGGAACCTGCATTTTCCTCTGCATGGAGTATTAGCTGAACAAAGACACAAGAGCAGGGAAGTCCACAAGTCTGTACTAATGTATAGCATCCTTTTTTTTCATATGAACTCATATTAATTTAACAATTTAGAGGAAAAAGACAAATATGGAGAATAATGTGACACCACATCTGGTGTCAAGATGATTTCATATGTGAGAATTAGCAAGCTATATTAACATTTCATACCTCACTAAAACCAACAGATGAAGAAATAGAAGAAACACTGAAAATTAAAATAAAAAGGTTACATATCACTAATCTTTGCAAGTGAAGCAAGTAGAACCACTTTTAACATTTCATAAAAGCTTTAAAAAAAATCATTAAAGTTTTACAGTGATTATTGCCTCCTAAACACCCCTGCTTATTGACCTACGCTAAAAAGTGGCTAACAAACAGAGGATATCTGGTGACAGCATGTCCAGCCATCACACAAAACGTGCATGCTTCCACATGCAGTTTTCTCACTTAAGAATTAACTTCTCATTCTTTTCTTTTATGTTCAAAGCTATTCTTGCTTCATTCTTGAGAACTCCCTGATAAAGCTCACTGTTGCTGTGAGGCTCTATTTCTATCTGTAATTACCCTCCCATAATTGCTGTAAAGAGAAAAACATCTGTTGCTACTCATTACCATTTCTCATGGCTGTATTTATGCTTTTTTAAAGCATCTTTGATTATGCAATGATTTCGGGTTTTCCACCTCTTCCACAAAAAAAAGCACCGAACCAGTTAAATAATGCAGCCTTGTTTGGGAAACCTGAGAATTCTATGGGAAATTTAAAGTGATTTTAGGTTCTTTTGCTCGAATTGGAGCACTGCTGCCTTTTTTTTTTTTACTCCACACACACAAGCAGAAAAGCACCTGAAGGAGCAGGGCTCCCAGGACCGAGGCAATAATGCCAAGGCGATGGGCAAGATCCTTGCCTGTGCCTGCACTCACCTGCAGTGTGCTTAGCGCCAACCGCTCAACACATCGAGCATGCCTGTGGCTCACAACAGCTGTGCCTAGGCAGGGGACGTGTACTGACCAGTTCATGGATGTTAGTCCAATTCATTAGACTATTCACTGGAGTAGGCACAGCTTTCCTTAAGAAGTTAATTTACTTATTAGCTCCCATCCATTTACAGAGGTTCCAGCAAAATACGCCCAGGAGCTACAGGTGAAGGGTTATTTCAGTGCTTCTATGTTCGTCTTTACATTCTATGAGCCCAACTGCAACACAGCATCGTGAAGTACTTATAAACCTTTTATCTGAGACAAACACTGTCTTTTCCAGTTATTTAACCCCGAAAGCCTATCCTTACTATAAAATACATCTCAACTCGACCAGATCTCCAGTACTAGGCCTACATGATGTTGAGCATCCTGGCCTCTCAGGATGCTCTAGTTAAACATACTTAAGCCTAGATCAGGATCAGAAAGTACAAAATTCAAGAGCTTTGTCCACTAGCTGCTCATTCTTCTGAGCTATAGAAAAGCACTGTTGTGGAGCTACCTGTTCATCTAATAATCAGGTTGTCCACATGGTACAAGTGGATGACAGGTTCTGCTCTATATGCAGCATTTGTCTTTCTGAACATAATCCAGCACTTAATGACAGGACCTCCCTGCTGCAGGAATACAAATCTACACTGTGTCACCTGCTGAGTTACAGTCAGCATCTGACACCCAGGAGAACCTGTACAAAGAGATATGCCTTCAAACTTTTTCCAGAAAGAAATCTTTGGAGCAAAGATTGCAGATGCATTTTCAAATGTGATCTTTACTACAGATCACTGTTGCACACAGCAGAGGTCTCAAAGTTGCTGCCGTGCTGTGCTGTCCTATGTTGCATTTCAACCTAACGCTCTGGGAACAAAGATGTCTTGGCATATGTGGATCTAAAGATGGCTTGGACTCTTGCTATGCTTGTGCTATCCCTGTTACAATTTATTTTGAGCATATAATTGCTCAGTAATCAACTTAAGTCAAGTATTTACAATCAATCAGTGCTGCTCGACAAAACAGCAAGTCACGCACACCAATTTGGTGTGGCAATATTTTTCTAAAATAAAGTTTTGCTCATCTTTACTATTGTTTCATGAAAGTGATAGTTAGCAATAGCATCTACTCCCCCATTATCTACTACTGAACCCAAGCTGCTTAGGTAAACATTCATTTATCAGTAATACTTATATAATCATCCCATTTACTTTCTAATGGTAATGAGCTGTTACACTACATTGACTTGTTTCATCATTGGTTTATGATTTTGGAAAAAAAAAATAAATAAATAAAGGCAGAAAGTTATACCTATTTGTTCAAGAAGTAATCATTTTGTTCATTCCCACCTTCCCCTACCCATTCCACAGGGGAAAATCATCACTTTCCGGGATTGCTAACAGCAAAATAGCTTTAAGCTGTTATTAAAACATACTGCCTAATGGCAACAAGTCAACTGAGCTACTTTAAACAGACACCATAAAACATCCTTTAACACCTAGCAGACTGCTTTAATATTGTTTCCTGAGGGAAAATATGCAAGCCTGACTCAAGTCCTCTGCAGTATGAAAATATTTTATACATAGAAGAGGCTGTTGATGAATATCAACATATGACTGGAAAAGTTAAGCAGACCACCATAGTTGATAGCAAAAGTGACAGTAATTTGTTAAGTGGGGACTCTGCTCTTCAAAGCAGAAGGTATTTACAGTGTATCAATGTACTCCATGGTATTTTTACAGAGAAGCTTCACGTGTGTCAGAAGGACAAACCTTTTGGGTAAGTCTTGTCACAATCTAAGCTAATCCGTTTAAAATTCAGAAGGAATCACCTCGTTCCTTGCAAGCACAACAAAAAATGTTGAATTTTATTTATACCAAATAACAACACTTAAACATGTGAACTTACACTCACTTTTAACAGGAATCGAGGCCTGGGCTGACTGCAGCACATCTCTCCAGGTGACGGTCGCAGTCTGTTCCTATGGAGGCCATTCCCTTGCGGTGTAGTTACAGTAGATGACGTGCCCCTACGCTAACACTCAGCATAGGCCACAGCCTGAAGGAATGCACGAGGACTTCATGTGTATTCACCTCAGAGGAGTCCTCCACTCGGCAGGACGTAGTCACACACAACATACTGACTACACATACCCTACAAGCAAGTGCTGTGGTACCCCAACGAAAAGGCCAGAAACAGATTTCAGCCCTCAGCACAGCACCGAGTTGCCTGTGGGAAGCACGTGCGCCATTTTGTCCCCCACTGCGCCCGAAGCATGGAAGGCAGCAGTGGAATTAGGAGCCCATTTCTCAAAGATAGACTTCAGCAATCGTGTGCCCAAGTGTTCTGGGTCGCTGTAGGCACACACATTCCTGATTAAAGCAAACCAATGTGCCTTTTTTTAAATATAGCAGTGTCCAATATTGAGAATCAGATGGAAAAAGCTCCAAAAAAAGCCTCCTGTCCCTGAAATTGGAACAGAAATCCTCGGCTCAGTGAGTCAGTAAAAACATTCTAATAAGGTAAACCAGTAAAATTGATTTACCAGTTGGAATATCTCTGGGTCTCCCAAATTTTTATTTCTCAACCTTCCTTGCAAAGTCCATTTTTAACCACAGGCAGATCCAACCATCAGTCCACCTGCATACAGGAGTGACCCCAAGTGCAGATGAGTATGCTCTTAGGCCATGGCTTGACCAACAAGCTGACAGCCAATGGAGAATGGCTGCAACACCTCATGAGGCCTTGAGAATATTAAAACTGCATTAGATTCACATTTCTTGGCAGAAATATGATGCAAAGTACAGGCTAGCTAGAAAAAGTATATACAGGATACACACATAACTAGCATGCAATGACATAGCACAAAACACATTCCCAGTCCTATTCTGTATTAAGAGTTTTCTCCTTCAAATATTTCAGAAGGATCAAGGTCAACTATTAAGACACAGCAATAAGTGAAAACTTATCTCAAGGCAAACAATTTGCCAAGGAACAAATGTAGGAAAACTCATGGCTGTTATTGCAGGAAGACTCTCTTCTCTGGCTTAACAGCACACTTCAGGACAAAGTGAAGAAAGTCAGCATGTCATCTACTGCTCTAAACCACTGCTGTTCCATCAGTGACAGGATGCTGATTTACATACATAAGTTTCTCAGTTGTTCATTTCCACCTTCCCCTACCATTCCACAGGGAAAACTATCACTTTCTGTGGTAGCTAAATGCAAAATAGCTCAGAGCTAATATCATAATGTATTTTTTTTTTTTTAAAGTAGCTCAATTGACTTGTTGCCATTAGGCAACACACTTGTGTTTCAAACATGGTTGCTCATTTTCAGATGAAAAGGAGAGAACCCCACAACCAACATACAAATACAACAGCGGAATGAAATACGTGAATTGTTACAGCAATAAGCTCTTTAGTTTGACTTGCTGATAGTGGTGATATATGGAACGGAAATTGTCTCAAGGCTTTAAAAGTAAAACAGATGCATGGTGACAGGGCACACTTTAAGATGATCCTTTAAAAGATCTCAGGGGAGTGTATTCACAGAAACTGGAAAAAGAGAAGTAATTTGAAGAAGTGACCTCTATAAAGGAGCCAGAGGAATTCACATAATAAAATCTAATTTTCTGGATTTTTAATCTTCCTTAAGGAAGGTCAGACAACCTTCTAAGTTTCTGCTACAGAGGGGGAATCTGAACTCCAGCAATGGTACAGGACTTTCTACCTGCTCTTCTTTTACTTCCCTCTGTACCATGCCCCAGTCTGGTCTTCTCTGGAAATCCAGATACAACCATCATTTGAAGGAATGACTCATCTCTCACCTTCCTATTCTGCTATCTCCTTATGGCTGTTGACATTTCAGCTATAGCTCAATGAGACAAAAAAGGAAATCCTGATCTTCCCACTCAAGTTAACTCTTCTCCTAGTCATGCAAGCTGATGCTCTGCTATCTCCAAGCTCATCACTTGCACATCATTGTCAATTCTCTCCCTCCCATCCATACTGAAACCTTGGTGATTACTCCTGTTATCTTAAAGATCAGGGCTTCCCTGTACATCCCTGCAATATATTGTCACAGACACTTATTCTCAACACCATTTATACTATTTTAATATGCTCATTCTGGTCCCATGAAACACAGCCTTACTTCCCTCAGACATTTAAAAACACTTCTATAAACACCAACTTCATATTCACAATTTTGATAATGATCCGTGTTTTCTTTAGTGTAATTACACTAACACACCAATTATCACCCTCTAATACCCACTTATTTGGCGAGTTTCTCAAAGAGGATAAAACCTATGAAAACCTATGAATACCAAACTAAATTTAAGCTCATCTTGCATACACTGAGGTTCAACTGAAATCTGAATTCTTAAAAACTAAAGACAATCCATAGAAAATTGCTACTGGTTCAAAGGGTAAAGTTTAATAAATAAGCCACCAATTTTGTGAATAGGCAATTCAATTTCTAATTTCAAGTTAAATTTGCTAATGTATTCTTTTGTTTTCAAGCTTTGCTTGAGATCCCCTAGAACTTGGACATTTTTTTTAATGTAAAAATATCCAAAGTTACTTTCCAGCCAATGCTGAACAGAATGGTATATAACACTCCTAAAGAAAGCTCTCATTTAATGCAATCAAAAATGTCAACCTGAAGATGTGACAGTATTTTGAACAAACTAGTTGGAAATTTGAGAAACAGAGGTGCTTCAGCACGCTAAACTGATCTGAATCTCCCTTTCAAGCCAAATGACACATTGTCTACAGCGAAGGCTGGAAATCCAATACCCCTGAATCATCTCAAAGTTGCTTCTAGTCTGACAGAGTACGGATATATATTCACATTTACATATGGAACAGGTTACTTGGGGTTTAGTTACATGAGGTTCAACATTTTTTATTTATTTTTTTTTTTTTTTTTAAGAAAAGCCTGTAGAGTTGACTTTTGTTGATAAAACTCGTTTTATTTGTTGCCCTAGAAGAACTGGTATAGCTAACACTGATGCCTAAAAGAATTTGTAGGATTCAGATACAGAAATAATACAGAAATTTGTACTCTGAAGTATAGATCTGCTTTGACCACAAAGCAATTTTGAAATGGATAGGCAGCACAATCAACAGAAGCTAAACTGGAGCAAAATCTTTGGTAGAAGGAAGCTACCAAACACCCCCAAACCTCAGTATCATCCAAGATACTCAGATAACGTCACTTCTTGCAAGACTTGATAAGGAAGCCTTGACTCACAACTCAGACTGAGCAAATATAATCCTGTGGTACTAAACTCCTGCTGCAGTAAGCTGTGCCTGAACTCACAAGTTTGCAGCAACAGCTCCAGGCGTGGACTTTGTCAGAACCAAGCCAGGTGTCCTTGCAGGCATGAACTCCATCCAACCACAGGCCACCCACATAATTTTATCGGAGTTGAGATTAAAATACAAACCAACATGACAAGTTTTCACAAAGTCATTGCAAGTAAAGGTGCAATGCTCGGAAATGCAAAGGAGCACCTACAGACATCCTTGCTCTATCTACCCTGGTCAGGAAGGTTTGCTGAAGATCGCCTGCAAGGAAAGCAGGACGGATGCTTTGAAATGAAACCTTGAAGATCAAAGTTGAATTCTAAATAAGTTTCATTGAGTGGTACAAACCGCCTCAGGCAGTACTTCCATCTTTACTTTAGTAGATTATTTAGATATATTTTTGATATACATAAACATTATACCAAAACAGCAACCTTCTAGAAGTTTGTGTTCAGTACAGTACATTTCTTTACAGCTTTATTGAATCCCCATTTGCTCTGTGAGGTCAAGCAGTACAGCCCAGAGGCTGCAGGTGGGGCCCATAGCAGCTGCCTGCACATCGGTTCCTGCAAGCATAACTTAATATTTAAAGTCTGAGTTGGCACATCTCAGTAATGTCCATACCAAATGTTTGATCATTTTAAGCTATTCTTACTGCAAGCCTTTCTTTGCTTGATGAAGAAAGGAGCTAGCAAGGCCTCTGCAAATTTGTGGGCTGTTGGAAACATCCATTAGTAACACTGCAGAAATGATGTTCCTCGGGGCACTACGCAACATGTCAAACCAAACCAGTGAGCAGGTCACATCGCTGTTATGTCTAGCACCTTCCCGAGCCAGCATGCTCCCATGGCCTTGCCATCTGTCACATACATCATATGTTCAAGAACTGAAATTTCTAGAGCCTGCTTGTATTTGTGTTATATCACACATCATAAACAAAGCCCTGCGTATGTTTAGGAAGAGTTCAGCTTTTGTTCTGGTTTGCTGAGAAAACACCGGCCTGGGGTATTGCTTCAAATCCCTGGAGAAAGGTCCGGGAAAAGAGAGTTGACCTGCTTTTGTCTGAACGAGCTGGGGGGCCTGTTATTTCCTGGAGACCCAAGGGGACACAACTGGCTTGGAGCAGTCTTGCTCGTCCGTAGAGCTGGTCTTAACACCTGCCATTTTTCTACTCCACCCTGACACTGAGAAGTACCTCAGTTTTCTCAGACAGGGCCTTCTGTGAAGCTATTTTATTCACGATTGCAGTGGCAGGCGTTCAGCAAGCAGCAGTGCCCAGCAGAAGTCTAGCATAACCTTATACTCCCTAGTACATGACGCTTGATGCCTCCCCTGTTTCCTCACTGACTGAGTACTACAGGTTCACAAACTACTCAACGCTTACTACTATACCACATATATAGTCTTCATACACTGAAATGGGACTAAGTAGCAGGAAAGCTGCAACACTGAGCAGCTACACCCAGGACCCCCCAGGATTCCCGTCACCTACTGAAGGGAAGGAAGATCCTCGTGGAAGAGCCTCAATAGGCAACGTGGCCACCGTGGGTGGAAGGTGACAATGACCTCTGCCAGTGACACGACCAGACAGTGGGATCATGTGTTGCCTACTTGAAAGGCACAAAAGACCCAGGAGGTGAGTTCGATATCAAAGTTACTGAAATAAAATTCAGCTTGATATTTCAAAGTCTACTCAGACTTTAAGACACTTGATAGCAGAAAAGCTGAAAGGTACTACAAAACTCTGCATGCCCCCGGTAGTTGAGGCAACTTACAACAAGAGCCATTAAATAGCTTCCTGTAGTCAAGCGCTAACCAAACTAGCTGGACTTAATAAAAATAATTTATCTGAAACACAGCAATATAGGAGTCTTCCATCATAAAGTACGACCATTAATCTCTCATCGCAATTACTACCTCTATTCCTGTGTGCATAAAATTACAGTAAATGTTGAGGTGGAAATCATTTCTAAATTGATGCTAGGGTGTTAAATACAATTTTCTGTTCAAGTTACTTAATAATTAATCCCAAATTTTATTTACAAAACAAGTTCAGGTGAGCTGACTTTTGCAGCCCAATGCTATAAAGGAATAGATGAAAATGGAAAACACTTGACATGTCAAAATAACTACATAATTTGATCTCTTGAACAAGTTTCCACTCATTGTCTCTAATTAGAAAGCGATACAGAAGCAGCCCACTCCAAGCACTACCCAACACTGAAGCTAGGAACATCTTAAGGAAAAGCAACTATGTTTTCCAAATATTAGCAGATTAATATGATCATTTACTGGTGAGTTCAGATGGGAGTTGAATGTATTTGAGCAAAAACGTATCTTGAGTTTATAGACATTAAAATTAGCATCAGAAGACATCCCCAACCCACCCTCATCCCTCCCCCCATTAGAGAATCCCAAAGTAGCACAGCGTTTTGGCATTGCTTTTGTGGAAGCATTCAGCTCAAGGTTAGAGGTATTTCCCCACAGCTGCACGTAGAGCCACACTAACAGCCAGCTGGAGCCCTTGAACAGGATTACCAAGGTCTTGCTTGAAAGACATAAGGCTTGATGGCAAGAGACAAGAGGTATTTCTCTTGGTGGAGCAAGTTTTTGCTGCTGCACACCAAGAGAGAACCAGGCTGTGCCATAAAACAGCAACTTCTCTGGATTAGGCTCAGGTTACGTCAATCAGCACACACACACGAGTTCCCAACACCAACTGAGGCTGCTCATCGCTCCGAGCTACCAGAACCCTGCTCACAGACAGTCTGTGACTAGAAAGGGACGACAGTAACTCAGCTTCTTAAAGCTACTTGCTGTTGTGAGTTACTCATTCAGGCTCTAAACCCTGCATTTAGACACGTGAATGTTCACTTCCTTGTGAATAGTGAAATGGTGAATGTGAAATAGTGAACTGTTATATTTGCATTTTTCTTTGAGCATCTGAAAAGTTTTTGCCAGTTCCTGCTGGGGAAGGAAAATGGAGCTCTGTGTACACTCCCAGTTACCATTCACTTGTAAAGCAGTTTTATTACTTATTATTATAAATTGTTATTGTAAAGCAGATTTACATCAGAACATAAGTATCTCGCTTCTGAAAGCATCACGCCCATGCCAGCAGAAGAGTTCCCCAGATAACCATTAACGTCTGGATAATAAACTCGTGACTGTAGACAGAAATAAAATTAATTTATAGTCAGAGCTGGAACAGTGCGATGTACCTCCATTAAACGTTCTGGTTAATATGGTGTGCCGTGCTATCTAGGTGATGAGAGTGCCCAGCTCTGTACAAAGCAGAATAGAAAGAGACAGGCAGTGGCATACACTGCACTCAAGGTGTACAGGCCCTATTTTCCCTTTTCATTTTTTCTGAAAGGGTCTTCTGTGAAGCTATTTTATTCACGATTGCAATGCTGGGCGTCCTGCAAGCAGGAGCACCCAGTAGAAGCCCACCCTAACCTAATATTCCCTAGTACCTGACGCTTGATGCCTCCCCTGTTTCCTCACTGACTGAGTACTACAGGTTCACAAACTACTCGACACTTACTACTATACCACATATGTACAATTGTACTCGATCAACCAGTAATATCTCCTTTTCTTTCTTTTTTCTTCTTCTTTTGTGACTACAGGGCCCGTGATTTTTGTTTTCACTGATTTTGCACTGCTTGTCCTGTTTCTCAAAGCTATCCTCCTTGTTTTGGGACAGTGGGACCTTCCCTTTAGCTGCTTAACATACTCCCCACCTGCACAATGACTTTTGAACATGCAAGGTTAGTGGAATTTTCCACTGCAAAACCACATCTTTGTTTCTCAGGCTTTGTTCCTCAGTTATGGCTGTCAGCATTAGGGATTGCAGCCGGAATGCAGACACTGTTACACATGAACACCAGTACTCAGTAGTGCCTCCCTCAACCTTACTCGCTGCTTTTATCAATATCCAGGTGTGATCAGGTGGCTTCTGCCAGGTAACCTGGGCTGCACCAGTGATGTGTGCTCAAAAATCAACATATTGGCTTCTTTTAAAGCAAAGCTACAGGATCCAGGATTTTTTTTTTTTTGATTTATTCCTATGAAATGAGAAGAGTTATTCCTATCCTGCCTGATATCAAAAATTTATTCTTGCTCTGCAAAAATCCATCTTTTAAAGAGACTATGCAATAAGGTGTATGTAGAGCCTTATTTCCTCCCAGCAACCCTATTACCTAAGAGAACTTTATTCCACCGAAACTGAGACAAGAAGATCACTGCTAAATCAATCCGATCTTGTGACACTGTCTCTATAGACCTGTGCTATCGCAGGCTTTTGATCACCCACAGAACTGGAAATTGATGGTTCTGTGCTTGAACTCAGCCTAACTTTCCCCAGAAAACTCTAATTCCAAATTTCTCATTCTGAACAAAGTATAAATATCCTGACGCACTTGCACAAACATCGATGTTGCTTAAGTGGCAACACCAAAATGAACCAGCAGAAAGACTTATACTTGAGCTGTGCAGGAGAAGAAGGGGGCCTGGTGTCACTCCAGTATTCTCAAATGTAAGAGCAGATTTAACGAGATGATTCTATTAGCTCACACATTTACTCTGAGTAGGAGGTCTCACTGGGGTTGTCAGAGGAAATTATATTTAATCAACATGATGTCAGTCAAGTGCTTGTCAAACCTACTACAGTTGTTCAAAATCCAAAATAGTTTATACAATAATTGATGAAAAATTATATGTCGAGATCTGGCCACTTTAAAATAAATTACAGCATTCAAGCTTTTTCTAAGAGTTTCTGGCAGGAGACTTTGTTAGTATGTTTATTTTAAAAGTCTCCATTTTCTGTGTTGCAGAAGAGTTCAATATTGTCCAATTTTTCCCTCCAGGAGTGTTACTGGGGCCATCTGCAAGAATATAGCTAAGGATTCTGGAAGGAAAAGTTCCAGAAGACAAGTATTAATTTAGGCCATCTCTTCCGACCCCAGCTGCATTACAGTTAGAGCTTCTGAAGAGCGGACAGCCTTCTCCTCAAGGAACACTGCCTGCCAGGAGACGCCCTGCAGGGAAATGCAGCTTCCTCCTGGGGAATAACGCCTGCTACTGGAGCTGCTCCATGCCAGAGGTCCATCGGCTTGATACCGTGCCTTTTAGTAGCAATAGCCCATGCACAGAAATAATAGACAGGGTTTAAAGGCTCCAGACAGAAAAACTCCAGATGATAAGAAACAGAAGTGGTTTTTTGTTTGGTTGTTTTTTTTTTTTGTTTTGTTTTTGCTGCTGGTCTGAGCAGCAAACTAAGTCAGTCATATTCACTAACTCATAGTGACTGCCCAGTGGAAATAGCAGTTTCTTGCCACACAGGATGTTGGATAGAAAGGCTGACCTACGGGGGGACACCACGAGCCTGACCATATTAACAGACTGCAGATGCTGCCCCAGAGCATCAAATTCCCTGCATCAATGTGTGCCCACGATTAGGGTCAGGGCGCAGAGCAGGACCCACTCACTGGCTTACACAGAGGTACATAAAGCCTTTGATGGATGAAACCGCTTCACGAGCATTTGCAAGCTCCAGCGGGAGCTCTCAGCACAGATAAGCATCGCCCATTCAAAAGGAATTATTCATAGGAGGAACAGACATCCCTGCAGCACAGGACAAACAAGCCATCAGCCCCAAGTCTGATGGGAGACCTTTCTTCCAGGTTTGATGCAAAATCCCCCTAAGTGAAGGGGGATTTCTCAGTGACAGCCTGAACCACATTATGAAATAAACTGATTGTCAGATAAATGGGAAGAGAAACTGTTAACAGCATTGGTAATACTGCAGTGAGGCCCCATGCAAAGCAACAGATGCTTAACTTCACCTTAAAAGCTTCGTTTGGTAGGCACAGATTTGGGACTACTGCGCACATGAGAGTTCTTGGCTGCTGCCCATCATGCCCAGTCTGTAACAAATAGACTTCTGAGAAATCTCACTTCCTCTTTTCCAGCTTTGGACGATGACATTCTGGAGATGGACCTCTCGAAATCACTGTTTTGTTCTGCAGTTACTGACAGAGACAGCCAAGGAAGTTAAGACAGTCTCTTCTTATCTCTTCTTAATCATATTAAGCTAGAAACACCTACTAAGGCAGCATGCACTTCTACAACATACGGTTCAAGGTTATACATCTGTATTGTATCTATACGGATTTCAGAAAAATCCTGAGGAATGCATCTGCACATTTAGTGATACTTGACAAAATGCAGCTTTATTATTTGGAAAGAAATAACAATGGATCAGCAATCCGGCTCTGAAGCAGCTGGCAGTTCTCTGGGATACCTGTAATTTTCAAGCAAGGAACCAGAAACTATCCAAAGGCTTTTGTCCAGAAATCCTAGTGTCAGCTAACAGCATACATAGTTAGCTGTAAAAATGCATTTAATGTTTCGTACCATATAATTAGAGAAGCAAACGTGCTGAGCTTCATTCTCAGAACACCACCAAAACACTTCTAAGCTCAAAATATTCAGGATAATTCATGGCTCTGGAGTGGACCTCAAAGTTACCATCATCATAAAAACCTGACACTGGAGAACCACTCTCGCTCAGCACTACTGATTCACCATTTAAATGGACTTCTGTCCTACACTGTGTGCTCTGCAGTCCACAAACAGAGAACTACAGGTGGAAATCTTCCTTATTGCCAGCTTTCCCCCTACATCATTACTACAGATGGAGGTAGGTATTAGTAATCACCCAAGTTGTGCTTTTCCTTCTTTATGGTTGTTTGACACCGTTTCAAATAAGCTCAAATACAATTTCCAGAATTTAATGCAGCCTATTTTTAGCACTGCAGAAGGTCTGATTACATATATATTTTTTTTTCATTTTACTATTTGGTATAAGATGGGCATTCACATTTAATCATATCCATAGATTACCTCAATGAATACAAATGTGTTACATTATCTTTAAGTAAATGAATGTCAATATGTTCTAGGGTAACAGAAGTAATTGCATATTGATAACAGTCATTATCATAAGTCATGGTTGCTGGCAGAAAATCCACTTGTATTTTTTAATAAGGTGCAATATTATGGTCTATTTTGAGATGATAGCTTTCTATTTCCCCGTACATGATACAATATCATTCCAATATAGCTGGCAGACCCTGCCAAAAGATAAAAATTCAGAATGTAAACCTGCAAATTGTCAGATTTTACAGTCTTTTGAAGGTAGGGTGGATATTCCAAGTACCTCAGCAAAAGAGATACAGAGGAATCATTATCTGTGCCAGGCTGATGTACCTTCAATTCCACCCACTACAGCAGATAACAGTGACTAGCACATTATCCTGAACTCATACAAGCAGATTTCAGATTTTGCTTTGTAGTTTATTGCAGTTTGCAAAGTAATCCAGAAGACACTTGAGAAAGGGACATCTTTTCCTCATTTTTTAAGAGGCACAAAACTTTAAAGCTAACTCAGATATTCCGGATGCATCTGCTACGAGAGAGTAAGGAAGCTGTAATACCCAGTATCAAGATTGCAGGCTCTCGTTCTGCACTGCTGCTCTACGTTATTGCTTTAGAGGAGTAGAAAGAGAAGTTGATAAAATAAGCAGGCAAATGCAGAGTCCTGCTCCGTGGACAGAATACCCCATCAAACAGTACAGGCTGGAAAAGGAACTCTGGGGTCTCATCTGGCCAAGGATTTCAGTTCAAGTTGATAGTGTGCAGATTAGCGAGCACAGCAAGGATAAAGGAAGTCAAGTGTCTGCATCCCCCTCCTTGGCAGCCAGAATGCCCTGTCTAGCTTTGAGCCTCTCCACTCAGGAATTGACAACTGGAACAAACCCAGTGCGGGGCCACTAAAATGGCCCTCTGAATGGAGGCTGAAATGGCACGGACCTCTAACAGGCCACCAACATTAAGGCTGGAGCAATGTAATTATAGATGGGGGTTGAACAAACAGGTGTTGTTCACTGTGAAGATATCCTGTAGGAGGAAAATATTACTGGTGTTCTCAGCAACGTAAAGCGAGTTTACATAGAAGAAATGAAGCACACCCTCCTAAGACAGAGTCAGCAAAATGACACACAGGAGTAACCACAAGTTGCAAGAGAGGAAATTGCAACTACATGCAAGAAAATAAGAATTTCTTGGTGGAAATGGTTAGGCAGTGGCATCACCAGTCTAAAGAGGAGCCTCCATATCTCAAGACTTCCAGGACTCAAATGAACATCATCCTGGGCAGCATGGACCAACTCTGATATGGGCCCATGCATTAAGCACAAGCCTGGAGCTGATGAGCTCCAGACACATCTTTCAGCCTCAGTTATCCTGCAGTACAATGTAAAGCTCTCATAAGCTTTCCCTTTAGAAATAGCTTCTAGCTCGTAACAGAGAGTGCCGCAGTTAAAAAGCCAGCTGAACCTGCAATGAGCAGCTGGGTCCATATCTGAATCTGTATGTGAGGTTCAGGAAAGGAAAGTACCCAGACTGGTAGGGTGCTGTGCCTTGGGAACATCACCTCAGCTCTGCTGTGGTCTCAGTCTAGACCAACATCTCTTGAGCAGCTCCAAGCACTCTAGAGAGATCCTCATTTATGATCTCTCACCACAGTTTAATACAAATATACAGTAATACCACTTTTTGTATTGTGTTTACACATCTATTGAAGGTTCATGCAGGCAAAAGCATTATCTCTAGCTGGGTTTGGTCTTCGGTGGAGAAATAAAACAGGAATTCCAGAGCTGGAATATACAGTGGATACTATCATAAAGAGCTTTATCTTGAAATAAAGATTCTTGGAGAAAAACTGTTCTCCTGAACTCCTTTATAACAGAATTAAACCTTTATATCAGAATTAAATGGCCACCAGCCCGCCATTTTGTCGCAGCAGCGGCGGCGGCCAATGGCAAGCCTGGGGCGGGGAGGGGAGGGGACAGCCCTGAGGGGACGGCTGGGGCGGCGGCCATTTTGTTAAGCATCCCTCAAGGGGCTTTTAAGGGTGGTGGCAGGCTGCCCAGCACGCAGCACAGGCCTGAGGGCAGGCACCTGTGCCTCCAAGGCAGCAAATGCTTCAGCCCCACTGTGAAAAAGCAGCTCAGTGAGCACCTCCAGTCGGCACAAACCCTGAAGAGCATCATCCATTAGTAGTCACAGCAAAAGTTATACCTTCCTCCAGGTTGAGCTGCAATAGGCTGTTTCTTTTTCCATAGGAGAATAAGGGATGTGGTCCTGCGTCCTCCATACCTGGTGCTGCAGGGGCTGTTCCTGCCAGAGGGGCAGCATGCTCTCTCCCCAGTTTTTATGTCAGAGTGCACCTGAACCATCACTTGGTTAATTGGGACCAGCTAGCAGGTGCTGCAGGCCCTCTAAGGGTGCAGGTGCGAATGATACAGGATGTGTGGTGGTGATGCCTTCTGGAAAGTGCTAGAAGGACGTGAAGGATCGTGGTGTCCTCTTTGCTCTCCTGTGGCATTCGCTGTGGAATCAGTGCTCACCTAGCGGTGCTGACATACAGGGTATCAGGCAGGAGGACAGCACAGCAAGAATTGTTCAGCATGGGGGTGGCAGGAAGGAAAGCCTCACCTTCCCCTTTCTTATCCTGTGTATAGGGCAGTGTTCCCCCTTGAGGAGAACAAAAATTGTACAGAGCCTCCAAGATCCAGTGGAGTCTGATCTTCCCTAACTAAGCACACAAGATTGGGAAAATAAGTCCCTGCTGTCATTTGTGATACTGACATCTACCTAAAGACACAGCCTCAGAGAGGGAAGAAAGATCAACTCTAAGATGTCCTTCAGTGCACAGTTGTGACTGTCTATGTGAACCTAGAAATGGACCTCAGTATTCATATACTAATTACTTTTTCAGTGGTAGAAGTCTGCCAATGTTGATACTATTACAAGTCTAGTGTAAAATCAACTTGAAAGTGTGCAGGTGAAGATAGTGAATTTATAATATTTTACTGCCTCACAAAAGGCATCTAATTTGGACGTGGAACATTTTTGCAGTGAGCAAGCATTTCTATGAATTTCAATACACATAGTTTCCCACAGATGGAAATTTTTATGGAAAGTTGCACATTTCTGAGCTGCAAATACTGTGTGTGCTTAGTTAACAGTTTTATGAGCAGCAGAGTTGTGGTTGCTATCAGGTATCATTTTCTGCTGTGTGCTCTTCTTTAACTTCACAGCAAGCATTAAGCATTTTCTTAGGAGAAAATCACCTTTCCACTGAGAATTAATCTTTTTTGATATGCTCCCTATTTCTGACTTCCATTGGTCTGCTGCTGTCAATATCCAGTTTTTGTACAAGGTGACATCTAGTGCCCCACCCTTCTCTCATTTTTAATAAGGAGTCTACAGACTTAATTATTTGTTTGTGCTTTTATGTGTCCTTCTGTATAACTACTACTGTCCAATTTTACTGTTTTATTTTTTCTTCAAGAATTCCAGTTACAATTAAAGGAAAAGCCTTACCCTTGCATCATGCTTTCTGTGTCAGTGTTGCCAAACATCACCGTAACCAATTGTTGGGAAGCTAAATGCAATTATACAGAACAATTGGGGAAAAAAAAAAAAAAAAAAAAAAAAAAAAAAAAAAAAAAAAAAAAAAAAACACTACTAAAAACATCCAAGAAGGGACCAAAGAAGCTAGTGCTTATGACCAACCTGTTTACTTTCTACAAATTTCAGGGTTTGTAGGATTTAACAGGATTCAGTTCACTGTAACAGCTCTGAAATTGGACAAAACTGTCAGAGATAGTTCAGTGAAGGTCTCTGTTCAATGAAACCAAAAAATTGAACAAGATATTCAGATGTATGTGAAATGAGACTAACGTCGATGGTATTTATAATGCTCTTAGGTACAGTGGTAATACTGTGCTCGATATTGATCCGTATCAGAAAAGTTACGCGGCAAAAAGGATTAAGACAGAAAAACCTGTCCTTGGGAAAGAAACTTAAAAACCTAAACTTACAAACCTTGTTTGTATTCAAGAGAAGACACAGAAGGCGATATTTCAAAAATAAAAATATTTCAGATCTTCCCATGCATCTCAAAATGCTAAAGCAGATTTGCCTCTGCCAGTGTCCATACATACAGAAACTGTATTATAATGTATGTGGGAATTACCTGACAAAAATAAATCCTTACTGGGTGAAGGGGTTAGAAATGACAACTAAAGTGGATGTTCAGCACAGAGGGCTGCTAACGCTGTTACTAAGTGATGTAAATTAGATCAGAATTAGGTCCAAGGATCTGTTCTCCATTTCTAAACCGGTTACCTCCTACTATGGCAGATGCGAATACATATGGGAGAGGGAACAGAACGGATCCATCTAGTGGGAGGACAGTATACATATTGCTGTACTATATGTGACCATGAAGCAAAGTTAAATTTCTCACACAAAACATGGACATGTGTCCATGTTTTATGTATGGCATACTTTGCATTTTCAATAAGCATCACATTTAAAATCAGGTAGATCGCACATAAAAATATGATAAAGGAAAAACAGAAGTCACGTTGACAGTTATTTAAATCTACACATTCTGCTATATTAACTTCATAGTTAATGTTAGGTTTAGTATTTTTTTGTGTGTTTCAGCATGGAGTCCTTTAAACATTCCTAATGCAAAGCAAAATATTTACCACTGGTTATAGGGCACAGTGGAGCTATCGCTTTCATGTCAATCAATCCAGAGCATCATGGTTATATCAAGGAACAATTTACCTTTTTTATATATATAAAAAAAAAAAAAAAAAAAAAAAAAAAAAAACACTTTTTATTTATCTAATTATTCATCATTGCCTTGTCTATATTCTTACTCTTAACACTTTTTTTTTTTTTTTTTTTTTTTAACAATGATGACTGTGTTTGTGGAACATACTTTCCAATGTGAGTTAGTGATGATCATTCATTGCTATGGGCTTCTGTTGATGTTTCCGTCAAACAGTAGCAAGCTGTCTTTGAAACAAAAGAGCTGAGCATCATTATGGGATATCATCCAAAAAGCTTCTGAATTGCAAAGTGTGTAAATTATGCAAAACTAGGTCTTGCTTGAAGGGTGAGAGACAAGAAGCCTTCTAGTTGAGACAGGTTGTGAAGTGTGAAGCGGGGCAGTTTTTAAGGTGTTAGGAAATACCAAAGAGAAAAGCCCAGTTAAACCAGAAATAACACAGTCCCGCTAGTCTGAAATAAATTAAAACAAACAAACAAACACACACAAAAAAAGTATGTTCAATGATGAGGAATATATCATATAGGTTATTCTTTCCAAATGGGCGCAGTCCTGCAGGAAAAGGATGAAGATGTCATGTAAGAGGAGAGGATGCAGTTCTCTCCCCCTGCAGATACGGGTGCTCTGTTAGTGCACACAACTGCCTGGCAGTAAGAAGAGACGTGATGGAGCTTTCAAAACAGTTAATGACCTACTAAACTGCAGCTGGTCTGTTTTGCTTTACAACCATATTCCTAGTATGGAGAAGAGTGATTGAACAGGGAGTGAATCCGGATTTCTGTGAGCCTGTCCCTCTAAAGCTGAATAAATGATGGATCCATTTTGCTTTCTGTGTCACTGTGCTGTTCTTGCAGCATATTTACTGTGACAAAGAAGTTCAGAAGAATGCTGTAGCCGGTCACAAGGAAAAATGAGAAGAAAGGAAAAAGGGAAAGAAATGAAATATTTCAAATATATACAAAGTTAAAGGCAATCCTAAGGAAACTGTTTCCTGATGTGAGCATGCAGAAAATCTAACTAAACACAGACCATCTCAGCTCTGTGAAAATGAGACATTTTTCTTAAGATGCCTGCAGGCATCTTAATGTACAGGGTACATTACTCTTTAATAAAAACTGGTGCCACAATGATGTAAAAAAAAAAAAAAAAAAAAAAAAAATTATAATTAATTGCAAAATGTTCTCTATGTAGATTTTCAGTGTACTTTTTTATAGCACTGAATTCCTAGATAAAGGTTGGATTGAATTATATCCACTTCTAACTAGTTTATTTGCCAATAAATTCTAAGCAGTTCTAGATTAACTGCCCATATGGCATAATAGCCCACCATTTGGTATCAGGTGGCATTTATTTGTTCAGGAGTCTACCAACACTTTTCAGGGCTATTAACATCCCCTAAATTTAAGCAATTATCTTACATTTTGTAAGCTCTTCGTGCAGTCTAGGGGAAAATATACAGGACCTCCAAAAGACCATTCATAGCAAGAACTTAGGTTAGCACTTTGAATTGCCTGCTCGAATGTCCTTTCTGTATCAATCGTGTGGTAAACTGAGGGAAACTATTCTTCTAATTTAGACATTTCAGTTAATTGCCAAATGGCAAGAAGTAGAAACATCCCCATTTTCCTTCTCTTTGAATACTTCCCTCAGGATCTCATTTGATCTTGTGGGTAATGTACCATTTTAAAAGTAGCAGGATTAAGCCTTTAGCAAAAAAGCAAAATTACAGAGAAAAAGAACATGGAAAAAAAAAATGGATGTCAAATAATTTAGCCATTTTTCAACGTTTGCATTTCAAACACTCTGTTACTTCTATCTAATCAGGATATTTCATTATATTTTCTATCAAGGTGTTGATTTTTTATCTGCCCTCTCTGAAATGATTAATGTGAAACGTTTTTCAGTCTATAACAAAAAATATGTGTTTCATCCTCAAGTAATCTTTAAGCTAGGAGTCAGTGAGGGTAGCTACTATATAAAACATCCCACCTTAAAGATACTAATTTGTATTTTTAATTCAACTGATTGAATAATTTAGAAATGTTTGCTCAGTACTTGGTTCATGTGAAGAGTTCTGGTTTAGTTCTGGCCACTTCTGAGATTCAGAAATAGCCAAGATTTGCCTCAGATCTTTTCCAATTCATTTCCTCGGTATTTCTTGTAGCTATTCCTGTTCCTTATTTTCTTCATAAAATTGTATTTTCATTAATAGATATGACAGAAAATGAAGGTTTAAAGTAAGCATAGACATTGAGCACAGATTTTTAACAACAAGGGTAATTGACCACTGAAACAAGCCCCGATAAGCTGTGGATTGATTGATAAAAACTCAAATCCTTATCTTCAGAGTGATGCTGGAAGATTTGCCTTATGAGAATAGTAACTTTTAAAAAAAATGTCACTTAGTCTTTCCAGCCTCATTTAGGGTATTTGATACTTCAAACACAGGCATCAGGGCAAACAGAAGCATGAGCTTTGCTGAAAGGTAGACCAGAGATCTAAAAATCAGCAAAAAATCATATACTGTTGGGGTGTATGTTTACATTTTATTGTTACCCACAGTACTGTTCTGTCGTTTTAACTTCCTTTTTGCAAATTGTGTGACTGGTGGAACATTTGTAATGATAATGCCAGAATCACCAAGAGCCATGAAGCCTTGGCATAGACTAACAGGGCAAGACTCTGGTGTAGGAAATAAAAGTACCTCTTAAAAAAATAACACAACATAACATAACATAATATAAAATAAAATAAGAAGTCTCTAGGACTTAGATAAAAATAAATCCAGCTGAGCAGAATCTTAGCTGGTATCAATCCAGATGTTGCCCCAGTTTCCTTAAGGAGAGATCAGTGTCTGATGTATTATATCTACTCCCATAAGAATAAAAAACAGGACAAATACTAAACTATCCCTATTGAAATAACCCATACAGACTGCATAGGTGACAGAATGGTTGATGGAACAGCACACAATGCTCCTTCCATATGGAAATTTGCAGCACGAACTTATATTCATTCCCGTCTTCTAACCAGAACTAGCACTCTTAGTGACTGAAGAGAATGACTGGAGCAAAAGAGCAGTACTGGAAATAGCAATTTAACCACTTGCTCACCCAACAACAATTTAGCTAAACAAATTATCAAAGAGGAAAACAAAGGATTTTATCTTTACTAAACAGCTGTTTGGCAGGTTTGGAAAAATCATGACTACCACAGAAATTCCCCCTTACTTAAGAGTGCTTTTCACTCACTTCAACAGAGAGGAGGATGTTTAAGTTGGACTAGAGGCTGCTGAGATCCCTTCCGTACAAGATACTTTATTTGATTACTATTTATGTATGCTACACTTACATTTTTAAATAAATATCCAATTTCATTGATTTTTTTTATTGAATTTGTATTTATGATAGAGATGAAGAGAATGTATGAAGTGGAAAGGAAGAAGAAAGGTCAATAAAAAGGGAAAAGACTGAAGTCAGTCTGACACAAGTAAATGTAAGAATAAAGATATCTGATGACTGGCCCAGAAATATGTAAAATGAGGAGAACAAAACTCCTTTTAGAAAGGCACACAGTTGTGTTTTAAGACATGAATAGCTCCATATGCAGACCAGTGGTTAACGGGGCATATAATTTAAAAACCCAGCTTCCACAGCAGATGGCTTTATTTACTGCATTTAGGAACTTTACATGGGGGAATCTACCACTGGAAGCACGGTTGTGTGTACTGCAAAATAATCAGATTTGGGTCAAAAATCAGACAGCCCTAATGCTTTGTGCCAGTGTTTATGTAAGATTGTCGCAATCTGTCCAAAGTAGAAAATTATCCAAATAATTATACGTATTTAGTGTGTGATGTTTTCCCTGCTTAAATAATTATGACTGTGTTGGAAATTATAACAGCTCGACTGGAGCATCCGTAAGGAAACAGGTTTCCAGTGCTGCTTTTTTCACTTATGACTTTTGTAATACCCTCTCTTGCCATGAAAACCTAAAACCATTCAATCTGTCGACTTTCTGGTAAACTGTGGGAAACACAAAGCCATGTAAAAATTACGGTGTGCTGAAGAGTGAAGAGCAGCTTGGGAAGATACAAAAAATGTTGTAGAGAAATTCTTTTTTCTGCCTTTGATAACACTACTTGGTCCTCCTCAAATTTCCTTGCTAGCAAATGTCTGGTGCCTGTTAAAGTACCTAATGACGTTCTCTCTCCTGGCTTTTTTGGCAAAGAACACTGGTGACCACTATGAGCAGAGGGAAAGGTCAATGTTCAGATGCCTTCATGATGTAGCACAAGGGATCTGAACAAGTAATCAAAATGAGAAACCTATTACATGATAGGGAGGCAATGTTTTATTTCAGTTTGGGTAAGAAAATGGACATCATTAAAATGGAATTGTTTCTTGAGTTCATGGGCATTCTGCATTCATGACAGAGCTGCTAGGAGCTGATCTTTAAAAACTTTTAACACTTTTAGAAACTCTTAAAAACTCCTAAGTTCAGTTTCTTTCCATCCTGTTCATACAGTAACTAATAGAAATCGGGAGGGGAGAGAGAGAATTAGGTTATGAATCCTAAGTCAGGTTTTTTTTGTCTTTCAAATTTGCATAAAAAGAGAAATAGTTTCTAATGCAGTTAAGGTCATTGACCGGTTCCAGACTGTGATTTGCTATTAACAGTGGTAGGAGCAAATTTCCCTAGCAGTTCAATCGCAAGCCTTTCCTGAAATGGATTTACCTGTCATTTGTACAACATAAGCTCCCTCGTCTTACTGCACTTTCCAGGCAGATCTGTGGACTCAAAAAAAAAAAAAAAAAAAATTAAACACCACACAACAGATAGATAAAAGCACAGGGAATTGCATTCTTCTTCCACATTGCCAATTTCTAAACAATCAGTAACCTAAAACTGTTACTAATTTTAAATAGGAATGAACCAAACAAAAGTTTTATCAGCTCACTAGCAGAATAAATTGTTTAAGGAAAGTAGAAAAGAAGTGAATTTAATTTATACCCAAATTCTTACCTAAAGATTAATTGTTATTGTACAAGAAACTGAAAAAAAAAAAAAAAAAAAAAAAAAAGGTTGTTCAATGCTGTTGCCTGTCTTGGTCTACAAGAGTTGTTTATTTTATATAGACATTCACTGACAGGCATAATCAGGATCTTGGGGGCCTTCAGAAAAAGAAACAAGGACAATTTTAAGTGCAGAAATAAAAGTAGACGTATGCTGTTGCAAGGGCTGACGGGCTGATAAATGTTGCTTTGGATTTCAGGACTTGGTTATACGTGTTATGTTGCTGCTACAACAGTGAGGGCCAATCTTTTCCTTATGTGCTTTTTAAAATTGGGGCATGAATTTCTGTGTCTGATTCTCATTTGCAAACATACCAAAAGCTTGCTGACTCGCTCATTTTCACACCATTGTTTTGTCCAAGCTGTGCCTCACTCCAGTGAATGAAAATGATGTCTTGGCTCCGTTAAGTCCAGTGGCAAGCTGACTTCTCAGTGGAAGAAGGATTTCATATGTTCACAGCAGTGTTGTAAATTGCCTCGAGGGCAGTCTCACTAGAAAAACATGAGAATACGACAAAGTCTACTGTTTCTGGCTGATGCATATCAGTACGCTAGAAGCTTACAGAGAGTTTTAATATGCTGCAGAGACGTAGTGCAACATATCAATGTCAGAAGTTGCCAGTTCAACACTTTCCATAATGATTTCCGAAGAGATCTGGAAGCAAGGAAAATAGATGGAAAAAGTGTTGTGCAAATTGCATCTCGTTTGACATCAGCCAATCCTTTGAAGTGCTAATTTACAGAACTTGTCTCTTCACTCTCTAATATAAGCATAATTTTGTGTTAGTAAAAAGATAAAACACTCTGATGATGATATAGATCAGACATTTGATAACAGTCCTAAAACAAAATAGTTAATTTTCCTTACTTTTGGGTAACCATGTGTACCATAAATTTCTTTTTTGCAAGAATTCAGTGCCACCATCAAATATGAGAAAAATATTTTTTTCATTAAAAAAAGTATATATTTCTAGAAGAGCAGGCAACCCAATTAACTGATATATTATGGCGAAAATACTTTGGATTTTCCTCCATCAGAATGGTGGATGAAATTGGAGGGGAAAAGAGGAGGAAAGGGGAGAAACGGGGACACTATTTTTTCATGTTTCAAACATTTCCATTTATTTTGCTTTTGAAATTTTCCTGACAAGCGTTGTCTGTTCAAGAAAAGTACTTACATACATCGTTACTTTATTTGATTTGTCTGTTAAATACACTTGCAAGCAGATTTCCTCTGCCATTTGATTCTGTGTCTTTCCTAGGCCACATATTCTGAATATTCTGATACTGAGGGACAGAGTTGTACACTGAGACAGCTCAGCAGTGCACCTGTAAAGACTGAAAGAAGCTCTACAAATCTGGGTCTGGGATAATTAACTAATAGACAGGGATTGCAGTGATGAACTGAGAATTCTGCCTTGCAGGCTTTAGTGGGAGTTAAAATAGCAACAGCAATTAAAACAAAGGTTTAATTTGCTAAGAAAATGTATCAATGTGATTGTGAAAGTAGTCATGGAAGAGAACCTGTTCTGGTCCTTGTGAAGCAGCCCTGGGTTTGCTCCAAGCATCAAACAGCATCAGGTACCAGGCCCTTCAGAAAGTTACTTGATGTAGATACCAGCTTGTAGGAAAATAAAGAGAATGAGATTAGGTCTTCATGAGTTCTGTATCAAAACCAGAAGACTGCTTTTGGTTTCATGAGTCTTTTTTGAGAACTGATTAACAGTTGGTTTAATAAGAGGTTTGGTGTTAGCTCTCATTACTACTTCTGTCAAAACTACAGAATTTTTCTTGACATTGGCATTGTGCCAATGTCCATAAAAATTCAGAAGAAACTTTAGTGACTTAAAATCATTAAGTTAACATCTGACAGAGTCCCCCAGGAAGCGTATCTGACAGTTTGAGATGTGCTGATCGTGATGGATAACCACCCCACGTACCAGGCCTTCCAAAGTGAATTATCTCTCTCAGAGAGGTCGCAGGTGAGCACGGAAAGTCATGGCACTGCAGAAGAGTTGGGCCGTACTTCTCGGTGGAGGTGCAGCCTCCTGAAGAGGTCTGGGAAGTTCTCTCACACCAGCATGGAAACAGACTTTGAAGGACTGCATTTTGCCTTTGCATGAACTGGCACTGATCTGTTACTTAGCAAAAATGGCAGATCGTTTTAGGCAAATATAGTTAATCTTATCAGTAACGTGCACCTGCGTAGGCTGTATATCTAATGGAGATGACACTGAACACGTCTGCCTGTAATTAGGAAGGTATATAGATCGACAGCTGTTTTTTTTTAGTTTAACGCATTAACAAGAAATGAGCTTTGATTTGAAAGGAGAGAGAAGACTAAGTTAAACATTAAAACTGTTTTCGATCATTTAAGTTACATAGTTCTCACTCCAGAAGCTTTGATCATGTATAATCCTGTTGAAAGGCTGAATTGTAATCAGCCTCACATACATTATGTTGCAATGCTGTGGCACTAGTGCATGACAGAATTTTATTTTCCATTAGTTCATTCTTTGCTGGAAATATAAACACTCTATATGCTTAATAGTCCAAAAAATGAATGTTATTGCTTTTTAAAATTGCCTGTTAATGAAAATTTTGCTTGCTATTAAAAAATCTGAGTGCCTCAGGACCATCTTTCGAATGCTGACATACCTATTTTCAACATCAGCAGTGTTGAACAATCAAAACAAAATCATCCCAGATTGTACTTTTACTAGAAGCAACCATGTTTTCTAACCGATCAAAATGGATGTTTATAGCATCTGTGGAGCCAGGACTGATTTTTAAATGGCTTCTCACTGAACTATGAACAATTTTATATCAGGTCCAGTGCAGCAGTGATGTCTGTACAAACACATGACTAGAACAAAGACAGTTATTTCTCAAGAAAAAAAAAAAAAAAGTTTTTAAGTAAAAAAGATAGTAGGAAATGCTGCATTGACCTGAATCATCAAATCCATGTCAATGCTCAAGAAACATTGAATTCCTCAGTGTAGGAACAGACAGCATTTTGCTTTCTCTTCTGAGCTCACACAGGTCTGGTTTTCTGTGGCACCCACAGACCTCAGCTGGAATTAAGGACGACTGTCATTTCTAAAAATCAGTACAACACTTCAGAACTCTCATCATACACCTGTTGAAAAAGCATACTTTTTGTTGCTTAGCAAAGCTCTATCTGGTAGGAGAGAGACCTTCAATGGAAGCAAAACAAAGTGAAAAGAAGGATGATTGGAAGATTCCAGCAAATTATTTCTACAATTAATTTGGTGGGCTGTATACGTGGAATGTCAAAAAAGGTCTGCCAGGGATACTGTAGGAAAAATCATTTAGCCAGGAAAGGGGCACTTCGGACCTTAGCAGAGGGCTGAACACACAGGAGTGTGTAGGAACAGCTCCAGGAACACCAGTCACAGTCTGTTTACCAGAAGAGATTAAATATTTGTAAGGATTTCTGTATCCTAACATACCGCTTCATTAGTAGTAACTTCAAGTGCAGCTGTGCATTCCCAGGAAAAACAATGGAATTTACAGAGTTTTCAGTGTTACAGAGTATAAACTAAACCCAGATTATCCTACCTGCAGTTCTTCATGTAAAAAAAAAAAAAAAAAAAAAAAAAAAAAAAAAAAAAAAAGGTTTACTATATGAATAGTCCTATTTTCCATCTAATTGGGAAAAAAAGAGATCATATGTATATGGACACACTCAAATATAAAGTATGATTAAATACTCTTCATCAGTAGGGACCTTTTCATTATATACTGGCAGGATACAGAAATACCACATCTACCTGTATTTCATTTTGTCCCTCTGATGTCCTGTGGTGTTGTTCTGAGCTACAAAGAGCCACATACAAGCTAGGAGTATTTTTGGAATTATCATGTTCTAAATCTATGTTAAAATGGAAAAATAAAAGCAGGAATATAAATTAAATTTAGAAAAAAATGAGCTTCTCTCCACTCAGTTGTAAGTAAAAGTATATTCACATTACAAAAGCTTCTTTGGTGGTAGCAGATGTAGTAACTGATACAAAGGTGTCTTTGTTGGACAACTCAGAAAGGACTGAGTGGGTAAGATTAATGATGTGAGATGACATACTTCCAAAGTGATCACTCCTGTTCTAGCTGAAGCATCCTAAAAGGCAGGTACCTAACACTGTTCTGGCCCTTGCAGTGTTACATTTTGTCTCCAGGGCTATCAATCTGGCATACTTCAGAAGTAGTTAGTTGTGATGAGGTATGCAAGGGAGAAAGGGAGATTTAAAAAAAAAAAAAAAAACTTCTCTGTGTGCATCACTTGATAATGCATTTTAGTTATTTGGCAGCATATCGGGATACCTTTAATTTCAGTCATTTATATTTATTGTACCAAAAGGCTTTCTTTTTTCAATCAATACTGGGCAAAAGAATAGAAATAAAACATTTTATGAAACTCAGTTGTCCTAAATGAAAAAAACAAAACAACCAAAAAAAAAAAAGCAACCCCAAATTCAGTCTGAGAAAAAAATAAATTAATATTTCTGCAGGCGACCATATCATTTACTTCCCATCTTCCCAAACCTGCTGAAGGTATTGTATGCAGCTAACTTGTGTGCTCACAAGAAAGGATGGTGCCATGACAGTGGCTTGGCAGTTTGTCTGAAGGAGGAAGCTAAAAAAAAAAAAAAAAAAAAAAAAAAAAAGTGCATTAAAGAAAAAGTGTTTTCTTCATTATTATTGATACTAAAAACTGAAAATAAATTAAAAATAATGCAACATAAAACTATGTTTTCATTTTGTTTTGTTTTGTTTTAATAAAACATTGAAGCTACATTTGTCATGATATATTCTGGTTATTTTGCACCGCCAACTAAGTTCTTCTGTATGAAACACCTAAAGATGTGCCTATCAGAGATGTCCAGCTGTGATTTAGGAAACCATATGTTCCCAGAACAGCATTGAGAATAGTGGATTGAAATACTCTCATTCATGGTTTAATTTCTAGCATGTCTGCTTGTACGAATGGTACACTGCTTCATTACATATAAAATTATGTATTTTCCACACAGGCAATCATCAGATAACACATGCAGGAGGCAGACCTTAGCTATACATAAATAGTTCCCAAAGGGCTAGCTACTGGGGCTGTATTTTTCAATACTCAAAAATACATTCTCATGCTCTCTTGTTACATCTCTAACTTCATTATGCACCAAAAAATATGGGACAAGGAACCAAGTCAGAACCTCACAAATTCGGAAACTCCTATGTGATCTCCACAGCACGCCAAATTAATGGCTCAGAAAGTGACTAGAAAGGTTTCCAGACACTAACACTTCATTTGTTGTGGTAGTATTTCAGACCAACTGAGGTTTCTCAGCTATGAGCTGTAACTCCAGTGTATCCTTCTTTACTTCACTGCTTAATATTTTGTCCTCAGTACCATGATGTCAGATCAAAAACTGAACCAAAAATTAAATCAGTTCAATCTGAAACAAATACATTTGTTCTATTTTCCTTGCTTAAACAAAAAGGTCATTTCCACACAAAATGTTTCATTTGATCTGGAACAAAACAAACTGCATCAAAGATTGAAATGCAAGATTAGATTTCACCAAATAGCAGGAGGAGGGACCACTGCCACCCCATTCATCATTTCATAGCTGACTATAAATCTTCTCTTCTGCAAGAAAACATGACACTATTTGATTCAGTCCCCAGGTGTCCCACCTAAAAGATATTCTGGGACAAGGAAGATGAAGGAACTAGGATGACCACCTCAGAATCTCATGTGTTGTAACCAGTTGACTAATCCACAATTAAATGCATTCACCAGAGCAAGCAGAGCAGGTGCTCACTGGGCTCTGCTGCCACGCGAGTGAACCAGTTGCTGCTCTTGCTGGTATGACCCCAGGTGGCCCAGTGTCACCCGAGGTGGCAAAGCCCCAAACCCTCATTTTGAACACCTCTTTGCTACATTGCACCTCTCTGGAAATGCAGAAAAGGCAAAAGAAAGTCCTGCTAGGCAGGGGATGCCTATAACTTATAACCCAAAGAGGTACCCTGGAGCCCTGCTCTGAATCGAGTCAAGAATTTTATTTTGTTTCAGTGGAAAAATGTTGTTTTCAACCTTATGACCACAAATTGATGGATGATACAAACTGCAGACATAAAGGAGGGAAGATAAGCCCCTTATAAAAAGGCTTTACCATAACTTTGCTCATCTACTCTAGCGGTGTCTGGAATAAAGATGAAGACTTAGAGTCTGAAAGAATGAGGAGGACTCCATCTCCGTGGTACCTGAAGTCCTGTTTGTAAGGGTAAGGAAATTGAAATGTGTGCTGAGTTCTGTCCTTATAACCTGGCTGTCTAATAGCATACTGTAGCACTGCAAAGTTAATAAACTGGAACCTCATATTAAAAACATGTAAAATATTATGAGACACTATGCAAGTTGAAACTGCATCATCTCAAAATGGTCTGAGGATGAAGATAGTGATGAAATTCAAGTCTTTACATTTTTCAATTTTAAGAGAATAAATGAAGCCAATTCAAGTTGCTACATTCCCCACAACCAGAAAAGAATTTAGTTGTTAATAAATAAAAAATAAATAAAATAAATAAAATAAATAAATAAAATAAATAAATAAATAAATTAAATTAAATTAAATAAATAAATAAAAAATAATTAAAACAAAAAATCTGAGCAGATGTTTCTAAACATTTTTTTTCTTTTTTTATACATATGGGGTTATACTGTAGTAGCCTTACCAACAGAAAAAGAAAAGCTCACTCAAGAAAGAACTAAAAAGAAGTTACGAGAAAACAGGCTATAGAAAGAACTGTAACATTTTATTTTTAGATGCCTGGATTATAAGCATTTAAAAACACTTTTCTGGATTCCTCTCTGCCTGAAGTTTCCATAAATTAATAATACAAATTCTGCCAGAAGGAAAACTATATTGCCACTTTGCCTCAGAAAATACAGGTAGAACATGTCATCTCAGGCGCACAAATCCAGTCTCTCTGTTTACCATCTCTAATGAAAGTCTGTGAATCACAGGCTCACAGAACTCTCAAGCTGGAAGGGACCGACGAGGATCATCAGGTCCAAGTCCTGGGTCTGCACAGGACCACCCAAAAATCAGACCTTGTGCCTGGGAGCATTGCCCAAAGGCTTCTTGAATGCCGGCAGGCACCAGGCCGTGACCAAAGGCCCTGAGGAGCCTGCTCAGGGTCCGACCACCCTCTGGGTGCAGAACCTCTCCCTAACCCCCAGCCTGACCCTGCCCTGTCCCAGCTCCATGCCATCCCCTCGGGTCCTGTCGCTGTCCCCAGAGAGCAGAGCTCAGCGCCTGCCCCTCCGCTCCCTGTGAAGGAGCTGCAGGCCGCCATCAGGCCTCCCCTCAGCCTGCTCTGGGCTGAGCAAACCCAGGGACCTCAGCCGCTCCTCATGTGTCTATAGAAGCAGATGGCTTTTTTTCAAGCATTCCTGACCAAAATAGCTATTAGTCTGTGTTCTACATTTCTCTCTCAAAAATTAACTTCTAAAATAGACACCATAACAAAGTTAAATTCCATGAGCAAACTTTTGGAAACTAAATCACTGGGAGCTTCAGTTCATTTCCTGTGCTGAACTGTGGCTTTTCGCTATTTATTTTACATTAAAGACATATAAAGTCATTAATGTCCACTTAGAAAGGTTTAGAAGACTTGCTGTAGTCCTCTCCAGAGGCGATGGCAGTTTCCATGAGAACACTGTAATTTTCAATACAGATGAAAGAACAAATCAGCTCTTTAATGACAGAGTACATATTGAGATTAAACACAGCAGGTTAGTGAAACCTGCTCGGATTTCAAAAGGACATTGCATGAACTGAGACTTTTAGAGTAGAATAGACTTGTTCTCCCTGCATCAAGCATCAGAAAGCATTCCCTTTGGCTCATGTGTTCTCCGTTGTACATCTGCTACCCAACAGAAACACTAAACAACACATTTAGCAAATACTAAAAACATCAAACACTCTCTAACAAGTTTTCTACTTTTACCTAACCATAAGTCAGCTTCTTCCCTGCAGTTAGGCCCTGTGAAGAAGGAAGCAATGCCAACTGTATCTCTGTGTAAACCACTCCTGATCATTCCCAAGGTCGGCAAGTTTTATTAGTCACACTTCACAGAATGGATGGTGGTTCTTCTTCCAAGTTTGTGTGTCCTATGGGCCAGAGGGCCATCACGACAGACACTTAATCCCCTACCGCAGCATTGCCTCTGTCATCTTTGGTTTTCCATGTCATACCCAATTCCACTGAAATACAGAGAATTTTCCAATGACAACTCACTCCCTGGAGTCCTTCTCTGAAAAGGAGTCCTCTTTTCTGACACGAGCAATAATATTCAGACATGCAGAACACTTCATTTGACATACATTTAGTGCATATCATAGTTTCCATGCCAAAAGAAAAATGCAAACTATTCACTTGAAAATTAAGTTTTTAAACTTTCCAATTTTCCCTCAGAGATGAAAGCCAAATCATTCTGTTGCCTGAAGGAGATCAAAAGCATCCTTATGATTTCTTTACTTTATTCCTCTAAACAATTACCATCTGATGCATTTGAAAACTAATTTCAAACAGAAGCTGAATACCCAAAGACACAGCTGTCTAGGGAGCTGTGGTCAGGCCATGCCCTTGCACCCTACTAACTAGACCTTTCAGCAGCTGCCACGTCAGGAAAAGGTAGTACTTCTTCTGTATGTGATTGATACCTGGTCCGTAAAGTTTCACCGCAGTGTAACCATTGTGGAGTCTCCGTCCTTGGAGATACTCAAAAGCCATCTGGAGTGGCCATTTGAGCAGAGGACTGGAGAAGATAACCTCCAGAAGTCCCTTCCGACTTCAACCGATCTGTGATTCTGTAAAGGCCCAAAGAAGAATTATTAAAACCTCAGAATAATTATTAAAACCACATTAAATACTTTCTACTGGATTTTTTGCCCCATGGATTGTGTATGATTCTATGATTTATTGGGCCTTAACCTTAACACTTAGGCTGTCTGCAAGGCACATTGGGGTTGTACAAATGTAACTACTCAGCAGGTTGTGAGCATTTCAACTTTAAGATTCCCTTTACGGAGTATGGTATCTTGACTCTCAGAATGGCAGTTTTAAGGTGATTATTTCTGATGGCTATTATATTTCAAGTTTCTTTGTGATATTTTTCTGTGTGTAAATTATTTCTCCTTTACCATATTTTATTTAAATTTGGTTATAAAAGCAAGAAGCCAAAGAAGAATAAAGATCCAGTAGTACCTGCACCTATAATTACCAGATGAGATTATGTGCAGGCTGTCCCTTAAATGGGATCTTTTTCAAGACCTCCAAAAGAATCAAAAAGCCCCACTTTGCCTTCCAAAGTAACTTGGCAAACAAGGATTTCTAAAACAACTATGGTTTGATTTTAAAAAAATCTAAATTCATATAATTAACAACTATGCAAACTCTACATCCTGCATCTTAACATGAATACTTGCTAATTAAAGATGAAAGGAGTTAAGACAAGCTCATGTTATAGCTTTCATGTAGGCCCCAGAACCATCATCTGCTTTCTCAGCAATTCTTCAAGAAAACATAATGTCTGCATTTTCTATCGTACCTGTCAGATGTGCCATAGATAGGAGCCCCTCACTTTTGCTTTGCCTTAATCACAGTGCGATTTGGGAATGCAAGATAAAGTGACCTTTGTGATATAGTTCGTTAACACAACCATCAGCTCAACACGTGGCAAGCAGGTATTTTTTTGAAAACTGGAGAGGTGACATCAAGGCCAAAGGAAAGCCACGAGCCAGTGATTCTTTCTCAGGTTTAGCAATGTTTCAGTGCAAATGAAAACTGGAACACTGGCACTGTTTTCTTACCCTGAAGTAACTGATTTCATCTAAACTGCATTACACAGTTCTACAGAAATTGGAAGGGTGAAAGCAGGAGGCAATATAAAAAAAAATATATATACAGGATTTTCAGGGTAGGATTTATCTCTTTGTTCTATGTCATTAATTATACATTTCATGCATCTGATCTGACAACTTTAAAGTTCTTTGTATCTTTACAGAATCCCTTCCCTGGGAGGGACAAAAGAAATTAAAAACTTCTCAGGGTTAAAACTCAGGAGGAGACCTGCTTCATCAGGGTAACTTTTTCTTGAAGTCTGTACAGCTGCTGACCACAATCTTCAAAGCAGCGTGTCTTAAACTAGGACCCTAACCTTCAGAAACTTAAATAAGAAACTTGATTTAGTGCTGAGCAACTAGCAATCCCAGGAACAACAGAGAAATGATGAATGCTATGCTGTCTGAAAAACCAAGCCAGCTAACGGCAGATACTGCATTTTCAGGTTTTCATGAGGCAGTTTTTGAAAATTTTCTGATTAGTTGGAGAAGACAGCTCTGGCTGTCTTACAGGAGGAACAGGAAGCTTAAACTGAGGTCTAAGAAAACTTGCTTCCCACCTAGGTCTCAACTCTGTCGTGAAATTCCACCAGCAAAACGCCATTAATTTTTTTTTTTTCCAATCTGGTGTCCTCCAGGCAGTACATCACACCAGCTTGTTCCATGTACACCAACAATAAGCAAAGTAACATGGTTCCATGCTTTTTGGTGAAAGTATGGCTGTGGGCTTTGTTTCCTCTGTTTAAGACTTCAAAATTGAGGAGAATGTAACAGGATCTGGCTGAGTACTTTCCTAGTACATCACAGAAAGGTCTGTCTCAGCCAGTTTTGAGTTTATTGACTTATGGGAGACTTTTAGGCTTCCTAACTCACCTCCCAGATTTGCAAAGGTACCATCTATTAATAGGAAGCTTGATGATCAGCAGACTCCTGCCCCGTAACTTTGATTTAAACTCATCTCCCTCAGCTGTGCTCCACTCCTGTTCAAGTCCAGTGCAGGAGCTGTGGAGCACCACTGCCAAACCTCCAGTTTGCAAAGCATACGAGTTAGCATGGGCTGCAGTCACTCTTAATAAGAGTTTGCACCTATTCTGTGCACCTTGAGGCCTTGTTTTTGAAGCATCGAGCATCACCTTCCTGTAGTTGACCCTTGCTGTATTTAACAAGTATCTTTTGTTTCAGCAGCTTCCCTGCTAATCTCACACTTGTACGAAATTGCTGTTGACGAGGTGAGACCCTTTGTGGAGCTGACTGCTGCAGAGGACCTTTAGCTTAAATGAAAATGACAGCACTTCAGCAAGGCCAAACATAAACTCTTTGACAGAATATAGATTCACAAAGAGAAGTAATTCTTGCTGCTGTCATAAAACATCGCTTTTTTTCAGATATCAGTGCCATATGCTGCCATTGTGAATGGAGCAATTGCTAGCACCATCTACTGGCAAATTCCCTAAACTGGAAAAATAGAGGGTTTTTCATTTCCTTGGAGTGGATCTCGAAAGAATAATATGGTATATGATCACATTTCAGATGGACACTAGTCAGGGCTACACTAATGACAGCTCTCCTGTTGCATTTGTAGGGAAGGATCCTGAAGAATGAGCTGCTATTTGTTCACTCAAGCCCATGGATGACATTTTACTTTTCAGTTCTGACTTACCATAGGAGAAACCATAACTATTCTGCTCTCCACAGCTCTCTTCCTCTTACTGGGAAAACCACATTAGGATGTGGTCTAACAGGAAGGTAGCAATAGCACCTCATCCAAATGCTGGAGATGTGGAGTACTGGCAGAGGACATGTGTAGCTGAGAAAAACTCATGCAAGCTGTGTCAGCATTACAAAGGGACAGGAAACTACAAAATTAAAAAATAAATAAATAAATAATAATTTAAAAAAAAAAAAAAAAGCCTGTGCTGCAGTACTTGAAGTACTATGATTCACTGTAAGTCAGATCCAAATATTAGCAAATAGGAACACCTTGTTTTACTCCATTGGGAATTAAAGCAAGCACTAGGCAAAACATTTTGGCAGGAAAGTTTGATTCTTCATAAAACTTTTGTGACTGAACTATAAGACTGTCCTTTCTCAGAGTGATTGTGGTGTGGTTGACTTAGAGATGCTAAGCACAGTCTCCTGTTTTTTAAGCTTGAACATTACATGAGTCAAAGACATACAGCATCTTAGTTTAAGAAATCAGTGGATTCCCCCATTTTTCATTGATATGAATTAAAAGATAATTGTGAGATTCAGATTTGCTTCTAACATCAGAAGAAGAGATTACCACTGTCGTACTCAATCAATTTTGGTTGTGTTCTCTGCATAAATCAAGTCCAAAGAGGTCTAAGCCAAGCCAATTCATTCTAATCCTTTCATCCGACAGTAAGAACAGCTAGATGGAGTGACGTTACACTCACTCACAGATTATTGCACCAAAACCTACGTCAGAATTAGGATGAAGTATTCCAACTCACAATCAGACAAATCAGAAACTGCAGAGGTCCAAAAGCTCTTGCGTCACATCTCTTCCTGAGCAGTGAGTTGGTCATCTCCAGTCAAACACACAAGACAAATGAGAACCTGAGTCTGGTCTTCTGCCTAAATGTGGAGGTATCTATCAACCAGTCACCCTCTTGCAGAGACTATGCTGTTTGAGGCAGTGGTCAGCAACTTCCAAGCTTTCAGACAGTGATACTGATTCATTACCACTTAAATCTTCACAATTTCCTCTCATCCTTTACCAGATAGAGGGCAGAAACTACAGCTAAATGCCAAAAAGCAAGAACTGGGTACAAACATGATGTAACACAGTAAACTCCTGAGCCAAGTTCTGTTGAACCAGCCAAATTGCATCCCAGTGAACTGTTTGAGACCATAAAACCATCAGTTCTGAGAAGCTGTACTCTACTTCAGTGCCAAACACCAAATACTGCCAACAAATCTTACTTTATTTCACCTTAAGGAACCCAGACGTTGGGGGAAGCACCCTCACACAGTGTGGATGCCCTCTGCCTATTTCCAGCACCTGAAAAGCCAGCTGTGCTCCCACAGCTTGTTGTATTCGCTCATTGTGATACTTTGAAGAAATATTAACCAAAAAAAGTGATGATCTATCCCATGGTCCTCTGTTATCTCAAGAAACACCCATTCGAAGTATCACAATGCTTTAACTGTAGCTGTTTCTTTCCGAGCAAGAGGTCAAATGACCACCTCACGACAGTTGTGTTGCTCCGAGTACTGTAGGGAAGCAGGCAGGCCCATGCCAAATACCATCTAAGAAACAAGAAAACAAAGAAGGTAAAATGCTTTGTCTGGTCTTCTCTCCTCCAAAGACAATGCAGTTTCTCCTATGTTTGATAATGGAAAAGGCCTACGTAGCAAAAGTTTTGTATTTGGCTTCTTCCCTTTTCATTCTTGTTTATCGCATTTTATTTCTTGAATTATAAATCTTGTTTTAGTCACATATTATCTCTGCTGGGATATATTCCCAGAAGCTTCCATTTTTCCAAATATAGCTAATTTTGACTTATGTAGACATATATACACAGCCGTGTACTCAGCTGGCATAAATCACCCTGGTTCTACTGAAGTTAATGAAGCCTCAGGGTGCTGATTTATTATTTCATAATAAAGCTTTGTACAGTGTTTTGCATCTAACATGCAGTTATTGGAGTGTATGATGCTTTCCTCCCTTTCTTCAAAATGTTCTTTCTTTCTTTTCCTAAGGCGTTGTGATCATGTTATCATCTATATACTTCACATTGGGTGACCTTGATTTTTCAGCAGTAAAAACATGGTTTATATCACGTTTGGCAGATTTCAATCTTCTGTCTGAACACCAGGTAAAACAAAAACAAACAAACAAAAAAAGAGAAATTGAAGACAAACATCATTTTGAGCTGTTAACACATACTTGTCTGCAAACACATGCCCACGCACAAAGCCCCCTGTGCAGAAGTATTTCAGAACATGTTCTGCAGAGCCAGAATTACTGATGTGTCTTTAACAGCAGAATTACATAAAATTAGAAGATCCTGTGTCATACCAAGCTGGTGGCCATCTCCTATCCCACCCACTCCATGTGGCATTTCTTCATAGGCCATTCCTTCACACCAGGGAAATGTCTGTGCACTTGTAGCCCAAACAACACCACTGTGATCAGAAAGCTTTTGACCTACCTTCAGGCATGTACTTTTTTAGATGGAGGTGTGCATTTCTGGGTCCCAATCAAGAGTAATTAGCGTAAGCAGGTATTGACACAAACCATCAGTGGTATGTTTATTTTGTGCATTTGCACATTTTTGTGAAGGAATAGCTTAGGTTGGCTTAGTGCTTTGCCAGCTTGGAGTCACAGTTCAGTCCTACTGCTTGAAGGTAGAGCAGCAGGATTTTCCTAAAATTCTTCATTTTTTTACCTAGCTAACATCCTGTTACATACAATACCATGTTTCATTTGTAGCAATTATGAAGTGAGACTTTTGTACAGTTTTGAATCACTTCCTAGCAGTTAGAATTCTTATGTCCCAATGTGGTTTCAATTTTTATCACTCTGACTGAGCCCGGTGCTTGGTGTGCAGTTCTTTCCCTACTCTGGCTGCTTCTCTTCACCCATCTAAAAACAAATTATCCTTAAAAGCTAATTGGTTTGTTGTTTTTCTGCAAGCAATTCACTGAATTTTAGTAATCTGTGACTGCAAGTAGATAGTTTCTGTGTTTTAAGTACAGGCATGGTTACAAACTTGATAGTTGGCCACAATTACTTGACTACTTAAGCAACATTAGTTCAGCAACCTTGCATTTACGGGCCTGGTTCTGATCAGAGAAACCTTTTAAAATGCTGCAAATACAAGATAGATCCATTTCCTGCTGTTTATTTTATGAACTGAAGAAACTCAGCATTTCATGGATTCAAGCTTTGTTGGTGCCAACAGCTCCTAACTGGATGAGAGGTCTGGTTCTGTGTCTGTGTAGTCTTTAATAAATAAAGGAAATTGGGATGAATTAAAAACACTTAGATGCTATTAAACGCATCTGAATTCAGGTGTTGAAGCTGTATTTTCTGTGGTGACGTGGTCATTTTGATACCCATTTACTACAGCAGATCAGTAATACTTAAATACTCCTGAGAGTTTTATGCAGTAACTATTTATTCTTTTTGCAGCAGTGCAGCAATGTTTATAAATTGCTCTAAGAGCCTTAGATGAAAGGACTTGTAAATGTAGAATACATTATTATGTCTAATTAATGCATTTCATAAACTACCTCTGTGACCTCCTCCCAATGTCCTTATCAAGGTGCTGCTGCCTGTGGAACTCTTTCCAGCTGCAGCTGGGGATTAATGTTAGACTAAGTGCAAATTTGAATAACCTGGTTATGAAAGGAAACAAACAGGCTGTTCACAGGTTTTTTATTTGTTCCTATGCACTTTTATGTATCCTGTAAACATTAATGAACAAACAAATGTTGTTCTTTGTGATTAATGCATTTGCTCGTTTTAGGCCATGATCCTGAACTTTTTCCTCCATCCCCTATTGCCTGTACTATTCACTCATTTTCCAGTTCAAACAATTCTTCAATTAATGCTTCTGCATCTTTATTTTTTCTTTAACTAACCAAAGAGCGTTGGACTAATGCCAAAGAAGCTATTATCATTTAAGAAATAGGAAAATCATATTTATTTGCTATAAAGCAGAGCAGACCATCTTAAAATTAAATGATTAAGTAAAATCAATTAAAAAAAAAATGCCACAGGATCCAGGATTGATCGGTTACAGCTCTAAAAACACTGTCTTCATCAAAACATATTTTTTCTTTAAAGAAAAAAAAATCTAGAGGGTAAGATTATCCCTTATTTGATGTAAAAGAAAATAGTTCACCGTAATCAGTTTTCTTCATCTCACTAATGAATAAGTCAAATTCATTTCAGGGACAGATTAGACTCTCTCTCATAATGCATCGTGCTCTGGGATGCTATTAATGTTTTGTGCCGCACATACGGTGTTCATTTTGAGCTACCTATACACTGCTCCCAGCACTTTAAATGATTACATACTAGGTATGTGTTTATATATAGCATGTAATCATCTCAAATGCTAGGATTGCAATATGAATAGGTAATAAGAAACAAACTTTACTTTTGATTACATAGGCCTGTGATTAATTGTTTGAACTTTGGTAAATGAAAAAGCCCTAATTAGTTTTAAAAAATCCTGAAAATGGGCTGTTATTATTTAAGTTTAATATATAGTTCATGGGGTTTGTGTGCAGCATTCAGCACTTTGTGGGGAGAAAGGGTTGTTTCATTTTTTATTCAATTTGATTTATTACTTTATTCATTGATTTCCCATAATGATGTTTGTGCTTATATACTGCCTTTCATCTGAGGTTCTTAAAGTGCTTTACAAACTTCAATATGTTTTTCTCACCACTTTTGTTTACATTGTCCTTCTAATGAAACTATCCTAGACTAGCTGTATATAAATTGCACTGAGGTAACAAGAAGTAGAAGAGAAAACATGCCCCAGAAAAAAAAAAAAGAAAAAAGAAAAAAAAAAGAAAAAAACAAAACAAAACAAAAAAAAAAAAAAACAGCGCTCACTCTCTCAGACACTAGTCTAATCTGTTCTCAGCAATTTCCCGTTGCAGAGGTTGTCTGGGCAGAGCACAGGATCTGTTCTCACACCGGACAGCCTGTACTGTCAGGAACTTTTTCTTGATGTCTAAAATTGGTTGCTGCGGGTCGAACTTGTTATTTCATGTCTCATTCCCTTGGACATGGAGAAAAATTATTCCCCCCATCTTTGTGATGCTCTCCTAATGAATTTGAAGGCAATTATTATATAGCACCTTTATCTTCTTTTCTCTTTAGATGAAATAGAACCAGCTCATTAACTCTTCGCTAGTACAGTCATCCTCATTGCCTTACTCTGGCTGTTCTCCAGTCTCATTCTCCATGAAGCATAGTGTTGAAAATGGGCATAGGATTTCAGCAGGATGTCTTTGCTGATCCTGCGGCCTGTGTTTCTTTTTGTTCCTCTTGCATTTCACTCAGGAGTTGACAGCCTCCCACTGGTGATGTTAAGACTCCAGATCCTCCTGCAGAGCTGCCACCCAACTGCCCTGAAGCTGTACAGCTGGTTATTGCTGCACAAATTCAGTGCCTCATATTTGTCTTTATTTAATTCCACTCTACTTTTAGGCCACTTATCTAAATTATCAAGTTCTTGGGATTTTTCTTTTTTTTTTTTTTTTTTTTTTTTTACTTATTTTTGCAACAAGCCTGAAGCTGCCTAGGCTGGTATTGTCTGCACATTTAATAAGCATAGGGTTTGTTTCATTATCCAAGTTATTGATGAAGATGTTGAGAATTGCTGCAACCAGAACACACATAATCCTGGAGATTTTGGCAGTAAATCATTAATAACCTCTACGCTAATAATACAGTTTTCCACACAGTCTTGCACCAATCTGAGGGCACTTTATAGTCATACTTTTTCCAGTGAAGCTGTCATGTTACACTTACAAAGGTAAAACGTACAAAAAAAGTACAGAAGTACATGACACTGACTACTTCTCCTGCAGTCACTCTATGCTTTCACAGCAAAAAAAGTTGATTTAAAACTCAGATAATTTTCTTTTGATGAATCCTTATTGCCTCACCACTTCTTGTGTTGGTTAGTTTAGTTGGCTGGGTTTTGGTTTGGTTGGTTTCTTTTCCTCCTTACAAATGATCGATTGGGTTGTTTCTTCAGTCGTGTTTGTTTGTTTTTGTTTGTTTGTTTTTCTGGGAAGGGTGGCTGGTCTTTCATTCCTCTGATCCTCCTGGGTTTTTTTGTTTTGTTTTGTTGTTTTTAATATTTTTAAAGATAAGGACTGCATTTTCCCTTCTCCAGGCTCTGTAAATCCTCTACATTTCCTCAAAGATAGCCTTTAATAGCATCATTTGATTTCTCTCATTCCTGGCCTCCTAATTAGGAGAGACCAAGTCCATACAATTTCAAAACCTGAACTTGTTCTCTCTGATGAGTCCTTCCCCAGCTGTAGCCCTAAATCTTGATTTTTTGCCACTAGTAATGTGCTGTTGGTTTTCCTACTGAGATTTGAACTCTGATCCAGAAGAAAATAAAGAAGGTAAAAAGCATTTTGGTTTTCTCAGTTACTTATCAATAAAATTGCTATCGAAAACAATAGATCAGCATTCTCCAGGGTTGATACTATCTATATTTCCTCCTGGTGTCTTATTTTGTGCTTTAATGAAAATGCTGATTACTACAATAACTAGGATGAACTCCTGCAGAATCCCCCTTGATACATCATTCTAGTTTTCTCTTACATTGTACACTATTTCATTGTTAAACCACTCTTAGCAGCATAGAGGGCTATTTGTAAGACAAAAACAGAATGTTGTGCGTCTTCGTGTTGCTTCCATTTCTTGTAGAAGATTGCTACAGAAATAAAGATTTGACTGGAGTCCAAAGCATTTCCATAAATGGTTCTTTAAGCAGAGGCTCTCACCACTTTCATTGTTTGACATTTAACAGATTTCACTTATAACGTATATGGCAGGGATATAACACTTGACATCACGGGAGTTCAAAGCATTTTCCACATTGAACTTTTTAATAAGGCAAAAGTAGGTAAAGTGACTTTCCTAAGGTCACCCAGCAAGTTACTGGCTGAGCCAAGAACACAGTCCAGAACTCCTGAGTCCCAGGCCAGAGTTCCATCATTATGCCATTCAGCCTGCCATATTATTAATGTTCGGCCTAAATATATTCTTGCAGCAATTGATTTAATGCCATTAGTTTCAGACAGCTAATCCAAGGCTCCGTTAGTTATCCAACTTCCAGGGACTTACTGGAACAAAAGACTTCGGGACTAATCCAGAAAATAACTTTATAACCTTTTCAGGAAGCCTAGGTACTTTCTCTCTCTCTCCCCCCCATCCCCAGTTGAAAAGTTATTTCAAAAAGGAAATAACCATCCACTTCTAAATCCAGTGAAAATCCAGGAAAAGTTACATGCATGCTTGTGCTCATGCCCACATGTTTTTCCATGTTTCACTGTCAGGCTATAAACTGCTATAAAGACATACGATAGTAATTAAGTAATAATAGTCAAGATAATGACCATGATACATGAAAAGAGAATGAATTAATGAAGTCATTGGGGTCTTAAAGAGATAATTGAGGTGAGTGGAATCGGAGGCTGCAGAGAGCCTGCATTCATCCAGCATCTCATCTGTACAAAAACAGATAAAAAGGTTCTGTGTGAATCACAGCCCTAAACTACATTAGAAGAACAACAACAAAAGAAAGTATTTTCACATGAAGATACAAAAAGGACGTAGGAGTGCCTAACTCCTTTGGGAATGCCTAAAAGGGTGCAGTTCAAAGACCTCTGAAGATGGCACAGAAGTAGGAGAGACCCAAGTTGTTAATCGTTTGCATGAGAATACAGAGCAATCCAGACAGTTAGAAAAAGATGTGCTAAGACAAAGATCAAGAAAAGCTACAGAAATGTTCATATCAAATAAGTCACAGTCTGTGCTTTTTGCTTTCATAATCCATCATGTTGAACTAGGTGCAAGAGATGAAAATGAATACCCTCTCCAATCTAGTATTTCAGGTCTGTATATAAATTTCTCTCTCATCCAGATTTCTCCATGGCATATCTTCAAATTGCCATAGCTTTCAGAAAGCTTTCTTTATTTCTGTGTACTCCTGGACTGTATATCAAATAAAAGAATATTCTCTTCTTTCCGTTTACATCCTTTTTTTGCTTTTTTTTTTTTTTTTTTTTTTTTTTTTTTTTTTTTACAGATAGCCTTGCTGGTAGTAGTCTTCAAATCAGACCTTACTCTTTATGGTGCTTTTTAATAGTCAGTGTCTAACATGCCAATTACTAGCTTTTAAAATTGAGAATAACCTTTTTATTAGCTTTGGTCCAATATGAATGTCATTGCTCTTTGTAGCAAATCTAGTAATATAATGCCTTCTGTTTTCCAGAGATTAATATCTAAGAAGAATGCTTTGTGCTTCAAATACTTTATCCTTTACAGAGATATAAAATATGGAGCAATAAAATATTAAATCAATTATTTAAAAGAGAAGAATTAAAAACTGCAGTCATATAGAATGGAAACATAATACTTTATCAGTTCTAAGCAGAAATAGCCCAGAATAAAAGAAAGATTCAAAATTTATCCTACCAAATCTTCAGCACATCAGTACCAGTTTTTTTCAGGAATATAGACAGACTGAACATCTGGATTTTCCTTTGTGTTCAGATTCAGTGTCCACCAAGCATTAATGTATCTTGAGTGGTTTTTTGTTTGTTTGGTTTTGTTGTGTTTTTTTCCAGAAGGATCCCCTAATCTCACCCAAAGCTTTTGTACATATATAAAACGAAAAAATATTTTGTGCTTATATATTTCTCCTTTTTGTATGCTCTTGTGATGTCAGCCAGGTAAAGGATAAAAGAAAGCCCTAGTCCCAGTTCTGCAAACATTCAGATTTTTAATATTGCCACAATTATTTAAAAAAATGTTAAACAAAATAAAATTTAAAGTGTTGCTGCTCATTTGATTTTTCACAAATATAAATAGCAAAAAATAATATATACAAGTGATCATTTATCCCATTTTGATCAACCGCTTAGTTGAAGCTTTCTCTTCAGGGACTAAAATACTTTCTACCCAGTTTACTCCCACACCTGACATCCTTTTCTTTCATTATCTCCTTTCCTGTGAAAAAAAAGCTTGAGGAAAGAACCATTTTCTTTGTGAGCTGAACTCAGCAATGAACCCATTATTCTAGCATTTTGTAGTTCTGTACTGATTGCTAGGTTGCCTACCTAAAGAATATGTTTTAAGAAAACTATTTATAATTTCAAATAGTAATTGCAGCACTTAAAACTTCTTGAAGTATGAAACATAGATCTGTCTAAATAGCTACATGTAGTTACCTAAGTAGTAACTTTTTTCATTTGACCATTAACTCATTGATCTAAGTAATACTAATTTCCTGTGAGTTAAATTTTGAAGCCTGCCTTGACCTCTGCACATTATATCTTTTTTTTTGTTTGTTTGTTTTTTCCCTTCCAAACCCACTTTGAATCGCCAGCCTATTATTTTCTCGTAGTTCAGCAGAAATAAAAGTGGCTAGTATTATGAAGCTGGAATAAGTAAGCAACAAAAATTTTCATGTTCAAATTATATGGGACGTGTAGATGTTGATCCAGTGATGGCGAGCTTAAATAGTTAGCCAAAATTCTTACCATAAATAAGATATCTTCAAGAGTGTACTAGTTACTTAAAAAAAAAAAAAAAAAAAAAAAAAGATTTTTAAAAATACCTTTGAGGAATGAATGGACACTAACAAAAATGAAAATACATGGTATTTTATACATTAAAAGAATCAAAGCAACCGATCTAATTACAACAATTAATTCTGGGATACTTCCAATGACAGTTGCCTTTTAGGCAGCAGACCTCTCAAACAGAACCTGCTGCTAAAGGCACCATCTTCTTCATGCAATTGCATGCAAAGGTTTCGATACAGAAGTGTGATGGGTACACACACTGCTCCTCTATTTCACATAAGTCTTACTCAGGCTTGTGAGCCATAGCAGGCCATGTTATTGCTCCTTGAACTGGACAGCTCGTTAGCAACAGGGCCCCAGGCACAGCTTATTCCCCATGAAATCTCTCATGGGAAATAATGATGGAATCTGATCTTGACTACAAATCAATCATTTTATCTAAAATATGGCACCTTACTACCTTATCTAAGAAATATGGCACCTCATCTCTTTCCATAATCAAAGGAAAAGTCATCTTGACACCATTGCTATGTTATCTACAAAGTGTGGTGAAGCCTGACCTCTTACCTGACTCCCTTTAACACCTGTTACTTATATGATTGAGGCTTTGGTTGATGAGGCCTCCCCTCCGACAGCGTCCAGGCCCTGTGGACTAGCTAATTGACAAGAACACAATTAAGTGCTAAGGGGAGAGGGACTGTGCAACCTGATTCCTAAACAAGTTGGCAGAGACCTCAATTCCAAAAGACCAAATGACCATGGCCTCACAATCCTATCAAGAGCTATCTGACAAAGCTCCTCTTGTATTCAAGACGACAAAAATACCATGTACGTGTCTTCAGCACTTACCAGGAGACAGCAGAATCTCATGAAATGAAATTCAGTAAAGTTTCCATAGGAAACTCGGAATAGCTCTGCATCCAGATCTCATTAGAGTTTATTGCAAAATTCCTGCCAATTTAAACACAAACAGAACGAGACCTAAGTTCTGCCTCAACAGATTCCTGTTTATTTAAGTTTTCTTCTGTGGAATGAGTTATCTAGAGCTGATTAAAATATGTTCAGCTTTGACTGTAACCTTATTTGCTGTTTAAAAAAAAAATATACGGTACGAGGTGACATTTATGAGGCCAAGCGTTGGTGCCATGATCAGATTTGTGCAGGGGGTTCTGCTTCCCACGCACAGTGTTTTGATGGACAAGATTGTAAGTTCCTGTTGTTGGATTTCATTGTTTCAAAACGCTCAGTGGATAGATAGAGTGCAATCATGTTTCAGGCTCTGAGTTAACCTTCTATAAAAATTTTGCAGAAAGTAATTTCTTGCTTATCTTAGGAAAATCCTAGTATAATGGACTATTGCAGTGAGATTCATTACATCTGAATAAAAAAAAAATCACTTATTCAAAGAGATAATTTAAGAATTACAACATAGAACTGAAGAATACTTTATCCCTTCCAAGCAAAAATAGCCCTGAACATCAACAACAAAATTAGATTTCATCCTACCAAATTATCAGTATATTGATACCAGATTTTTATAGGGATATAGACAGATTAAACATTGAAGTTTCCTATATATTCTGATTCAGTGTCCAACAAGCAGGATGCATTGTATCATGTGAAAATATTAGAGTCCCTGAAGAATAACTAAGGCTTTAAAATGGTATATCTCAAAGATGGAATGTTTAGAAAAACAGCAGATTTAATTAAAAATTTCTCAGTGTTTTCTACAAAGAGCACTGTAGTTATCTAGGTACCCAAACTGAGGTTTATTTTATGTAAATAAAGTATGTGTATATAAAGTATATACAAATAAACTTTAAATATAATTTTAAACATACCTCTTCATGACAAAGCAGAAAATAAAAGACCCTGACTCACATTTACATTGCAGACCAGGTTTACATGCAAATTTCTCAAGTTATTCACAGGAGATTTTTTATCTGTAGGCAGAAAGCAAACACCTCTCAATGCAAATCTCATGTGATTGATAACTTAGTGTCATAACTCAAGCTCTGAATCTTCAGTAAATTGCTCATCCCACATATAATATGTTACTGTGTCTATCTCCCATGCAACAGGTTTGAATCTACTGCTGCTCATTTGATGTCAGACTGTTTATCACCATCGTGGTCTCAAATCACAGGAGCAGTCAAACATCTGCTTCACACACTCAGCCACCAGGTCTGAGATGTGAGTACTTGAAGGAAACCATTATAAATCTCCCACAGAGTGACTGGCAGTATTTTATCACCAACCACCAGTCACTGATCATGTTGCAGCTGTCCACAGTCCTTCAAAGCCCTAAACCTCTCACTCTCTCTTGTTGGTCTCCTGTTGGCCCATCAGCAGCCAGTCTTATACCATCACCTCCTAGTTCAGCTACAGGTGACTCCACACAAGCAGTGGTTATGCCCCATCCAAGAAAAAGATAAAAATGCTAGGAATCCTACTTTTTCCTTCCTAAAACTACATAGTATCTACTAACTTTGTTAATGTTTCCTGGTTTTCTGAGTCAGATTCCAGTAAAAGCACAAAATGCAATGTCATTATTTTTCACCTCCAATAATGAGAAGCAAAAGGGAGGAAAGGTCACTTGTGGCCTTTTTGGTCAATTCAGGAATGGGGATTGAAACTTAGAAAGATAGCTGCACTTCCTTGCACACTGAAGTATACTACCTGCACTAATTTTTTATTATAGAGCAGTGTGCTCTTTTGTACCTGCTTTACACCTCTTAGTCCTCAGCTGCTGTCTTCCTGAAGCCAAACTTAAACCTCATGGTTTTAACCGTTCTCAGACAAGCTTATTTTACCTCTCACATGAATAAAATCCATGATTTCACCCACCAAGACTGACACTCATACAAAAGAAAATATGGAAAAACTAAGTATATACTAACCTAGGCTGAAAATAGATAGCTATGAAGATGCAAAAGCTTTTTGTGGCACAGCTGCGGTTGGATGTTTTCCCTTTGCATCAGTCATGCTGCCTCTCTGTGCTGACATACCTATAAGAAGTTGCATAAGAGTTTTTTTCAACTGTTCTGTGCCAATGGAAAATTTGTATTATATCAGGTTCATTCCCCACCTTTGCTGAGGTTAGAACCAGTTCACACTAATAGGAAGCATTTGTGTTATGCTACAGAAACGAGTCAAAACTAAAAAAGATAATTTACGGGGAAAGATGAATTGCTTAACATAGGTGTAAGCTCTGAGTAAAGCTAAGCCAAATGAATATAGAGGTAAAAGCAGAGAAATGCCACAAAGTGTGTGTTGTTTTTTTTTGTTTGTTTTTAACCAAAAAAATTTCTATGGATCAAACTTCTGAAATTGCCCTGAGAGAACTTATTATGTCTTCTGAATACTTTTTTTCCCCCTCCAAATAACCTCTCAAATAGCAAGTCACCACCAATCTATAGATCTCTACACTCCGTCAATCAGGGACTGTGTTGTATGAACATGAATTGTTTATTTCTACAAAGCTGAAAGTTGGTAGCATCAGCATTTTGAGCTCTATTCATGAAAGGAAAATGATAATGACAAACTCTTTATGGAAATATCTAAAGAAACACTGAAAAGAAAAAACTGATGCTAGCTTTCTCTTTTGAAACTGGCATTTATAAATGCCATACATCTTTTCAGCAATTGAAAACGTAATGATAGTAGAAAGTCTCCTTTATAAATTACCACAGCATTTTTTTCTACTGGAACATCGTTATCAGATAAAGCTGCAGAAATGTTATGATTATACCAGTTCGCACAGCTTTACCATCTTTCCCCAAAAAATAACTCTATCATCATAGTTATCTTTGGCCAAACACAGTGAAAGGACAAGCGCATGACAGGAGGTCAAAATGATGGCATTTGATGGTATTTCAGGTATGTTTGCTGTAACAGCCAACTGGGTGGCAGTTGTTTGTTTAGATGAACTTTCACAAAATACACACTTTAATACTAAATCAAGAGCCTGTAACTCTGTGAGAGAAATTTTAATTCAAGGCAAGTAGACTTTCTTAAAAAGGAAAAAACTTTTAAAATTTTGCATATTATTGCTACACTCTTACACTCTTTATTGGCAGCTTTTGATAGCCCAAAACCCACCTTGTTGAACAGAATTGGTTTGTTCTTAAAACCAGCTGTCACACACAGGTAATGAAACAACTCATGCTTTTTCTAGCACAGCAGAAGTTTCGTGTGGGGCATCATGACAAGTTTAACATTAGGAATTGATCTAGTTTGAAGAGAAGACAAGAGGACAAAAGATAACAATAAATACTTAAATAAGTTAGATCCCATTGATACATAGATTCATGTATCAATGGAGGCAACTTCCTGAGGACTTTCAAAGAGATTTCATAACACTAGCTGGAGCTTCAAAGTGTCTTCAAATGCTTTGTTTCTACAAACAAATACATCCCTGATGGAGTGTGTCCTCAGGTAAACACCACACTATTTTAACAGTAAAAAGTACCAGCCAAAAAGAGTCTTCGAATTAATATTCTCCAGTAACAGCTTAAAAAATCGTTTCACGTCAGAAGGACAAATATTTTACTATCATAGGTGTTTTTACAGAGAAGTTCAGGCCTGGCCTCACTACCTGGAAATGTAATGTACATTTGCAAACTAAGTTATGAAAGCAAAATTCAGTAATTGCATCTCCAAGTGCCTGATTTGCTCTTTTATATTTAGAATCAAACTAAGATTTGTAAAGATAAGTGCAAAACTGCAGGTGAAATATTAGCTCACATGAGGAAAGTCATTCTTCTGAATATTTACTGCTTATGCGACACGCATGTCCAAGGGTTTAGTCTCCAAACAACATGCCATCTTCTGTATAATCGCTATTATTACTGAATTCTCTGTTCATAACGAAGTATGTAGCATTGTGAGAGATTGGAGGTCTTAATTTGTTTACACCTTTGTGGTTAAACAATAGATTAGAGCATGCAAGGTTCTGGCATTTATCATTTTTGGTGAAACAGAAAGGTTTATAAAGGTTTGCTATGTGCAGCGAATTAAAATGCCAGGTCTCTGTTATAATAAGGGTGCATTGTGCACAGCACTGAAAGTTTACACAAAGTACAAAAATAAGCGAGTAAATGGTTGCATTCTTGACCTTTTCACTGACTTCTACTATTCTAATTTACTATTCTCATCTATGCTATTGTTAGAGAAATCATTTACTGAAAATTCATTTCATAGTTAAGTCTAAAACGCTTAAGAAAGGAAGTAATTCTTTCCACTCTATTTTGAAAGACAACAATTTAACATGCTGTGTGAACTGCCTGAACTTAAAGATATTTAGCTTGCCTTTCAAAAAAAGATTGTGACAAAACTGCCTTAGCGTATCCCACCGTTTAATCAAAGTTGTAATAGTCATGAAATGAGATATTCCCAGCCCATTTTTACTTATTGTATCTGGTATAAAATGCATCAGTCAGCCATCACAGGAGAATTGGATTCAATTTCCTATTTGTCTGCAACATCAAACCTTCTGGCAATGCAAGTAAAAACACGACATCAAAATTGTGGTTCAAGCTTCAGAACGCAGAACAATGCTGTGAAATAATGGACATCTTTAAGCTTCGAAGAGTTCCCAAATTAGTTGCATACTGTAAAGAAGTATTAATGGTACAGGCCACTCTAAAAGCAGAGCACCTGTGCTTTTTATCACTGTGATTTGACATCATATATTTGCATATCCATGAAATGTATCACCTAAGACATACTACTGCAATTTGAACTGCAGTTCAACTCTTTATGAGAACACGGTAAAAATTGTTTACCTTTCTACAGATTTATTTCTACCTCCAGTCATTTTTACTATTTTACATAGTCAAATATCTTGGTTTTTTTGTTTGTTTGTTTGTTTTGTTTTTTTTTTTTGTTTGTTTGTTTGTTTGTTTTTTGTTTGTTTTTTTTTAACTCTTACAAGTACAGCAACCGTATAGCAAAGTGTGTGACCAGGTTGCTTGTCTCCGTAGTCATCAAACCTTTTTATCATGAACAGAATAATGACATTATTAGCCATGTTATATCATTAATGATGAATGATGCAAAAGGAGAGAACGATTCAGTTGAGCTCTTAGATCTCCATTTGAATGTTCATGAGGAAAGCAAACAATTCTGTGAATTTTATAGATTCATATCTATATAAAATATGGAACTCAGACATACAAACATATGTCTTCTTCACAGCTAGGACACCAAAACACTACAAATCCATTTATCATCATCCTCCAAGCAAAAGAAAAGCTTCCTATGAATGTTGTCATCTGACCTTTTCTGAAAAGGTCATCGAAAGGGCATCGATCCCTCATTGGGTTTCGATTACACACACTTTTGAACTGAGGATCTTTACATTTACTGCTCTCATTTATCACAGAACGTTGATTACAGGAAACATCCAAGATCTGACATTTCAAAGGTCAGTTTGCAATTTTTAAAAATTTCCCTCCATTACTCATTTGAGTGCGTGCCCTGCTCCTCAAGAAATCCACTGGAATCACAAGTTTACTTCATCTAAGTAATTTATATCAGAAACTCAGATTTGAGTGGAATTAAGAAATACTGGATACTAAAACAAAAGGCAAGGCATTGTGGAGAACTCTTTGCTCAATATAAATGTCTTCAAGTTTATATATAAATAATTATATTTATATGGCTTCGGTTGGTTATCGCTTGTTTTCAAACACTAATTGCACTCTAGATAAAGGGATGACACCAAATTTGAAAACAAGTGGTGCGTATAGACTTAATTTGCGTTACAACATTGCAGGGCACAGTGTCAGTAGCGTTACATTTCCCTGGTTTGCTTTAGTTCAAGTTCATGCTTAGGCAACACAGCAAACATGTCCAATCAGCTCCTGCATTGTTTCAATATTTCAGTGAAATACATTCTCTTCTTAAATGCTGATACTCACATACATCCTAGCCATTTGAACTGTAATAAATGGCATGGATTACACAGGAAAACATTAAGAATTTATCCAAAGTTCTAGTATGATGTTCTGTTGCAATAATAAAATCATAGTTCTATCTATCTATCTATCCATAGTTCTAGCTATCCATCATAGATTTGATAGTTCTAAGCATTAATGTGATGCTCAATGCATTAGGAGAGGAAAACAGTCATCTGTGGTTTGTTTTTTTTTGTTTTGGTTTGTTTTTTTTTTTTGTTTGTTTGTTTTTTTTTTTTTTTTAAGATGAGGCGATGCTACTTGCTTTCTAGGATTTTTATACAAAGGTTTCACTAAGCAAGCTTGGATTTTATGGGTGTACAACTTCATATAAACACAGCTACTGTGATAACCTACAATATTTTGGATGGATATTGCCCTGTGAATGACCATTTCTGTGCTTAACAACTACTTACTTGCACAAGACAAATAGGTAAGTCCATTTGCAAGCTCACCTCCGGGTTTCCAATTTCCCCCTCTGCTGTCCTACCTGCCCTGGGATTTTGCCACAAAATTGTTGTCCTCATAATTATCTGTGGACACCTAATTCCAAGAGAAGGCAGGTCCCTCGCTCAGCTCACACAGGTGAGCCCTGCAGGGCCGGGGACTTCAGTGGCCCTGTTTGTATATGCTCTTCCACATAAATAGCCCAGACTAAACCCGGTGAGCTCAGCCGACCTGCATTTATATGCATCTCAGCAGCGATCAACACAGTAGAAGAAAAGGTATAGGAGTGGACTAGGAATACACTGTTCTTATGGTTTGATAGTAAAAAAACATGAAACCTAAGAAGTCGTCTCACAAAATTGTGTTTAGGACTCCTAAAGCTTACATTTGGTGCACCTTTTCACAGGTCGAGTTGACCTGAGACATTACATTTTGGCCTTATTTGCAGCACACAATTATACACTGAGGTATATTTTGACAGAAACTGCACCAGATATCAGGGCTTCACATAATGCAGTGTTGCAGAGTGATGATGCACTTCATTTAGAAAAGCTGAATAAATACCAGATAAAAATCGATCTTATAACTCTGGTTATTGCCCCAGGACTGCAATAACATATGCCCTTTTCCCTTTGGAATATTTGTTCAGTGCACTTCAAAATGCATACCAGATATTTTCAGGGGCGACGTTATGACTTCTTGCGTAGAAAACAATTTCTATACCAGCACCTCATACCGGCTGCCACTCCAGAAAGCCATTTTTATTTGATCGCAAAGCACAGCTTAAGTCCAGTATTATTAAAATCTCTCAGCTGTTTTAACGTTATAAAAGATTGGAAGAACCATGAAGTGCCGTGACCAAAACTTGCAGAAAAGGTTGCTTCTGAACATGCAGACTTGCAGATGCAGGATCAGACCTCTGATATGCCCAGGTAATTTGTCTACTACCAGGCACCAGAGAAATCTCGCTCCAATAGTAAATTTCTACACATGAAGGATCAAAACATAAGAAAAAAATTCACGTGTTCTATTCTCACCACCCAGACTTTGACTTGTGGTTTCTGGATACAGCCCGTCAGATGTCTGCTCTTATTTGAATGAAGAACTGAAAGGGTCCCTCCGGGCCTACACATGTGGGAAATGAAAAAACACTTTTAAATTACTTCCTTCTCCATCACTTCCATTCCCTGCACTGATTATGGATTTTCCTGCTTCACAATGCAAATAAAGAAGGGAGATTTCAAAACCACAGCTGGTAGGATATCGTACTCCATTTCATCAGTCTTTTTAATACAGATTAATAACATTCTCTCTTGTTTTTGATAGGATGATCATGCTTCCTTGTCTGACATGAGAAGCACTTTTTCTAGCCTAAATTCAGAGTGGTGCTTTATGATCATCCAGGAAGATGCATTGGGAGTTCTCTTATTTCCCTGTGTTTAATAGATGTATGCTGAGTGTAGAGGAACATCTAGGGGAGACCACATACTACCCACTCCTCCTGTAAACTGTCACTGAGAGCTGGGGAACAGAAAAGCAGGCATTTCAGCTCATTTTCTAGTTTGCCATTTCACCCCTGGAGCTAACAGCTAATACCTACCCAGAGACCCTTAAAGCAGATAGAGAAGAAAACAGAGCACAGCCCACTGAAATCCCTAGGACCAAAGTGTGCAACAAAACATTTCCCAGCATAGGAATAAGGACCCCTTATTTTGTGTGGTTTCTATGAGAAGCCTGTGTGGCGCCACACACAGAGACATCAGGAGATTAGAAAAAATGAAAGAAACTCCATTTTCCACTTGAGAACATTTTATCTAGAGATTATCGTAGATGTACTTTTTTTTCTTCAATCCTCATTTAGAACTGTTTAGAATCAAAGAACAGTTGAGGTTGGCAGGAACCTCTGGAGGTCATTTGGTCCAGCCCCCTGCTCAGGCAGGGATAGCTGGAGCAGGATGCCCAAATGTACATCCTGGTGGCTTTTGATGATCTCCAAGGGGGATGACTCTACAGCCTCTCCAGGAAACCTCAAATGTTCGAGCCCTTGGTCACCTGCACAGTAAGGGATTGTTTCCTGATGTTTAGACAGAATCCCCTGTGTTCCAGTTTGCACCCACTGCCTCTTGTCCAGACACTGGGTGAGGGTTTAGGATCTTGTAGTGGTTGCAGTATTGCTTTGTTTGCTGTTCATTTCAGATACATAATTCATAGTTAAGCAAACACTAACAAGCTATACCTTAGTTAGAGGATTCATTTAGACCATGTATCTATTCACAGCATTACAGCTCTTAATTACACATTAGACCAAATAGTCTGGATTTACTCGCAGCACCTTGATACTCCATAAAAAGTTAACTTTAGAATTGAATGGGGCAGCCACATTTTGCCTGAATTCATTTGCCGTATTAAATGTAATTGAGCAACAGAAACATTTCCTACACCTAATATTCGAAGTAGAATTACAAATGCAAACTACCTAAAATGACTGTTTGATATTCACTGCAATAGTATAATGCAATTCTTTTTAAGTCTCTTAACTCTGTCCACTTCATAAAGTGAATTAATTTGTGCTGTAGATACATCAACCATCCTCCATTACATGCTACATGAAAACTGTTGTTGTTAGCCAAGTAACTTTTTTCCTCTTCTTGAAGTGTATTTATGTACTGAACTGGCTTTAAGGTGTTTTCATTAGCATGTTTGATAGGTCCTTGCTTTGATCTCAAATATCTACAGCACAAGGACTTCTTTGGAACACCATGCCTCAAAAGATGTATTGTAGACTAAAGCAGAATAGACACTTACACATCAGCTACAAAGGAAAGAAAGAAAAGCATGCAACGTTATAAAAGGATGAAGTGCTCCAAAAATATAATGCTGTGCAGCTTAGCTATTTGATCTGCCTGTTCTCTTTTGTACAGTTCCATTTCACCATTATTACAATTAATTCAGTTAGGACACTTTTAAAGCCACACAGGTGCTTTTAAGATGTGCACATATAAGACCCAGCCAACTAAAGATGGAACAAAAATCCCAGTCCTCCAAACAGAAAGTAGGTCTCAACTGAAGTACAAGTCACTACCAGTTTTTTAAACCCCAGACCTCAGTTCTGCTAAACAGTGGATTACCTCCATCTGGAAAAAATTTCTGAAAGTCAGATTTACCTCTATTTCTGTCTACCATAGGCTCATGCTGTGAAACTGGCTACACTGAAAAATGTCTGCACAAAAAAAAATCACCTTTTCCTATTCAATGAGCGTCCTGATTTCTCTATTTAGAACATAATTTCTGATAAAATAGCTCTTATAAGTTATTTTCAAAAAGCAGTACACACCACTGGCATATCATTGAGAATAAAGGACTGGACAAACCCTGGGAAACTTTTTTACTTTTTCCTGTTTAAAACCATTATTGGCATAATAAAGTCTTAGGTTTAAAGCATATGTTTAGATGTAGACATTTCAGTAAGCTTTTTTAACAATCCTTGATGGGACAAAGTTGTCAGGGAACCTTCATTCCCTGCTACATTCTCAGAGAATTTGGCCTAATATTATCACAAAGAAGAATTTAGCATGAACTACTTATTAAAAAAGTTTGCCAGCAGTGACTTTTTATAATCCCTTCAACTATCTTCCTTTTACAATGGACTTGGTTTAAAACAGCACAAACAAATTTGCCTTATTAGAGAAGGAAAAGTTATTTATAAAATTCCTCCTTGCCATAAATGAAGTCCTCACAAGAACTTTTGCTCTATGATCAGAAATGAGATGCTTAAAATCAATTCTTCATAACCAAAATGCTGTAATTCAATTTTCTAATTGCATTTATGCAGTGCTTCAGGGCATGACACGTGTATGCAAGAGTTATATTCAGCAAAAACTCCACATGCCACTTGGGTTTAGTTCAAAACTATTTTTAATTTAAGAATAGGAACTTTCTGCCTTGGTTCAATATTTCTTGTTAGAATAAGCGTTTCTGTGGCAGAGACCCACCACCGCTGCTCTATAAACAATACCGAACTTACATGTGTAACAGAACTTGCCAGCTATCAGTTTAGCCAAGATGTTAGCACAGTTTGTACCAGTGAGCACTGAGTGCCAGCACTAGATAAGGCACTTAAGAGATTATTGTGGAGGATAGTCTTTTACAATGCTGAAAGTAGACATTAAAAGAGCGAGCATATCTTTCAAATTCAACTGCTGTGTAACTACGCTTTATCTGTTGTGCCCTCTCCTTACGCATTTTTCTTTTCGCAGCTTTTCATCTTGTACAACAGACAGAAAAAGCTTTGAAAAAAAGATTCAAGCTGAGGACAAAGCTGGCTAAGCTTTGAAAGATGAGAAAATTGTGGTTTGCTGGGCGGGTAATTCTGAAATTGTCTTTAATGGATCTGTGATTTTAGAATTGAAGTACTTAAGTCTTCAGAAGTGCCAATGGACTTAACTTGAACTTCAAGGTGGGGTTTGAATCTATGCTGGAAGTTTTTTGAGAACAGAATCTGGATTAATAAAAAGCAGGAGGGCAGGCAAATGCTGTCAGGATTGCTTTTTTTGGTGTTATTTGGGAAAATATTCCTTCCGTAAATTCAAGTTCCAGGCACTAGTTGTCCAAGTGTTCATTCAGCTGCCTAGTGCTCGCTATGACTCAATTTCCAACATCTATATCAAGAAAATCACCAAGAAAGCATTTACTTCCAACAGGCTAGGAAGAGTTTCATAAACAACATACCCTATTTCAGAAGGCTACAAAAATAAAGCCTGATTGCATATATCAACAGGATTGCTTACAAGCTTGATAATTTTCGTGTTGCACTTAGAGTCTTTGTTAAGAAAGAGGACAAAAAAAAAAAAAAAAAAAAAAAAAAAAAAAAACAGCTCCAACCACAGTTACATGGCTATGCAATACTATATTACTGGCTTGCAGACTGTGCTTCACAACTGAGTTGATACTGGTTTCATTTCTAAAGATGAGCTATGAAAAAGTGTTTAGCGGCAAGTTAATTTCAGTTATTCGCAAGCAACCTGCTACCATAAAGGAATAGCAGTAGATCTGGAGTCAGACATTGACTTAAATCGTCTGCTTTTTATGTATTTCATAGATAATTTTAGTTTTATTTCTTATATATATAGATGGAGAGCTGTGCTATTTCTTGCGGTTCAGCCTTGTTACATTCTTCCCTGAACATCGGAGTCTATACTCAGGTATCGAGAGCAAGGCATGCTGTGCACTTTCATCATAAGGCCATCTCTGATACAAGGTGTCTATATACTTTGGCTTTCAATTCCATTAAAGTTTATAATAAACAACCCTGTATAACATCCCCTCACAGTGGGAAGAAAATTACTAAGCTCCGCAGAGCAGTTTTCCGGAGATGGTGTGCGTACTTAAACCAGCTGTGCTGAGCAGAATGGCTAATACGTTTGCAGTTCTTGACCATTTCAAGGGTACTCGCAGGCTGCAGTAGCACTGTTTTCCATTTTCACTACAGTAATTGACACAAGAATAGACTCACGTCGTGCCACTTGCTGTTCTCACAGCCTTTGTCTGAAAAAATATAGACTCAAGAGTACAGGATCTCATTTGTTGGGCAATTGGCAGAAAAGCAGTGTACTTTAAGCTTTTCACGTATTCTACACTTTGATTGTCATCGGTTTTTTGTTGTTATTGTTTTTTCTTAAAGTTACCAAAGCTACAAAGGAAAGAGAAATGGCAATCAGAAGAAAATAAAAATTTCACATTATGAAATACCTTGTATATGAATGTAGTACAGTAATCATGACGACAAAGATTGCTGTGTTAGACAAAGGGGAAAATGAACACAAGTGTACTTCACATCTAAACTTCCTCCTTAATCTTCTTCCTTAGACATAGTCTCTTCACCAAAATAAAAACCCTTCTGTTATCAAGTAATGTTACTCTAAAACCAGTTTACATTTAATGCTCACTCTTTGTAAGCTGTGAGAACCAAGACAGGAAGAATGCACTCCGTTAACTTTATAAGTAGTAAAATCAAGAACAAGGTACAATCAACTAACATTCAAAACAGCTACCATATTTTTAAAGCAATTAATGCTACATTAATGCAAAATAAAATAATAGTTGAAATTTATTAATTTTGTTTTTGCCTGAATGAATGGAGCTCTTGAAGAGCAGAAGAAAGCAAGTTGCTCATGGACTGAGACCACGCCAGCAAGCTCTTGCCAAAACAAATGAGAGGTGTTCATTCACACAGAAGAGGAAATATGTGCATGGCCCTAGGACACTGCCACCGTCAGAAGCAGAGTTGAATGTGAGACTGATGGGACCAAATCTAGCAGTGTACATTAGCATTAGCCAAAAATAATTAATTGTCCATAGAACAGTCTGACTAACCACTTATGCATTTGTATTTTTAATTTATTACAGGAACTGTTGCTGACTGGCATGACACGTTTGCTCTTGTAGATTGCCAGGGTAGAAAAGAAATTTGCAATGCTCTGTGATTCACCCTCATACCTAAGTGGCTCATCAGGGTCTATAAGAAAGAGACCCCAAGCACCTATCTTACAGGAACAGACAAAAACCTGCACCACCATACCTGAAGTCCACAGAACCGGCTGCACCTCTCTTTACTTCTTTACCAATGTTTTTCTCTTACTGCAGATATTTGTTTTCTTTCTTCACTGGCTCTCAATAATCAAGAATAAGTGGTAGCCTCCAAATATTTGTTTTCAAGTAACTTTAAGGAAGAAAAAAAAAAAAAAAACAAACCACTGACGTTGTATGGACTAAGGCACTTAGAACTTTCTACAGTAATTTGCATTGAGTTTTCTGAATCTACTGTCTCATTTGATTGACTCATTGTTTCCCATCGGTTCCATCAGTGAAAATGATTTCCAATGTTTTCAGAAAAATACAGTGTCAGTAGAGCACAGTCAAACACAATGACTGAATTACTCTTGCACAATTCTTTTTGCCCTGCAAGAAGAGACATTGCAGTATCAATTAAGTTCAGCAAACATTTCATTTAAAGTAAAGAAATGGAGGAATAATTAATTTCTGTGGAGTATGCTGGGAAGCATTGGCAACAGAGAAACCAGAAAGAAATAGTGTGGAAAACTCGTTTACATAAGAAATTGTATCAGGTGAACTTTTATTAGATCTGATCCTGTAAGAGCTATCACTATATGAACTCATAATTCTTGTGAGCAATCCTTCATTTGAATAAAAGCTATTTGCAGCAAACTATTGTACTGGGCTCAGTGACTCCCTGGAAAGGGTCAGCGAGAACAGAAATGATAAATACAATGGGCAGGTGAGAGTAGTCAGGCTCACTGAATTTCACACTGCAGCTATTTTAAGGGTTTATTTGCTACAAAAGGAAATGTCAATGATATACAACAGATTTTTCTAAATATATTCAGTAACTTTAGGGTTGTCATTTCGTACAAGATTACCCTCATTAGTAAATAGAATATGTAGACAGGTGTAGTCACATATTTCTAGTTCTTGTAGATATCACAGGACTTCTTCAAACAGTTTTTATTAGGAACATTGATGTATAGCTTTCCAAGAAATTTTAAGTGAGGAAGCTGATGGAGATGTTAAATACACAAGTACATGGTTGACATTTCCAGTCGTTAGCATATGGAAGGAATAGCACAAAGGTACAGAAAGGAACAGAAGTGTGTGAACAGGGAAGAATTACGAGGAAATTTTGACCTAAAGAGGGAAGATTCAAAAGGTCAGGTAGTAACAAGGAACAATTCCATACACTGCCAAATCTTAACTGTCCAAATCCAAAATGCCAGTGTCAATAAAGAATGAAACCAACTAGCACTATTTGTTTCTCCAAAAGCTTGGTGTTATAACATCCTAGTAAGTGTGCCCACTTTTCAGAAAATTCCTTTCCCAATCTTCAAAAACTGCATATTATAAACTAATCTTTTTCCCAATCAGCTTTTATATATATGTATATATTACAATGAATCACAGCCATTAATGAGTATTTATTCAAAAAACATTAAACCTTTGAGCATGTGTTTAATATAGCACATACAGATAAATACAAATAATATTTGCTCTTGTTTTTGATTTTTACATCTCAGAGCATTTGGTAATAGAAAACATCATTAGCTCCAAGGGCCTTCCTTCTTGTTTTGCAGCTTGAGCAATGTTTTTATCCTCTGCTTCATTCTGAGAAACTATGTGTATATTTATTTTTTTTCCCCCCTTTGGCTTTTCCAAGGGTAAGGAGAGAGCAAAGAAAGTTATGCACATACAGGAACATATGCCATGCTTCTAGCATATCATATCCATATTAAGACATACCTTAATTTCATGGAAATACAGTACTGTAATTCTATCTCCTGTCTAAAGATCATGATGGTATTTGCCATTAACCTCTAGTTCAACTGTATGACCTTCTAAATTAAATCATATCATTAATGATCTTCCACCCCACCCTGGGATTTTGTACATATTTAAGCAACAGCTTGCCTTGACTTTACTAAAAGTAACTGCATATCCAAATATTATTTAAATCTATAAGAGTATTTCTACGTACTATATATTCACTCTGCTGCATGCCCTTTTTTTTTTTTCTCTCAGATGAAAACCTAAGTGGCAGATTGGTTATACTGCAAAATCATCCACACCAGTTTCCTGATTTTAACAGTGGCCACTAGCAAACTATTAATGAGCATGATTCCTAGAAGTGCCTCCTGCAGGCAGCTGTGTACATCATCACTGAAGTGACAGAGAAAGCACAACGTGGACTCCCAAAACATGTCTCACAAAAGCAGTGACAAATCTCACAGGCCAAATGTCTACATATGCTAGTACTGAATGCAGCCATCGCATTGGGCTCAAGCTTAGGATACCCAGAGATAGAAACTCTGCATAAACTTTAGCTGTAATAGATGAAAATTAAGGTAATTAAATACTAAAACTGCTCAGAAATGTTCAGTTTTCTAAAACTGAGGTTCTGAATAAATAGCATGAAACAATGTTTCCACAGAAAACTGAACATTTGTCTGAAAACCTAAAATGGCTAAAAGAGTTTGCTTTCTTAACTCGATACAGCATGTGTGTTTGTTTGTTTTTTTTGTTTGTTTGTTTGTTTTGTTTTTTTACTCAAAAAGTTTTGGGTGAATATTCAGATGTGCTTTCTCAATAAAAGAGTTTATTAACTGTCAATCTGAGTACATACATACATATATACACACACACACGTGTATGTGTGCATACACATATTTTACAGCTTTTGAAGCTAAAGGCAGAGATCTGGGTCCTACAATCACATGAACCAGCACCGTTATTCTTGTTAATTTAAGAAGTCATAGGCACAAACCCACTGTTGGGCTACAGTTTCCATTCAGAAGACTGTTCCCAGTGCAGATGCCGAAGTGAACAGAGCGCTCAGAGCTGTTAATAAATACACTGACTTGGAAAATGTCTCCATACGAACAATGCGTCTGAGCTAGCCAGATTAGAGGATTATGTTTCCCACTGCAGCAGTTCACATTATGGTGACACAGAAATGTCAAGGATAACAGAAGTTACTGCTGAGGCATTTGAAAAACTGAAATTAAAAACTGTGACTTTCAAACAAATAAGAGGGAGATTCACAAAACAAATTAAGAAAGACAATGAAAAAGCAAATAAACTCTGAGTAGAAATTATTCAACTGCATTAAATAAAGTCATTAACAGGTCAAATCTCATTCTGTGTGACACACCAAAAATGAGGTATACATTTTCTAACCTGCAGAGAAGGGTATTTAAGATAAATTTAATCTAATTCACCACTTTTCTTTTTCTTTTTTTTTTTTTTTTAATAATTCTAAGCTTTCTATGAGTACACTTGTCTCTAGTGAAAGTTACAGAAATGTCTAAAGAGAAAGCTAGTTAACTAGTTATTCTTATTTTTTGAAAAAAAAAGGACTCTGCAGAAAGATCTTCATATAAAACAACCCCCAATTGCCTAAATGCAGAAACAACTTGCTTTGTAACCTCATTTCGTTTCCTGAATCTGTTCTTCTTCATTTTCACTGTTTACCATAAACCACTAATTGTTCTTTGTTCAACTTTGTAATTAATTTTAGTAATAACTGTACAATGTATTGTATATTCGATAACCACATGAGAAGTGAAGAAGCCAGGACTGCAAGTTCGGGCCTTTTACTGGTGCCAACCACAACCATTTAGAGCAGGCAGAAAGGGAAATACAGTTACAAAGAATACATACAAGGACGAGACTAAGTCAATACTTTGAGTTACTTAATTCTGTATCATATGCTTCTTACTAGTGTCCTGGTAGTCTTGGTTTTTCCTACTGCCTCTCCTCTGTGACTCTGTGCTTTTGCTACCTCAGCTGGAACACAGGCTCAGCCCCTCTCCCTCTCAGTATCTTTGCTAAAGGTTGCGATAACAAACATCAGCAATATGAGATGCTCCTTTCCCCTCTGAAGCACTCAAAGCTTTTACTGGCTGAAACACGTCTTTGTGCAGGCTACAGGAGGGAAAAGCACCAAGGTGCTTTGAGGTTTCCACTCCAAGCAAAGCTGACCACATTCACCACCTGAAGTCAAACTGAGAAATGCAGTACCCAGACCAGAGGACAGAGAGTAGTTTGGCTGAGAGTCACAAGAGCTAGATTATAATCTGCTTTTAAGGTTGGAAATATAGATTATGGCAGTGTCTGCATTACACCTTCAATTATTGCTCTGGTCTGCCTTAACCATATGACTTTAATCCAGTATTAGAAGCAGAAAACCTGAAGAAAACCTTAAGAACTACTAGAAATTCAGATTTTAAAAAATAAAAGTAAAAAAAAAATGTGATTCCTAGAATTTACAGAAACTTCTTAGGTCCAAAAAATTAAATTATTTTAATTTACTAAGTCAATTACTGATTATAAATCAGATTATCAGTTATAAACAAGTCTTTGAACTACCATAGTCTACTCTGAATCTAATAAGTATTTGCTTCTGGTTTTCTCAGAGATGATTTTTCAGCAGGGTCTGTTTTGCATTGTTGAAAAGTTTTGTTTTTAAGAAAACTAGCAATTAAAGTTGCATGCTTATTATGACCATAGTATACAAAACACAATCACTATAACATGCTATATAAACTATTGTATGTTTAAAACTATGTCTTTGACTTTTTCATCATTTCAACTAATCTTTTTTCCTAGACTTCTGATGTAAACAGCCTCTCTACAACTCATCAATCTCAGACTCCAACTGTTGCTCTCTTTTGCAGGGAGTTTTGCTTGGAGAGAAACTGAAACCTAAGGATCAATTCTCTAGAGTCAGTAGGCTGAATAAAGTGCTATTCAAACTAGATACCAGGAAGCTTAGTGATGACACCATCCCTTCCTCTAATCATCTGAGGAATTCAGCTCCTAGTGCTCACTTGGTAGAGCATGCTACCACCTCCTTAGAACTGACACCAGCAAACTCTGTCCTGGAGAAAGACAGCGAACCCAAGGCAGGCTTTTCTCATGCCACAGCTTTAAGAGAGGAAAAAGAATGAGAAATCTACATCAGAATATTTCAGAGCCATCTACAGCATCTCCAGGTACCTAACTGTAAGCCCTAAATCAAAGAGAGACCTTACTCTGCCTTTGGGCAGGATCCTATAACCTGGTAGTATGGGTTAAACATTTGGCAAAATGAGGTGGCACCTACTGACCTAAGCCATTTGGGCTCTTTTTTCTTTTTTTTTCTTTTTTTTTTTTTTTTCTATGAAACAATCTTAACTACTTACTCAGCATCCAGCCCCAGTTCAAAGATCAGCCCTTGGTCGTCTTCTCCCAGTAACATCATTTTTGCCGAAAAGAAAAGCTCTCTTTCAGTACACACAGAAGAATGGGGTGTCAAGAATTGATATTGGTATCTTTGATATTTTTCTCCTGTTAAGGGAAACCTGCAGAGACGCATAAAAATCACATCTGGGACTCTTCCCTCCATGAGCATTCCTTAAGTGCCTGTAATAATTCAAACAATTAGATAGTAACTGCTCACTAGGTGTGATTTTATACAGTCCCACATTGTTTTATACGTTTAGGTTTTTCTTCTTTTGTCTTTTTAAAACTTACATGATATTAATATGCATTTTATCACAGTTGTGCTGTCCCTCAGCAAAACACCCATTGCTCACAATGCAACAACATGAGGCTCTGTGTTAGATGCACGTAGTAAACCATGAATTAATTTGCTTTCCTCTATCCCTCTGACTAAACTGAGTATTTTGTGCCATTCTGAAGCCTTGTTTTAGAACTTTTTCTCGCAAACGTGGCAAATTGCTGATCAGGCCCCTCTTCCTGCACTTGCAGCCTGGTGCATCAGCGCTGTATTTTAAGTCTTGTACATGGAGAGTCACAGCTGGGGATGCAAGCTGTATGGGCCAGATGCCTCTTGGCCTTACTCGGCAAAATGCCTGTTGACTTCAAGGAGATTTTTCCTCAGTTAATGAATGTAAAATGCAAGTCTGTATTTTACTCTGGTTTCCGTTAGGGCCCTGAATATGCAGACACTTACACATATACTTAATTTTATGCACACAGGCCCTGATTTAGTAAGGTAATTAAAATTAAGCACATGCTCAACTCAAAATAGACGAGTGTTCCATTGACTTCACTGGGAGCAACTAGAGTGTATACAATCAAGCAAATACATTAGTGCCTCCGACGTTGAGGCTTCTTTTCTTCTCACAGGTAACAGGATCCTAAAAGCCTATCTCTGCTGTCTTTCTCCAACCATACCTCTACAACCCACAGACAAAGATAAAGCAAGAAGGCATTCAGGGAGCTGACAGGTAAAGGCTGAAAACAAGTCAGTGGTGTTATTTTAAAGTGAATTAAAACTGTCTGAAATATATCCAATCACTCACAGAAATAGCAGAATGTACTACTATACAGTTACGCTTTCCTGTTCCTAGTCATTGCTCATAAGCCATACATCAAGCTTTGACTTTAAAAAAGATTGACAGGGACAGGAGACAGTTATCTGTCTAAAAATTGCATCTCCTACTGCTTTCTTAGTTTGCCACTAGAGGTTCTTGGACACAATGAGACAACCACCTTTGAAGGCTCATGGTCAAAATTTTGTCCCTGTGAGCAATACAGGGTAGAGGGATATTATATTAATGGGAGGAGAGGATAAAGTTTTTCCAAGCCATCTGTCTCAAGGCAGGCTTGCTTGAAAGACTGGAAGTAGCAAGCTCAAAACCACTCCTATACAATTAACTAAGAGCTGGAAGCTCTTCTCACCACAGTCCGTGTCATGAGGACCTGGAGGCAATGCTCTGCAACCTGCCAACGTTAACACCCACTGCCGTCTTGTCTGCCCTCACAACGTGACCTCCAGAAGTGCCCCAGAAAGCACTTGAAAACACCTCAACATTTTATCGTGCAAGTGCCCAGTGGTTTACAGGCAGAAGTTGCCTCTACTGCAGGTTCATCTAGCCAGAGTAGGACACAACAGAGCCTTCTCTACAGCAAAAATATTTTTATATGTCCTAGACAAGCTCTTTCTCTCTAACCACTTATTTGCTGTTAATATAAGATCACACTTGTATTAAGATGGGCTAGAGACATCTCTAAGTCTGTGTGAGTTAGGCAACCTGTGAGTTTCTCTGGGTACCCACTGGTAGAAATGATCTGATTACAAGCCATTTTACACAGCTTACTCCTTGGACTCCCTAGAGATAGCCTTCCCCCACTGCCATCCTATTCAATCTGTCATGGACAGAGTATAAATATATCATTACATTCCTCATCTCAGAGGATTCTAGTGAGAAAAATCTTTCAATCCAAGTGACTTATTTTGCCAGCATGATGTCACATCAGAATCCTTTGTTTTCACAAAGTTATACTGTAAGGTTTTAGACAGAAATACCGGGACAAATTCTCCCTGAACTGGAACTGATTTAGGCTACATACTAGAAAAAAAAAAAAAAAAAAAAAAAAAACTTAAAAGATAAATCAATCTATAGAAGGAACGAGTATAGGAAGATCATAACAACATGCAAATAATATATTTACTATACCATAGTCACCATCTCAATGGCTGATATTAGGGTGTGGCTCAGACAACAAAGACCTCCTTAGGATTTCTGTTAAAAACTGTTAACCAAAGTTTGTCCTCAAAGCCCTGTAGGGTCCCTGACATAGATGTATACCACAGAGCAACATCTAACCTGCTCTTAGAGCAGAATCCAAGCAGCACACATTGGCCTCAGGAACTGGGAATGCATCATGCAATCCAGTGTTCTCCGAATAATTAGAAGAATCCCTGCTCACCTCCACTTAATTTTCCTTGTGCTTCCATCCTTTTGAAGCTGTAAGGAAATATTGTCATGGAAACTGCATCAATGCTGTCTAGTCATCTTCTTACCATGTGAGTCATAGGCATCTCCTCCGCCTATCTTGGGAGGAGTAAATATTTCTGCTTTTCTTTCTGTCCTCAAGTCTGACATGCTCTTCCATTTAACATCCTGTTCATGATCTGTTTCCTGATCTGTCATCAAGTAACTCTGGTCAGGTGATGTGTCAGTATAGTTCCACAAACTCCAGAAAAGTTACTCGTCATGGTTCAGCACAAGAGCACCCCAGACAGTGGAATTACACTGTTTTTAAAAGAGAGTCACCTTCCAAGTACAAGCATTTACAGAAAGCCTAGGAGATGTAAAAATGGATGAAGGTAATGGGAATTAAGTGCACTACATGTCACTTAAATAAGTATATTTTACTTTTTTTAAAAATCAACATAAGTAAAATACAAAAAAAAAGTTCATCCATTCATGCAGTTAATCATCAATCCTGAGAGAGAGCCTCTTCCCAGGCAAGGGTGTTGGAGCAAAACTACTGGAATCATTCAGGAAACAATTAGATGATCCTATGGGGAATGATGCACTACAAAGGTAATGAGCCACCTAGTTCTTATTTCATAATAAAATTCTCCTGCTGTTCTTACCGAGACTCTGGGGAATGTAATACCCAGCAGGCACACCGAGATTTAAAATACACTCTATAGGAAGTTAGCTGGCCTTTTGGTACCACAAGCCCCTAATGTATAAGATATTTTATCTGTATTTAGAAACCACACACTTCATTATGGGCTTATGTTTAAGTAAAATTTGACTTTTTAGAGACTTAGGTAAATGATAAATGCCTTCCTTGCACACTGCTACTCTTTCAAGTGAAGAAAAATCAATGATCAGGCTGAAAAATAATTAAAACAAATAAAATGTTTTGACAATCCAACAGACAATAGCCTAAGCAACAGCTTCTCAGGAGACATCTGTATTCCCTCCACAGGCATCCTCAGCCCTGACGTCCACTGCAGAAGGGGCTTGAAGGAAAAGAAAGCATTAACTCCAACCTGAAGAACCCTTGCTGGGAATCTTACCTGACCTACCTAACAGCCTTGCTATCCTGAACTGGGGAAGTGCTAGAGCCTGACAAGGTGAGAAGGAAGAAATGGGTTCTGTGCATCAGGGAGAAGCTCAAGAAGGGTCCAGCTACAGAAGGACACAGACACAGAAGGACAGTGCAGTCTGTTTGTATGTTCATTTCTTGCTAGCTTGCTCCTTTCTGCCTCAGACTCTGCAATTACACCATCTTAAGATGCTTTCCATTCAGCCTGAACATAACTGATTTATTGCACCACTGCATTTTTTTTTTCTTATTAAACTGAAGCTACACACCATATGGCAAGGGATCTGTTGTAATAGATGGAAATTTGAAAAAGGTACCCTCAAAACTTAGGAACTGTTATAAACATGGATATTAGGCAAAGGGGACAAAAAGCATGACAAACGTTAGTGAAACACATCAAATTTCTATGCAGGATGTAAATTGAAACCTTTTGCATGAATGAATTTTGAATCTGGCTTTTTCTACGTGGCAGCTATGGTCGGTTGATCACCACCAAACCCTTCATGGTTTCAGGAAATAACTACAATATTTCGTCTGTTACTTAGATATTTAGGTTTAGTGAGGAAAAATACAATCCTGAAGTCTTTTTTGAGTTGCCAAATAACTACAACATAAATACAAATAATTTGTATATATTTTAAATATATCCAGAAAATAAATGTAAAGATACACCAAGATAACATGGATATGTGAATAAATGAGAAAGTAAAAAGGGGTTTTAGTTGCTGCTTCATTTAATTTTTTACACTGAATAACTATATTTTCTATAAGTAGCATCTATCATGAGGGACAAAAAGGAACGAGAGTGAATTTTGTTTCTAAACTTAGAAGACAGACATTTTTGACGAGCAAAACAAACATCTGCACTTCACTGATGTTGTGTACAGCTCAGTAGGATATGGTTCAGCTTAAATAGAAACATGTACTTGCTTTGCTGCAAGCCAGTACCTTTTCTGTTGTAATTGTAGCACCTCTGCAGCCATCCAAGTTTTAAGAGAAAGTTTGTTCTATGTTTCCAATCATTTCAGTATAGCACTGATATATGATTTTCTTATAATGGTATTGGCCCACCTCAGTACCTTTTGCAAGAAGCCCACTTCCTTGCCTAGAAGCTAGTTATACCAACACTAGCCAGCTGTGCACTGAAAGAAGGGCTGGTCTTCAGCCTTCAGCCTCTGGTCTTCAGAAGAGGAAGACCAGCCTTCCTCTCTGTCTGTAAGGGAGAAAGAAAAACTCCCACAAAGGGAAGAATTCCACAATTTCTGTTATAAATAGGAGTATATAGCACGACAGGATTTTAAGTCCATCAAATGTTTCCAAATGCATGTTCAGCTCCACTGGAGAGTAGGATTTGATTCCATTTAATAGTCTGACCCAGATTCATTTGGCTGTGCACGACCCACTGCCTTGAGTCAGCACGTGTGCATCTGAAAATTTATGTAAAACGAGCTTGCAAGATCTGAACCTGAGCCTTGATTATTTCTTAGATGTTAATGCAAAACAGGCATTTTGTAGCAATATAAATTGACTTTAAACAAATAAAAGTGGCCTAGCTTTAAGCTTAAAAAACGATTTACTATTTAGGCACTGCTTAAAGAACGTCTCATGTTTGACACACTGGAAGAAGGATATCTTAGATAAACATTTTTATGCGCTATTTGTTGAGCTTATTTTGTAGATCCTTAGTTGACAAGAAACTGCCTGAAAAAATAAGTAGCTCACCATCAGAAGCCAACAAAGAGTCAAAGCTCTCGTTCACATTATTGTCAAATGCAGAGAAGAAGAAAACCTCCTACAAAGTGACTCCTTGGTGGAGGGCTTTGCCACATACCCAATTGCAGCACACAGGCTGACAGTTACTTTCTCTGACCTGCCAGCTCTAGGTTTGAAATGGCATGGAAGAATGGCTCAAGGAAATGAAAGTATAATTGATCTGTCAATTATATTTCTAACTCCGGCAATCACATGCGCATTTTGAGAATCGAGTTCTTTAGTCCGTTCCCTTATTTTTCTGTTTAGTTTTCTTCCTAGGAAGGAATAATGATGTCTCATTTGTATAATCCACTAAAAGTAAGGAAAACACATTTAATAGGAAATGGTAAATTCTGAATTAGTCTACTTTGTAAATGCTCACCAGTGGTTGCTATAGGATGAGCTAGAAGGAGGTCTCAAGGACTATTTGAGAAAGCACTGTACACGGGATGGTTAAACACTGTTCTTCATGGATCTCTACCTCTGACGGTGAGACAAGGCTCTCAGGATAACCCAGTACTTAACTCTAACATTTCATAAAACCAGTCAATGCATTTCAAATGAATAATGGGGTTTAAGGGAGAACCCCCTCACCCCCCAAAAAAGAACACATTGAATCACAATTTTTGAGCAATATTTTTCTCCACTCAAAGTTAGACTCTAGCAAAGCAATAACAAATTTTCTTTGAAACAGGCTATCTTCCTTTTCCAACCCTTCCCTTTCCCAAGCAAATCCAGTTTGTTTTTCTTTTTAAGAAGTCAATTCATTTGAATTCTTCAAGAACAAAAGAACTTTGAAATGATTTTCACTATCTCTAACCACATGCAGGTATTAGAGGACACAATTTAAACAACTTCCATTCAGAAGAAAAACAAGATTTTGGTGACAACTAAATAGCCTTGGATTAGTAGTAGTTAAGGAAAACCCACAGCAGAACTGGATTTCCTTTCTTCCTTGACTCTTCCCACTGGAAACATGTTCCTCCCTTCTTCGAATGAAACACCTTTTGAAGCAGCAGAAGCCCAACCTCTTCACAAGTAATTGTCAACAGCTCAAATTAAATAATAGCAGGAGTGACAGAGAAACACAAGTAATTACAGGTTATGAAATGAACCTGAACTCATTCCAGTAGATTAGGTAATGACCCTTTTTCTCCTGGTCATTTCAAGCCTACCATGATACCGCAAAGGTAGTGGTGGAACTGACACCTGAAGCTGCACCGAGCTTTGCCTGAATATCAACAGAAATGCAGATATGTTTGCTTGTACTGTCTTCTGTTTATAATTTAGTTGTAGGAGTCTGTTTTCTCACATTAGATTGCATTAAATTTTGCCCTTGACTTCACTAAATGTATTTTTGGTTTAACACTGGGCTGGCTGCACTTCAGGGCCAGAGGGGGAGGCAGTAGTATGGTCCCAACACAGAAAGTATTAGTTTACAACTCAAGGAACCCCAATTATAACCCTAACCAAAAGCAAGGTTTGGTTCAACATCCCATGCCTTGCACAAATCCCACTCTGATCTTCTGTAACTCACTATAGTCATCCCCTAGGGTCTCAGGAATTGGTTCTATTATATGGTCATACCTGATATGCCTGCTCTGCATAGAGACTCCGAACTCCTCTCTTTTAAGAGACTAAAAGAGAAATAGAAATATCAAATCTTTTCTAATTTTCCGGTTGTTCTTCAAATTAAAGGCAATATTGCAAGGCATTAGTAAACATCTACTAGTTCAGATGGTCTACAACAACATGATTTAAGACCCCATAGCCCAATTCACAGCAGATTCACTGCCGAGTTCATTAGTGAATTATTTTAACTGGCAATGAACAAAGTTTTAAACAAGTAATTCCCAAAATTAGTAGCTGGAAGATTTAAATATGTACAATATCATAAGAACTTCAAGTTCTTGAGTTCTTGAACTTGGAAGTGCTGCTTACTCCCCCCCTCCCATTAGCTGCACACGCCAAAGGCCTCATTTGGATCAACTTCAGCTCTGTAATACATCTGCAACATTAGCTGCCTCAGCCAGACTGAAGAACCACTCGGCTTTATTAAGTTTCTTATCCGTTTCCCAAAACTTGCTACTTAATCTTTTGAAAACTGTTCTGCTTGCTATAAAAATAGGTCATACAGTTTATTAACACAGAATATTTCCTGCTCATTTTTGATTCAGTACTCTGGGGATTTTGCAGGTGAGGAGCCTACGTTACAGGTTATGAAGCATTATGATGGTGGAACTCTCCACGCAGCACAAAACTACACAGAGAGATCACTACACAACTCGTGAAACTTTCATTAGGCAGCACTATAGTAAAATTGCTCAACTACAGTAAGTCTTAACTGCCAGTGAAAATATTTCTTTCCATTACTAACCAAGACTGCCCATAATTTCTGCCTGGCCATCCCCAAAGAAATTTTTCTTATGCTTTCTGGACCAGAGCCAGCATCAAGAATTGAAGCCCCGAATCTTCTTCATTCTCTACCTTTCCTTATTATATGAAGAAGAAAAACAGCAATGTTGTTTTCACTAGGTATTCCAGTTCAGATTTTTGTTTCAAAACACTGTTTGAATGCAGCACAAGCTTATCATAAGGCACTAAAATGCCTCTTGACCACTGCCATCCATGTTTATTCCTACCTTTTGCAGTTCTGTTTTTTATCAGATTTATGAGCCTGATGTCAGAATAACTACATTGTTATTCCCAACAGTACTTTACTGGTGTGAGGGAATTCTCTCTTAGCTGTTTTGGCCTATTTCCTATCTAAAACAGATAGGAATTTGAAAATCCTGAATTACCCATCTATATTTGGCCAGTTGCTTGCATGAAAATCAGTGCTCACTGATTTTAGCACCAACTTTCCAGAAGATTTCTTAGTGCTGCTGTTATTTTAAATCTTAACAAGTAACTGAATTATAATGTCTTTCTTTCCACTCACATAAAGCTCATGACTATCTACCAGCTGGCTTATGGATACAGAATTCTTATAAAGGTTTTGCCTTCTACTTTTCACGTTACATTTTGAAATCAAAATCCTCAAATAAAGTTAAGTATAAATTTAGTCTTTTTCACCTACTGCAATGGAGTCAAACAATACAAATATTTTTCTCATCACCCTTTTTACACAAATAGTCTGGAGTTCACAGCTCCATTTCCAGTTTTCCTTTGACACAGACAGTGTCTGAGACTCACCAGCTGGTAGTCTGCACAGCTTTCAACTGTTCCTTCCAGTTCTTCTGCCTTGGTGAGTCAGCATTTACTATTAAAGGTAAAGAATTTGAAAATAAGCGTTGGGCTTTTTTCCCCACAGAGAGTTTTATATATCTATATATAGATATAGATATATTATTATTTACAATAAAAATTATATTTTTATCCCTAGAACATTTGTCTCTGACCTCCCTTAGGCTCCCTGGCCTTTTTCTTTACTTGACTTAAATAAAAAGTATGTGTAGCATTAGGTAAGGACAGGGAGAAAGAATTGACAGAAATTGAAACCTCTCCAAGAAAATCCAATACAGGTATTTATAATGCAGACGTTTCTGAGCCACCTTGCTGAGCATTCTTAAATTCACCTTTATTCTGCAAATCCACCATATCAAAACACCAAACATGCCAGCAAACTGAACTACAAGGGAGTTTGTCAACACTCCCAAGCATCTGAAAAGTAGCCTAGTGACTGTTGTTTATGTTTTAAATATTTGACAGACAAAGCAAAATTATTATTTGGTGCAATACATGCAAATGTGCTGTCAAATACTGGTGCCTTTCAGATTTCAAAGCACGTATTTTCTTGTGCTGTTTTCCACATAATCTAGCCTCAAATAAAGGCATCAGTAATTTTGACTTGATTACACTATAATTATTCAAATATCTTTAATTTTATGCTCTGGACTAATTTCCATATCCGTTGTTATCATTAAAAGAGATTGTTATAGATAATGTATCTCATGTATTTCCCTTAATTGAAAAATGCAGTTCTTGAACAATAACAGTTATGACAACAACAACAATCCCGTTTAAAGGCTACTCTGGCAATGTAGCTGTAATTATTGCAAGCAAATTATCACAAGCCACAATAATTAAAAGCAGAGCAGAAGGACAAGCTGCCAACAGCTAACTTTGCCCTTTTCCCCTGGTTTCTGCTTCTTTACCATGATCCAAGAGATCATGTTGGAATTTTGCCAGGGTGTTCATGAAGTAAACTTACTTATAAAAAATATAACTAGGTTATATCCCAAGTGCATTTAGTGCAGTTGTCCTGTACCGAGGACTCTCCAGAAGCAAAATCTTCCAGCTGGACCTTCCAGCAGTTGGTGACACCCAGCATCGTCCTGAGTCACGAAGCAATATCTTCCTGTTAAAAAGCATACTTTCCCCAAATAAATTCTGATCTTGGCAGATTCTCAACGGATGTAAGAAGTAAGGAGGGATGGAACAGCTCACTAGAGAACGTGCACTTTGAACAAATAAAGACAAGTGTTATTTCTTCTCAAGTCTCCCCTGAAATTGAAAAAAAAAAAAAAAAAAAAAAAAAAAAAAAAAAAAAGCAGCCAAGAGGGAAGAATGTCATAGAAAAAGAGCGCACAGAGAAGATGAAGGCAAGCTAAAGTGTGAGAAAGTTTAAAAAAGGAAGACTGATAATAAAAGAAATAAGAGAAAATAAGAGAAAATAAGGAGAAATTAACTCGGAGAAGCACAAACTGAAAAGAAGGAAGCGAATGAATAGTCAGAGCGAGTGCAGATGCATGACTTTCGTGTTTGCCAAACACCAACACAGCTCTGAGGAAGAGGTTCTGATGCCGTTCACCAGAATACAAGAAAGGATGGAAATACCAAATGAAATACCAAATGAAGTGATGAAGATCAGAAGCAAAAAACAGTGTGAATAATGAGTGGCTTTCAGATTAAAAGCTCTTCAGGGGAAAGATTTCCTTTTTATTGTGTGCTGTTGCAGTAGTCAGTAGAGTAGGATTTTTAGCATAAGTCTTATCTCTAAGTGCTACTTCAGCACAAATAATTAATAAGAGTAGCAGTCAAAATAAGTCATAAGACTAACTACTTTACAAATGATTTTGTACAGTTCTCAAGGGTAAGTGCTCCCTTCCCTCAACTTTTTACCTAAAAATCACCTAGCTCCTTCCTCTGACAATTCATCCTCTCTCACTTTCTCCTGTTCTTATTTCAGCTTGAATTATGGACAGATTAATATACTTTCTATTTTATAAGCAGTGCCAAAGAAACCCCCTGCCGTTAGCTCCATGCTGCAGCTGACTGCACGTTGTGCTGAATTTGTAATGATTGCCCTTCTGCTGGCACTCAGCACTGTTTTTTCAAAGCCAAGATTTTTGGATAGGTAAATAACAAATGCGGGGTTTGTCAGATCTCTGGAACACTGGCATTTTACCACAGATATTGCAGCGTCTGATTACCACACTACAGCGTTAATATCTCTTTTTAAATATATGCTCTCAAGAAAATGAGTTTCCCCTACAATCACATTTGATCATTAGCCTATACTTGCAAAATATGGACAAGTTCCAGCAGAGCCTTACTCTTCCTTCATATCGCTGTTCCTCTCTTCCAGTAAACATATTGGGCTAATTTATTATTATTATTATTTCAGCAAGAACAGAACTGCACAGAATAAAAGCCCAGAGAGTATTATCTGCCTTCATCAGCATAACAGCATCCGTGGAGGTCCACCAAGGTCCATCCTGTAGCACTGCACTTCTGGCACTGAGTTGGCAGCTGGATGTAGGAATGATCTTATACACCTGATATTCACTGCTTCTGTGCTTGTGCTAACTACCCAACGTCACCGTAAATTGGGAGAAAATAATAGGGAGAGCTGGATAACCTTGGTCATGAAAGCCTTTTGTGTTCTGTCCCTGAACTCCTCCAGCTTCTCACTATCTTTACTCCTAAGTGAACATACTCTTCAGGTGCAATTTCTCCAAAAAACACCAGAGCGTATCATCCTGACAGCCTTTTCCAAGTAAAACAAATGGACTAGCAAGCAATTCTCTTACTTCAGAGGCATGCCACCTTTGTGCATGTGAATGACTCCCTTCACAAATGCTGGTTACCAAATAGCATTGTTGCATTTGATCAGTACAATTTTAATTTCTGCAGGTGCAGTCACTGTAATGAATCAATACAGATTAAAATAAAGATGAACTGTTGGATTGACCCTCTCCGGGACCTTTCTCAGGAACCCTTTCCATCCTTCCTCTGTTGGCCCTGTCACAAGATTCAAGAAAAAATGGAAGTCGATGGGAACTGGCATTTACAAGAGTAAGTTATTGTTTGCCTGTGAATTTTCCAATGCTGGGGCCTCTCAAAATATAACCACCAGTTCTACAAGAATTGAGAAAATCAGGGAAGACAATAATCCACGCCACCTTTGTACTGAGTTGTTACTAAGATTTTACCTTTCTGTTTTCACCACAGCAAATATACACTATAGGGTTTTTTTTGTTGTTTGCTTGTTTTTCAGAGGTAGAAAGTGGGTCAGAAGTTTCACCAGCTCTGTTTATGAGCAGAAGCCAAAAGAATGGGTGGAACATCCATCTGTGGACAGTCTCTTTAATTTGTAAAAGTGACTCAAAGAGCACACAGAGCAACGTCACTGCACTGCAAGTCTGTTGCCACCAGTCTGTTCTCAGACCACTGCCACCACAAGACTTTTTTTAGGAACTTGAATTTTTAAGTCACAGTTTCATTATTTCCGAACAAAAACTCACCTCTATTGCTGAAGAACCCATTTTTGTGCATACTTTGCAATAATAAAAACTTCTTCTAGTGTGCATGCTGATCATGTCTCAGCACATTTGAATGAGCCAGGTTCCCATGTAATTGCAGTTTTATTATAAATCCAATAAATAATAATGCAATATGAAATTACATTTGCTCTTTATGCTGCCATGTCACACCATAAATTCACATGGAACTATTTGCCTAATCTCAAACTAAAGGACCCACTCAGCAAGCTGCTCTCCAGTTTTTCCTGTGTTATTTTTTTCTTCTGTTTTTCTAAATAGTGTTCCCTAATACTTTGGGGAGAGCTAAAAATGAGCTGAGGCAGGAAAAAAAAATTGTGTTGCCTAGGAAGCAAAATATCCTCACATGTTCATAAAACTAAGTGAAAACAACAAATCTGCATCAACTTTCCTTAAATAACAGCAGTCACACAATGGCAGGCAGCAGTGCTCACAGAGACAGCTGGTCCCTATTGAAGTAAGGAGGGGAAAGGAGAAAACAAATCAGCATCCTCACGCACTGCTATGATTTGTTGCGTCCGTGTCTCTAAATAACTCCTACAACAAGGAATACAGATTCAGACAAACCTATGGAAGAAAAACATATCCAATTTTCCCCACATCAAGTGAAAATACAGTTTGTAGGAGCTTCTAGCAGTGCTAACACGAGCTAGTACTGCTTACATCCAGCAAGTAATTCAGCTAAGCTGGACTGACACTTCAAGGAGCGCCTTTCAGCAAGAGGGAGGAACCGATCAGTTTGAGGTATATTCTTCACACTGGAGCTGCTTTCTCACTTTCAAGACTACTTTCTGATGTAAACCTCCGGCCTGTGATTGATCTGACACTAGGTCCCAACAGCACTCGGCAGCCTCCCACATTTCCTGTAGGCAGGTTTGCCACCATAAGCAGCCTGTTGCCTGTTCTTCAGAGGTTCAGCAATTAACATTTCATTTTACCATGCAATATTAACAGCTGTAATAACAAAGCCAACCAGAGCAGCAACAATGTGAATAACAAAGGGGAAACAGGAAACCTGCAACACTTGGAAGACAATTAAAAGGAGATGGTTTCTTCAGTAAAGTGAAAATTATTCAGGGATGAAAACGGGAAGAAGAGAGCAGAAATGCTGGAGCCAGAGCAGCTCCCTTCCCAGATCAGCTCTCAGCTGAGAACATGCAGCTAGATAGGCTGCTTTGAGACTAAACAGCAAAATAAATTCATATTCAAGCCAAAACAGGCAGGTGTACCAATCCTGGAGCTCCCCACATAGATGATGTGGCCGTGATAAAAGTGCCACGTCCTGAGAATTACACCTTCACCCAAGCCCTGGGAATGCCTTATTGACACTGAGGAGTTTGCCAAAGGATCATTAGGAAGAAAAGAAAGTGAGAGTAAAAGTGGTTGGCCACTTGAATCACTAGATGGGATCATTTGACCCTTAAGCAAAAAATAAATAAATCACAAGGAAGAAGGGTCTAGACGTGCCACAGAAGGTCTCAAAGGCTTCATTTGTTGCCTGCTTGATATTGCAGCTTACATCAGCATTTTGTTTTCCAGATTTCACAAAGTTATAATAAACTGTTGATAGGGCAGGATATTTCTGATAGTTGCCTCTTTGACCTGAAACAGCCAAAGGCCTGAACTTGGAAGAAGTACCTGATCATCCTCCAATCCAACAGAGGCAGCAGCAAGCAGGATTGACTCTGCAGTGGAACAGAAGATGCAAATACGGGGTTTAATTTTTTTACGTGTAGGTTCATATGTAGGATCACACAGCTGCAGATACAGAACAGCCCTTTTCAAAAGAGATGCCCAATTTCCACACCCCATGGCAGAGCTCTACGTGCATTCTCACCTGATTCTGCATCCTGAACTCCTAATGGGAATTATTCATACACACCAAATGCTGAGCAGAATGCAAGTGATCTGCATTGCAGATAAGAGCTAAAATGCATGTTTGGGAAGGAAAAGTTTAAATGATTGGCTAAATTACTTGACTTAAGTAGTTGTCTCCAAAGACTATATTATTTAATCCTGTTGATGTTTGCACGATGATAGCTACGTTTTATGCTCTAATCTATCTGAAGTAAAGTGAATAAATTAGGTGATAAATCCTGAAAAAAAATCAAGCTGTGCCTCCTATCTCACCAATTTTACCTTTCCTTTGGGATTCAATGCTATTTTGATTAGATACTCGCCCTTTTCTGAAATCCTTATTATAGCAAATTCATTATGATTATTGCTATAATCTGTGTAGCCATAACTGTAAGCCTCTCCAATAAATCTCTTCTGCTTTGTTCCTGCCAGGTTCTGTAATGGAAACAGCACATGTAAAAGACAGTGTCAAGCAAGACCCAGTCTGTAAGATAATTTTGTGCATCCTGTCTCCACTCCCATTCTGGTGGGGTTGAGGAGCCACATTCTCTGCGTAAGGCCATACAAATGGTATATAGGAAAAGGCCCTAAGTAAAAAGAAAAATGATCATCTTTCAAAACCTAAAGGGACCATTAATAGCGTTCTACTCTAAGATACGAGATGACAGTTTTCTGTTGCCTAGGAAGGAAGAAAAAGGGAAGGGGATTTTGTGAATGCAGTAGAGTTTTCAGAACAAACGGGATATATACACAACAGTTTCAGAAGGGAAGCATCTTAGAATATTTGCCAAGAAAAAGATAGTGAAAATGTATTTAAATAGACAGCTAGCTCAGTCGCCATTAAAAGTTATTTAAAATCAGCATTCTAAATTAAATCCTTAGCAAGGGAAACAAGGGGTCCAAGTCCAGCAGCACTGCTGCTTAGTCAAAGCATTCTGAATTCAAATCAGACTACAAAGTGCAAAAAGACAAAAAATAAAAGTAATTGCTGTGCATTACCTGTTTCCAGCTTTTCTTTATGAAGTAAAATGTATTTAAAGCTCTGCTACCGTTATGTTTACTTACCACTCGTTTGTAGTGAAATCTAGGATATGCTTTCCTTACCATAAGTGTGGTGTGATAGAAAGTTCAACTCAAGTGACAATTGCAAGCTTAAAATTATAAATGCTACATGTTCTACGTACAACCAGCATGTAATTTTTTTTATCAGGAAATAATAGGTTGTATATACCTCTCTGCTTCACTGGACTGATAAATCAGCAGTGCTATCCCTAAACCTTAAAATGAAATAGGTACATAGATTTAATAATTAAGAGTTTGCTCGAGGCATTAATATGAGAGAGTAGACAACTTGATTTCTGAGTATGAGACTGGGAGCACAAGTCTGTGAGCTACCGACTTGGTTTTACTTCTCCTAACTAACTTGAATCAATTGCTTCAGTTACTGACCCATGTTGCTTGCACCGCATGTAAAACAGCAAGTGCCTTCTGGCTCACAGCAATAAGTGGGAAAACAAGAACAGCCTGTGCAGTAAATGAGTCCATAAACTTCCAGTAGGCTTAAATAGCAGAAACGCCTGATGTAATCATGCTGGATGAGTTGAAAAGCAAGGGTCGGATAACCAACCAGTCTGTGCTGACTTCCCCAAATGAACGTCTTGTGCCCAGACTCTCAGGACAAGCATGAAATGGAACAATTCCTCGAATCCTCATTCACAGAAGAGAAATCCATATCATCTACAGCAACCTGCATTTCACAGGCATAATACTGTCCCAGGAGAGCAAAACGGCAACTGCCAGTCAAGTGGCAAAACAGCAACAAAAGAGAGGATATCTCCCAAAAAAGGGACAGAGAAACAGAGGCAGACCTGTTCACCCACTGGACAGCCCATTTAGGTACGTTATACATGTACATGTACTTGCTTAACACTGAGTGCCAAATGTGCCTTTCAACACCTAATTATCCTTATTAACTCTGCTCCATTATGCTCTGCTAGAGGAAGATGTTCACCTGTTTAAACACTTCTGAAGTCCCAGCTATGCTGCATATCTATTTGAAGGATCATCCAAGGAATGAGAAATGAGACGCTTGGGGGAAGAGAGTGCTCCTGCCTATTTGTGAATACCATGCAGATCAGCCACATGTTGTTCCCGCTGACATAAATCTCATGTTGCTTCCAGCCTGGAAAACAGAAGGGGAGTAAACAGTGACTCATCTTTTATTAAAGGAGAACTAACTTTGGAGACTTTTCAGATTTAGTTTATTAGTAGCGCTGGCTATTTATTGTCTTTATGCAGGCAAAACACAGCCAATGGGCTTTGATTTAATTTGAGAGTAACTACATATTGAGAAGTGCATTGTTTGGATTTTGAAATATTTTCATAGCTGTCATTAGAATCCCAGCATTCCTGTCTATTGCCTCTTGGCAGTGTCTGTGGAAGAATTTATCCTCCAAATCAGTCAGACCCTCAACAGCTCCCCTCAAGAAGCCATTACACTGTATTACTGTGGCACTCTGCTGCTCACCAAGAGCTATTAGAATGGACAAAGACTTGTGCTAATGCATCAACAGTGTCCAGCGTAGAGCAGGTCTGCCTCTGAACAGCTTAAAACGCAGGCAGAACAATCTAAGTGTAGCTGAAAGAAAGACCATATAGGGCCTGAAGATGCTTCTATGCATGTAAGCTAGTCTTAAATACAGGGAAAAAAAAAAAGCTCAGGAGGACTTCTCTTTTGCTTTCATATATTTTATTAATCAGGAGCAGTCTAGCAAGGAAAGCACATCAGTCAGCACAACTGACAGTAGCATGCCTCTCAGTGAAAGGCCAGGCTGATGTTATGTTGCAAATTAACCTCCACGGCATACAAGAAACTTCCTAACTTGGGAAGAGTCGCACAATTAAGGGCTGAAGAGTGTTTCAGAATTCAGAAACATCACACACCAGCCCACACAACCTGGCAAAGGTTGCCACTCTGCTTCCTCATGTCCATGCCATACAGATTTTCCAGTTAAGACACATCACACTCAATGCCCTGTCACTCAGAGCCAGGGGACTTGCATCAGTGCCTAATAAACTGAAAAAAACTTGTATAAAATGACAACAAGAGCTTTAGTTCCTCCTACATGAACTAAGCTGCCCACTTCTTCAGTGTTCCCATCCCACACCAGCTTATACAGTTAGTGTTTGAAGTCCAGAAGTCAACCTGGATCCCTCCCTGTACCCACATTTGCAGAAGGAAGCACTAAGTGGCCTACAGCTGATTTACTGCCAAAATCCAGCAGGCACAAGGAAGTAGGTAGGGATTAAATTAAATCCAGCTGCATTTCCCTGGCTTTCCCAGAAGCATTTCACTTACATTAGTGCTGCATCCAGGAGCCCACAGAAGGGAGAGTTAGAAACACAGTTTTAAGAGATTTAAAATATTTATAGACTGTGGTTTCACAATTACAGTAAAACCTATGGCACTTTTGGGACAATCAATGATTTATCTCCGTTGTTCAGCCCTTCAGTTCTATGAGAAGTTTTCCATTATTACAGGAGATGGCCAAGTAATTTAATGGCTTTTAAACATTATGAGGAAATTGTTGAAGCAAGTCCATACAACTCTGGAAGGGATTTGTGCATGCTTTTCTAGACACTGACTTTTTTCCTCAAAAAAAGACCATTTTTGTACTTCCACATCACTTGTGGCTCCAAACCTAAGTTTGTGTAGCAGAAATGGAGAAAAGGGAGCAGAACACATAGAAGCAGCACTTGCTGCAAGGAATTCAAGACTCTGTAGAGCTCTACAGCTTCTCTTGCTTTTCAGCTTGCATTTTTCAGCATCACAGCCTCTCTGAAGTTTTAAGAAGCTGGAGGCACATGAAGAGAACCAGAGAAGGAAAACTAATTCACGTTGTCTTTGCACTGCTAAAATTGCTGCTACTGTGATTTCAACCAATTTTGACTCTTATATATGTAAATATTCATACATGCACTTGCCAGGGTGGGAGTGGCCAAGGTTTTGTTTGTTTTTGTTTTTCTTGAGTTGTAAAGGGGTCCAGGATGCAGATAACTCATAAAAAGCAGTGGCATCTTAGGCTATTTGGTCAGTTGACAGCATTCCAGCTTGCAGTTCCCAGTAGCAAACTAACCCTTTGATTTTGTAGAAGAGAAGCATCAATAACATACAAGCAAGCGATGTATTTATCTGTGGAAAAAGAAAAAAAAGTTGCCTAACGCTTATCAACTAGAAATTTGGAAAGGTCTTGTCTGGCACTACTTCACATCAGGAAATTACTTTTTGGGGGTAAAAAGTAACTTTTTTTTTTTTTTTTTTTTTTTTTTAACTGCCAGCTGGTTTTAAACTACAAACATTCTGTACGAGGAACAGACTTTCCTACCAACACAGCATTAAGTGCCTGTTATTTCTTGCAGGTTACGGAGATGCTACGTTCCTATACAGAACCTGTGTATTTAGATCTAAAATTCAGTTCTTTCAAACGGTAGCTTTTGATCAGAGCATATAAAACTTAATTTAATTTCAAACAAAAGGAAACTTCACGATCTCAGCGTTTCTGCGCCTAAATAAAGCACATCGCGCCATCTGCTGGACACTTTTTAGCCAAGTTCTGAAAAAGATGCTGGCCACAGGTACGAGGCGTTGCTTATTTCAGACTCTCAGCTCAGGCACAAGCTCTGTGTCAAAAGGCAGTAACTGCAAACCTCTAAAATTCTTCTGAGCTTAAGGATTTCTGCTAAAAGTTAGAAAAAACGGAGTTTATCAACACCATGGGCAGCTCTTCTGAGCACTTTCCATTTTGATATGCCAGCCTCATAAAAAGAAGCATGAGCAAGCCCTCCGACCCCAAGTGTGAATCCTACATGGGCTATATGGCTATGCAGCCTGACTTCAGGAGTAAACCCACCTCTGACACACAGATGATTCTCATTTTGCCAGATAAAAATTCAGCTGATTTCTAGTTCATATTTTGGTGTTGACTTTATCAGAGAAACCCTACATGGCTCCAACTCCCGGTTCCAATGGACAGAGATAAAACAAATCCACCCACTACAAGTGACCACATTAACATCTTATTTTAAAAAGACAGTAGGGAATGAGGTGTATTATACTTTTACATTTAAATTTGTCCAGCTGTTTTGTTTAGCAGTTCAGACTTTTTTAGGTGACAGAAATGATAGCACTTAGAAATTCCTAAAAATATGCTTATCATCAGCTTGTTCTTTTGATGCCTTTTCTGTCCCCAGATGCTTCCTCAGAAAGACTGAAAACAAAATGAAGAAAGTGTAATTGCTATAATCACAAGGTTTACATTTAAATTCAGACTTCTGAGCAGCAGATAGCAAAAGCTGAAAATTAACAAGGAAGATGAACACAAAACACATGTAAGGACCCCCAAAGACCACATCACTGAGCCTGAATTTCCATGTAAAATTGTCTGTGCATCACAGCACTTGATGCTACGGATAAAGCAGTGACGGTGGACATGTTTGGAATCTCATGCAAAATTTCTTCCTTGCTCCTAACCAGGTGGTCACGGACTCCAAAAGTCAGCCTATGTTCAAGCACCCCGTGATTCTCCTAGACTATGGAGAAAGCACATTTTCATCCAAACCACAGTATAGAACTCAGCAGCTCTGTATACTACTTACAAAAAAAAACTAAGTGAACAGAGCAGTTATCCCCTACATTGGTTATTGGTGACAGAAGTACCTGAAAGCTATATTTTTCCTTGGCTTTCAGGGAGAGCCCCACGTTGTCCTCACTCTGAGGGGCTCTGAATGGGAAGCACAGCGTCCTGCCCAGCAGTCCGAGGCTATTCTAGGAGATATCACCAAAAACCATCTCTCTTCCAGCTCCAGCCCTGTAATTTTATTCACCTGCAGTTCTGCTGACACCATTGCCCTGATTCCTCCTCCTTGTTAAAAGCTAAAGTGGCTGAAAGCAAACATGAAACGCCACACAATTTCAAAAAACTTTGAGGAAATTCAAAGCTCAGGGGCAACTGGACTCCGCAATAGCTCTCATGCCCTACTGACACTTCACACAATCCTTTCTTCCCTCCCGTCTCAGCAGTAAAACTAGCTCTAACATTTGTTTTTAATGTAGTTGACCGAGTTCTGCTGCCATTTGAGTTGCTGAAATCTTTGCCCTCTCCTCCTTTCAGTTACACCAAGTTCAGGGCAGAGAAAGAGGAGTTAAAGCAAGAAATATCCAGGGGAAAAAAAAAATAAACAATGAAATCCCAGCTCTGACTGTGCCTCACACAAACAAGGCAACATGAAAATTATCCTGAAAAATTACAGAAACCTGTAATTTTTCAAGGGCCCCCTCAAAAAAACTCCCCAGTAATCACATAGTTCCTGGATCTGCTGCATCCTATTAAGAAACCCCTCCATAAGCAGAAATAAGACAGCCTCCCTGAAGACTGCTTTATCTCAGCAGAGGATTTGTTGGGTGTGGGTCCTAATTGGCTTCTCCATAATTTAGCCCTGACATGGAAGCATACATGGAGAGGTCTCCAGAGGCTGAAAGAGTATTGCTGTTGCAAGCACAAACCAGCTGCCAAGGTTTACAAGACTGAGGGTACTCAAAATACCTAGGATCCAGCTAGAATTGTAGAGCAATGCATCAGCAGTCAGTAAGTACAGAACCCCTAGGAAATAAACTGGACAGAAAGGAAAAATGAGTGGTTATCATTTCAGGCATCTTTTATCCCGACATCCCTTACGTGCATACCAGAATGCATGGGTACAGCTTAGACACTAAGTAATATGATCCAGGTAGAAATTACAGCCAGACAGAATAAAATACAAAGTAGTTTTGGCTGATCTGAGCTGACAAAGCATTGGTTTGGGCTTATTAAGTACATACACCGCTGGGAGGCTGGAGAACTGGGCTCCATTCCTATTAATGACTTCATGCCCTAAAACAAAAGTATTAAGTACACAATGTAATTCATTAGAATAGACATCATCGTGAATACGGGTGTCAAAAGCCCCACTTGACTCTCAGCATGCAGCACTGTTGCTGGAAGACAAGTTTAGAGATAAAGATAATGGGGAAATATGCATCATTACAGCTCTACCGCACATAAGTGCATCCCTAAACTGCCTGGGATAGATGAGTATCACTGCCCAGCTACCTGGAAAAAAAAAAAAAAAAAAAAGATATGAATATTTCCTCTCACATTTGCTCTGGCTGCTTGCCAAGAGCCTGCATGAAATTTCCACATGGATTTCCAGACTTTCTGTTCTTCTGATGTTTTTATACGTACCTCATCTCAGCGCGTTCAGTAAGGTATTTGGAGTGTGATCAGCACAGACCTGGGGGGGAGCCAGCTTCCAGAGGTCCCATTACATCCTGGGGAGACCTCTGGTATTTGAGGATCAAAGATGAAGGGCTGCATTCAGCTGTAATTCTCTATAGGACTTGAATATGTATATACATATATATATATATATATGTATATATAAATTATACATATACATATATATATATAGAATGTAAGCACGATATCTATAAAGCATAGATATTATACACACAAAACTAGTACCCTCAGCAGCAGAATTCATCTGATGAGCAATTTGTCTTCAAGAGCCACTGCTTGAACCCATGCTTTGGTTACCTCTAACCCAGGGAAAGCAGAGCTGCAAACATGCTATAACTCATCTCCTGCTTTCATGGGGGTAGCTCCACACGCAAACAGGCTAAAGAGAAGGATGTAGAAGGCTGTATCGCTACAGCAGCATAGCCAAGGCAATTCCATTTTCCACGCACCAAATGGTAGCTATTTTTTTTGCCAACTCAGAGACATTTGGATAAGACACCTTATTCTGTCGCATGATATAAAGCTATTTCTAATCACTTACCCTCTAAAGTATGGTAAAATAAACAGCGTAATTAAGATTAATTATTCTGTTAGCATGAAAAACATATCAAGTGTCCCAGACCTTTATATTATAGCTTAAATTTACCAAAAATAAAAAGCTACTCAAGAATCTTCTCCAGAGGGGGAAAAAAAAAATCCCTTTTCCTCATACAACAAAGCAAAACAAAACAAATAAAATAAAACAAGTGAATTTCTTCCAGAAATGGCTCCCCATACCACCATTATTTAATCCTCAAGGTGACCTGATTTGGGCTGAACGTACCAATAGATTACCAGGAGGAAGGAATAAAAATAGCACAGAAATGGTATGCGCTGTTCTCCTGAGACTCACGAACATGAAGGACAAGGACAGAATCTTGCTGTCAGTTCAAGCAAAAAGGATTTAAAGAAAGGAAAGAATAGTAGAATCCAACCCTCCTCCACTATCCAAAGTACAAACTTCCTCCCTTCCAAAAAGCCACGTCTTGTGAACAGAGAGGCTTTGCTTCCTCTAATGGAAACTCTAGCAGGATTGAAAATTAATAGACAGATCTTAGTAAAGTAGCATTTTGTACAGTTTTGTTGCAGTGTGGGAGAGAATTATTAATCAGTGGAGAAAATCATCATCGTGGTTTCCATTCTTCACATTTAACACACAAAAAAAAAATCCAACCCTCTCTGTTGAAGCTTCCCCTTTGTTCCCTTTAGCACTTCCAGCACATAATCTGCACATAACACATCTTAAATATACATCAGTGAGTTTTTTCTCTCCAGGCATTTTATATCATCCTAAGGGGCACAGCACCCATAGGAGCAAGCAGTTGTTGGAAGTCTCTTTACCAGAAGCACAAACACCAAGAGGCAGCAACAACTGTGATTTTACCAGTTTAACATCTGGTTTGTTGTGATTTCCAGATTACCCTTCCTCTAATATCAGAGGGGAAAAAGACCGAATAGGACCTTTGAAAGAGCAGCAGGAAACAGACAGTTTCTGCTGCTCAGTTGTAAGTTTAGTAACCAAAGCAATGTTTTCTCTTGCTGCTACACAGCTGTAAGTGCAAACATTGTGTAAGACTACAAGGGCAGTATGGTAAAGTCTGGTTTTCCTTTCTTTTTCACCAGCAGAAGCTTGTCTCACTATCCTGTGTGCAACAAGCTCCAGGAGAGGTATATGGTGCCCTTGGTCTCCAAGAGTGAAAAAGCACATTATACCCTAGTGCCCCCACCAGTCACCTCAAATAGGATGAGCACAGCATTTGCTGTCTGTAATGCATTCCTGTGCATGTAGAGGAGTCTTATTAGCATGAAAGCTCTATGCAAATCCTCCAGGGAAAGTCCTGAGGATTAGTCAAGCACAGCCCTACCTTAAGTAGTTGGATTTTGTCCTTCATCTTAAAACCCCACGGGTTTCCTGCACACGTAAGTAGGACCTCTGGAAGCTGCGTCCCCTCCAGAACAAATCTGTGCTGATCACACTCCAAGCACCTTACTGAGTTCCCTGTGACACCCCACATCTAGAGGCTTATTGCTGTCATTTGTGGTGCTTCCAATGCAGAGGAGGTACTGCAAGATGGCAAGTTTGTGTATACATACAGTGCTATGCCCAATCACCATTTCAACGAGACTTAAAAAAAAAAAAAAAAAAAAAAAAAAAAAAAAAAAAAAGGAAAATTAATGTTTGCTATAGCTACACCAACAAAGTAGGAGTTACGAAATGCTGCAAATTAGGCACTTACTCATTTATGACTGCTCTGAAAAGTACTTTGCTTTATGCGTTAAATGCATTAACAGATTAAAGGTTTGCATCTGGGCATACCGCAGAACTTGCTGGCCAGCATAACCAGTCAAGGAGAAGCTGGTCTTCCACAGCAGGAAATTCTTTCTTTGCTTTCTTTTTTCAGTATCTTTACAAGATGAAAAATCCTGAAATCCAAGAATAGACATAACTTCCCCAAGGAAGTAAATTAGCCTTTGGATATGTACATACTGTTCATTGACTACTTCTCAAATATATCTAGGAGGATAACATAGCCCTTAGTGATTTTAACCATGTTTAGACCTGACTTTGCAAAAACAGTGCAAGCTCACAGTGAAACCTATTCTGAGATCTAATTCTCCAGATAGCAAGTTGATTCTTTTCTTATTTATAGGAATAATTCCACAAAAGCTACTTTGCTCCACTGATTTGTCAAACAAGTTCAGAGACTTCAGAAATAGGTTTTCAAATAGACATAGAAATCCTGCACACTGCTGTCATGTACACACTGAGTGGAGGATTTCTCCACTAATTACAAGAAAGCTTGATAAATCAAAGCAGATGAAAGTTAGACTATTAAGGAAATTATATTTGCATGAAGCTTTTCATGTTTGTGGAATTTCACAGCTATGCAGATCCCAGATAGTTTTAATACAGACAGATAAGCACATCAAGAATAGGAAGGATAAGCCTAAACGATTGTGTTCACAGCATTTCCATCCTGCTGTATTCTTCTACTCTATGTGCTTAAAAATTCAAGATTAGGGAAGAAAAGCACTGCACAAAACTGAATCCTTCCAAACTACCGTTTCATTGTAATTTTCTGATGTTTTGTGTTGTGTGTTTTGTTTTGTCTTTTTAAGAACTATTGTTGAAACCTCATCCAAATGACCACTTAAGATCTGAGTAAGTGTAACAGCTCAACCTCTGCACACCGCAGATAAAATACACGTAGCTTTCTCTTTTCCATTTAGCACTATGAATCATTTCGGTTTAAAAAAAAAAAAAAAAAAAATCAAAACAGCATATCACCACATTCTCATCAGGAAATTTAAGTAAGCACTCAGGAGAGAAAAAGCAATCAAATAAAAGACTTTCAAGGAAGCAAGGCCGCTGCTGTCCAGGGTGTCAACCTGGTACAGCTCCCCAGCTACCCGCACTGTGATGAAGCAATTCACACTAAAATACAGGACTATGAGCTTGACCATGTCTGCCGTGAGGACAGAAACACTCAGCCAAAGGGTAGTAACATCTTTGTTCAGTAAGAATGAGCCCTACTTCTTCCTCAGCCAACCTCAAAGATTTACTACTACGTAGTTTGAGACAGGTTAATTTTATATCAGTATTTTTCCCCATCCTTTCTCCTCCTCTCATGTTTGTAATTTTTTTTTTCTTGGTTCCAAGAGTTACTAAAAAATTTAGAGTTTAATGCCTTCTTGGCCACTGCTCTAATACCCAACACAAAATGTATCTTCTTCTTTTATTCACAGGTTGCCTGCAATATGGATGAAACTTGATCAAAAATAACTTAAGTATAAATTTCTGCTCTTAGCTGAGTCCCTGAGTGGTAGAGAAATAGCTAGCAATTCAACCATTAATTTGTTATTTTCTGTAATTATACATATGCAACTCCTTAGTAGTTTCAAAATTCAGTATTTTAACTGGAAGGGCATCAAAATTCAGAACAGGATCATTAGAATTTCACTATGGGTATTTGTTTTCTGAATCCGGAGTGGTAAAAAAATCTAGTGAACAACTCATTTTGATCCAAGCAATAGCTACTGTGGTGTGTTGGTTTTTTTTTTTGTTAAACACACAGAAACAAAAATAAATGGCCCCACTGGCCAGTAATTTTCCTCTTTCCCAAGGAACTCTGACTAATATGTCACATTTAGACAAGAGAGACTTGGGCTGCAGGCTTTTTCGGCACACAGAAAATGACTGTTACTTCTGGGAGTTTGTTAAGAAGGCAGCCTGCCTCTTTCTATTTCTCTCTTCATTTTGTTGTTTCCAAACACTCAAACAAGCAAACAATTAGCTCAACAAGCTACTACGGATTACAGTCTGGTTGGAAGGCACGAAGCATGAGCTCTTCAGTTGCAGAGCGATGGACCTGAAGCCTCCGATAAATACCAGAAAAGAAGAGAATACTATTACACCATCAACAGTCCTCTCCTGAGGTCCTTCTGTAGCTAATGCCTCTATCTCAAAAAGGCTGACAAACAAAATCCTGGTGGCAAGTCTCTTCTTCACAGATAAGTATTTCTAACCACAATGAAGCTAGACTACAAGAGATCTTGTTGCCTCTAGCACGATGCCCATCTCAGTATTCTTGTACTAATTTTAACCAGTTAGCAAAGACGCTTTCAAAGCTTATTTTTTAACCTATAATTTTTATTTTCTTTTAAAGACTGCATCATTGCTATTGGGAAAATTACTCTTGCCAGTTTGCTGTGCTGCTTCAGGGCTCTCCTCTCATTTGACAGAGACCTGAGGCTACAGAGCAAGTGCTTGTTTGCTCTGTTGCTCTCCTCATGACTCCAACAAGCTCTTGGTTTTACACTGAGGCCACAGATGCAGGCACTCCTGTCCTCCTTCAGAATGCTGTTTCAAAAAGTAAGAGTCAACACCAATTTTATCCACTGCCTTCTAGTTCAAAGGATCCCCAGAACAAAAGCAACCTGCAGATACAATAATAAGAAGTATTTCCCTAAAATAGTAAGTGTGAAACACATCAGTGTCACAGAATTCATCTACCTTGCCTGGACAAAATGGAAAGCAAACTGCTAGATTTTGAGTTTGTGTCTCTGAAGAATTTAGGGGCTGTGTGACAGTGAAAATATCTGAAGGGAAGATGCCAATTTCTCACCTGCCAGTCCCCAGTTCACTTTAATCTTCCTCACACCACTACCCCTACTGATGACTAATTCTGCTGTCCCTACACATGCCCAATACCTCCCACCTCCCCTGCTCCTGTATAGACTTGTGGAAGAGTGTACATGGAAAAGAGTTCCCTCAGTGTCCTAAGCAAATTGACACAGCAAAGCATTTGGACAGTTTAGCTAATGGGAAAGCTACATGTTTTAAAGTGAAAAAGAATGTGTCTAGTGCATCTATTTGATGACAGGTCACAGCAGATTCAATTTCAGTAATAGCAAGACTATTTTAGACATAGATTAAAAGGCTTTCATAGACTCTATATCTGCAGCAAAGAACACAGGGTGAATTGATTAATCTTCATCAAACAGTAAGTAGCACAGCAAACAAAAGAGTAGATGTCCTCAATTTCAAAGCTGATTTTTTCCCTGGCCTTATTATAAACAAGTTACTCTTAACCTGGAAAAATCATGAGACTATTTTATGTCAAACTCTAACAAGAATGCCTTAGAGTACCTATTTTCAAGTTTAATTTAAAAAAAAAAAGTTATCTGCCTTTTTTCTGCACCAATGCATCTGCAGGACAAACATTTGAATGTTTGCATGCATAAGATAAGGAGAAGGAGCTTTACAAAGAAACACTGACTATGGGATTGCATCTACCACCATTCCAAATAAATTCTGAAGTTTCCAATTGTCAGAGTTTATTATCCCCCAGACACACTGCATAGTTTCTGCCCAGTTACTTTTAGTATTGTGCTTTTAATGTGAAAAGCTATAGCTTTGCTATTCACATTTACCCTTAATATTCTGACACAGCACTAACTGAATTGGTTATATAGATTATATCCTCCCCTCTTTGAAAGGCCTTCACCGATTTTGTTTTGGTTTGGTTTTGTTGCCCATATTGTATCTAGCCTGAAAACTTCATAAGCAGTAGTCCCACAAGTATGACTGTTTACTTGTACAAGTTTAGTACCTCATAATCCCTGGCATCTGTCACTGCAAGGTTTTGGTCTTCTCAAACATGCACGTGCTCACAGCTGTTGAGCTGAGATACTCTGTTTTAACTTGGTTGTTTTGTGTTCACAGCTCTGTTGTTCAAAACAGGCAAATGCATTATACATAAAGAATAGATGAGTTCTGTAGCACACAGCCCAGCTTTTAGTAATGCTTAATATCTTTGATCCACTACACAGGAAGCATTTATTTCACTACAGGGCCAAGGAAAAGTATTCTGAAGGTTATTATCGATACATTTCTGAAGTTCAAGCATCCTATCGTTGGCAAACAGCATCTAAATAGTAATCACAGTGCAATTATCGGTAACATTCTTAAGAACGAAACTAAACCTTTAATTCCTTCTCAGAATCCGTCTCGTCCTTCTTTTGCTTGTAATTCATAGAGAAGTCTGTTGGAACCGCTTCTGGAAATTCTTATCTCTGAAAAGGTGATTCAGATACAGACTGTATGCAGGAGTTGTTTTCTTAGCACTTCCAACAGTGATTCGGAATTTTGCAGAATCCACTCCTAAAGCAAAGGCCTAGGGCACACGTCCTCCATCGTATACAAATCTTAATTGTTCACTGGCCCCTGCAGAGATGCTGTAACCATCCATGTTTAGTTCATATTTCTGGTTTTCACAATCTTCCCTACAGCTTTTCCAACAACTTTGCCACATTTTCAAGAAGAACCTCAAAGGTGAAGTTATCATAATTCAATCCAATGCTGTGCAGCTGCCTTGAGTGGCACAGACAAAAGTTGTCCTGTTTCAGATGGTCTACTTCCTATTACACTGCCTTATCTTCAATGTGCCATGTGCAAAAGTATATAGATAGGTTGTCTTTTATACAGTTTTTGATCCTTTTCTACCAGAACAGTAAATTAACTACTCTAAGATGACAGTGTCTAACTTTTCCAAGCCTTTCAATGCACTCAATTTTTCCCGCTTTACTCTCCACTGGTGCAGCCATACTGCTTTGCAGTAAGCGCTGCATACTGCTTTGGGCACCACAATTTAAGAGACATAAAACTATTATAGAGAGTGCCCGAAGGAGGGCTACAAACATGGTTACGGATCTGGAGGGCAAGACATACGAAGAGTAGCTTGGGTCCCTTGGTTTGCTCAGCCCAGAGGGGAGGCCTCATGACGGCCTGCAGCTCCCTCACGAGGGGAGTGCGGGGCCGGGCCCTGAGCTCTGCTCTCTGGGGACAGTGACAGGACCTGAGGGGATGGCATGGAGCTGGGACAGGGGAGGGTGAGGCTGGGTGTTAGGAAAAATTTCTTCACCCAGAGGGTGGTCAGGCACTGAGCAGGCTCCCTGGGGCTGTGGTCACAGCCTGTTGCCTGCCAGAGTTCACAAAGCATTTGGACGACACTCTCAGACATAGGGTTTGATTTTTGGATTGTCTGGCGTGGAGCCAGGAGTTGGACTTGATGCTCCTTGTGGGTCCCTTCCAACTTGAGATACTCTATGATTCCTTCACCTGTAACAGCAAGAAACTCAAGAACTACATAACCGATTGGCTCTTGTCAGTGCCATACAGCATAGTGACACAAATTCCAACCTGACAGTGAATACTTCTGTAAGACCACCCCTGCCAAATACATCTCAAAACAGAACAAAAACACATTATTTTTTCTCCTAACCCAGGGTATCTATCACATCGCTTTCACTTTTTTTTTTTTTTTTTGAAGACAGAGTTGAAGTACCAAAACTGCAATTATGAACACTTCAACTAGGATGTTGTCAGTAGTGCTGTAACAACTGCTGTATTTGAGTTGTACTGTTCTCTGTCAAAGCCATCATGACACCCCAAAAATAGTAGAGAAGGCAGTAGTAAAGTGCAGGTTTAGATTTTGCTCCATTAGAACCAAAGAACAATAGTGTCTATTAATAAAAATGCCTAGTGAACTCATGTTTCTCTAAAACGAAATATTCCAGTGGCAGATTTAAAATGTCTTTTGTTAACTCTCCATATATTCACTGTTTACTGTTACCATATATAAAGGCTAAATTATATTCCTGGTCTGGTTGTCTGTATATTTGTTAAATCTAAAGCAGTTATTTTTGGATGTCCATGTTTCTGTCGTATAGTAATTGCATTTAGGAAAACGCCTGTTTTAAAACAAAGTTATTGAAAACCATGCAGCACAATCAGGAACATTCTTTATAGCCCATAACATTGACTCAATACAAGTATATCTGGAAATTAAAGGCATTTACCTCTTAAAATATTTTCCTAAATCAGAAACTTTGTTCATGAAGCATGGATTCCCAGCTTACCTACAGTATTATTTTGCACAGTTTGAAAGAAAATAGAACAGTTGGCTCCAGGAAAAAAGAAAACCAGACAAGCTAAGGAAGACAAAAACTGTGGGATGGGGAAAAAGAGATTATGCTACAATTCTCTGATCCTGGGCTACAGGCTAGCATAATGAAGTGCTCAAGGGCGGTATTTTAATATGATTAAGAACAACAGCTATAGTTTTCTTTGACCTGTTTCCAGGCTACTTAGTACAGTCCAATCGTTATTCATGAAGTAGGTCACCTTTTCTTCCAGTTTAAGAAAAGGTTAGTGAACAATTTATGGACTTCCATGAAAGCTTTATATCAGCAGCGTTTTTAGTTATGCCCAGAAACTCCCACGATAGGGGCCCTCTTAGAGAGGCATAAATCCATGAGATCAAGATGTCTTATGTATTTGGTTGGTAAACTGTTAACATGAAGCTACTGTATAGCAATGAGCAATTACACCACTCAGTTTTGAAAAAAATAAAAATCAAGTAAACACGATTGTGCTGCAAACATACAGCATGCAGCAAGATATGCCTAACACACAGACTATTTTGAATTCTTTCCCCATAATCTACCAGGCTTCCACTTTAGCTTTCAGGTTTCTCCTCAAAACAGAATTCCATAAGAAACATGCCCATGAAATAGCAACAATTAAAATGGAAAGGAGAAAATGTGAAACTAAAATTTGCAATCACCTTTCATCTTGAGACAACTCACCTCTTAATTTTCTGAGTCCTAGTTCCACAGCAAAGGATTTCCCCCCCTTGTCTACACATAAATCACATACGTATTATGTGTGTAATTATGCACATAAATTATAATGATTAAATAATTTTAATTACTTTACAGAGTATCTGTCTTTCTGAAACAGGTAAGTATGCATGCTCTCCCTCCATGCAAGCAATGCATCTATCTGCTTTGGAATTAGCTATAAACAGCTTGAAGTATTTGTCAAGTGAAAGATCGGAAAAAGAATGAGAAAAATTGAACAGGTTTGAGGCTGATCTCAACAACACAAACAAATTTACATTAAAGTAGATGGATAAAAGTTCACTCAACTATTTATTTTATGCTTAGAATTCTACAGAGAATTGCTTACATCTGAGAAAAGAGACTGAACACCTTGCAGCTACACACACAGTTGAGAGGTGGCTGCTGTTACAGAGATAGAAGCACACATATACTACGTTCATCATTAAAATGCTCCTGGTTAATTTATGTTAAGTCACAGCAACTATTTTCATATGCTTTCAGACTACGGAAGTATGGTCATCACACAGCATGATTTTCTCCATTTTCCAACTAAAACTTCACATTAGTTGGAAAAGATGCATTTATATTTTACTGAGAACTTTCTGATCTTAAATCCATTCTGAATTTCAGCAGTTATTCACACAGCTATTTAGCAACAACACTGGCAAATCTCTGCTCATAGTTTTCAGAAACAATGCACGGTCAGCAGTGGATGAGGACAACTCTAGAGGTCAAACCCTCACCATGCAGGAATCAGTTTCACCAAGCATCAATTTCAGCGGTCACAGAATTGCTTACTATATTTAAAACACACTGAAAGATTTTGAGAAAAAGTCAATATTCCGGAATATAGGTATTGCTGTAACCACTAGAAATACAACCCCCCACACACACACACACATTTTATTTTACATTTGATACAAATATATTGCCACCTGCTTTACCCTATATCCTAAATACTTTTGTTAAACAAGTTCTACTGACTATAGCAATAATGTTGGAGCCATAACTTCACTGGTAAACACATGAGTCAGTTGGTCTTCAAAACGTAAACAGAAAAAAAAAAAATCTTAGCACTATACTCTATATTGACCTGTTAGAACACTTTCTCTGAATTGTTTTCAGCCTCACAGAGAACACACATTAGAGATATCACTTTATATTTTAAGAGTCACAGAAGACTTTTCTTCAGAGATCATGTTTGTTACAGCACCACAAATGAAGACTGCCACTTTTCTAAATGGTAATTGTTGACAAGAGCCATTTAAGCTGTCACACGTGCTAATAAATAGCCATGCACTCTGCAGGCATTTGGAAGAGAAAAAAATAGACGAAAATGCTTTTAAGCTGTGGAAGAAGCTGAGCTGTGTAAGAGAGAATAGCCTGTTTCCAAGAGCAGGGCAGTACTCTTCTTGAGAGCACTGCCAGCACACAAACACAGTGGGACAATTACATACTGCAGTGAAAGCAAGGAGTTCAAAGTTGGTAGCAAGCTCTCAAGGACAACTGGAACTCTGCTGATGCAACTTTCTTAGCTTTAAAACATTCTGAAAAACTGACCTACAGGAGTTCTTGAAGCAACTACTGGTACTCAAAAATTTTATCCATTTTTTATTGTCTGTTGCTGCCAAGGAGTGCATCAACTCAAAATACAAGTGCCACACAACGTCCTTCAGCATAAAATCACCTATTTATTAGTAACAAGTACCTTTATTATTCACAAGAATTTTCTTTTTGATGCTTTTAAACTGAAGAGCATTGCCTTGCCAAAACTGTATCCTCAGTTTCTTTAAAAAACACCTCAAAACTTAGTTTGTCCAACTCATGAAAATATAGATACAGTTTTTATTTTCAGAACCAACATTAGTTTGCTGCATCATTGGTTGAAATTCAAGCATTTAGGCAAGCTTGTTTCCCTTGCTGCCTGGCTTAGCACATGTAATGAGAATTATGTCTTTCACATTCATGCCAACTTGAATACATTAGATGCAAGAATAACAGAGTCAGCATTATATCAAGATAGACAGCACTGCAGAAAATAATCTAATGCATTCTTACCCAGGTGGCATTCCAATTCCAAATGTTAGAACTAATGAACCATAGAGAGCTAATGATGGAACAGAGTTTACTCTTCTACATTCTCAGCTTGTTTAGTTTAAGCTGTTGCTGGATGCATTTAAAGTATTACCTTGAAAACATACCACGTTCTATGCAGATCAGGTCATAACATTCCTTAAGTAATAGAAATGAAACAGGTTTTGATCTTTGACATCTCACATTCAGATTGAGAAAAAAAAATCAACTTAAAATGCCTTTCTTTCTAATTTTCACTAAAGACAACAGTCAAATCTCTGCTTTGTGTATATTGTTATGTATACTTTTACATCTGAAAAATACAAACCAGGTAAGTTTTGTATATGGATGCACATAAGCACAGGCAATGTTAGTGTTTTATTACTAGAACATAGTTCAGTTTGTAAACATAAGTGAAAGAAGACTTTCTTAATGCATTTCCTTGTTACCAAAAAAGTATATTTAAGCATTTCTGACTTCCTCTGTTTTTCTATTCAGTACGGTATTGATGCATAAACTAAGCTTTAGGCTCCCTGTATAGCTTACATTTAAGTCAATGGTATTTAAGTACCTGGTTAGGTGGAATGTATCCCCAAATAATTTGCTTATTGGAGATTTCCATAAGAACTTACATATTATTCCTTGAATAAGAACCCTTATCCTCAGATTGGGTGAACACGAACCTGAACTAATCAGTGCCAAGAAACAGTATTATCCAAGATGGTTGTCAAGCTGTCCTACAGTTTAAACAAGAAATAAGCAGTTTAGTAGTACTCAGCAGTTCATTTCAATAGTATAAAATATCCCAAAGATTTTATTTATCAATATACATGTATACTCCACAGCCCACAAGGGACAGGGCCTATGTGCCTTGCTCCCCTGCACCAGGACAACTTACTAGTTTCAGCACGTCATGAACATGTAAAGCCAGCTCAGGTCCCGAATTGTACTAACACAATGTGACATTGGAACTAGTAAACCCAGACGGACAATGGCAGCTCTACAAAGCCAGCCAGCTACTCGGAGTAGGCTGTATTTACAAACCAATTAAGACAGATGTGAGACAGCAGGTATATATTGAATATATATTGAATTACAGGCTATTTTGTGAACACAGTGAAAACATTATCAAAATGAAGCTCTAATTTATTCAATTTCAAAAACTTACCTGATGCTTCAATGAGTAAAAGTATTCTCTTTCTGGTTCTACAATAAGGAAGGTGCAGCCCAACCTCATTACATGACAGAGGACAATATGACAACTAGTTGGGCATGTGTCCAGTCTCCAGTAAGGCTGCCTCTGTTGGCAAAGGATTTACAAGGAGAAACTCCAGTTACAAATGAATCCAATACCTGACTTCTCATTTGGGCCAAGTAGATTTCCCATTTCAACGTTATAAATTTTATATTGCAAACACTAACGATACTGTGAAAATTTAAACCAAGTAGACTATCATCAACAAGACCACCAAAACAAATCGACTATTCCTTTCTTTTTGTTTTAAGTCATCTTGATGGAGAATTTGTAAGGTGGCATCAGACAGGCTATCTAATGCTCTCCTTCAGGGGTTGTTTTTGTCTACTGTAACACCTTTAGCCAAGGAGCAATCCTGTGAAAGCATTCAGTTCCCGGAAGAATCAGGTTCCCAGCACCCTCATGCAGATGCAAAAACAAAGCAAGAGCTTACACTGCCAACATCTGATGAAACAAAATATAAAACTAAGTGACATTACTATACTGATCACACTGTAATGGAGATGTACAGTTTCTGACTTGCTCAATGTTGCAAAAAAGTTAGTTTCAATACAACAGCAGGTACTATAATTATCACTCTCACACCAATCTATTTCCAACTTTTTTTTTTTTTTTTTTTTTTTTTAAACAGTGACAATTTTGGTCATTTGATTCAATTCTTTGTCTCTTCTAAATGATATAGGGCACATAGCTCAAAAATCAATCTAATATCACTGCTATAAATAGGGCCTAAATCTCAAAGTCAATAAAGTAATTCCAGAGCACTGTGAGTCAGACTGCTAATGCCACTAGGCACAAAGCAACATCCCTCATATTTCTAGTGTGCAGAAGCAAGACTAATTTGTCTCACCAGAAAATATGCAAGTATTGCATACATATCTGGTAAGAATACTCCAAACTGCATCTCAGTAAGTTCTTTGCCATCCTGAGTATCTTTTTGCTGAGGTTTTTGTTTAAAACCACACTACCAGTAGAAAGACCAGATGAAATCTAGCAAAAATCTTAGCTGCAGCTGTCGCTTTTGAGATCCCAATTACCACATTTGGATCAATACACTGCTTCAAAAGCCTGGGTCATGAGCTTATTACTCTCTGCAATCATCTCTGCCAACTTTTCAAACCCACACAGCCCCTCCAGAGGTAAAGGCTTGCAAAGCCTGTGATATACTGACATGTTTGCTCTTTGCTTTTATACAGAGTATATTTAAGATATCTCCCACTGCCAAGATGCTAATTTTAAGCTTACAATCCTTATCCTTGCGAATACAGCAACTCATTATTGAATACAGACAGCAACTCATTATTGAAATTGATTATTTAAAACGGGAGAAAAAAAAGAGGAAAATATTAGTGACATATGAATTCTATTTGTCACTGAAATTTCAATCCACTAAAATATTCCTACCAAGCTCATGCTTGGAAAATATTAGTAAGTATATCCTGATATTTGCATCAAAGATATAAATACCCAGACTCCTCCACAAAACTAATCTCTCAAACTGACAGGGCCTCTGTTGAGTGAAAAAAGCAAGCCTTTTTTCCTCTCACATAAGCCTTACTATGCAGTTAATACCTAAAATATGGAAGTGTTTTTCTACTTTTCTATGTAACATCAGATTTCTATTGTTTTTGCATATGGACAAGGTAAAAAGTATTGCCTGAAAGCATTATTGCTACACTTCTCAACATGGTTGGCTTCCTATTTGCAAATATTGTGCAGACAAAGGCAGGATGGGGAGAGGGAAGCAGGTATTTTCATCTCTGTGTATTTTTATGCAGCAAAGGAAAAGGTGATTTAATAGTTTTAATCATATTACTTTTCTAGCAGAAGCTACCCAGCACTGAAGTCTCTTAAAAAACTTTCCAGGTCCATAGTGATATGAGGAACAACAGATAGTGAACATTCTTCCTATTGCAGTGCTAAACCAAACTCCAGCCTGCATGCGTTATGCTGCTCCAAATCTACTGTGTAATCTGGAATCAGTCACTCAATCTTTCATTTTACGAATAGAGAAATTGACAGAAATTAGGAAGAACGTACTGTTGTTTGCAGTTCCATCTCATTTACAGGCTGCAAGTCCTGCCAGTACCTACTTATGAAGTGGTGACGTAGTGCTGAGGAGAGGCACTATCACAAAATTACAAGTCTAAATGCCAAAACGTACAGATGCCAAAACAGCTCTGTGTTCCAACAGGCCCCAGACATCCATGCAGATGACTCCAGATACTTCTGCTGAGGACAATCTTCAGCATAAAAGAGGAGATCCCTGGCTTACAGACAGATTCTCCTGCAAGAGAAAGATTCTTTCCATGTCATAGTGTAACCCTGGAAACATACACTTTTATAGCAAACTAAAGCTTCTAGGCCACCATGCTTTATGGTATTTGTCGTTTATATGACAACCATCATATTCATCTCCCAGCACTCTAAATACCATGCAGCTTTTTTTCGTGCCTAGCATTTTGGCAGATAAAGATGAAAAAAAAAAAAATCACTGGTTTTAGTATATGAATTATGAGGTATTGGTCTTTTTTAAATTGAGACAACCTTTCCAGCTGTGCCAAGTTCAACCTGAAATATAAGAAAAGAAGGCATTGGAGAATATGAACGCTAACAACACAAGAGCAAAGAAGTTTCACAGGTCCACTGAAGTACCCTTGAGTGTGTTAAGATGGTGCAATAATTGACATTTTCTACTGCAGAACATTTTTGCTTCCTTTGGAACTTTTTTTTTCTTTCACTTACTATACACCAAATAGGGAAGAAAAGAGTTGGATAAAAATAATGGATAGGATAGAAAATTGTGATCAAGAGAATAATGATCAACCATCCATAATAAGAGTATGCAGGTTAATAACAGATCATTTTAAATTCCATAGCTATAGGAAAAGATGTTCACATTTAACCTTAGCATCAGACTCTAGATCTTATGTCAGCAAGCAGTGACCTAAAATACCAGATACTACTGCTTGAATTTGCAGCAGAAAATATCTATTTTTATTTTCCAAACAGCTAGTTTTATATTCTCCGTGTATTATTTATCACAAAAAGTCTACACTAGGAGGCCTAACAGTGCTGGGCTGCTGTTGGAAAGGCCGTTTCACATGAACATTTAGACCATTTAAAAGGCAGTGCTGGAAACATGATGCCTTCTTCCATTAGCTTGCAAGTTGCACAAAAGCTTACGTTGCTTCTACTGAACTTGCTTTGTCATTAGCGCATTTGTTTTGTGTAAGGTTATTAAAGCAAAAAATACCTGCAATTCATTTAATGAACCAACTCCATTGGCTATTTACGTCCTGACATTACAGAATTAGCAATTTCAATTTTAAAATTTCTGCTGACTTATAAAGAAGCTTGAAGGAAAACATTCTTGGTAAAAACACACGGTATGAAACATAGTATTGTAAGTCTTGAGATTTACAGTTTAAGTTAAATGATTTTTTGGCCTTTTAATGGCTTAAAAGAACAATTACAAAATACTGTTAACTGGAATTTCAACTGCAGTAGGATTAAACAACCTTGTCAATCAGTTTTATCCAAAAAATCCAAGTCTATACACACTACTTCCAATAAATAAGTTTAAGCCAAACTGTTTTCTTCATTTACCATAATATAGTGTTTTTATATAAAAATATATAACTGCAGGAAAACCCCCCAGTCTTATGGGGGCCATGATTTCCAATCAGTAGGAACATTTGACCTAAAGCTACCATGGTGTCTGCAAGGTGTTACTGGCACTGGTAGCTCAAACTTCAGTAGGCTAAAATAGCAGTGCAGCAACGCTGCTGCAAGGAAGTTTGCCAAGCTTCCAGCTCCTTCTCTCTTTAGAAGAGAACAACACCCAACATTATCTCACTTCTTTCAGTTTTCTAACAAAGCTGGCACATCTTTCAGTAGAACTGATCTCTCCCAATTCGCAGTGCAGAATTTTCGATAGTGGAGCGAGAAAAAAAAAAAAAAATGTACCAGAACTTAACACAGAGATTGTGGAATCAAATCCCTGCACAGTTTTTCCCCAGCCAAAAGACTTCACACAAACTGTGTGCAGAGTTGTTCTCTGTACATCCTACAGGGACTCAAATGTCAGCAATTCCAGATGGTCAGAGAATGATACCCACAAGATCACTTCTAATTGTGAAAGAGAAATTGTTCACCCAACGAGTAAAGACCTAGCATATAGCACCAGTCAAAAAAATATAGTAGGTATAGAAAACACCATGCTGTCCTTTCACTACAAGCCCCTACATCATTGCTAGGTCAACCATATTTCATGCACATGCAACCTCCAACAGTGCAGAGGTGGCAGTTTTTTCCAGAAAGAGAGGCGGCAATTCTTATCACACTGCTTCAATTGCACAAAAAAAAAAAAAAAAAAAAAAAAAAGGCAGAGAAATAATGTTTAGGAAATATTCCTGAACCACATTGCTTACTCTTCGTGCTGTAGTAGGCCTGAAAGCAAATGATAAATTTACATAACCTCATTTTGCTATGCAAGGTGCTAAGGTTGAGATAAATGCATCACTGCTACAGTTCTGCAAAGTTAAATTTAAGTTAGAGCTTGAAACTTTTCAAATGCATCTGAAGCAGAAGATAACAAAACATAAGCTTCTAATACTTGAACTTTGAAGTGGCGCCATGACAAATATTTGTGCGGCAGAAAAGTTTCGCAATAGCTTTTTTGAACTACCCTTCGTTCCTTAAAATTGTTATTAGTTTCTGAAGAAATGGTTTGTTTATTGTTACAATATATACTGTAGATTGTACTGTGCGTATAACAGATATTCCGGATATTTCCCAAGGTTCATTATACGGCCATCTAGAGTCAGATACCTCAGTTCTTCTAGAAATAAACAAGTTATGCCAGCATCCCATTTTGATATGCTGTTACAGCTGTAATTCATCTACCCAGTAAACTTGCTTTCATTTCACAGAATGCCAGCTGCCACCGCTGTATCAACATTTTCATATGTTTACAAACACAATTCAAAGAAAGGACTTGTTAGACTTAAAATCAATAGCCCATTACACTATTCTATGATGGATAATTTTAACTGTATTTCATCTACTGAAATGTGACCCTACGTGCTATTATGTTGCACACTTAGAAAATCTTGCAGACCTTAGCTCAATCTCACTGAAGTCAGCAGCACAATCCTATCCCCAGATGCACCACCGGGGACCAGTCCTGCATGGGAAACGAAGGAAGTTTGTTCACCTCAGGAGCTGAGCACACTCAGAGGGAAAGCCCAGTAAGTCAAAGTAATTGCCAGCTGAGAAACGTGTTGTGCAAGAGAAGTCTGTCACTTTGCAAAGTCCTTTTTTGTTGTTTTTTAAAGAGGAGGTTGTTGATGCAGTTTGCTAGCGAAGACCAAAGCTGTAAGCAGCGAACCATAACCACACAAGACTGGAAGCAAAGTCGGAGTTGTGCTGTAGTCTGTATCACTGAGACTTTTTGAGCAGTAGACTGGAAGCTGACAATACTTCAAATGAATTATGAGTGTTATTAACATTATCTAAACAGCGTAATACATTCATTTTGCAGTGTTTCAACCATGATTTTTCCAAGCCAGCTCAACACAAAGTTACAAGGAGGAAAACAAAGGTTTGGGAAAGGGTTGAGAGCCATCTAGCTACTTGCACTCAAAAACAAATCAAAACAAAAGCAGTCTTTGTTGTCATCAAAATATTCAGCCGTGGCATTTTACCTGATAACCACTCTAGAATGTTTTAGACTCTCTCCAAGTTTCAAACAATTAATCTACTAAAACAAACTGGATAATATACAACAAAAATACTGTTTCCAAACTCCACAGATATCCATTTGTCCAGTTATCCTTGCTTCAATATTCAAGGTTATCTTCTTAACACCAGGGGAATAGCAGAGATCTTCAAAAAAAAAAAAAAGAAAAAAAAAAAAGGAAACTGTATTTTTGAAGCATAATTCTGCAGCAAGGGAAAGATTCACAGAACACACATGGCTCCTAAGGCAGCCAAAAAAGATGGTAATCAGGTAGTTGACACACACAGAAAGGAAAACAACACATGGAAAAAGCTCTCTAGTTTTTCCTACTGAAAACTGAATTCATCCCTCCAATGAAACATGTTCCTTAGCAGGTTTTTGCAGTGAAGCTACACCGAAATATGATGTAATAAGCAACTGAGCAAAATAAAACATTCTGTTCAAAGCAATTCTTGACTTCTCTGTGCTGTTTCTAATCATCAGAGTATCCATGTTTATGAACAAAAAGTGTGTAACAGAAAACAGTGCTTCAACTATGGAGACTGGAATTCTGGGTCACTTCAACAGCATCTGTTATGTGAGCAATAAAATCTTTGTTTAAGCTTATACTTACACACTTGCTCTTTAGAGGTAACTTCACCAACATCAGGCTGTTATTGACAGTTTCCAGTTCACTATTTAACATACACCTGTGGGTTTGTTCCCCGCCCCACACTCTTTTGGAAGTCTGAACTCTCATTTATGAACATTGAGAAGTGTCTAACCGTCAGTGCTGCTTGCACTTGAATAACGAGACATGCACCACATGAGAAGAACATCTTTTACTCTTACCCAAACAAATTAAAAAAAAAAAAAAAAAAAAAGTAGCTTACCACAAAGCCACAAAGTTGCCTGAGGACTGATGTTTTCACTAGAGATCTAGGATGTTGATTCCAGTGCCTTACCACCTGCAGTCTGAAGTTCAGAAAACCCACTTCCAAGTTATTCCAAGTTATTCATAACTCACTTTGTTTTCACTTATCTAACAGCTGAATAGCTTACTTTAAAGAAAAAAAAATTTAAGCAGCACAACATTTTTGAAGACCCATCTGTGGTCCAGACATCCACAGTCAAATTAAACTGATTCAAGTCTTGCATATTTACACATGTATCCAATATCAAAAAAGCCTATTATGTTCACACAAAAGGGATTTATTTTACTGTATTTTCAACAAACAAAAAATTTGTGTCTGTTTATCCATCTCAAAACAAGATGAGTAAATACTGTTAAGACCTTTAATTGTTGCTTCAACAGAATAGTTATTAAGCATTATTTAAAGTCTGAATTATCCCTACATTAAGATATTGGATAAGTTCATCTTCATCTCTTCTTTTACTATGTAAGCACTCAGAGACATTTGAGTACTATTTTCTCACAGGGCTGTTTATACACCGCCTAACCAGAGTATTATTAACATACCATAGCCCACTCAGTATCAGTTAAACCTCCTAATGAAGTTCTGATGAACTGCCACAAGGTGGAGGTAGATGCCTACAACTTGAAATTAGTTTAAAATAGAAAGGTAGACATGATGATGTACTCTAAAATTTCATCATTGTGTTACTGCAAACATACTACCCGAATAAACATCACTCACTTTCAAAGTTACTAGTAAACTTTTTTGAGGAAGGGTTGTAAGAAAAAGAAGAACACTATTTGCTAGCTATAAAAACCTCTACAAAAAAAAAGTTAATGAAGTTACCGTGGAAACAACAAAACAAATCCCTCAAAAAGCTGTGGATTTAGGTAAATGGATAGATTCCTGAGTAACTCGCTTGCAATTGAGTCAGACAGAAAGCAAATATTCATGACAGGTTTATTTTAAAGTAATGATCCTATGAAAAACTTAGTCTGCAATCTTTCAAGAAGCCCCCTACAACTGAAACCAGAAGAGAGTTTCATGAATGTTATGCATCAGTAGCTGAAGTCCTTCACCTTGGTTATAATGTAAGTCGCTGGTAGCTACAGCTAGAAGAGAATCCTTCCTTATTATCAAGCAGCCCCAGCCCTTTCATCACACACGGCCCCTGTACACTTATGTAATTAATAAAGATGAGGAGGAGCACACTGCAACAAAACCATGCCGTGCTCTTGGCAGTGTGGGGTCATAACGTTCTCAGAGTCAGGACTTACCTAGTGCATGACACTAAGCCAACACATTAAGGGGAGCCTCCACCAGCAGAAGCCATATGAAGAGAAGCTGCTAACACTACTGACCACAAGGACACACGTTATCTGTTCTCATTTGTCTTCTCCTATTGACTGCCTTCAGAACAAAGTAAACTACATCCAGTACTCCCTGGTGCCCTTACTGAACAGGAAGCTGCAATGACTTGTAAGAAAAATCATCCCTACAGCTGCAAGAATCAAGGGACTAAGTTAAACAAGTGGGGAAAAATACACTAGTTTTAAATTTGGTACCTAATGGTATAATAGTTCAACCCAACTAACAACTTCGTCTCCAACTCCTTTCTTAAGCTTTCTTGAAGCGTCAGCCAGCAAATACAGTTAAATGCATCTCAAAAACCATCTGAACCTGCCTGCACATAGGTTACTTTTAAACCATAAAGTGAAGTACAAAGCATCCTGAGATACAAAAGATCAAGTCAGTATCAGAACTGGAAACAGTACAGCACAGTGCTATATTGTGAAGCCATTAGCCCTGCCAACACTGAGGACTAATTAGCTGTATTGCAACAAAGGAACAACGCAGGCATGCTACTTTTATGCAAAAGAGGGAGTTTTGGGAAAGGACAGCACAAAAAGACACGCACTAACAGATTTACTCACAATCTATGCAAACGTGCAACTAACAGCCAACCTCCGACCAAATGGGGTTACAGTGTGCCCCACAACTATTGTTAAATGAACTATCAGAGCAGAAACACAGCTTGTTAGACCCAGAGATCTCTGGGCTGACTTCCAAGGTTTAAGGCCTTCGAAGCACTGTTGACTGCTGCATCTGGCTGGAGTTCTGTGTGGTAAACAAACCTGCTTCTCCACACTTGGCTAATCGATTAGCTTTGGAAGCATACCTTGGCACAACTGGTCCTAATCCCCAGGTGCATCTACAAATAAACTCCGCTTTTCTAATTAGACTACAGTTCTTTATTTTCACTCAGCCATTCACTCTCTTCTGCCCTAGCCTGCCACGATTCATTTAAACTCATTTTAAAACCTGAACCAAATCAGACTCGGGTTCTAACTCTCCCTAAATTCCAACCATCTGCAAAAAGACAGAAGATAAAGAGCAATTGCAGTAGTTCTTCCTATGAGAATCTGTGGAAAGGTAGTTTTCACAAGACTATAACCACATCTGATAAATATAGCCTTTCAGCTCCAAGTTATTTTTCTTCTTCATTCTTCCTCCACCACCACCCCCAGCTGTAAGGAGCACAGGCACAGTACATTAAGTCAACTTACATAAGAAAGTCACACAGCCCAACCACAGTCAGTGCAGGGAACTTGGCTTCTCACTCAGCACTTCAGGGATTTTACTCAGGACTTCCTAGAGCTTAATCCTGTAAATTGAATGCCCATTAGCATCCAGAGTACATTAGGCATGCTCATGGACTAATCTTCCCAACTAAAATAACCAAAAAGTGCAGCTGATGAATTTTGAGACCACACTGCAGTATGAAGCAAAACATTGTGATTAGGTAGGACTGAAGCTTCACTTCAGGAGCATACACTATTGACTCAAACTAAAATGCCCATCCCTAAAACAGCCCAAAAAAAAAAAAAAAAAAAAAAAAAACAAACATAAAACAGAAATAGCTGCATGTAGTTTACCAAGTATTGGAGAAAAAATATTATTTTCCCAGCCATCTCAAAGACTATGAGCTCACACAATGAACGTGATTTCTCAAGTGGTTCAACTCCAAGAAAACACTTGTTGGGGGGAGGAGAGGAAGGGGAAGTGTTCAATTGTAAAAACAAAATTCATCATTCAGAAAATACTTTAGAAGGAATTAGAGTCCTGAAATGAACGCAGCTCTGGTCACTGACATACTACATTTTTCTATTCAGTTATTTCAGCTCAACATTTTACAGTGTAGAAGGTGCTACAACGTGTTCACTTATGAAGTGCATACCACAATGAGATACCCATGGAGATAACTTACATAGGAATATGTAGTTTAAGCATTCTCACAAGTAAGTAAAAATACTGAAACCCTAACTAGTTTTAACACAGGTGGTACTTCAATAAGTCAGCAGCATCTGCTTGGCTGGTAGACACTTCTATAAAGATTAAGCAGCATCATACTATTAAGAGTAATGCAAACAGTATTTCCTAATAGAACTAGAACTCATACTTCTCTAAAAAGAGCCTAAGAAAACTTAACTTTACTTAGCTTTATTAATAAAACAATTAAAAGGTTGCTGTGACATCTAGAACAAGATGTCAGATAATTGTAAAACAACAATGAGTACAGACTAAAAAAGAATTAAAATCACATGTACTAAAAACCGCCTCTGTCCCGGGGAGCCAGCTGTAAATAGCATTCTTCCTGCAAGTATGCCATCATCTTTACTAGGAAGTAATTCACAGAAAGTCATCACAGAGGAAAAGTCAGTGCTTATATTTTTACAATCATGCATTCAGAGCACAAACAGGAAACAAGCACTTATTTACACGGATTCAGTTTTTAAAACCATGTGTACATTGCCATCATTTAAAGTGCAAGCTACATGTCTGCTGAATTCGTTGAAGGCATAACAGGTGAGATGCAAATTAAAATACTGACACCAGTAGTTATACAACTAACCACTGATGAGAGTAGCATATTTCAAACCCTGACCAACTCAGTATGTTACTTCCTCTTGTAGATTACCAGCCAAACATATATTCCATTGCTTTAGATACAATACTTTCATCTTTCCTAGGCGTCTGTCTGTCAGAAACCACCTAGAAAACAGGGAAAAACAGTAAGAGAAAAAAAAAAATCAGTTCAGGTATAGTTAATTCTTTTTACACTAACTTTTTTTTTTGTAATTTAAATGTTACTATATATTGACAAACACCTAAGTTTCAATAGTTATCAATCTCTGGAAAAGTGTAGATTTGTGTTTTTTTTTTTTAAATGATTTTATAGGCCAAACTGACTAAGTTTGTACCTGTGTCACATCTTTACCCAGTCACTGTAAGAACTGACAAGAAAAAGGCCCGAGGTCCCATTAAAGTGTGTCAAGCCTCACACACAACAGAAAAAACAAACATTTCTGTTTCTCTTAAAATACCTGGTAGTCACTAGTGGAAGCTTTATATGCTGTTGCAAGAGGTCTCATTGTAGAAATTCTTGTAGTACTTGCAGGTTGTACTGGTGTGCCTACAGATTTTGTAGGTGGAGTGAAAACTGAAGACACTGAAGATGTAGAGCTTCTTTCAAAGTTTTCCATCACAGTCTAGAAAGAAGGTTAACGCAATATAAATGAATATTTAAAAGCAGCATTTGTAAATCTATCTAGAGTTGATAGAAGCATTCGTATGCCATAGAAAGCAATGAGTACACTTAAAGTGCCTGTCAGTAGAGAGCACACAAGGTGCTTACACACAACTCCAAGCATTTTTCTCACCGCAGTTGTGTGTATTTTGCATTATGTACCACCACAAAGCAAAGCTCATAATCTGTTGGCTGCATGTACTAAACATCAGCCAAGTTTGAAATCATAGATAGAATACTGTAAAACTTGCAACAAGCCTCATCTTTTTCAGGCCCATTTGAACACAAGTAGCATAACAGCCTCCTCCTAGATATGTCTAAAATATTTTATCTGTTCTGTTTAGGAGAGCCTCCAAGTCTTTATGAACTTGCACCTTCTGGGTCAGATTCACTTTACCAAGAAGTTTCATTTACTCCCTTTAGCAAACACTACAAAATAGAGTCTTCAGGCTCCTTTTCTAAGCTTATTTATGTGCATTTAGAAGGGAATGCACATGAAATGGAAGACACAACAAGCCACTTGATGTAAGCTATGCATTCCAAGAAGGATCCAGAGAACACAAGACGGGAAAACGACAACCAGTCAGGAGAGATGTGACTTACTGGATTCAGACTCAGTGGAGCATCCATACATAGCATTCAACCAGCCTAAGGAAAGCAGAAACCCAGAAACACGTGTGGCAGAGGAAAGCTTTCCAAAAATACTGGGTAGGATTAGCATCTAATGTAGGTGGCTGCTGATTGCTCACTCATTTCCATGTGTTCCCCTCATGCTTATATCTACTTTTAAATCAGAAGCCCATGCTGATATAAAATCCATCTTATTTACTTTTCAATTTGTGAAATGTGTTCATCTCATTTCCTCCCTTTCATCTGAAACTAAGGCTATAGAGGGACTAATATTCTGGCAACGAGGCTCTGCATGAATTAAGGGCACCAGATAAAGGGGACAAGCCTGAAGGGAGCAAAGGGAGAAGGCAAGACCGGGGCAGGACCCTCCACTGCGGTGTGTATGGTCTACCGAGGGAGGCAACCCCTATGGGTACTGACTGCCGAGTGAGAGGGCCTCGACCGGACTTCTACCGCACCAAGGTCAGGTTGTCCCGAGAAAATAACATAAGAAACTTTTTTTAAACCCATATAAAATTGTGATTTGTTTTCCAGGACCTGGATCACCCCAACAGGCTGAACTGCAACACACTCCCAAATCGACCCTGAAAGCGGGCCCAACCCAATTGAAGGCATTTGCCTATTATGATCCAGCTATGTGGGCAGAAGACTGATCCTGGAGCTATAGGACCCCAATATATATGCTTAATAGAATAATTAGGTTACAAGCTATAGTAGAAATAGCTGTAAATAAAACCAGAGATGCACTTGGATTAACTGCAAAACAAAATACCAAGATGAGAACTGCTTTGTATCAAAATCGCTTAGCTTTGGATTATTTACTAGCACAAAAAGGAGTCTGTGGAAAATTTAACCTTAGTAATTGCTGTTTAGAGATTGATGATGAAGGTGGTTCTTGCTAGTAGCTGGTAGGGTGCTATGTTTTGGCTTAGGATGTGAAGAGTGCTGATAACACGCTGATGTTTTGGCTGTTGCAGAGCAGTGCTTGCACCAAGCCAAGGACATCTCAGCTTCTTGCTCTGTCCTGCCAGCGGGCAGGCTGGGGGTGCAGCAAGAGCTGGGAGGGGACAGACCCAGGACAGCTGACCCAAACTGGCCAAAGGGAGTAATCCACACCATCTGACATCATGCTAAACAATACATAGGGGTGGCTAGCGGGGGAAGGACGGCTGGACTGCTCGGGGTTAGGCTGGGCATCGGTCAGCAGGTGGTGAGCAGTTGCATTGTGCATCACTTGTTTGTACACATTAGTAGTAGTAGTACTATTATCATCATTATTGTTGTTATTATTATTGTTATTATTATTTTCCTGTCTTTATCTCAACTCACGGGCTTCACTTTCCCATTTCTCTCCCCAATCCCAGAGAGGGAGGGAGGGGTGAGCAAACAGCTGTGTGGCGTTTAGCTGCCAGCCGGGTTAAACCACAACAGAAGGAAAAGCTGTAAATGAACTTGTAAAAGAAATGTAGAAAATTGCACGTCCCAGTTCAAACTTGGAATGGAATCGATGTAGGAGGACTGTGGGAGGGGGCTTTATGGGCGGTGATTGGCTTGCTAAAATAAGGATGGTTGTATTGGGGATATGTGGAGGATTGTTAATAATTCCATGTTTAATACCTTGTGTTACCAGACTAATACACTCAGTTATACAAGGAATGCAAGTATCTGCAGTACCTGTTGATCCAGAACCAGGGAAAAAGAAAACCCATTCCCTGATGATAATAAAAACAAATGAAGATCCAAAATTGATATCAATTTGGCAAGTATTGACTCGATTGTAAAGGAAAACACGAATCAATACCATGAAAAAGGAGATAGGGGATTGTGAAATGTGTTCATCTGATTCATGTCAATATGGAACAATGCTAGGGCCACATGATATGTGGAAATGTGAGCTTCTGTCTTATATACCCTTGTATAACCACAAGTCTAAGAAAAACAGAGTGGTTAACGTATCTAGTTCTTGTATCGTGCACAGGAATGGTCCAGCAATTTGTGTCAAAAGGGGATTTGAAGGGTTAACATTGAGGCCCGGGGCTAGGGGATAAGAAAACAAAGGGGTTTCAGAATAACTGCTAACTACTATGACTATTGCATGGGACACTACTCAAGTCTCTGATATCTGGCCAAGAGATTAAGGAGAAGGGGAAAGCTGAAGGACGACTAAAAGACGAAGCTTGCATGGGATGCTGTGCAAGTCTCTGACATCCGGCCAACATGGACAAAGGAGAAGGACAAAGCTTGGGAGGAAGACTACGAGCCTTCAGCACGAGAGACCCCCAGAGGGACCACTGGAGACTGATACGCATGCTCCAGTGGGAGGATTTGGATTTCAGGAACAAATTATAATAACCCTGCCTTTTCTAGAAGTAGTAATGAATCTGTATTAGCCTAGGAGCATAAAAACCAGCTGCCTGATACAACTTGCATCCATTTGGTGGAGCAGAGACTCCTGGCGCACCCAGTGCTGTTTGCTTGCCTCTATTCATTTAATAAATTGTAAACTTTAATTGCAATCCCATTTGCGACTCAGTCATTTCTTACAAATTGCAAAAAGTTTTACAGGCTAATGTCAAGCCCTCAATGGCTTAGTCTCCAGAATTCTCTTGCCTCCACAGTACAGATTGTTTGTTCGTATTTTAAAGCAGACACTATACACAAGAAGCAATAAGAATTCAAAAACAAGGAAGAGATCAGATATCTGACAAATGTCCCAAATCATCACGTGTAGAGTTTCAGTTTATAGGAAATACAGTCAGTGATACAAACTGGAAAGCAAAATATTAAATAAGAAGAGAGAACCAAACCCCTACCATTAGAAGCCCATGGAAGAAAGGGGCACTGAACTATGTTTGTCTCTGAATTTTAATCAATGTAAGGAATGCTTCAATCTGATAAGAGATCAAGTAATTTCAAGCTCAATTTCTAGGACCTTCTTCTCAGAAGGTTTACAACTGAAAACTTACATTACTTCTTTGTGTCACTTATCCTTACAGTAGACAAAAGAAGAATAGGGTTAGGACTGTGTTGCTCACAAGTTTTCTGCCTAATGTAGTAAGATAAACTAAAGAGTCAGCATCAGGCAAGTAGTCACATAAAAAGGAGTCAGAAGATTCAAGCAACAACTGGGAGCAATAGCAGTCTTAATCCACCCTCACACATCTACCGCAGTCCCTCACTTGTCTCTAAGTTATGGTTTCACTTTATCTTACACAGCAACACAACTCCATGTATTATAGCTTCCATTCATCACAGATTTCCCATAACGATCCTTCTCAGCAGGTCATTTTGTTGACTAAGTAAGAAAAATTCACGTAAGGTATAATAGACTATGTAACAACTACATGCTGCTTTGTTATTCAAACAAAAAAAATAAAATGAAGGGAGTGGAGGAAATAAAGAGGAACTCCAAAAGCTGAGTGCCTTACATTTAAATGAGAGCAGTAGTTAACTTACTTTATCTATACAAGGTTTGACACCAATCATGATAGATTCACCAAAAATTCTTCCATCTTTGCTTAAGGCTTTTCGGGCTTGAAGCTTAGACTGATATCGAATATGCATCCAATTTCCTGTGTTGGACATCTACATGCGATTAAATGAAAAAAATTTTGAAATTTAGTCTTTTTAAACAATGAGACAGTGTTTCCAGAAATAAGTTTCGAAAGACCTACCACGTGCTTTAGTATGTTTCCATACTGAGCAAACTGTAGAAGAATGTATGAAGCAGATGCTTGAGGAAACCTGAAAGACAGGAAAAAATCTCCAAAATTATGAGTTGTTCAGGATTTTTGGTGCTAAAATGCAACTCTGTGAAGGGCTTTAAGAAATCCAGAACAGACCAATATGTTAATACTGTTTTAGAAGCAGTAACTTGTGTAATGCTATCTTCTAGGCAATTTTACTTTGCCACACAAAATTGTAGAATGGTGCCTTTTCAACTGAAAATAATAATAATGCAGTTTAAGTTAACATATGTACAACTGCTGGCTTTAACCACAGCTGTATTTCCTGCATAACCCAGGAATGCCAGATAGCAACGACATCCAAACGCTACTTGTTTCCATACATTGCCACATTGCCAAGACTTGGCCCATGATGCTCCTAATATTTGAGGCATTAACTTACCCAAATACAGTTACCCATGTGTCATCAAGTTGATCTTCTGAAGTTAGGGAATCACCCTGAGTATAAAAAGGATCTAGCTGAGCAGGAGATAGAGTAGTCTTCCTGGGCTGTCCAATACTTGCAGGACTGAACACACTTGAAGCTGTTAAATTGAAACGGTGCTGTTTAGCAAATTATTTTTGCAAGACAGCTTAAAAGCCTCTACTAAAAGAATTAAATTCAGTATTAAGCGTTTCACTTGTACATGAAAGAGGTTTGGTAGAGGTTTATTTGCAGACAGACAGTAAGCTAATCCAAACTTCATAACTGACAAGATACTACTAAGTTTGTGGCTAGTTCCCTAGCTTCCTCCTTAACCCCTAAACAGCAGCAGATGAACACAGGTATCAAATAAGAACAGTGCACCCAGAGTTCAGTTTAGCAAGAACCTATGGGTTCATACAGAAAATATGAAGATGGAAGGCCAGTCATCAATCTCTGCAGTTTAACTCAAGTATAAACACATCTGTGCTCACTTGAGGAAGATTCTATATAAAGAGTAAGTAAAGTTGACTGAAAGTCAGCCAGCCTGAATGGAAAAGTATTTCCTACCCACACACAATCTGAAAAGCTAGTTAAAAGAACAGATGCAGGTCCTTCGCAACTTAGCAAGGAGTTGGTGTAGTTTGGACATCGATGATTTTTGCCTACTAAGGAATGAATTAAGAACATAAATTGCCAATTTTAATAGAACATCTACCTGTTCCAGGGGTTGATGGCATATTTCCAACCAGCGGGCTCTGTGTTAGGGAAAAGCTGGCCTGCATTAAAAACACAGAAGGTAACAAATCATTCTTACTGGTACACTTTTCAGATCAGAAGAGATCTTTTTAAGGCAACCTAAGTGTCAGGCAGGAATACTGAGCCTGCCTTAAGTTAGGAGTAACTTATGAGTAATAGCAGACATTACATTTAACACAAGGTTCCTAAAGAAGCTATTTGACACCTTTTACATTCCAGCACCCAGTAGGCCTCGACTATTACATTCTGGAGTTTCCAACTGATTAGTAAACCTTAAAATATGCAGTTAAATTTAAGCCTCTTATCAAGAGTTAAGTATTAGGGTGTACGGAAATGCAGACAAACTACTCCACATAAGGCAAGCAACAGGATTGAAAGCATCTAGAGTATTTTATCTAACAAGAAAGCACTGCTGTTATATGAGAAAAAAGGCTTACTTAAATTTAGGTCAAGCTCTAAGCATTGGAAAATTTGGTTAACAAACCCTTCACCTAACACCAATCACATGTACTTTGTGAAGCTTGGTAACTTTTGGTATCAATACTCAAATCTTCTACTTCATCTTTCCCAAAAATAGGCATTTCACCACTGCTATCAGCCAGCAATTCACACTAAGTGCATCCTGATGGAAAGGATGCCAGTATCATAAACCACCAACATTTGTTTTTCACCTTCTAAACAGCTCAAAACAATTATGGTCATCACTACTTTCCCTCTAAATTATTTAGTGTCAAGTTCTAAGTGCTAGTAGTTTGGTATGCTGTTCTTTTGTTTGTTTAAAAAAAAAAAAAAAGAATTTCAATATCTGAAACAATTTTAGTATATTTTTTATCTGCAATCATGGCATATCTTAGAAAGAAGTTCAAATGAACTGTGAGCCCAGCCGCGTGCATTCTCATTATTTTTTTTGAAGTTATCTAGTCCTTTAACACAGTAAAGGACTCTTTCCCTCTTTGGAAAACATTCAGAATAAACCTTTCAGAAGGCAAAATTCAATGAAATGTCTACTCAACCAGTGAAAGGCCTTCTCCCTGCATCAACAGATGCTTGTTCACTGACGCTAACCCACTAACGCTTGACTGCTCAGTTGAGGTAAGCAGAGGAACTTATTATTAGCATAACCTTCTAGAAATTTTACTGCTGCTCTTTTAAAGTTAACCCCACCCTCTCGCCCAAATCTTGATCAGATATTTTACTCAACATAAATTTCCTTCTACCTTGGTAGCATTGCCTCTGTTGCCTACTAAAAGGAAAAGAACACATATTTGGACCTTTCTGGCAATCAGCAGCTTAATAAATTAACAGGAAGGTGAAAAGCTGTAACAAGTTCGCATTTGTCACACACAAAGCACAACAGAAGAACGATTCCTGTTTTTCTTTCCCTGCAGTCTATCGAAAAACCTTAGCGACAGGAGATAGCTTATTACTTCACTTCTCTAAATTCTCAGTTATATAAACCATTGTAGTGAAGTGTCTGGTGAGTCTTCAGATCATGCTGTTACTTAATTGAGTTATTTTGTGTGCCTGTTCCTCTGTACCCTGAGAGATGCACTCATGGAGCTATCTCACATCTGCTAAGGAAAAGGCAGTACTTAAAACACTTACTGGTCTTCTTGAGGTTAGCGGTGTCGATCCAAGCCCAGGACTAGATAAGTCATCATATATGCTTCTAACTGGTGGAGCACCACTTTTGTCTTTGTGCGTGGGGACTACTGGCTGTGGGGGAGAGCCACCTGCAATTAAAAGGATAAAATGAAAAACATGAGAAAACTTCTAATTTCAGTCTAGGGCTAATTGCTCTTGGAAGTTCAACAGAAATTTAGTCATGACAGACTTGATTCTTTCACTAGGGGTTAAGACCAGCTGACCAAACTGTTCAGGTTTGAATGTTCTGTGCAAGAATACCTCCTATTTACCATGAGGTCTCTTTACAGAAATAGCATTTAAAACTTTCAGATCTCTGGATACCAAATACACCTGATTAAACTCGATACATTCACTACTTACATGCACTTGCTCTTTGTAGCCATGCTCGGAACTGCTGGTATTTTTCTATTTTGAGGCAGATTAGAGATAGAGCTTCACTGTTTCAAAGACTAATGTCTTGTAGCAAAAACCATGTTTAAGACTTCAGGGGCATACTACATGCTAAAGAATCATACAAAGAAGCGCACAAACATCGCACATGCCATCACAACCCCACTGTCCAAACTCCTTTATTTAATATGAAACTTCATTAGAAAGAAAAGCGTAAGCTCTTGAAAACAAGAACTACTTTGCACTTGGACAGGTTGAAATAAACTGATCTCCCTTTTTTCACTGATTGAAATATTTTTATATACACCTTTGAATACTTTGTGTGGCTTTACTGCAGAAAAAGTGGTTTGAACAAACAGCTTTTACTTACGGAAAAAAACGTGTCACTTAAGCTTTTCAGAAGTACTTTTCAATCCTTAACTCTGAGCTTCAATACTCTCTCAACAGTGTAATACACTCAAGAGCTGCTACACTGCATTAATAAAGTACTCCACCCTCAAGGCCTAAGTTCAAAGCATGTACTTAACCACTCATTTTGGTTAGTGTCTTATTCATTTCTTCTTTTCTGTAACTGAAACTCTGTGGCTGTAATAATCCCTTTAAAAAATTATTAGGCCAAATGCACGTGAAATAATCATATGCCAAAGTTTCCTAAGAGGCTTGTATTTAAGGAGAAAAAAAAAACAAACAGAAAGCAGGAAAACAACAGACAACCACTCCTACTGTGAAACTAAAAGAGAAAGATTATCTTGGAGTACTTTCACATTTACTTTCTTCCAAGACAGATAGCACACAAATGCCACCTTGTATCTATATTAGGCCAAATAATTCATTACTAAAGCCAAGACCATCCATGATACGAAAAAGAAAGGAGGTACAACTATTGCTTCATTCTTCTATGAAACTGGCATGTAATGTCATCATTCCTGAAGCACAGGTTAAAAAAAAAAAAAAAAAAATCTTCTGCATCTACTGCTGGGAAATGTCACTACTCCAACCCACAAAATTAAACTACTATACACTAATTAAGGAGTGTATCTTAATTTTTCTCTATCCAGTTTTGTAAGTCTAAAAAACAAATAAAGGCTTTCTAGAATTCACCATAAAGAAACCAGCTGCCTCCAGAAGCTGCCTGTAGAAGTTCGCAAACACATCTCTCTGCTGCAAGCAAAGAAAATGTTGATAGCTCTACATGCAGTCAATGTGTAAAGAGATATAGAAAGTGATTTTATGTTAGGCAAGGCTCATGTTACCTTCCCTGTAAAAGCAACTGTTTCTGGTCCCAAAGCTGCTATGTTTAAAGCATTTATTAAGATTAAGTCTACTTTGACAAACTTCATTGAACGTGCATGAACTCAGCGTTAAGCAGATTATAAAGCCTGCAGCAGCCACGCTGAGCAATAAGATGACCTAAGTTTTTTCTTTCGGGATGAACTCTCAGCATGTCCTGAGTGCTGACCTGCAAGCAGGGGAGATCTCATTTCCATCACGCCGACAGCAGGGCCGCTCAGGGCGCGGGGCTGCGGGGTCACCGGCGCCGGCAGGTCGCCCATCAGGAACCCGGGCAGGAACTGCGCGCTGGCTCCTGGCTTGGGCGACGTGGGGGAGCCCAGAGCCATCGGCTCCGCTCCTGCTGCAACGCAAACGAGGGTCAGAAACACCCGGCGCCTCAAACGCCCCGCGCCACCGCGCTGCTTCGGCAGCGGGTCGATTTAAAATAGAAGAATATATCGCGAGTCAGACGCTGCAACTTCGCCTGCTTGGAACATAAGTTATCTCGGCTTTTCCTTTTTAAAAACAGCAAGAAGCGCCGCGCCGAGCCCCTGTTCCTAACAAATATCGCCGTGGGGGCGCCTCGTGTTAGGGGTGTTTGCTACACGGGGGGATCCTGACCAGCCCGGCCTCCCACGCCGCCTGGCCCGGGCCCACCGCGCCCACCTCGCCGCTTCCCCTCAGCCCAGCCGCCGCGGCCGGGCTCGCGGTCCCCCGGAGGCTCCCTGCGGACGGGAGGAGAAGGGGAAGGAGCCAAGAGGGTCGCGGACAGCCCCGCGGCTCACCTGCGGGCGGCGGCTCCATGGCGGAGGCGGCGGGAAAGGGCCGGCGGCGGCAGCGCTTTCAAACGGGCCGGCCCTTCCTCCCGCCGTCACTTCCCGCCGCCATCTTGTGCCGGGACCGCCTCCCGCCTGAGGGACGGTGACAGAGAAGCCACACGCGGTGTTTTTTTCTTCTCTTGTTTTATTGCGTACCAACATTTCCAACCGCTTAGAGCAAAAATACAGCTGTTAATAACATTTTATTATTTTTTTTTAAACAGATTCTGTGGTGTGGTTTTGTGTTGTGTTTTGTTTTGTTTTCCATACACATCTACTTAAGACACTTTTCCCAGCCTGAGAACTGTCAGGATGGTACGAAGAAAAATAAAGCAGTGCTATCTATCCTATGGTGTCTGTTTCTTACATATGATGTGAGTGAGGGGACAGGAGTGGAGGAATGAATGCAAAGACAAGGCAGCATCAGGGAGATAAAAATGTTCTTCATATCTCCACTGAAGTAACTACCAAAAAAAAAAATGATAGCTTGGTTCCCACCGCTTCACAAGCATCATATTAGTGCACTTCAAGTCACTGCTTGATGGGAAATAGTAGAAAGAAATGAAGCATTAAAGCATCCTACACCTGTTTGCTTCTATCAAAAGACCATCTGTTTTGATTTCTAAAAATATTTAATGGCTGGCTAGCCCACAAAAAGTAATAAATTCCCTTTTAGTTGCACTACCAATTTAAGATCCAATAGGAAGGTAATTTATTATATGAACATCTTATTATCTAGATTTTACACTCAGCTAGGATGGATAAAGATGTGGTTTAGCATTAAAGAAAATAGGGCAACTTTATTATCTCAGTTAAGATTTTATTTCTGTTCTCTACTGCCTGCATTCTCTGATGGTTCAATTAAAAAAAAAAAATCTCTTTATTTTACTACTGCAAAGAAAAATTATCTTTTATCCTTGCTCTAGGAAAAGCTTGCTCTTGGGTTAGATCATCTCTCAAATCAGTGTAGTACCATATGGCCTTTAGACTAGATGCTGAAAAATGGGGACAGAACGGTGAACACTGGGGAGAAAAAAAATAAATAAATAAAAATAAAGACTTCAAAATGCACCTGTGAAAGGGGACTGCAAAACGAGAGATTAAAGTACAACCAGCATCTGGTACTGTATAGTCAGAACAGATTGTTTCACTTTCCCCTTTTGATCAGTCGTGATCATCTATGCTTCCATTTGCCTTTATATTCTGTTCTTCGTACTTGTGAAGCTGCTCCATGAAGCCAGGATTTGGACAAACAGCCGGTCTTGCATTTTTCACCAAGGAATAGGCACTAGCAAAATTCAGTCTTTCTGAATTCATCAGAAAACCGATGACTATTGCTGCTGCACGAGAGACTCCTGCATTACAGTGGACCAGCACCACACCATCCTTCAAGAAACAAATGAAACATTAATTGGGATATTTGTTAAGTAGATAAAAACAAGAAACATTATAGCAAAGGAACTTTATCTACAGTCTACTCAAATTTATTAAAAGTTCCTTGCTGAGCTCAAAGCAAATATATACACACAAATAACTCCAAAAACAGATATATGAGCCCAAAACTGAGTATTTTTGTAATCAAGGCCACTTTATAATTACCAAATACTTCAGATCTAACTAATGTTTCAGAACTGAAAAACATTCCTGTGTCCCTTTCCCCAACACCTTCCAACTGCCCCCTTACGTAAAAACCAAATCACAGATATCTGGGATCCTTGATCTACTTGGGTGCTAACTTTAAAATTTATTTTATTTGCAATATGGAAAGGAACTTAACTCTATCTTGTTACCAGGTTAAAAATACAGAAAGGCAGCAAACAGCTAGGCACAGAGGCAGATATTAGAACATCCTGTAGTTTCAGTCACATGCTTCTTGCATACTCTGGAGTTCTTCAGTGAAGATTCTGGGTAAGCAGGATCATGCATAGGAATAGAGAAATCAGAAAAGATATCGTGTGATTTGCAACAAATCTCTACCTCACCATCGCACTGCTGATACAATTGTAGTGGTTGGTACAGCTGCTTCAACTATGGCCCCTTGCCTGGGGACTAAGGTGCAAAATCCAGTGCTACTGAGCTTCTTGTCAATTCACAAATGTTTCTCCTGGTGGTTAAAATCAGGCTTAGCCTGTATTACATACAGAATTAGTATTAGCCTACTTAAAAATTTCTTGCACAATCTTTGAGACACCTGAATGACTCTACAAAGATGCTGCAAGTGCCATTACAAAATACGGAGCACAAAGACATCTAGATAATCTAGAGTGGCTTCAGACACATTTCCAGTGTCCAGGCTCTGTGACCTTGTCATGGTTGTGTGCCAGTCTATGGCCTGGCAAAGGCTTGGCCTGAACTGTTTGCCAAATACCACTTTTCAACAACAACAACAACAACAAAATCATGAGTATCTCCATATTCTGAATGAAGATATTAAAACACCATACAATCAAAAGTATTTGAGGCTATGCAGATATCTTCTAGACATAAACAGCCTGCTCTGTCTGTCCTTCACATGCACAAATTATTCAATGGACATGTTGCCCAGAGGAAGAAAAAAGATGTTGTAGTCAACAGGGCTGCAAGAACTTTATGATTTAAGTCACAAAGCTGGGAGTTCCAATTACCTGGTGTATTCATGTACACACAGAGCAGAAAATGGTTCCTGCTCCAAAAGTCTTCCAATTTAAAAAAATAAGACAAAGGAGTATGAGTTGTATTATCCTTGTTGATGAAATGCTAAGCTGAGAGGCGAGGAATGATTTGCTCAAGTTAACACAATAAGATTATGGCGGAGCTAGGAACTGAATCTAAGCTTGCACATCCCAGCAAAATGAATCACAAACCCACTCTTTTTTCACAATGGAAATCACATCACCTGCTGGAAACTGCAACCTTCATTCACTTGCTCACATTCATAGGGGTGTGTTTCCTAATCACAGATTGTAGCACAGTAGAAGGCAGACTTCTACATGTACCTCCCCTCACTTAGGAATTGTCACTGGCAACCCATAATCCACTGTCTCCTTTACAAAAATAAACCATTAAAATTACTGTTATGCTACAGCTAATGAAGAAATTGCTGCAGCTTCACCACTATAGATCTGGAGTAGTGTTTACTGATTTAATCAGTTTTTAGTGATTTTACTCAGAAAAATATTATTTTACTGATTTTTTTTTCCAGGCAAACCTACCATAACTGAGATTAATATTTAACAGTGGCACTGAAGATAAAAAATAAGCAGTGAAAGTTATCCTTTTTTTTTTTCTTTGTAGAGTTCATGCTTTATTTTCCACATTCACATTGCTTTAAAGTTTTTATTTATGCCTACTTTGTAATACATTGCCAAAAACTATATATAATGATATCCACAGAGTAGACTTGAAAACACAGGCAATCACATTAAGTCAAATATAATACTGAGCACATTCATTTTTCCTTGCTAAACCCTGTTGCTTATTTATATGAAGTTGAATTTGGCACATCATTCTTGACTAATTTTGCATTATATATGAGCCATATGATTTGACACAGGTCACCATGTCATGGAAAATCCGGCTGCCAATTTGCAGCCTAGAGGAAGAGGTGAGCTCTGATCAGTATCAGAATTTGTACCGTGATGTCTACAGACTCAAGCAGTTAACAGGTTTAGAAAACTCGATCCTGTTACAAGTACCAGCTGTCAGCAACTTGCTGAAGAGTGCATGCTTTATTTACATTCTCTAATTTAAATGCTCTCACACTACTTTATTGTTAACAATGTTTTAGTAATAATTTCTTATATAGCATGTTTTCTCATCAGTGAAGGGTCTCTCCCTCTGCCACTTTAGGAGATGAAACAGTAGTATCTCTTTGTAATTACTTACACGAAATAGCCCTTCGTGATACACTTTATCATAAGGACTTTTAACACCAGCTTGACAAAGCAAATAAAGTGATTCAAAAACATCTGGAGATTTGCCCCCACACTACTATCATATGCTTCATGAACTGACCTTGCGGAACATCTATTCCATTAACTACCTGATCTTTTGAGTAACTTTTCCATTGCAAAACTACTGATATTTCTGTAAAATAAATCAGGAAAACCACGTAGTTTACAAAATAGTAACTGGAACATAAATAGCAGAAGCAGAAAGCAACACCATGCAGTTATGAATGGCAAGTCTCGTTTAGAAATGAAGTGGAAACCGTAACAAGAAACTTTGAATTGGTCATTAAGTGACAATGTGTATCACATAGCTTATAAATGATATATGAGAGGAAAGAACATTGTGTGACACAAAGCAAGCTGGGGCAAGATTATCTTCTTTTATCTCAAGCTATGTAAGTAATGAATATGGTAGCTATAGTAAAATAAGGTACAATAACATCTGCTTGTCACATCATTGTGTTTATAACAAACAATGGTTGTTATAAATTATACAATAAACCCAAATATAACAAGTAAGAATCAGGGATAGTCTCAGTTATATGCAGGGCTGCCAAACAACCCCAAATGCAGTCCCATCATGCTATTTCCTATGCTATGTCTTTTTTTTTCAGCAGTTAAAATCACTGGTTGGCTCCAAGCCTATTAACGCATTCTCTGACAGTCTTGGTACATAACTGTATGTGGATGCATGATTTTTGACAGAAGCTGCTTTATATTTTAAATAGAGAAATAAATAACTAATAGCATTAGTTATTAATATACTGTACCTGGTTTTTGGCCTTCTCAATAAACTCAAAACATTCTGGGAAATAGGAGGTGATATCAGTTTCTGGGATGTCCAGAATAGGAATGGTCTTGTATATAAAGTTATTAACAAAGGCATTTTGGACTCCATATGCCACATTTAGAATATGCGTAACCTAAGTTAAAAAAAAAAAAAAAAGAAAAAAAAATAGGAAAAAAAGGGTATTTTCTAAAGACAGCAAGCAAAATGAGCAGTAACAATGGTAAATAATTCTTTGTGTAAATTACAATCTGCAGATGTCTAATCACATTGATCAGTTTTATGTACATATGCCCGTCTATGACGTGCTTTTTTCCACAAGTTTTACTGTGAGATAAAATATAGCACAACATACTATATATATATATGTATATACATTGTGCTAAATTTCACTTTAACTGAAACAAACTGTCAATTACCATCCAGGCAACAGAGGTATTTCAAGTCTTCATACCTACTGAAGCTATTTCAAGACTTAGCTTTCATTTATTTAATGTCTGTGTGGGTATTCAAGATCCATTTCAGTTTACAAGTGGGAGTCATGTGATTCAGCACTGCAGTTTAAACAACTCAGGATGGAACAGAAGTTCTGTTTTACAGTACAGACACACCGTCCAACAGGAAAAGAATAAATATCAGTTTGTAAAAAAAAAAAGTTTTTAGGTACACTGAATGTGACAGTCAACATATTGCGGGGAAATGTCAAGAAATTTCAAGTGACCATAAATACCTCAATAGTCACAGATGACTGTTAACACCTCAACATCTAGTACCACAGCAAGGAAGACCTGCTGTCAGACAACCTGGTCAGTGGGCTTTGAACCTCCTGCTACAAGCCATGTGCTTGAAGAGTTTTCCTTTCCCTCTCATCACAAACGAGAGGAAATGAAAAGATCTGTGCTCACCCAAATCCAGAGACTGAAGGCAGAATTTTCAGCAGGGAAGAGACATGTCAGTCCACAGGTGGATGGTAAAACAGAAAGCAAAGGGAAGGCACAGATCACCCAAGGATACCCCAAATTTAAAGCCTGCCCTAACCCATCAGCCCAATGTTTGTGCTGAGTTCCCCACGCTGTTTGCTGGAGCAGGAGGATCTCCAAGTAACCCATACCTGCACTTGGCAGGAGTCTGCTCAGCATCACAAACACAAACACACAGGGCAATGAGGAATTCGCTTGTCACCAGAGCACCAGCTGTGCAGGGGAACACCCCAGCCTCTTGCGAAGCCCAGAGGTTTTATTTACAAGGGCCAGTAACTCGCAGTTCCCCGAGGCCACCTCGGCGTTTCCAGCTGGAGAACAGCCCCCCGTTACCTTGTGCTTGCTGAGCGTCTCCAGATCGTGCGCGGCGTCCTGCGAGCCTGCGAAGACAGCGAGCCCGTTGCCGCCGCCGCCGCTCCCCTCAGGCCCCTCGGCGGCCGCCCCTCGCCCCGCACTCACCCAGCAGCAGCCAGGGCCGCACGGCGCCGACCTGCAGGTCGCAGCTCAGGTCCCGCACGAAGCCGCCGCCCGGCAGCGCCTCCTCCTCCTCGGCCACCTGCAGGCAGGCGCCGCGCCACGTCTCCACCAGCCGCCTGCCCGTCAGCGTCGTCACCCGCGTGCGCTGCTGCCGCAGCTTGGCCCTGGAGAAGCTCCGGATCTCCTGGGCGAGGGAGTGCATGGCACCGGCACCGACACCGGCACCGACACCGGCACCGGCACCGGCTGCCCGCCGCACAGCCCGGCCCGGCCCGGCCCAGCCCCGGGGCGGTGCCTGGGCTCACGGTCGCACCGCCCCCGTGGCCGCCATTACCGCCCGCCCGGCCCCGCCCGGCCGCGCTGAGGGAATGTCATATGTCATATACACAGGCACAGACACAGAATTTCTAGGTTGGAAGAGACCTCAAGATCATCGAGTCCAACCTCTGACCTAACGCTAACAGTCCCCACTAAACCATATCCCTAAGCTCTACATCTAAACGTCTTTTGAAGGCTTCCAGGGATGGTGACTCCACCACTTCCCTGGGCAGCTCGTTCCAATGTCTAACAACCCTTTTGGGAAAGAAGTTCTTCCTAACATCCAACCTAAAACTCCCCCATGACATATAACACTAAATATAGTTATAAATAACTCTAAATATGGTGTTATGTGTGACATTTTTATTCATAAAGTTACATGGTATTGCCGTTAACTTAAATTGCACCCAAAATTCACCTCAGTTTTTTGTTTTGTTTTGTTTTTTAAATCCTCCTTGTCAGTTCATAGGGTAAAGTTGCATAAATTACTACAGTGCATCCCCTCTGATGTTAAAATATCCATAACTGTCCTTGTGCTGACAGGATATGACTGGAAAGATCCTTCTGATAGTTCCCTAGTATAGAACCAACTACAGGCAATTTAGTTCCACATAAGGAGGTCTACAAATGCCTAGTCAATTCAAGAAGTATAAAGTAGTGTTAGGAGCTGCAACAGTATAAAGTTATTTCTAGGGACTACAGAGGCAATCTTATCACAAGAATTAGACGTAAAATTAAGTTCATCTGAGAAAGGCAGAATGCTACTGTCACGAAAAGCAACAGTGAAAACTGAGAGATAAAACTAAGGAAAAGAGTTAGGATGGGGACAGGAAGACAGCGAAGAGACAAAGGTAACACAGGTGCCAAACAGAAGGCTCCAGGACTAAACATAGCTTTCAGCAATCATTTTCTACAACTAAATTTACACTCAAAATACAAGCAGGAGGTTTTGTAATGTTCTGCACAATAGATCTGTATTTAGTAGTCTCTCTGAAAGTGGTCTGTGGCTTACAGCAGTTCAAACAATGAGATAGAAGATCATTCATTTTTTAGCAAGGTCTACTGATTAATTTTGATGATCAGCTGTAAGCAATGGGGACTGTGGGTTAGGCCAGGAATTACACAGTAGTTCATGGCTATATTTAAGTTGCATTGGCTTGCTACAGCTGCCCTTGAGAAGTGGTGAAAGAACAACAACTGTGGGGTATCCCACAAGAATGCAGAGAGCCTCTTATGTCAGGAATTTTGGCAAGGCCTCAGCAAAATCTCCTTGCAGTCTAAACTCAGGAACCTGCCGCTGGAGTAGCACGGCTCTAGGATGTGTCTTATAATTGACTTCTGCACCATACAAGTATGGGGTATGTTGTGTAAGAGTCTGCAAGACCAAACTGTGACAGAACTGTAAGATGTTTATGATTAAAATTTAATAATACATTTGTATATTGTTCCTTGACATCTGAGGAAGAGTCTGCAATATGTGTGGGTACAGAAAAGGAGCTGATTCCAAAGTATCTCATTCCAAAGTACCTCACTCTCATTCACAACTTTTGTTCCCCAGGGGTTGTTGTTGGGGCCTATCCTCTTTAACATATTTATTGATGATTTGGATGAGAGAATTGAGTGCACCCTCAGTAAATTTGCAGATGACACCAAGCTGGGTAGAAGTGTCTATCTGCCAGAGGGTAAGAAGGCTCTGCAGAGGGACCTGGACAGGTTGGCTCAATGGGCAGAGGCCAAGGGGATGAGATTCAATGTGGCTAAGTGCCGGGTCGTGCATGTTGGTCACAACAACCCCATGCAATGCTACAGACTTGGGGTAGAGTGGCTGGAAAGCTGTGCACAGGAAAAGGACCTGGGGGTGTTGGTCAATGCTCACCTGAACATAAGTCAGCAGTGTGCCCAGGTGGACAAGAAGGCAAACGGCATCCTGGCCTATATCAGGAATCGTGTAACCAGCAGGGCAAAAAAGGTGATCATCCCCCCATACTCTGCTCTGGTGAGGCCGCACCTTGAGTAGTTTGTTCAGTTTTGGGCCCCTCACTACCAGAAGGACATCGAGGCCCTGAAGCCTGTCCAGAGAAGGGCTGTGAAGCTGGTGAAGGGCCTGGAACAGAAGTCCTGTGAGGGCCAACTGAGGGTACTAGGGGTGTTTGGTCTGGAGAAGAAGAGGCTCAGGGGAGACCTTATTGCTCTTTGCCACTACCTGAAAGGTAGCGGGGAGCTGGCGGTCAGCCTCTTCCCTCAGATAACTAGTGATAGGGCTAGACGGAATGGCTTCAAGTTGCACCAGGAGAGGTTTAGGCTGGAAATTAGGAGACGTTTCTTCTCAGAAAGAGCACTCAGGCCTTGGAATGGGTTGCCCAGGGAGGTGGTGGCATCACCGTCCCTGGGGGTGTTCAAGGAAAGTTTGGATGTGGTGCTTAGGGACGTGGTTTATTGGGTGACATTGGTAGTAGGGTGAGGTGATCCTGGAGGTCTTTACTGACCTTAATGATTCTATGATTTCGTGATCTTCTGCCAGGAATGGTTGTCATTGCTATAACTACCTTAGCCACCAGGCGTCACTACTGGACATAAAATCTGCACTATTTTTATCTATGTGAAAAGCAAATATTTAATAAGGAACTCGTATATTAATTATAAGTGTGTCAACATTGTAAGCATTAGGTAGAGACTGAATATTGACAAACAATTTTTTGCCATGCAGGCATTTACATGCTGCTGTCAAGTTGTTCATGCTCTGCATTGCAAGATGAAAGGAAAGCTGATTGTGAGATTAGAGTTTAAAATTGGGATCTCAGTCCATTCTTTTTTTGCATGCTTTTCTGAAGATAAAAGAATTCTCTAAAGATATGTCAGGAGTTGGATACTGTCTCTACTTAACTGCATTAATGGTATTGCTGAATCTTCAGTTTTCGAATAAGCTACCTACCAATGCATATGCAGTAGAGTTTGAAGTTGTCTTTAAGTTCACGGTTCTTCTGTTTTCTGTCAAGAAATTCAACAGAACCTGCTCTAGTAGTTATCAACTGTTACAGAAAACAGCTTGTACACATTCAGAAAGCCCATATGACAATATGTATCATCTCTCTGTTGTATTCACTTCCTTCCACTATTCATTTTGGCCTAGATACTGCTCTTACTCATCCATGCAAAAGAGCCAGCTTCTATCTGAAATGATAATCAGAGATTCCAGATAGCTGACTTTGAGAAACCAGTCATGTACTCTAAAGAATGTGTACGGCAGAGAGTTGAACTTGATTGCAAAATGCACCAAAATTTGAACATAGATTGCATATATCAATAACTTAACTGAAGCAGAGAATCAAACCATAATTCGTATGCTAGTTATTTCAAACTGAGGTAACCAGATGACTTTGAGGACTGTTGTAAGAGAAACAAGACACCCCCCTCCCAAAAAAATATATATATATACATGTATAGTTAGTTAGTTAGTTAGATAGCTCCTATCTAACTAATAATACAAGCTTCTGTTGCACTCTGGAACTTTAATAGCAGAAAATAAATGAGAAGTTGAAAATAACTGTGTGTACCAGTTGGTCATGGGGTGACTGTGAGTCATGACTGCACTGTGGTGATGAGAAAGGCAAGCGTGACCGTAGAATGCATCAAGATATAATTGAAGTAGATAGAGGGGAAATGATAATGCTATTGTATGAAGTTCTGTAAGCCTTTTCTGAGATGCATTGTGCTGCTTGGGGATGACCATATTTTAAAAGGATATATGAAACAAGTGCACAGAATAGCTTAAATTGCTCTGTATTTGTTGGACACTTGACAAAGCACTCAGTGGTACAGTGACCTCTTGGGACAGGCAGCTCATGTCCATACTAACCTGAGCAGCAGTAGCCCCCTGGCATAATAGGAATTTCCCCACCATTTGTGCCACTGCACACACCAGCACTTCTAGCAATGACTTCCCTGCTTCATACACTCCAGGATGGTGTGCCTCACACAGTGCAGAGGCCCGAATCTGGTGCAGAGTCTCAGTTTCAGCTTTGCAAAGTTGTCAGGTCACAGTGCCTACTCTTGCTGCCCTTCCTATCGCTGAAGAAAGTAGCAGTTTGGAGTAACAAGGTCAGGATTGTTCACACCCGAAGCAGAAGGACAAGATGACACATGGGAGGGTGTCTAGTGGATGATGGAGGAAATGCTTTTTTTCCTTCTAGAAAAAAAAAAAAAAATCACATTTCCCTTTGGAGTTGTTTGTTTTGGTACGTCTGCATCCCATACCATATCCCTCATGTAGAGAGGTTTTAACTGAGATGACTGCTCATTTGTTCTCATCCATTTGTTTTCTTTTTTAAGACTTGTCATGACTAGAGGTGTATCTACATCCATGAAAAAGGCATGAGGCAAAGCAGGCATGAAAAGAATTTTCTGGAAGAAAACAGGGGTACCAACAAAGCGTCAGTGATGTTATTGGAGAATGACCTGTCCCCATTTTGCTAAGGCAGGTAATGACAGGACAAGGGGGAATGGTTTTAAACTAACAGAGGGTAGATTTAGATTAGATTTTAGGAAGAAATTCTTCACTCAGAGGGTGGTGAGGCCCTGGCACAGGCTGCCTAAGAGAAACTTTGGATGCCCCATCCCTGAAGGTGTTCAAGGCCAGGTTGGAGGAGGCCCTGGGCAACCTGATCTAGTGGTGGGTGGTGTTCCTGATCATGGCAGGGGGGTTGGAACTGGATGGTCTTTAAGGTACCTTCCAACCCGAGCCATTCTATGATTCTGTGATAGTGGGTGTTTTGTTTTGTTTTGGGTTGGGTTGGGTTGGTTGGTTGTTGTTTCTTTCCTTCTTTCTTTCTTTCTTTCTTTCTTTCTTTCTTTCTTTCTTTCTTTCTTTCTTTCTTTCTTTCTTTCTTCCTTCCTTCCTTCCTTCCTTCCTTCCTTCCTTCCTTCCTTCCTTCCTTCCTTCCTTCCTTCCTTTCTTCCTTTCTTCCTTTCTTCCTTTCTTCCTTTTGTTTTTTCCCCTAGGAACATAGGAAGAAGGGGTAAGGGCAGGGGTGGGTTGGTAAGTATATGGCATTTAAATATTGCCATAGTAGTTGATCTAAAGAGGGAAAGTTATGGGTAGCCAAACTGTGCTGAAGGCTCTGTGCAGAAATTTAGCAGAAATTACCAGGGCATTCCTGCATGTTCCCTACTGCTGCAGTTACACATACGGTGACCTGCTTGTCAGTGAGTTAAGCTTCAGTGTGTTTGTTTCCAGATATCTGGCTCTGTTTGTAATGCATTAGAAGCACTAGATGCCATTGGCCAAACAATGCCCAGTTACCTGTGCTTGGGAATGGGGTGAGACCAGAAGTAGTGGGAGCCTTCTTGAAACTTCTTTGTGCTTTGGTTCTGCGTATCTGTGGTGCTTATTTACTGCTACAGAGGGTTTCAAACTGTAGGGGGTAATATATATCTGAAGCACACATGTAGTATATCCCCTTTTCTTATTCCCTTTAACATGCGTGTATAAATCAAAACATCTGTTAAAATTATGCTTCTGGAATATGCTATGTCATTGTTGACCAGCTTTACTTACATATCTCTTTTTTTTTTTTTTTTTTAGGTGAAAACAGAGGATGGATATTGGTCAGTCTGGGAAAGGCAGCCAACTCCTCAAATCTTTGAGCTGTTTGTCACCCAGGGTGCCAAGCTGGTGATCTGGCTCCAAAAATGCACATATGAAAGCCCAGTTCATGCCACAGAAAACTGCAGACAACCAGGGGCCTTTGTTCCTAATAATCTTGGCAGATCTGTTGACCTGCTCCGAACACTACCTTCTGTCTATGGACTGGAGGTAGGCGGTTTATATTATTTATTCAAGCAGTACTGTTTGCTGGTTCCTATAACACTAGCCTGAACCAATGGTGTTCCCAGTTGGATATCTTCTCCTATTGCTGCAGGGAATTTCCCCCAGAAGCAAAGCTGTGCCTCTAACCAGGCATGGCCCTACAAACACTTATCAAGGCATTCCTCTCTGCTCTCACCACACTTTGTGAGCAATCCATGCAAATGAGCAGGCTGATTCACTGATCTAAAGATGTGTATTTTTATAATGTGTCAGAAATTGTGCTGAATAATGAGCACTGGGGAACAGGGTAGACTCCAGAGCTGAAAAGTTTAAGCCATATCCCTGGGGACGTGTTGGTGTGAGGAAGCTCTGGCACAACTAATTTCTGTATAAAATAAGTAGAATCTGAATTCCATTCCCATTTGCACTCGAGTTTCTGTTTTTCAAAAGCTCTTCATCTTGCTTCAGTGCAGTCATTTGTGAGCTAAGATAGACAAAGAAATATACAGAGATACAGGGGCTGTGCGAGCTCATTAGTAGTGACACATAGTTTCTCAGGGGAAGAGGCAGTCTGTTAGGTAGCAGGGAAAGGGGAGACTACAAAAACATGAGTTACTTTAACAGAAATGTCCACATACAAAATGCTTTCCATCCATACTCCCTGCTCCACAAATGAGTGATGGCTGACTATACAGTTAGCACAGACTGTCAGTCACTAGAGCAGTTGTTCTCTGCTGCTTGTGTTACTGTATTTTAAGAATGCCTTCACTTAAGAAACAGTGACTTTATAAACGATAATTTTGCAGTAAGGCCTGAAAAGAACACGCAGGGTTCAGGGCTTTCACCAAGAGAAGAGAAAAAACAAGCTTTTCAGGAGAAATAATGTTAACATCGGTGAACTTCTGCAACGTTTTCAAGTCCTTTGAAAACCATATCATAGTTTTCCTTCTCCAGTCAGATAAATATATGTATAATTTTTCAATAGTTGATCATTAGACCATTCACAATTTGTTGTTCTACCAGAACACTCAAAAGAGCAACGTCTATGCTGCACCTCAGGTTCTAGCAGCCTGCTTCTGCATAAAAGCAATTAATCTTTCTCCTAACCTTGTTTCAGTACAGTTTTATTTCAGTGGTCATTTAAAGACACAAGAGTTACTTAAGAACAAAAGTTCCCCAAACTTTCTCTTGCAGCAAAGGCCAAGCCTACAGTCTGGAAACTTGAAATTAAAGAAGATCAAATCAAAGTTAATTTCACAACTGTTGTAGCATCTTATGTGTAGGTTTTGCTTATGTGTAGTTCCATAGGCATAATAAAATATTCAGATTTGTACAAGGATGCATTACAAGTTTTTCTAGCTTCAGAGCTCAAGAGGGAAATCATTACAGCTTCTGGTTGTATTTGATGCCAGGATCAAAAAACAAATGTAGTAAGAGGATTATTTTGTAGATTAGCTTTGTAAGACATGGAAGTAGGACCTGTTCCCACTCTTCACCATGAAGATATGTCTTCTGTAAGTGGGGGTTAAGGTGAAATGGAACATACATGAGTATAGCATCTTACTTCCTGCTAAAAAATAAATAAAATCAGAGAACATTTTCCCAGCATACCCTTTTCTTGCCATAACATACTGCTAATATTGCATTGTGCTTGTATGTTCATGTGTGGGAAGAAGCTCCCTGCAGGCAGGGAAGGAAAACAAAGCTATCTGTGCCCTATCTCATTCTACATCTATAGCTTGATCCTGCCAGAGCAGAGCTTCCTAATAACTTCTGTCCCACTAACAAGGAGAAATCTAATTTGTCTTTCCCTCTCAAAATACAACTATGTTCGGGCAGGAGTAGGCCTACGTTATTCCTTCAAATTCCTGCACACAAATTAAGCTAAGTGAGCCTTTACAACAGAATTGCAAAAGTCTGCATGGGTTCAGAAAGTGATGGACGCATTCAGATAAGAGCAGATCAACAGCTATTACATGCAAGATGGCTCACAAAGTCCCAGAGCCACAAATTGCTGGGAATCTGTGAGTATATTCTGCAGAAGCACAGATAAAGCACTTTGTTCTCACGCTTCCTCAGGGCGCCATTCTTTAGCCACAGGTTAGATACAGGACACTGAGGATGGACGGACTTAGGATCTGAGGAAGTTCACATGTTCCAATCTTCTTCCCTGTCAAGTGAATAATGAAAATGAATATGATTAACATTACAAAGCTGAACATTTTCATAAATTCACGTAATATTTTAATTACATAAACCCCCTTACCCCAGAGATTATATCCGTGAACTCTAAGGGAATAGAAATCACAGATGATGGAGTAAAGCCCTTCTAGTCAATACTGTTTATGGGATAAAAAAAACATCATAACTAAGTTCGTAACATGGTATTACTTGTGTCAGCAAAGAAAGTAATGCTGCTGGGATTTATTTTCATTATGGGGACTGAGATAGATGTATCTATCAATATTTTGGTGATAGCTGAAACTATTTGAAAACCATGGCTTCAAAGAAGCTAAGAGAAGTGATAACTTAAAGGAAAGACACTTCTAGAAAAAGAGGCTAGATTCTGGAATACACACATGCACACAATCTGAAAAAAAAAAAAAATATATATATATATTTTGCTATACTGCACTGTTAAAGAATGACCCAGATTGACCTAAGAGGTCTCCTACAGCGTATTTAATATTTTCCTTTTATTCTTTAATAAGCAGACAGGTTGAAAGGTTCCTTTAAAAAAAAAAAACTGCCTTCTTTTTTCTTTTCAGAAAAGAAAAAGTACAGAATCATTTTGCTTCAATTCAAAAGTTACTCCTAACTTTATCTTATTCAGTCATGACAGAAAAGTAACGAAAGGCTTCCATTCTGTTCGCTCATAATAAATAAATAAATAAAGTCATTTTTTTTTTACATTCTAGATGAGATAGCAATATTTTCTGATTTACTTTGGAAAAAAAAAAAAAAAAAAAAAAAAAAACACATGTAAATCATTTAGACTTAGACTTATGGTAGAAAATTACAAATTTCAAATTCAATAGGGATACATTTAAATTAATTTACTACGTTGATAACATCTTAATTATGAATGGTTCTTACCTTTGGGACTGTCTTGTCAGAGCAAGTCATGATGAGCTTTTCCCTTTCTTCCTGTTTCCCCCACATCTTTTAACCACATTTTCAAAATCACCAAAAGAATCACTGAATTACATTGTTCTTGAATGTGAAAGAAATCCATTCAGATTTGGTTGGCAGGACAAGCATCCTACCAAAAAGGCTGTTTAATATTTTAAGTACCAGTCACTGGCTTTTTTTTTTTTTTTTTTTTTTTTGTGAGTAGCATTTAGAGTTCTTGGCTTTGCCTTAATTTCAAAACTTCCCAATTTTTCCAAAGATTGAATAGCTGTTTTCTGTCCAACCCTAAACAATGAGCTTCATTAATTCAAGTAGATGAAATCTCTGCTGCTGGTGTGCTAATGACATCCCTTATTACGGAAACATAATTCAAAAAGTTGAACCTCAACAAGAAGCTATTTGTGATGCTGGCACTATCTATAAAAGGACAGGATTTTTATTGATTAGAGATAATACTTGTTTGTGAGTAGTGCATACTAGACCATTAACAGTTCTGTTATCAATGTCATGAAATATTAAAAAAGCAAAAACAAAAATCTGGAAGATACATAGAGGTGAGTTATACCTGTAAGCCAAACTTTTTTTTTTTCAGACATGTTTAAAGGTATTCAGGGGAACTTATGTTTAAAAAAATAACTAAAAAAATCAAACAAAATGTGACAAATCCTGAAATTTTTATCACCAAAGAAGAAATGTATGTGAAATATTCTAAATGCAGTAGAAATAGTCTATCTAAGGAGATCCAGTAGAAATAGTTGGTATAGATCTTAATGATCATTTTTTATACTTCCTTAAAATTGTTTGTATTGTTTCACATTCTGCTTGATCACTCTTATTACATAAATTGAAAATAAAATAAAAATACACAAATTAGTTGTTTAAGTAACCTACACAACCAGATTCTTTGATATCTAGTCCTCTACTTCAGTGAAAGCGATCATGCAGTGTTTCCCTAGAGAATCAAAGCATTAGGAAATAAGTACTTTTGAAGTACTTATGTTCCCTGTAGTAAAGTTATCATACCTGGTTTCCCTATAAGCAACATCTTCTGCATCTTATTTCAAGGAATTCAACAAACTAGCCTGTTTGAACAGCAAATATTAAGATGCCAGTTCATTCCATCTGTGTTTCAAGTGATCCGAATTTGAAGTGATGATCACGTAATTTTATCGTAGCAATCTTAATAATCACTGAACTTTAGATCTGAGCTAAAATTATTTGAAGCATGAGCACTCCTTAGTGTTCACAGCCCTATCCTGTCGAGCTGCCCTTCTCCACACATATGGATTCACACTGCATACTAGAGATACACTTTTGTCATATCTATCACAATATTGCTTCCACTTCTGTTTTGAGTTGTATATTTCTGTGTTGTGTGAAACAAGTGTTATGTTTTCTATACCCTCAAGTGATTCATATTTTTGTCAAATCAAGAAAACATTACAGATGGAGATGTAGAGGATAACTGTAGTAGTTTTTTCAATTTTTTTTTTCCCAGCTTGATGCTAGCTCATGGGTGTGACAATTTGGGTGATGCTGGTGTCACCCCCCACTAGCTTTCTTCTCTCCACACGCTTTTTTTTTTTTTTTACTATAAAAATCTACTGTTGGATTGTTCTGTTATATTCAAACCTAAAACTTTTTAGCTTGATTTTTACTATAGCTGGTATTCAAGGTCCCCACTTGTCGGTAGACATGATTCCTAGCAACAGCGAGGGATAAGCCTTCCTTCTGTGGCTGTTCCCTGACTAAAATTTTCCACCCCTAAATGTAAAGTTTAATATATCACTTTTTTTTTCTCAATCTTTGGATAGACCATAAAAGCTATTGTATTTAAAGGTATATATGCTATTCCCCAGCATTCTCTTGGGGGAAGGGGTGAGACAAAGAAATCCATAAGAGGTTATTTTTGTACAGTTATAACTGCAGCCACACGTTAGTCCCTGGTGCTACCCCATTTGTCTAGGACACAGTCTGAAGAAAGTAGGTCAGAGCACGTGAGTTTCTATGTGCCTACCAGAGAAGGCTCTGTAGGTAGAGCAAGATACTGGAAAAAGTCTGTGGGGCCAGCAGGAGCCCCAAAGTTTTTGTGTGCAGGACCACCTTGATGGGTCCTGTTTGCTGGCAGATGTGTTCCAGCAGCAACCCATTACTTTCTGACCACATCCCAGTTTCAAAGGGGATGGAGATCATTCCTTGCACACTGATCACTTGTGACTTACTCTAGTCAGTGACCAGTTAATGTAGGCTAACTCATCTTTATGGTAAAGATTTGCAGGCACATTAGGCATTGTCTCTATTTGGTAGCTGCACAGACACTTCAGAGATTGCTGATGGTTCATCTTTACTTCTCAGCCTATAAGGAAACTGCAAATAAATCTGCTTTCTGCTTTAGGTAGACTCCTAATCCAGTGCCCTTTCTGATTTCAGTCCTTACCAGGGTGTATTTAAACCTGGTGATGTAACCTCTGCCTAGAAACCTAACTTAAGGTCTACGCCCATGTCAGATTAGGGCTTTAATTTAGTTGGGTGACTCATTCTGACAGGCTTCCTGGGCTTTACTTGATAGTCAGAGAGAAAACTCTTTAATCCATTTGTTCAATGGGTTCTGCAAGAGCCAACTGTAACCCTAGCTCTGAAACCATACAATTAGATCTAAGCTAGCACTTTGATCCCACCTTTGTTCTAAAGTGGCCAGCACTTCATGCTGAAACAAGCCAAATCCTAGCCCACCAAAACTTTCTAAGTTCCTTCTGTTTAGCCATACTGGTAGCTCACAGATAACAACTTTCTTCCTGCTGTCAGAGACTTCTGTAGGCACCAGGCTGACATTGATTTGCCAATTATTACTGGTGTATCAAGGACCTGGGACACGCTGAGAACGCTCTCTCAGACGTTGATAACAACCTGCTTCTCTACTGATTAAGGCTCATTGGCATAGTGTAGGACTAGATGTTCTGGAGTAGGCTCATTATACTTGTCCTTCCAGTATGAGCAGAAGGGCTCATGCATTCTCAAACCGGCAGGTTTCTTCATTAGATAACAGCTGTTACAGTATTCTTCACCTGTTTCAAACCAGCTTTGCACACCTTTCGTGTCCTCCACATCCAATGTTTAAGTTATTTTCTTTAGAATTCAAACTCCCAGCGTATCCTGAGCAACTGCTGTATGTCACATACCAGCTCAGCTATTAGGACTTACTGAGATGTGCACAAAACTGAGCAAGGAGCAGACAATGCTCAGATGTTAATGGCAGAATAAATTAAAATAATGTCCAAATACTTCTCAAGAGAAGAAAAAAGAAGACATGGAAAATTGCAGACATGGTAGCTTCCTGACAGTTTAAATAATGAAAAAAGGTTGAGATTCATTAAGGAAACCGTAGATTGAAATATAACAAATCTGTGTCAGCTTGATTTAGTGAGGACGATAGGTCTTTTGAACCTGTTGCCCCTCTGCACAAAAGCCTGTTCAATAGCATTTGTTCCATGCTATTTATTATTTTTACAGGTGATCTAAAGAACGTTATAGACTTCGTATGGTACAGTTTTCATCCTGTTTGCCTTTTAGTGCAAGATTAACTATGCAATAAATATTTGCTATTACTAACCAATAAATACTATGACATAAACTAAATAATTGGGAGTACACTGGTGATTGTTTAAAAATTCTAGTCAGCCAGTTCAAATAACAGTTTGGCTTTGTTTTGATTTCTGTTTGAAAAGGAAATACTGAACAAAATGAGTCTATGTAAGAATTGCTCCTTGAGTTCTGTTGGCCAAATTGGCAGAAGCCTTGCAGTGGACCGTGCTAGATCACTTGCCATCAGTTCCTTATGGCCACCATTTCACGGTGTTCATGGAGTCATGAATAGTCCCCAAGTCAGAAGTTTAATCAGGAATAAAGTGCAGACAGGAAAGGAAATATATAGAGAAATATAAGTTGGAAGATTGGCAAGAACCTAGGTGACAATCCTGTCTGCTCCGCAGTAATGAATTGCCCATTGCATATTTTAAAGTTGCAGTGCTAGAAGAGTATGCATACAATTTACATACTTTGCAAAACACCAGCTGGAGTTGCTGCATGTGGAGCTACTTGGCTTGTGGCGATTCTCTTTCTAAAGTTCTCAGACAACATTTTCATTACTGTCTGAAAGCCCCATAGTGAATTGCACTGTTAAACACTGGACTGAACTGAAGGTTGGCTTTAAAAGGACCAGAGCTGAGCCCAAAACAAATCTAAAATGTTATTTGAAACACCCTAAATTTGTCATTTTGTAATATAGAAAGCCATTTGAATGTTAATCATTAATCAAATGTCAAGCAAATAGTTGTGTTTTAAAAATAATTGTGTAAAGCCTTTTTTTTTCCCCCTTCCCTTCATTTAATTTTGCCACACCTGTAAGAGCTATGCTGTTACTGACAAAGCTTGTATTTCCACTTTATTGTTATGCTTGTTGCTAGACTGGTGAACCCAGATTGTACGATGCAGACATGTTTTTATAATCCAATAAGCAATAGATCCTCCTGCTGAAAACCTATACCTAGGCCAGCAGCTTCTCCATTAAGTTCCAGCAAAAGTGATATGACAATATGCACAGCCACTAAAAGCAATGACAAATTTATTTTGACTGCTTAAGTGTATATAATCACATTAACTAAGTTTGATCTCGGTAACATCTGCTTTCTGTAGCTGTGATTTCTCCATTCGCATATAGCGAAGGTTTCTGAGCTGTTTTTCTTTCTGATGCAGTTTCTGTGAAATGTAACTTTTCAGTTACATCCTGTGGTCCCTAAGAAATGTGCACATTTTCTCCCTCTAATAAGCAGTGGAGTGTTTCGAAGCAAAAGGGAAAAATGCATGCTTTGTAGTTCCAAACTTGACACCAGTCCTGACACTGATTAGCAAGATGCTGCCAATTATGTGATCAGCAACATCTTGCGTCTGCGTGGGCAGTAACATCTTCTGTCACTGAGTTCTGAACTCGCCTTTCACATCTTCCTCTGAGCAGAGTTTAGACACACCTCCTGCTTCTAATCAGGTCTCAGCACCTTGCTGATACCTCTGATACCTTTGCTGAAAAAAAACTTGTTTTGCTGAGGGTTGTAAAGGACAGTCTGTACTTGAAAAGACCTGGTCTACTTGGTCAGGCTTCACTTAAAGAGACGCTTTTTCATTTTAAAGTATCTGCTTAAATATCAATAGAAAATCAGTAAAAGTCCAACAAACCATGTTACAGTGGTAATTTAATCATAGATATGTACAGCTACAAGATAGTAAAATTTCCGTGTAAGTATGAGAGATTGTTGCTTGCTGGTGCTGATCCCTTCCCTATTCTGATATACAGTATGTTTTCAAGTAATGCAGCTAACTCAGTGTCATTTGCATTAAAAATTATAGCAACCAGGGGTGCTCTCTATAATAGGATTTTGTAAATAGCCTCATGAATAGCGTGGGAGTTTAAAACCAGGATGCTCTGCCACTAGTACAAAGGAGAAAGAGTCAGTCATTATTTCCTTCTCTGCCTCAGCCTGTTGTTATCTTTGCAGCATGGAGAGTAATTGTGATTGCTTTCATGTTGAAAACTATGTTAGTAGTTACAGGGAGCTTGAAAGCTCTCCAGCAAGCTCAGTAAGCACAAACCTTATCAAAACCGAGTGACCTGGTCTCCATCATAATCCATAGCTTTTCTACTCATTTCAGAGAGAGAAAGGTTGGGATATTAGAGCACAGATGATTTAATATGACACCCAAAAACTCACAATGAACTGTCACGATGTTACTGTCATTCTACTTGCTAGGCTATATATAAATGACATATTCTGTGACTGTTATTTTTTGAAACTACCAGAAGACTGAATATGGCTCAGAAATAATTGAATACAGAATTAAAAATTGGCTGCTACTTGTTTTAGCTGCAGATGAGGAAAGAAAAATGCACTCAGCAATAGTATTTCTTATTTTGCAGTGCAACTACATGGGAAACATCTTTATTGTAACTAGAAATAGTAATATATATATATATATATTTTTAATGAATTCAGGATCGAAGGAAGAATCCTTCTGCAAAAATATTACTACAGATATTTCATTAAACATTTTGACATTACATGGCATTTTATGCTTTATTTGAAGACTGATTTGAATGCTTGTGATGTTTTCAATAGGCCCCAGTACTGAAAGGTCAGGTCTAACCCAATTAATCAGTACAGCATTGTTGCTAGGTATTCCCAACTCTTGGACACAAAGCTGGGACAGAAAATTATCTGATAAAGGCCAAAAAATGAGTCAATAGCAGGCTTAAGATTGGAACTCTAAGTTCTTGCTTCCTGGTTTCATTCTGAATCATAAATTATCTTGTAACTGCTAAAAAGAAGGTCAGCAACAATTTAATTACATTTAGGCTTCTCGCGTTCATTTCTACGCTTTCTAAAATCTATTTGTTTAAAACTGCTGAAAGACTGAGGTAATCTGATTCTGATTTATAACGTAAAAATACAAACTGAAAATTAAACATAAGTATTAACATATATGTATATATATATAAAGCACAGATGGTGGTGCAATTATTTTAAAAAATTAGATTAAAAGGTTAATTCTGAAGCTTCTCTCCCATAAACTAGGTTAGGGAGCCCTTCGTGCCAGCTGGCTGTGCTGGCTGCTCAGCAGAGCCCAGTCTCAGAGCCAGTATCAGCGGGGCTGGCAGTGAGGGGTAGGTCCCACGGAGGCCTCTCACTGGCATTCACAGCATGGGAACCTCACTCGTACTTCAAATATATGCTTTTAACTCTCATGGCTTCGAGAGTAAAAATAGTCGGGATGTGACTCATCTAATTGGTGAAATGGCATCTCTATGAATTTGCTGCGTGGCAATCGAGAGCCATGGCTCAGAGAAAGGGCCCGAGCCTCCTCCATTTCGGAGAGCCACCAACGTGTGGGCTGGCTGGGTCTGGGGTGGCCACGCTGTGTTCAGTTTTGAGCCCTTCAGTATCAGAAGGACATGGAGGCCCTGGAGCACGTCCAGAGAAGGGCTATGAAGCTGGTGCAGGGCCTGGACCACAAGTCCTGTGAGGAGCGGCTGAGGGAGCTGGGGGTGTTTGGTCTGGAGAAGAGGAGGCTCAGGGGAGACCTTACTGATAAACTTCCTAAAGGAAGGTGTGGGGAGCTGGGGTTCAGCCTCTTCTCACAGGCAACTAGCAATAGGACTGGAGGGAATGGTCTCAAGGTGCACCTGGGGAGGTTTAGGTTGGAAAAGAGGAGACATTTCCTCTCAGAAAGAGCAGTCAGGCATTGGGACGGGTTGCCCAGGGAGGTGGTGGCGGCACCATCCCTGGGGATGTTCAAGGAGAGGTTGGACGTGGCGCTTGGGGACATGGTCTCGTGGGTGACATTGGTGGTAGGGTGGGGGTTGGACCAGATGATCCTGGAGGTGTTTTCCAATGTGATTCTTTGCACTTTGTCCCTGCCTGCAGGTGCCTCGCAGGTGCACTTGTGTGGGACCACACAGAGCGTAGGAGTTGCAACTGGGACAGCGCCCGGCACACAACGCCCTCCTGCGCCTCAGCGCTGGCTTTCGGGTGGCTAAGGGCGGTGAAGCACCGCTCATTAGGAGCTCTGGAGAACATTCTGCACTGCCCTGAGGTGCGACATGGAGCTGTGACACAGACGCGGCCCCACGGCCCTGACACCAAACCCCACGGCGAGCGAGCTCGGGGGGCGGGCAGGGGGCGCCTCTCGCAGCGCCTCCGCCGCCGGGCCGCAGGGGGCGGCCGAGAGCGGAGCAGCGTGACGAGAGAGGCAGCGAGCGAGGCCGGGGAGAGGAGGAGGAGGAGGAGGAGGAGGAGGAAGGAGAGGAGGAAGAGGAAGAGGAGGAGGCGGCGGCAGCAGCAGCGCCGGGCCGGCGGCCGCGCCACGGCGGGGCTGGGAGCGGTGTCGGCGCTGCGGGCAGGGGCAGAGCGGGACCAGGAGCAGCAGGACCAGGAGCAGCAGGACCAGGAGCAGCAGCAGCAGCAGCGATGTCGCGCTCGGTGCTGCAGCCGAGCCAGCAGAAGCTGGCGGAGAAGCTGACCATCCTCAACGACCGGGGCGTCGGCATGCTCACCCGCCTCTACAACATCAAGAAGGTGCGGGGGGCCCCGCCGGGGGGGAGGGGAAGGAGGACGAGGAGGAGGAGGAGAAGGAAGAGGATGAGGAAGGAGGAGGAGAAGGAGGAGGAGGAGGGGGCGGCGGCGCGGCCTAGCCTGGGGCAGGGCAGGGCAGGGCGGGGAGGGGAGGCCCGGGCGCGGTGCCCCGGCGCTGGGCAGCCCCGGAGCGCAGGGCCCGGAGCCCCCCAGGCGGCGGCGCGGGGCCTAGGCCCGGCCCCGGGCCCCGTGGCGGCGGCGGCTGCGGCGGGCGGGGGCTGCGGGTGCGGAGAGTGCGGCCCCGGCGGGGGGGCGAAGGAAACTCCAGAGCCAAATGGGCCTCGGGGCAGGCCCCGAGCTGGGCACAGGCTGCCCCCCGGCCTGGGGAGCCCCAGGCAGCGGGATGGTGGGACTCCAGCTGGTGCTGCCGTGAGAAGAAGTAGGGTTGTGCTGTTCCCAACTCGGCGCTAACCCAAAGCGATCCCTTCAGTTTGGGGCGCTGAGGTGTTTCTGCAGATCCGCGCTGGCATAAATCAGCTGTTCCCAGTAAAATATTGCGAACTGATACCTTCCAGGAATAGAAATGAGGTTCCTCGTAGCTTGCAGTTTTTCATGTTGGACGACTGCAGCGACTTATTAATGGTAACGATTCCCTATTCATGAGGAGAAACATCAAAATGTTGAAGTCGCTCTTGTGTGTATTTGTTGTGCTCCAAGAGAAATGTCAGCTGAAAAAAAAGCCCAGCCCAGTGGAATTTTGCCTGAGCGAGGCCCTCGGCCAGTATGGCTGTGCTTTGTGGGAAGAAGGCTGGAAAAGAGGCAGGAGAAGGCAGACCCTGTGACATATAGCTGTGTTTGGAAAACTGTAAGTGCAGGCTCTGTTTGATTACTGGTTTGGGAGCGCTTACGGTGCCTGGTCCAGTGCCCATAGGCAGGTTTCCGCTGCCGTGTTTGGCTGACAGAGCCCTGTGCAGGTTTGTCCATATGGAAGCTCTGCCAGTGCCGGTGAAGTGATGCGAGTGGAAGGGCTCTCAGTGTGGGAGCGTCAGCACTGGAGGTGACAGCAGTTTTTCCTGCAAATGCCATGAACCGAGTCCAAAACTGCTTGGGTCTTGCATACGCAGATGGGAGGCACGTCCAAGCAGCTCAGTTACTGCGGGACGTACAGCTTGGCAAATCTGGAGCTGCCCCATGTACAGCACTGCGTATTCAAATGGTGGTTTGAGATCCAAGTAGTTATTTTCTTGAGCTGCAGTAAACACTGCATGACAGTGCTAGCTGGCTGGCTCTAGTGGTGAGACCTAGAAGTCTTAAGATTGGTAATTGTTTTATTTCTTGGGAGACCAGCTTCAGCGTAGCTGGCTTCCTGCAGCACTTTCTTCTTTTCCTCTTTTTTTTCCCCACTTTTACCCTTTTTGAAAGCAGTTGATTTCAAAACTGCTGGTTAAGGTTTCCGTAGTTTCTCCACAGAAGACAATATCGAAACTCAAGTTAGTAGAGAACTACACAATATGTGGTATTGCGGTTAAAGGAAATGGTTGACTCTTTTTAGTAAGAGGAAGTGAGAGGTGAAGCCTTACAGATTGCTGTAGATGCTGTCTAGGGAGCAGAGATTTTAAAGGGTTGTGAATTTTCTTGACTGCTGGAAAATTTTTCTTCCCGGGGAATTACAGAAATTGTTAAGAGCAGTTAGAAACTTGATATTTATACTTCCTTTTCCTATAAAGAATTCAAATCTCATTTTGCTTATAACTGTTGATTGCTCATCGTTTCCTGTTTGCTGACCTCCTGTGCTGTTGTTGTCTTCCGAAATAGTTCAGTTTGTTTTTAAGACAGAGTGTCTGAAGGCATGACTTTCTGCCTCTTTGAGAGTGGCATGGAAAATATGAGATGTAGAGTTGCTGAAGTAATAGTGGATGATGAGACTAAATTCCTGCTTGACCTGCATGGAGGTGCATTTTTTTTATTTTTTTATTTTTTTTAAGGATGACACTTTGCTGGTTGCTTTCCGCTGTCTTTAGCTGCCCTTTGTACTGGGACCAGTATTGGTCCTGAATTTGAAAATGGTATTTTTGCAATTTCTCTCCTGTTTTGCTCCTTCTGGTTTTAAAGTATATAAAATCTTCATTTATACAGGCTAACAGTTGTATTATCACTCGTGCTGTTGAGCCCTCAACTAAATGCCTGTAAATCACACTCAGTTGTTTTTTGTGCGGGTGAAGCTTGAATTTTGTTGTTACCTGTCAGAGCAGACAGACCATGTTGGTAGGCTTTGTGTAACGCTGCCAGTACTGTGAAGTGAGCGTGTTGTTCAAGAGTGGTTGCAGAGAAATAATCTTATTTTCTATGAGTCAGGGTTTGCTTGTTTATAAACTATGTGGGTAACAGAAAGTATTTGCAATAAGAGATTTCGTGTTAAGATACCTGAGCCACAGACTTAGAGCAAATCAAGAGAGCGTGATTGTGATGAATGTCAGCAGGATGTCACGCTACTGTGAACTGTTCAGGATAAAAGTTACGGTTTTGAATTATTTACAGTATATGTTAATCAAAAATGATGAGTCTGTTACTTAGTGTTAATTGCTTTGCTAGCAGTGTTGTTCTGTTATTTATAATACAGGTTTTAACTTCTGTGCAATTTTTTTTTTCTTAAGAAAAAAGTCATTAGTACAAGATTCACAACTCTCACGATCACATAGCATCTGCAAAATGGGACTCTACAACAGACTCCTAGATACAAACTGCAAAACCAAACCTAACTAACAGGTAAAGAAGAGAAAAAATATTTGCAAGGGCTTTAATTGCCCTTATCTTTACCATTCTAAACCAAAACATAGTAGAAGAGCCTCTTAAGTGATAGGTGGCAGAGCATGGAGAAATTTCCAGTCTGCAGAGCTCTGAAGTCCAGAAGGGTGTAGGGCTAGATCACTTTTTTGACACCGGGCTCTGTGCGGGAGTGCAGAGCTTGGAGCTTAAAGGCGAAGCTCACTGACAGTCTTGTTCTGGACCGTGCGGTTGGTGTTGGAAGGAACAGATTGTCTTCAGGCTTCAGGAAGTGACTTGGGTGGGGCAGCGTTGTTCTTAGTGCGACAGATACTAGCGGTTCCGTGGAGGTTGAGATGGCAGCGTGTGTTGGTCCAATTGCATCTGTAATCGTAGAGGAATGGTCCTGCCCGGCTGCTAGTACGAGGAGAAAGCCTCAAGCATGATCGATCCTGGTGAAGCAAAAAAGCTAATTGCTTTGGTCAGGAAGCAAAAACAAACTGGTGGTATCGTGTCACAGGTTTTTTTCAGATGTAAAATTCAGTCTCTCCTATGACGAACATGCTGAACAGCCCCAGCTCTCTCAACCTAAGAAGAGAAGGCTCCGTGGAGACCTCACTGCAGCTTTTCAATACTTAAGGGGGTTATAAAGAAGATTGAGAAAAACTTTTTGCTCGTTCAGATAATGACAGGACAAGGGGGAGTGGTTTTACAGTAAAAGAGGGGAGATTTAGATTAGAGTTTAGGAGGAAATTCTTCGCTTGGAGCATGGTGAGGCCCTGGCACAGGCTGCCCAGTGAAGCTGTGGATGCCCCATCCCTGGAGGTGTTCAAGGCCAGGTTAGATGAGGGCCTGAGCAACCTGACCTAGTTGGTGTCCTGCCCATGGCAGGGAGTTGGAACCAGATGGGCTTTAAGGTCCCTTTCAGCCTGAGCCATTCTAGGACTTTGTAAGGAAGCAATGATACTTCTTAATACAATATAAAAATACCTAATCGACTCTTCTCAAATACACAGAAAGAAATCCAGAGGGGCTTATCCTCTTGCATCACTTATAGATGCCCCCAGTCACCTCGCATTCTTTCTTTGTTTAGCAATATGAATGTTACCTGCCCACCGTCCCCCCCAGCTGCTGTTCATTTGCCCTGCATTGTGCTGACACAAAAGCAAATCCAGTTGTAGTTGCAGGAGGTTTTTGAGATGGTCTGCAGAGGAGATGCAGCTGACAGTTCTTAACAATTCCTGCTCTAGAGTCCAAATGGACCAGACATGCCCATTGTCTTGTTTTTCTTTTTAGAGACTTACTTGATAAATTACATTTAAGGGAAGTTTTGTGGCAGTGAAACTCCTCTTAATTTTTTTTCTTTGCATCTCACCTGCCCTGTAGTTGATTAATAGACCCAAGTGCTTATTGAAACAGGTGCTACGAACAGAAGAAGATACGAGTTTATCATGTACAGACAGTGCCAAACCAAGTGTATTTCTTTCATCGGTGAGGTGGCAGGTTGCTCCAGTAAGGACAACTAACTGGGTAGGTATTTTACACATTGACCTTAGTGAGGCCGCTGACATTACCTCATCTGATTGTTTGTAAGAACAATCTAAGGAAACAGAGCCCGGGTGAAATCGGAATAATGAAAGCAGACGGGCAACCATATTAGGGAGTGGTTGCGGAGATCCCCTCGTCGGACTGCAGTCCAGCAGGCCTCGCTGGGCTGTCCCCTAGCTCTGCTCCAGCCAGGCTCTGCGTTAACAGCCTAGGTGATGAAGCCAGCCTGCTCATTAACTTTGCAGGTAGGAAACTGGCAGGAGCTGCAGAAGTAATGAAAAATGTAATTAGAATTCAGTTCCAGCCTACCAAATCATAGGTATGCTCTAACGAATTTTGGAGGTGGCTGAACAAGTGTGATTGTAACTTATTTTGTGCTTACTGAAATGTAAAATGGAAGATGAGGAGTAATGAGGCAGTAAGCCTGCAGAAAATAGTTGGGAGAAGTTCGGGTAAACTTCAGCCAAGTAGGCTGAATTGCAAAAAATAAAGGGAGATTCTGGAAATGTATGAGTAGGTATGTGGCATGCATGAAGACTCATCTGAAAAGTATGTGATTCAACACGCTCTGAAGTATGTGATTCAACATGCTCTTCAAGAGCGGTGTGGACAAAATGCAGAAAGTGCAAAGAAGAACAAGGATGATCAGAGATGCAGACAATCTGATCCCTTAAAATACAAACAAACAAACAAAAAAGGGGGGGATTTTTTTTGAAAAGTAGATCATGATTACTGCAGATTTTTAAGTACTTAACACTTCTGGAAGGAGAAGGGGAATAACCTGTCCAAGTCAGTTCTCTCAATGAAGTTCTCTGGATTAAATTGTAGCAAGAAAAGTGCAGATTACATTTTAGAACTTCCTGATGATCGAGTTAGTTAAATAATGGCCGAGGCTGTCTGAGGATGTTTTGGAATATAGTCCATTGGAGACCTGTAAGTAAAGATGTAGCAGGTATCTCCCAGGAGCAACAGAGGTACAGCTGATCCTGCTTTGGAACAGGAAAGTAGGGTAGGCAACTCTTTGAGGTCTCTTCTAGCCTGGTTTCTTCTGGCTTCATGTGAGCCAGTGGGTTGGATCTCTGAGTACAGAGATACCGGGATTCAAATTGAAGTATGTGCTGTGGGGTGAAAGTGCAGTATCCTTCAATGGATACTGTGACAATGAAAGGGCCATTACATTTATAATAACTTTGAGCCATGTTTTGGGTAAGTTCAAGGCCCATATATATGTCCTGAAATGAGGTAAGTGGAGCCTTTCCCCTGTATTCCAGATCCTAGTTGGATCACAGGAGCAGCACAGACGAAATGTACAGAATAGGTTCACATTTTGTATGAGCACCATTTATGTAACTGCAAACGCCAGGAACTGAATTTACTTGGTACAAGATTACCCAAGTGATACTAGATTAGGACAGTTAAGTTTTAGCCATCAAAATAAACTATAATAATTTGTCTCTGTGTGGCCAGTTAATTTTCGCATCTTCTTTCATAGCTGTTAAAAGGGACAAGGCTTCATTCACAAGGCTTATCTGGGACAAGCCTGTGTATTATTAAACTCAGGCTTCCACAAAACCTAAAATACAACAAAGTGTCTGTGGCAGGATTCATCAGCAATGTTAAAGCAAACGTAGTGTGAACTGTTTCCTAATGTGTTCAGCATTCAAAGCAGCTCTTCATCGATTATTCACCTCTCTGTGCTCAATAGTTTGGCTTTTTCAAAATTAGAGATTGTCGGGTGGTAATCTCATTACTTTTAAATGCATGACAGAAATGGAGAATAAATAATACGTCCCAGCTTGCAGAAACAACGTTTTTTGATGAACCCGTCTCTGAATACTTCTTTGCCATGTGTTAGTATAATTTTGTAGGATGCAGGGCCACAAACCAGGCATTCAAGCTTACAGATAAATTTTAGGGTAAAGTCTTTAATGTCAGCAGCTAGTACAAGGGGAGAATGGTTTTACTGCACATGCCTTTCCTGTGTGTCAAGGGAATGTGCTGTAGTAAGCTGTAAATGGTTCACACGGGAGTTTTTCCTTTTTTAATGCTAGAAATCTTAGTGTATTTCTATTTTCTAATGAAAGTTATTAGCTTGGGGATGGGAGGCTGTCTTTTTTTTCTTGCTATCACAGAAATTCCGTCTATTTGCTGCTAAAAGTTGCAGTGTTTTTTAATGCAGATTCACTCAAATGAAAATTGAAGGTGGGGTGATTTGCTGACTAAGATTCCTTCGGTGTCTGTTGCCACCAGGGGAAAGAACTGTGCTCAGGAGTATTCTACCTCAAGTCTGCAGTTACAGTAAAATCGAGTTCTCTTAAAGTAACAAAACCATGTTCAACTGCTGCAAAATACAACTTGTTCTATGATTGTCTTCTGATGCTGACAGCTTGGAGGATGAAAAATAGCAAATACCAATTCAAGTGATAGCTCTTTGCTGCCCTGTTTCTCTTTTTTTTTTTTTTTTTTTTTTTTTCAGGCAACAACCCTGCTAATTATTTGGAATAGATTGGCCTTAGCACTAAAAAGAAAGGTATAAAAGTGATTTGCACATGACAGGAGCTTAGGCCTTTTTTATTCATGGTGTAACTCAGGTGTGTCTCCTATGCTCTTATGTGAGCACATGTCACAGGTCTATGCAAAAAAGGCAGGAACAAAGCTCATTTTTTTTGCAATGCAATTTTGTACCCGTACGCTGTGCCATGCCCCTGGCTTTGGCCGATTGCCTGAACATAAGCCTAATTTGTGTGATACCAGCTTGCTTCGTATAAGAATTTTATTGCTGGATCTTTTATCATCCTTGTCCAGCACCCTCTGTCCTCAACAAGGAAGTGAAATGTTAGGCTTTGCTTTTTGCAGTGGTAACTCTAACACTATTGGGGCAAAAGATCTCTTTGGGATGCCTCTTAAAGTAGGTGTGCTGTGGTCCATGGGCAGCTGGACTGGATTCTGGGCCATTCGTTAGGGACTGCTTACCTTAAATGGAGAACTTAGGCATGTTTTTGTTGGCGGGTGCTTCCTTGTAAGGTGCCTCTTAGAGAGGGCCACCTAGAAAGTGAAGCTTTGTGGTGGTCTTCGTTTTCCAAGTGACAATTGCATAGAAGAACCCGAATAGCCCCAATGCTGTTTAATAATAATAATACCTTGCATTCCTGAGAGAGGAATAATAATACCCTAATTTGATAGAAATCCAGTGTCTGAGTCCTTTTTTTAAAAAATAAATAAATAAATAAATATGTAGATCAGTCTTAATGGTAGCTTTGCATTGTCTTTTTTTTTTTTTTTTTTTTTTTTTTTTACCATAACTGCTTGGCAGCTGTTGAATAATGTGCAAAAGGACTTGGAGATGGCTGAGGGGAGATTCTGAGCGTGCAGTATTTCGGGGCTGGAATCCCAGAGCTTCTGGGAGCTGTAAGCTGTGAATGTTGCACCACCAAGACCATCTCAACTCCTGGATTTCTTTTTAATGCTCCGACATGTAGCCACTCTGTTGCTTTTAAAAAAGATAAGAAATGGAAAAAAAAAAGTTATTGCAGCCCACGTGTGGGAAGAAGTGATTTCTGAGGCTGACAGAGAATGAGCGTTGAGTGTCGGTGCAGTATTCCTGCTGTACTGCTGGAGATCTGCGTGTGGCAAAGTGATTTTTGTGTGTCACACCACAGCGTGCCTGCCTATTGCAGTATTGACAAGGGGTTTGTATTAATAAAAGCAAAACCCACCTTTCTTATCTGCATTCTACCCACGACCACTGCCCTCAATGCCTTTATTCTTTCGACAGTGCAAATCTGTGGTTAGGCGCCTTACCACGCTTCCGTGCTCGTGCAGAAAGGTCCGTCCTCTAGGACAGGGGATTGTCTTTTCATGCCCTTCTGCCTTCTGGAGTGAACTGTCCTGAGCATGAGCCTTGTAGGTCTGTGTGCAGTTTAGGAAAGGTTTGGCTTATACAGACTTCACAAGCCATACTGAATGCAGGTAACAGCATGGATGGAAAATGTATGGATGAAAGAAAGCTGGTAATCAAAGAAGTAAGCAGAGGTGTTAGAAGTGGGCTGAGCTGCTTGGAACAGCCTGTGTGGGTAGGCTCGCCCAGCTTCCTGCAGGTGCAGCTGGGGCAAACAATACTGCAGCCTGCTGTCTGGCAGAAGGCTGCTTTCTGCTCTGTGGGTTAATCTTGCATAGCTGAGTACTGGAGGAAGAACTGTGGTTGCTCTAAGTGTGATGCTAGCAAACACACGATGGAAAGGGAAAAAAGCTGTCTCACATATTCGGATGTATTTAGGGGGTTGCCACTTAGGCTCTGGATAATATTGGTCATTACAAAGAACCGAGTTCCTGAAACCTTGTTGAGGATGTTGGGTGTCAGTATTTTCAGATACTTGTTTCCGTGTGAATACTCTGCATGCAAGGGCCTGGACAGGATGTCATTTCTAGAGTAGTGAACCTTTGATTTATAGGAGCAAAGCACATCTGTTACTAGGAAGGAGTAAGAAACAGTGTATGTAGAAGTAATGTTGGAATTCTGGCTGAAAAGTTTAGGAAGTCAGCGATGGCAAGATGAACATTTTTCATCTCCTATATGAGAGCAAGCACATTCAAATGGGAACACAGGTATATGTTGTCTGCTAAGCTCTTTTCTTAGTTTGTAATACTTCTTTTGGCAGAGAGTTACATAGTGTGTGGCAAAGCTGGTGAATTGCATTCATCTGACACAGCTTTTGAGAAACCCATGACGTCTAATTAATTAAGACTTTATTGAAGAGCGAGTTGTTTAATTTTTGCGACCTATTTATAGTATAATCTTTACTTTAGAAACTGTGTCAAGACTTTAAAGCGTGTATAGAAAAGTCCCCTGGCACAAATTGTTTGCTCTTGTAAGAACGTGGGAGCAACTATTTCATATCTAGTCAATGATGAACATTGCTGAATTTGTTATAAATTCCTCTTGGAGTGTTACGGATGTAACTTCTAACAAAAATTTAGTATTTTTGGCGGGAAAAAAATAGCAAATGTGAGAATTTGGGTATTAGAGTAGAACATTAGCATATATTTTAATGGTCATGTACTGCAGGCAGGAGTTTTAGAAACTTAAAATAATGACTCTTTTGTTTTTTGTTTTTTTTTTTCTTGGCTACCGTTTCTTTTTCAGGTATGTAAAACTTCACTGAGTTTCTCTCCTTTTTCCCCCTGTAGATGCATGTGATGTTTAACTCCTTTTTTCTCTCCCTACCTGAACTTAAGTTTGGAAGTACTGTTAGCAGTTACATGTTTCAGCATATACTCAGAGCCTTGTGCAATAGTAACTAATAAGTACATGTAAATGTGTTTGTGAGTACCAAAATAATCGCTATCCAGTAGAAAGTGTGCAGTCTATAGTAACAGACGGTCTGAATGTTCTCTCGGATGTAGGTAATAGTGTATTAGTTCACTTAAGTGTAACGTATTTTAGAGTTTAAGAGTCATTTGTTTATATGTAATTTTTCTCTCTTTTTATTACAATGCTTTCCCAGCAAGGACAAGTTTGGAAGGTTTGCAAAGCTTTTCACCTTCCCTTTGCCCGCTTGCCCGCTTTCAGAATCGGTCTCATACTCCATGACTTCTGTCTCTACGGTCTGCAACTCAGCCATAGAAATCGATGTGGAAAGTTTAAATGAGCTGCCATTTGAGTTCACTATGTTGCGTAGAAACGCCTAGCATGTAATTTAGTTTTGCATGAGACACTGAACTTCTTTGCAAATACCTCTGAGGACTATAAAGCTGAACACACGTTTGAGAGAAAATACAATTTGAGCACCAATTTTGTTAGGTTAATAATGCTGCTTTTAAGTATGTTTCTCCCAACTGAAGCAAACAGCATGGCTTGTTAGGGTAGTTGAGAATAAATAGAGTGTCTGACAGCATGCACCGCAGCTGGCAAAAGTAGGTTCTTCATCAGTTGCTTGTTCACTGAACCTGTTCTTCGGATATGTCCGTGTAGGCTCTTTAAAAGACTTGACATTTAGTTGTGACTTCTGTTCAAATTGAAATTTAATGAAATTTCTCAAGTGCTGCTTTTAAAGCACAGCTTATGCTTCTGTAGGAATAAAGGGAATGAGCAAAACATTAGTTCCTACTTTAAGGAAATAGGGCATTTTAGGCAACTACCGGTGGTTTTATTATGGGATGGAAAGCTCTCTTGCAGTTAACAATTTAAAGAAAAATTAAATGCAGACTGGTGGTGGGGCTTTTTAGTTTTGTTTCACAAAGGATAGTCCTCCACAGATGATGAAATGATTGAATTTTCTAACAGTTTATTAACTCCAGATGAATGAATACAACACTACCTCAAACCAGGAATAGCAGTAAAAAGAAAATGTTTTTTTTTCTTTCTTTTAGGATTGAGTTTTTCCCCTCACTGCTGTTCTGCACTAACTGCTTTGATACTTCCATGCATCTTTTTCAGTAGAAGAGCATCTCTGTACTGTTTCCCATTGCATATTTCAGCTGTGACAGTCCCTGCACTTTGCCTCTCATTATCACCTGCTCACTTAAAACAGAACAAAACAAAATCTTTCTAGTTTGTCTTCAGATTTGCAACTATCACTTTACTTCAGATGGATGATTGTGTATTTTTACTTCATTTTGTATTGTATTTTCTTATAGGCATGTGGTGACCCCAAAGCCAAACCATCCTATCTTATTGACAAAAACCTGGAATCTGCTGTCAAATTCATAGTCAGGAAGTTTCCAGCAGTAGAAACACGCAACAACAATGTAAGTAACTAAATGGCTATACAAACCCTATTCTTTTTGGTACTGTTCAACATATGTTGCTTGGATCTTAGAGGTTTTGTGTGTTCTTTGAAAACATCTGACACCGACAGTCATACTTGGAATACAGTTGTTGATTCAAATGCCCAACAGTTGCTGATTTGGATGTCTGACAAGATACTATAGAATGAATTAACTCCAAAGTTAGAATATAATACTGTAATTCCGTCGTCTTTTTGATTAGGGTTTTCTTTTTTACTTACTCTTTGTTCAATTCCAAAGAATTATCAATGGGAAATAATCCTACACAAAAATCTAAATTTATGTCCTGCCTTACTTTGATAGCAGAAATTGTTGGTGACATTATGATCATGGAAATTGGAAGTTGCATAACATTTTGTGATGAGACCTCACCAGCAGATCAGTAAAAGCCGACTGACTGAAAAATGGGAAAATGTACCACACAGGTGTTCTTGCCTGTGGGGGCAGTCTCCATGGGAATAAAGAATGTAGGAGGAACCTTGCGAAGTACAAAAACACGGATCCCGAGGAAATATAATTATTTCCTCTCAGATGTGGTGAGTTCAGTTGCAAGAGGAAATCATACTTCACCCTTCTGAGTGATCCAGTATTGCTGAATGTGACTTTGTAGTCTTTTGGGGATAAATAAAGTAATTAGATTACAGGTTACAGGTGTCTTTTGGCAGGTGATGAACATTAGTTTCTCTGTTTCAATTTGAAAGCAAAGGGAAAGTTATTTTTTTTAAACTGCTTATATTTCTTTCAAAAGGTGGAAAGTGGAGGTAGGTGCTGGGGTTTGCATGTTCCCTGCATGCAGTTACATGCATGTATGCTTGAGATGTTTAGGCTTGCTTTAAGCATTCTGGTTTCTGCAGAATGGTAGTGGTAGCAGCAGTGGGAATAATTAGTTTCTTTTACAATACCTTCTAGAACTCCCATGCAATGTCTCCAGTAATGCCAACACATAAAATCAGAAAAACTCTCCCTTATGGTGGAGCTGTTTCATTGACAATGTGCTTTCTCATTTAGAACTTCCTTATGTTTTGTACTGTTTAATATTCCTTGTCTTTATAGTGAATATGGTTGTATTGCTAACAAATGCAGCCAGTTCTTTATCAAATTTATGTGAACAGTAAATACTTCAAGCCACATTCTGTAGGTCCTTCTGTGTTCTCTAAACTTCTGTGGCAGACCTATTAAAAACAAAAGGTTATTATGTACATAAGAACTTGTTCAATGCAATAATGTCTATGCTCTGAGTGTCTTCCAGTTGTTCACTATGAACTTAGAGCTTAAATAATGATATTGAAGGATTTGTTACGCTGAAGTTTATGGAAGTTGAGCAAAGCTAATTTGAGGTATTTTAACAGTTCCATTTTTTAAAATAGGACATACTCATAATGTTTCCTCGTTGCCTTGCCTTATTTACCATGAGGCAGCCATGCCTGTGTTTAAGAAAAGCAGTGTTATTAAGCAAAGTTATCAGAAGCCTACACTGCATCTTTGAGCACAGTTTAAACCTTGGATTTTGTCTTGCAGCAATAGGAAGCTGGGGGCTTTCCCTCCCTGTGGTCTCAGTGGACAGGAGTTTGCTTTTAAGTTATTTACACGTTTTTCTGTGGAGCATTGTGTCTTCCAAAAGAAACCTTTATCCATAAGAGCTACCTACTGAGGCAAAAGCTGTGCCACGTTGCAGGGAAGGTTCACAAGTTTGATGTGAGATAAGCATTTGTTCATAAAGCTTAGGTTCAAAAAGGCGTAAGCATCTAGCTCCGAGTCAGGAAGAGGCTGAGCTTCCCTCCTTGCTCTTTGTCTCCTTTCTCCCACTGGCCAAAATCCAGCTCACTACAAATTAGAAAAGCAGACCAGTAAGTTCCTTCAGCAGGGAAACATGCTCATGGATTCAAAAGGGCAAAAAGTTTATTGGAACAGGGAAGCATCAGTTCATATTATTGAGGATAATTAGAGGGGAAATAGTTGAGAAATCACAGGCTGTGTCCTTGTAATGAAAACTCCAGGACAGCCTTTCAAGGATGATTTTTGGATTTTCTACATTAAGTTGCAGCAGTTGCCATTGCTTAGCATTGTGCATCTGCACAGTTTGTAATGCCTACTGATACATCAGTAGGTAATGTTGCCAAACAAACAAGCTTGCATTCAGATAGAGAATCATCAGTGCTTGCTCTTTGATTTATTTTTTATTTTTTACCTAATCTTAGCTGTTAGATAGTTTTTCTCACATTCCATCATGTATAGATAGTACTGTGTGTGTCAGAGGTGAAGAACGTGTTTTATTGAGGGGTATGAGCAGTCTGCACTGGAATTAAATGGGTGCCTGATCTTGAAATGTGTGCATTTTATTCCTGTGTAACCAGTGGTTCTGTTACATTTACCATGGATAGCTTTTACATTTTTATGGGTAGAATCCATGGCTTCTGGTTGTGATCCGCCTTCAGTGTTTGGCTTGCTGAGTCAGACTAGACTCATGCCTAACAATCGCTGCAGCAGCTTCAATATTGCAACAAGAGTGAACGTTTGAGCAGTTCAAATAAAAATGAAGCATCCAGTGAATCCTTGCTGACTGGGCTGGAAAATGAAGTGGAGTAGTCTGACTTCCAAAAGATTGATTATAGATAATTGTGGAGCTCGTCAGTTCATAACTCTCTCTCTCTCCTTCTGTCAGAGGGCAGTCCCAGTGATCTTACACTTGGCCTTTATTCTCCAATCACTGTCTTGAGCCATATAACCTTGTAAATGGGTAGTTTGAAGACTGAGCTCTTAAATCAACTGTTACGGCTGTTGGCCAGCAAGGTAGCGTTGCTTTACAACATATGAAACATGCTATTGTGTAAATAGTGGTCCGAAGGATTGACAAAGAGAAGCTGGAGCACTTCAGAGTGGTGTTTGAAAAGGAAACCAGATAACAATAAAAAAATACCTGCTTTCTGTCTTTGGGAAATCCTGGTATTGACACTTATGTTAAATTGACTTAAGGTAGGTTTGTTTCCGAGAAGTCTTCTAAACTGGAGAAGCCCTCCCAAAGCTTTGCAGCTCCACCATGCTGGGTCAAATCAGCGAGCTGGTTGTGTTACAGCTGGCACAGGGAAGTTTATTTGTACTGAATTTCTTCAGTTGGCTTCAGAAGAAAAGTTCCCCAGTAAGGGACGTGGAAGCGGTCTGATGTTTCTCAAGTGTTTTTAGGATGTATCCTCTTACAGGGTGTATGGGCTAAGTGCACACTGCAGACAAATCAGAAGAGAACATCCCAGTCTTCCCAAAAGTGTAGGAGGACGTAAAAATGACTCTCTTCTTAACCAGTGCTAACATTTAATTACATTGCAAAGCAGGAATAAAGCACTTCACAATCAGGTAGTGGAGATGGAGGGAGAAAAGACGTAGATTTTCTGTAGATTGTGGGTAGGAAGTGAAAATCTGCTGTCTGCATATGTAAAGCTCTGTTTTATGTAATAAAGCTAGCCTGCTTTCTGCTTTCCAAAACAGCACATACGGGATATAGTGAGGATTTCTGCATTTTTTCCTGAACATATGTTGTTCTACTCACATTGCTCCTGAGCAATTTGCCTTCCTATATTTTGAAATGTCTTCTGGTGATGTTGAGCCTTAGTCATTGCTTCACAGCCAGCAGAGCAGTGAGACCTTCCTCCCAAGGAGTGCCTAGTGGGGGGAATGTCCGTGCTTTCCAGCTCCTGTTAATCTTGATTTGCTGGCAGCTACATTCCCAGTACTGTGCTTATCTCCTCAGATGGGTTTTGTGCTGACTGCCCACTCAGATTCTTGAGATAGGGGAATACCTCCCAGCTGACCGACCCAACTGTATCTGCTGCTTTGTGCCAGTGGGGGCAGGAAATGAGATCAGATGAGAACACAGTGCAAGCAGTGAGACCACTGCTGGCCTGCCTAGGTTAGGGTCTGTCCATGTCAGTTCACTCTGTTTTTATTTACTGTTCCTTGGTGTTTTGGCTTCTTCCTTTTCGATCCCGACAGGTATGCCTGGGCTGCTGGCTGTCCCTTTCCCACTTTCACTTTGGAGTGACCCAGTTGCACAGCCTGTGGGAGCGGTGCTGCGGGCACGGGGTGGCTGCCCTCCTTGGCTGACGCTTACTAGATGACATTAATGCATGCCTTTAGTAAATGTTTTCTTGTGTAATTAAATTGTTTAATTGTGGGCTTTATAACCAACCTTCATAATAATTTCTGATAGGTTTTTCCAATATCTTTTCCATTTCAAAACACTTAATACAAATAAAAAACATTTTTTGAACTTTAATTTTAGAATTACTCCTTTCATGCCCTGCAAGTACAGTGCCAATAAGCAGGGCTTGCTTGCTTGTTTTTAATGAAGATCTTAGTATTGTCGTTTGCACAGTGCTAATGAAGATAATCCTGGAGTAGTTTTTCATCCAAGGGAGTTTGTAGGTCTTGACTATGCTGCCTCATGTATTAGTAATACTTCTTCATGAAAAAATAATCATTTACTTTCCAGGAAATGGTAAGGTATTAACACCTATGGCGGCTGTTTTTTCAAAAGTCTTAAATTAAGACTTAAATCAACTTAAATCCCCCTAGTCAGTAAACTCAAGGTCAAATCTATTTCTCCAGCTTTCTGGAGTGCTGGATTTCTTGCCTGGGAGACTTATTTTTTTTCCAGACACCTTGTTGTCTAAGCAATTAAAAAACAAGTCCCTGTATGCCACCACAAAGCTACCCAGCTTCCTGGCCAGGAAGACTAAAACCCTTTCTGGGTAAGAGGATGCTGTGCTCTCCTTGCATGGCTGCTTGTTCAGCTCCTGTGCTGCTCGAGGAACCTGCAGTGCTGGAGGCAGCACAGGGAGATGGGCTTCCCTGAGCTCCTCAAGGTGATCATTTGGCTTACAGGAGATGCCCTGTGTGACTGAAGCAATCCGAGTAACAACTGCTTTCTCTTCAGCTTTGCACTAGCCGTAGTGTTTTCTGCTGGTGGTTGTGATGATACTATTTCGGAAGATACTGTATGTTCTCTGCAACAGTTAAAATTGTATCTATATGTTTCCTAAGAATCATTCAAATGTGAATTTCTGCTAATCCCTTGCTCTGCTACACTCCTACCTTCTGTTTTAGTTTTGTATGCAGCAGTATGGCTGATGTCTTCAATTCTCACATGACTTCACAAGTTAAAGTGGCTTAGGCTTTCACAGAATCGGAGGATATTAGGTAGTAATTTTCAAACTAAGTCTTTTGAAAGTAAACATTTTTATTATTTTTCATTAGCAATCCCAACCAGCTATGTGAAATGTTAACTTCTCTTTATGACAGCTCTTTTTGGTGAACATTTTAAAGTAATTTATTTTCCTTGTGAATTGTAAGCCCTCTTAGCACTGATGTTTGTTCATGGTTTAACCCTTGATTGTGTGTGAATTTGAGATAGAACAGTGTCTAAACACATTTTTGTTTTATCACTATTTGCAATAAATCATTGTATTATACTGCTGTAAGTGAAATCAGTCCTTATGAGTCACTTGCCAAGGTAAGCCAAACTTGTAATGTGGCTCCTGTTGCTTAATAGCATATGCAGTACTTGCAAAAGAACAAATGTGTGTAACACTGACACTGTTTGCTTCATCCACTCACATCAAAATCTTATTTTGATTTGATGATTGAGAACTTAACAGCTTGGCCATTAAAAAGAAAGCAACAAAAAAAGCACCACAAGCTCATTAGTACCTAAACACTGTATTAGTTATTCAGTGTTACTGAAATGGCATTTCAAAATTAGTTTTCATGCATTTTGAATGAAGAGTTCCTCCGTGATTTCATGCTATAAATACAAGTATGCCAGTAGCTAGACTTCTGTCCCAAACGTTTATCTGTACAGCATCATGGCAGAGCACTTTATTCCACAAACAGTTGGCACAGGGACATCAAGACCTGCACCCGTGCTTTGGGTGATGCAGTAATACATATTGAGCTTACCGTAGGAATTACTTAAAAATCGAGGGAATGGGGAAACCGTCCCTTAAAACTGACTGGTTGGTTGGTTTCTGAAGTGGGATGTCACTGCCCCCAAAGTACATTAACTGTTGTTATTGATAATGTGACCAACCTAGGGACAGTAGCAGTTGTGAAGGGTCACGGGTGGTTATTTCCTTTTCAGAAGAGTGGCTTTAGTGCTAGAAGCATGAGAACAAACAAAAAGTGAATCATAGCGTACAAATGCATTAGTTAGTAAACATGTTAAATATTCTGTTACATCTTTATCTGCAGCCTGCCACTTTAGAGCCTGCTTTTAATTGGAGATCATAAAATCAAGGACACGTCCATCATTCTACAGTTAATTGACAGAATTTAAAACTTTTTCTTCATTTAGTTAGATCCTCCTTCTTTCTCCTCATCGTTCTGCTATGGCTTTTGTCGATGCAGAATTTTGTTCCAATAATTGAATCTTAGAAGTCTGCATATGAAGTGGCAGGCATATTGAATAAAATAAATGACTGGAAGAATACTGGCAGACATTATTTTCCCTGTATCCCCCAAATTTTAACAGCAGGAATTTGTAATAGTGCTTTTTGCGACATACATGTCAGCTGGGAAGATGAAGGTGGTGGTGTGTTCTCTGAGGGGAATGTAGTATCCGTGGTGTTGGTTTATGGAAAACAAATAGTGTTTAATGCAGGAAAAATGTCAATGATGTAAGAAGCAGAGAATTCCCTTCCCTATCATCTACTCCTGGATCATGGAATAAGACATTTGTTCACATGCTGCTTTTACCAGTCAAATAAATATAAAGGAGTTACAGAAGGATAGTTATCCTGTTTTTCCACACACAGCTCTCTGAACAACCTTTCCAGTTGTCATATTTTTCCTGTGTATTCATATTAAATTTGTATTTATTGATGTCACTAATATGCCAACATCTGTGTTGTTGCTCTTGTCTCTGAGCATTCATACAAGCGTTAAGTGATGCTGCAATTCCTGATTTGTTTACTTCTTTTAGTATACTTTCTCCGTGAACACAATCAGTTCTGTAAAGACTTGCGGGGGGTAAGATGAAGAAGGAAAAACACAAGACAACTGGTAAAGATCAGTTCCTTTTCTGCAGATAAGGTGCTTTGCCAGCTGCAGTCTCTGGTATTCAAAATCCCAATTTTTAAATAATATTCCAATATGACTGGAGAGGTGGTATTTTGTCAGCAGAAATGAGTTAGTATAACTAGTTTCTGATCTTGCTCTAGTACTCAAATTTCTACAGCTTTTCATATGTCTTAAATCTAACCTTTTTCAAGAAAGCATTGTTACCCTTTTGGGTAGGTTTTGTACTTCCAGTTCCGTAAGAATAAGTAAAACCCTTACATCTGACCAATCACCAAAGCAAGGTTATCTATAGTTAAAACAATCTTGTGGTGATAGTAATGTTTTAGGAGTTGCTTCTTCAGCTCATCCTATTTTAAAACTTCCGCTGAATATTGCAATCAAAAGTGTTTGCTGATAAATGAGAATTAAAGCAGAGGAAAACAACCTCAAACCAAACACAGAAACATATAGCACCCAATGCATCTAAACAGCTGTTAGGGAATTGGTAATGGAAAGTTTTGTTGCAGTGGGTGTGGAAAGAGCTCCACCCGCATTCCTGAGTGATAAAAATGCAAATAAGCATCCAAGACACTGCATGCTGTAAACCACTTTTAAATCTCACCACTGGGTCTGTGCTGTATGAGTTTAACTTTGTGCACCATCCTTACCCAACAGGTTGCAGTTGACATATGGTTTTATTTGGATTTTTATACTGCAAAGAAAAGCTTGCTCCTACCTTCTTAAGTCTCAAAGCTCAACGAGCTTCGCTCTGTAAGGATGCTGTAGTTTTGTTTAAATATTTTTTGGGAAGATAACTGGGAAGGTAACTAGCTAACAGCATACAGCAGCAATGCCTTAATTTATGGGGGAGTGTAATGAATACCTCCTGATATACTTTTATTTAATGAACAACTTCAGATAATTTCTGAAAATAATGTACTGCTCCTGTAACTGCGCTTTCCAGCACTGCCTCCTGCAGTGCCTTCACTCCCCACTCCGGGCACTGCGGCCTCAAAGCAGTCTTGTCCTAACCACACTATCTGGGTGCCCTATACAGCACCCTACTGCCCTGATGGGCTCATCTTAGCATGGCCCCTTCCTTTGGCTGAGTTAAGATTGCTCTAGGAAAAAGGCGTTAAGCCACATATGCACTTGCAAGGCGACTTTTTTTCCTAGTTTTTTTTCCTCTCTGCACTGAGGCACGCTAATTTCTGAACAGTACCCCGCAGTCTGGTACTGAAGTCATAAAACGACTCCTCAAATTCACTTGTGTTAGTTACACAGAAATAAACCCTATTTTTCTTAGTATTTTAGATGCAGATTATTTGCAATATTTTTTTTTAAGCATCTTGGGTTAGGCTGAAGACTAAACCCAAACATTTTAGGCAATTCACTTTGGTCGTGTACTGACCGTGGACTAATGAAGCAGCCCTGGAAGTACGTCCTCTTTCCTCTACATCCAGTGATTATGGATGCTTCATTTTCTGAGCTTAAGGCAGCTAAAGTGTGAAGTTGGTAGCAAATTCATACCAAGTGTCAAAGTAGAGCTCAAAGGCCTGTTTGAAAGCAGATCTTGTACCGCTGCCATTTGAATGGCGATAGCCTATTTCCTAGTAGATGCGAGTATCGGGAGAAGTCACAAAAGGAATGCATTTCATTTTATTCAATCTTGAAAACAGAACAATTTTTTTTAATAAATGATTGCTCTTGCTCAGAATACAACCCTGTTTAACTTGACCGGTCTTTAATTTAAAATGTTACAGATACTTAGGGCAATTTTTCATATTAAGTGTTACAAGATTGCTTTAATTCACTTCAATTCGCATATCAAGAGAGTAATTAGTATTGTAATCATTTAAGTGAGCAGTCTGGCTGCAAGAAAATAATGGGGAGAAAAAAAGGAAATTAAAAGGAGATTTCTTTGTCAGATTTAAAATAATAATCCATGTGGACTATTTTACGCCTTTGTATTCACATTTGCCTCTTCCATTTTATCCACCAGTGTCTAATGCTAGTGTTTTGCTTCTTTTTTGTTTCTTTATTTTGTTGCTTTTGTTTGAATGTATTATTGTGTTATATGGAACTGGTCAAAGAACCGTTACTGTATTTTATGTTTGTATCTACATTTTATTTTGCATGCTTAACGTGGCTTTGCCTGGATATTCTTTTTGGTAAGTTCAGACTTTAAAAGCATAATGTTTTTCTGTAGTAAGATTTGTAACCTGCCACCTTTTTCCCACCTCGAGTAACGTCATTATTTTTTTTATCATACTGATTTGTGCTCACGTACTGTTCTGCTTTTGCTAATTTTACACACGATAACACTGTTTTCCTAACTATCCATTTTCGTCTCTAGTTGAGCTAAACAATATTACTTTGGTACTAATGTATACTAATTTGATTTTTATCTTCAGAGTATAGTCAGCAGCTCTTAAATGATCCGTTTTGAGAAGTTTGTGTGCATTTAAGAGACACACAGAACCTCAGGCTTAGAAAACTATGTTAAGATTTATTGATATGACCTGGTGGTTAATCTGCATCTCTCAGGTATTATTTTTCAACTGTCTTCTCAAGATCTCAGAACTGTAAACGTGTTTCTGTTTCTCTTCTAGCAACAGCTTGCTCAGCTACAAAAAGAAAAATCGGAGATTTTGAAGAACCTGGCGTTATACTACTTCACGTTTGTTGATGTAATGGAATTTAAGGTAAGGTACAGCACATATGTCACATCAAGCTTCTGTTTTTTATTTGTGAATGAATACTTCATAGTGAAACATTTGAACTCGTAGTTATGTTTTTTTGTTTTTTTTTTTTTAAATCAACATAGTCTTGGTCACTAAACATAGTTAAGTGATTTACTTAAATCTCTTTAAACTAAAACGATCTGTTTTGTTTTTCAAGGACCATGTTTGTGAGCTGCTGAACACTATTGATGCTTGCCAAGTCTTCTTTGATATTGTAAGTTTCTGGGTTTAAATTTTCAAAAGCCACTTAAAAATGTTTCTGATCCAAGTTCTGCATGGACAGTTAAAAAGACTTGTTTATTTTAGCTCAAGAAACATGACATCTCCTGTTATAACAAGAGAAATACAAGTATCATAATGTTTGCATCTCTAACTTTCATAAATAGTGTAAAATCTCTGGAGTACTTCTAAACAGGCTAATTATGGACAGTAGTAACAGCAAAATACAGACCGTATTTTTTGCGCTGTTGCTTCTGCTAGTTAATTCTTAGAGATTTACTGCAGTCTGTATGCTTAAGTCATGTGAGGCTCAAAAACAAGAATAATAAGTGTTCCCCTAGTATTTTTTTGGATGGTTTGTGGGCATCACTTCTGTTGGCTAAAGCAAGAACACACACCTGACTGTTATATTTAAAATAAAATACTCAAACACCTTTTCCTTTTGGTTTCAGCTTTCTTTCCTATTGTTCATAATGCCACCTTGTTAGTTTTAGTTATTCTTAATTTTGGCTGACTTAGTTTTGTAATACAAAAGAGGAGCAGGCACATATCCTACACAATGATTGTCACAGGTCAGTGTGTATGTGCTGGCTTTTTACATTGGAGTCTTAATACAGAACAGTTCAGAGAGTCTTATTAAAATACAGTTCAACACTTGTTGAGTGCTTAGTAACACCCAAGAAAAGCTTTTCTGTCTGTCAGCTGTGATGGTTGGGCCTGAAAAGATTTATTTGCATGCTTGCTTTCACAAATACAAGCAGTTCTGGGGATTTGGATGAATAAATTAAGATCATACAAAGTCTATATGCAAACAGAACAAAAGTACTGGTCAAGACAGTCCGTTGTATTTTTAGAAGGCTGAAAATGGGTGGAGAGATGAGGAAAGTTTTATGCTGATTTCTAAGAGTTTCAAAATGATATATTTTTTTAAATCTCTAGACTGTAAACTTTGATTTAACGAAGAACTACCTAGATTTGATTATAACCTACACGACTCTAATGATACTGCTGTCTCGAATTGAAGAAAGGAAGGCTATCATTGGATTGTATAACTATGCTCATGAAATGACACATGGAGCAAGGTAAATATCTGCTGTGTAGGAAATGTATTTATAAAAACACATAATAAATAACTACACCTGAGTGAATTATTTGTTGTTGCTTTTAGTGACAGAGAATATCCACGCCTTGGCCAGATGATTGTGGACTATGAAAATCCTTTAAAGAAAATGATGGAGGAATTTGTACCTCACAGTAAAGTATGTAACCACTTTTCGCAGGAACACAGTAATCTTAATTGAGACAAGCAGAGATTTAAAAAAAAAAAAAAAAAAAAAAAGTAAATACACAGGAGTTTTTGTCCAAGACTACTAGGTAAAATTTTACAGAAGCTCTTACTTACACTGGATGGGGCTGAGGATTGATACCCTATTAAATGAAAACTATAGAAATATGGGAATGCTAGGACCCATTGGTAAGATTCCTGTTTATTCACTAAGGAGTAAAAATTGCTTAAAAATTAGTTGTGGTTCATCTGCTGTGGCTGGTTCTGTGTTTTGGTTTGCTTTGTAGATTGAAATGAAGGAGATTTGTAATGTTTCTAAGAAACTATTATTTTCTGGCTTACTATCCTAGTTGAGTATCTCTTTCTGTTTTGTAACCTGAGGGTTTTTTCTTTGGAATGCCTTTAAATTGGGCATCCTGGGAATGGCTGATCACCACTGCCTCTTTAATAATATCTCCTGCATGCAAAAGCTGGCATTGTGTGTCCTGCTCACTTGACCCTGCGAAGTTAAACGAGCCTTTAGCCTCTTTTGTACAAATGTTTTTAAACTAGTATTCTTACACAGCTGCTTGTGTCCCAGTTCTCTGGTGATTTATCTAGACCATGTTTTCTTCTGAGAATACCTTTGGAAAAGTGATGGAAGCCTTGCCAAAGTCAATGTATATCTTGTTTATCACTTCCCACATGTTCACTAGGCGTGCTGCCCTGTCCAAGGAAACTAGATTTGTTTGATGTGATCAGTACTGACCAACCCAGAATGGCAGGTGTTGTTCTCTAGGTGCTTGCAGATTGTTTGCCTAACACCTTATTTTGGAATTTTTGGCATGACTTGAAGCTAAATCCTAAGTAACTGCCTAAAGTTTTAAAGTTTTGTCTTCATGTTTTGAAATCTGGGTACTGGTTGTAGTCTTCTTGAGATTTGATGCGTTTCCTTAAACTTTTGAAGATAGTCAGTAGAAGTTCAGAGAATTTTTCAGCTGCTTCTTTAAGTGCTCTGAACTGGTTTTAAATATTTGTCATTTGTCTAAATAATCAGTAATCAGTAACTCTACTTTTTTTACACTTTCCTGTACATGATTCCTGTCTCGTTAAGACTTAAGTTGCTAAAGATCTGATTTCCAGGTAATCTTTGCTCATGCGCATTGTAGCAAAGATGCTCTGCTTTTTGGTATCATCTTTGTTTATGCATTTGTCTTTAATAATGGACCAGTCCTTTCCCTTGAAATGTTTTGTAAAGCCATTTTCCAGGCCAATTTCTGCACTTCTGCTGATTCTCTACTAGAGGTATAAATTGGGGTCAGAGATCCCTTCAGGCAGCATGCTGCAGAAGTGCATACTCGGTTAAGTTGTCATGGAAGAGTGCACGTAAGTTGGCCTTCTATCATCCCACAGTTTTGCAGTAGCCATGCCATTTATCCCTCTATATTAGCTCCAGCAGAGAACTTTTCTTTTCCCTGAGTGATCTTAATCTGCTGGTTTATTGCTTCGACCTGGCTCCCCATAGGCTCACGCAAGCATTAGGATTGACACAGAAGACAGGGAAAAAGCGTGGGACCGCACTTACTTGGATATGCTCAATCTGTTATAAGGATGCTCCTGTAGTATCTGCTCAAAACCATTGCAGTTTGCTTGCAAGGTGGGAAGGACATAATAAATGAAGTGGCAGAGAAGGGAATAACACAATTAGGATGCTTGAATAAGTAATGAACAAATAGTATTTAACTTCTTTTGTGCTTGGAATATGCCAGTTTTTGAACTTCAGTTTTATCATGTAGTGATTTGCATCAGTTTCAATTTCTGATCATTTAGTGAATTAAGGCTTTTGTGCTAATGCATTCCATAGCTTCTAACCAACCTCCTTTGTCTATCTCCTTTTCAGTCCCTTTCAGATGCTCTGATTTCACTCCAGATGGTCTATCCTCGAAGAAATCTCTCAGCTGACCAGTGGAGAAACGCACAACTACTGAGCCTCATCAGTGCACCTAGTACAATGCTTAATCCTGCACAGTCTGACACAGTATGGCCTTTTAATTTGGTTTATATGATAAAGTTAAGCGATGTTTTCTGTGAAACAGTGTAGGGATGTTTCATTTTCTGTTCGCTAACCTTTACATGACTTTTGATAAAGGGAAATTAATTGGTTTGTTGGTAGAGCTGCATCCTTTTATACAGGGGAAAGATTTTTTGCATTAATTAAAGCTTCTGGTGTATAAGCCCATGCCTTCATTTCTAGTATCTGATAATCTGATGAAGGGAAGTTACTCCTGCAGTGTGGAGTGAAGGTATCCTGTGTACTCTAGGTGATTTGGGGCCAAAAGACTGAAAATCAGAACTGATACATCCTTTAAAAATTAACTACTTACATTTGCTGTCTCGTTTGGGATATGAAGGTTTATCTTTTTGGGGGAGGGGAGATAATCAAGAATAAAGAACTGTCAGGTTGTGATTGTAATACATCAGAAGCCTTGTGTTCTTAAATATTCTTAAATACAGTGTTGGTTGAAACAAAACATTTCATAGAATCATAGAATATCTGAGTTGGAAGGGACCCACAAGAATTATCAAGTCCAAGTTCTGTTCATGGTATAGGAGGCTATGGAATCTCATTTCATGTTCAAGTTCTTAGTTTCTAAAGGGATGAAACAATAGCTTGTTAGTAATCAGAAGCAGTCTTTTGTGATTCATCAGCATTTAAGACTTTGTCTCTTTTTCTAAAAAGTACTTCTCATAAAATGTATTGTTTTGGATATAATTAGTTTGCTACAAATTACTGTTTTTTTCCGACAGATGCCATGTGAATATCTCTCTCTGGATGCAATGGAAAAATGGATTATTTGTGAGTAAAATTTTCTGAAACAGCTCATGGTTGTATTAAAAAATAAATTTGAAAAGCAGCTTGTTTTCCTGTACCATACAAAAGCTGTTGGATTCAAAACAGATTCTGGAGAACTTGATTAAACCTTGGGTTTATGTATCATACTTTTTCTACAGTGAAGCTAGAATTCAGCTTATTCTGGAATGGAGTTCGTCATAAATTTATTCGAGACTTAAACTAAAAAATGGTGGCTTTTGTAATTATGATGAAAATAGTTGAGTTGTATTCTTGTAATGAATTACTTGTTACTTATACTGCAAAAATATAACAATTTCTCTACTACAGCATAATGTGGGGTATTTTCAGTTGTACACATATACGGATGGATAATTATGTTATCCATACAGAGTTTCAGTAAGCTAATTAAACAATTTAAAAGAAAAAGCATAATAATCTCACTGTTCTCTTACTGTCTCTATGCGTCTTGTTTGTGACACACGGTGATTGTGAACTTCTGAAGTTGGATTTATTTTGTGCCATGGAGTCCTAAATAGTGATGCTACAGCTTTGAACCTTTGGAAACTTGCACTTCAAAGCAGCTCTTGCTTGGCTTTGTTTAGAGATGAAGTATTTCATATTCACAAAGCTGCAGAAGACCTGTTTGTAAACATACGAGGGTACGTTTTCTTTTTTTTCTCCTTTCAGATTATCTGTTAAATATGTACACGTATTTCTTTAAGAACTGTCCTGAAAATGTTAATTGCGCTTCATGTAAGATCCACTTGCAGATAATCAATACCAAAACATTTTTGCTTAGTGTCTTGACTGTTTCTTTAATGCATATTTTCGAGGAGCCTGATTCATAACCATCACACTTTTTTTTTTTTAAAATCTTAGTTCTGAGAAATGTTGGTGAATCAGTCTCTAAAATGGAAAATGTTTAAAATTAATGATCTTGCCCACAAACCGTAATCTAGGGAAGAGAAATTATGTTGTGAATGCAGGGTTTGCTTGAAAAGTTGCAAGCATTTGTCACAATTCCTGCCATACATCATAAGAGAACTCAGGCAAAAATGAAGTTGAGATCTCTCTACCGGAGAAATCCATGAGCACTTCAGTAGAGAGGTTTTGGCCTGGGTATCCAGTTTTAGCATTTATCTGATCCAGGGAAAAGAAGTCTTGCCCAAGCTGTTCTGAGGGTGAGCTTTTTGCTGTATCCTGCTAGCTATGGAAATGCAGCTCCTCCCAAGTCTCAACTCTTGCTGAATTGTGCTACTGATACTTTTAACCACATTGGGTTATTTGTTTACTTGCAGCTACAACAAACGTATTAATGACATCAGAGAGTGTAAAGAAGCTGCAGTTTCACATGCGTAAGTTTTTAGTATTTTTCTTCTCAAAGAAGTTATAAAGAATGTATAAACAGGACTTGCTGAATCTTGACCTAATTGTGCGTTTTCAAATGAGGCCATACACTGATTGTTCTGGATTTGCCTAATGGTATACCATTATTGATTTAACTTCCCAAGTCTTAGATTATTTGTCAGATTGTCAGAGAGAAAGCATAAATGTATTTTCCTTTTTTTTTCTTGTATAATTACTTAATGTGAATGCTAATTAAATAGGAAAGTTTTAGTGAAGTCAAATGCAAAGCACAGAGCAGAGACAGAGGGCTAGTTTTTTAAGTTTAACCTTACTTCAGGAATATACAGCATGGATGGTGGAGTTGCCAATTTCGTATGAACCATGTCCTTTGAAATACTAAACTTTTGAAGTTAGTATGATGTGAGCTACCTACACTTGGCCTTAAATGTCTGGGAAAAAATTAAACGACTGTGATTAGCACATTCGATGATGTTTTGGTTTATTCTTTTGATGTAGGGGTTCAATGCATAGAGAGAGGCGCAAGTTTTTACGTTCTGCACTCAAAGAACTGGCTACTGTCCTGTCTGATCAGCCAGGCCTGCTGGGCCCCAAGGTAATTACAGTCCTTGAGTTTCATCTTTAGGCAATGGTACAGTTTGTTCATCCGTGCTACTGTGCCATTCAGTTCCTCTGAGGGAGGGCAAAACCCACCCAAAACCCCTACTCTAAGATAAAACCTGCTTAGGTTTTAAGATTGTTTAGTTGTAGAGACTGGTTGTTGCTTAGTGTGCACAACATGTCCAACTCTTATATATATCTTGTGATTTTTTTTCAGGCACTTTTTGTATTTATGGCATTATCCTTTGCTCGTGATGAAATTATTTGGCTTCTTCGTCATGCAGACAATATGCCGAAGAAGAGTGCAGATGATTTCATAGATAAGTACGTTAACAATTTTTAGTGTGATACCTTAAATATTCACGTGAACTTCATAGAGGAAATGCATTTGACGGCAAGAAATAGCAGGAAGTAATAGATAAAAAGAATTGGGACTAACCAGAAAGTCTTTACAATCTTAAATGTTTCCATCAAAAACAGAAAGCTAGGGTATTTATTGTGTTAGAAACTGGAGCCCATTGGTGAAAACTGATTTTCTGCAGAGAGTTTATTTCTAAAATAAAAATGATTTCATTAAAGTTTTATTTGCATTTAACAAACGAATGATGAGTTGGGAAGGAAACCGTCAAAAAGATTCGTTTGTAAATGTCTCCTTTATTGTAGCAGAACTGTCTTTAAAATCGGGTAAGATTTATTCATGTAATACAGCATTAGCATCCTCATAAACAGGTCAAAAATGAGAAATGGGATTAAGAAACCTTAGAAATGCGGGTAGGCAGAAGAGTACTGGTTGTTCTTGAGTTGTTCTCAAGATAATAGAGCACATCAGTTCAATCATCCGAAAGAAATCTTAAAGAGTATTCATGTGACAAGTGACAGTCAATCACAAGGCTATTTCTAGAGCTGGAACAGAAAAATGTTGAGTTCCCTTCAGTGGACTAGGTGCTAGGGATAGAGATACCACAGATAAATACACTATCTTGCTGAAATGTTACAGAAATCTTTTCGTGTACATCTTCTACTGTAAAAGCCATCTTTATTGTTATACAGCTTCCCTGGTGATACTCTTGGATTGAAGTGTGGGTGGTCAGCATCCATTACAGTTGCTCAGTTTTACTTAAAACCTGGGGATCAAAAACTCACTGTTAATGTCATGTCATGTCATGAGTTATAACCCTGGGTTTAAAAATCATCATAAAATTCTAGCACTGTGCCTCCTTGGTCTTCTGAAGGCTGTATTCTTCTTGGTCTTGTTTAAATAGGTGAAATGTGAACAAAGTTTTTCTGCCAAAAGAAAATGCGTGTTGGAGAAGTTTGTCAAGCCATCTGATTGTTGCTCAGGCAGGATGGGATTTAATCCAACAAGCTATCAGTCTAATAACTGCATTTTAAGCTTTCAGTTTAAGTTGCATTGCAGGCGTTAGAATATGGATAGTTACTCATAGAAAATTGCTCTGTGTTAAACTATTTTTAGTTTATTTAATGTCTGCCCAGCAGGTGGTATGAAGTAGTCCTCTGTACAGTGCTTTCACTAGAGGGGGAAATTTTACTGTCTTGAGAAGTCTTTTTTTTTTTTTTTTTTTTTTTTTTTTTTTTTTTTTTTTTTTTTTTTTTTTTTTTTTTTTTTGAATAAAGAAAGACCTACTGACATGAGCTCAGAAAAGCAATTATTACAGTTCTGGTTTTTGGATTTAACTGCTTCATGAGGAAATACACTTATTCAAATTGAGCATTACAAAAGGGCTTCTTCAGAAAATACGTGGGTTGTACAAACCTTGGAGGATTACCACGAGGGGGTCCTGTTAATTTATCTCCTGTTGAATGTATTTTACTTTGCAGATGAAAGTTTCTTATGTAAGCTTATTTTATAATGTGAGCAAGTATTTTAATACAAGGGTTATGTATTAATAATAGAAGCAAAATACAGGAGGGAATTTCCATGGGAAACATTCCATTGACGGAAATTATTTTCCATATTTATGTTTCCTATTTTTAAGTTCTTCTTTGTTTTTTCTTGGCTAGGCACATAGCTGAGCTAATATTTTACATGGAGGAGCTCAGGGCACACGTGCGGAAATATGGACCAGTGATGCAGAGATACTACGTGCAGTATCTCTCTGGCTTTGATGCAGTGGTCTTAAATGAGCTTGTTCAGGTACGGCAAGACAATGGTTTGGGGTTCTGCAGGCTTTAAGAAGGGCTTTTTGTCCAAAATGTATGAAATGTGTTCTGGTTTTGTGCATTTTAGTGAATGCTATGGAATAAGGCAAAACTAACCGAGCTTGCTGTTTAATTGTGGGATATAGAGTTGTGCTTTTGGCTGCCATATGAATACTTAAATGTTATTAAGCAATGTTCTCTTCAGAGATGATTAAACTACCTTTCTCCTCAAGGAGTAAACTATGATTTATTTTAACATCAGGATATAGAGATTGGCAAGAATTTAATGAAAGGCTTCTCTTGGGGGTCTGAGGTTCCTTTTAACATTTTCAGGAATTCCTATGATTGTTTGCTTTATTCTTAAATGTGTTACAGTTTTGCATTGCCTTGCTTTCGAGAATAAAAAAGAAAAAGTAATTGCACTTGCAGGAGCACCAGGCTGATCTTGATTAGCGCGATTCTTTTATGTAAGATGTTTCTTCTCTGAATTTTTTTGCAAGCAGCAGTGCTGCCTGAATAGTACCCTTAATGCTCTTTCAAGATGTTGCTTTCTGACATGATGGAGAAAACATGGCCTGTGTCATTTACCAAATGATGCCAAAGAGAGAAACTAGAATCCCACGGTATCCTGTGTTAACATACTCTGCAAATGGATGATTTCCCTTATTTAGCATCACTGTGTTTAAGAAGCAATTTAAATACTTGGGATCAGTACTGTATCATGCCAGCACCATTTAGAAACCAAATGACAGAATTGGTTATCTAAGCTAATGGTTGACAGTCTGTATTCTTGTATGTTGCCAGGAAAAAAAAGAAAAAGAAAAAAAAAAAAAAAACAAAAAACAAAAACCTGAAGTAGTTTGACATTCTTAAGCCTAAATAGGAAGCCAAGTAGATGTAGGTGTCTTCAGTGACTATTTCGATTTAAATTCTCTGGAAGTGAATTATACTTGCAGTTAACTTGGGCCTGTATATGGCCATGAGAAACACAGACATTTGCGAGGAGAGTTCAGACATGAAATACCACTATGAAGGTAGTGGCAGACTTGATCAACTTTGACAGGGTGTCACGTCAGAAAAAGCCTCCTACTCTAGAGAGTGACGGGGACGTTGTCTTTTACATAGTAGGTAAGGTTGAATGTGGAAGTCATGAACTTGTGCAAAAAGAGAAGTTAAACAGAAGTGGAAGAGAACAGTTTTAAACTCAACGGATTTGACATCCCAGGTTGTTCAAAACATCACGGAGTATGGCTCTGTAAGAGCAGGGAGATGCTCTTACAGAGAAGAGAGTGATGGGTTTTTCATGGAAGACCATCCTCTATTGTTCCGTGTAGGTTTGCATCCAGAGCTGCAAGTGTCTATTACTCTTACTGAGTAGCACCTATTGCTAAGCAGAAAATGTTCCTAAAGTAAAGGCAGTAGAAATTATTTGTGTTCATTAACTGAATTTGCAGGACTGATTTGATGTAATCCAGATAAATAGATACTGCTGCTGAAGGAGCAGTGCAGAAATAATTTTTCTTGTCTACACTGACAAGGAAATGACAGGACTTCTGCACTGTTTTGATTTGATTCCCTAGTGGCCGCTAGGTGGAGCCCAAATTTTGTGAAATCTTGAGCTCCTCAAACTGGAAGAGCTTCTATTGAATTTTAAGCTTTTATGTTGTTTTCAGAAATCACTCCCATGCATTAAACAGTAGTACATCGATGACCAGAAGGTGGAACTTATATACTCTGCTGTTCATTTATTGTTTTCACTCTACTGTTCATGTTTGTTATATAACAAACTATTGAAACAGTTTAAATACCAGTTTCTATCCCAGCTGTTTAAACTATTAAATATAAATGAATCCTTCATTTTACTTTTAATGCCAAAACAACTGTATTTCTTTTTTTGCTCGTAACTTTATACTTACATGTTAGCAATTCTGTTGATAACAAAATGAAATATTTTTGAGATTTGTCATCAATTCCTAAGATGGTTTTCTAGATTTAGTGAAAGAATTCTAAAACTTATACAAATGGCACAAATATTGTGTTATTTGTAGGATGATCCTCAAGGTCAAACTGAAATGAGGGGAAAAAAGAAAGTGGTTTGCATTTTAGTTGTAGTTAACTCATAAAAAGTATAAAATACAAGAGTAGACAGAAGCAAATGATAATTAGGATTTTTTCAACCTTTAGGTTAAAAATGGCAGTCTTATCTGTAATTACATGAATCTTCCGTTCAACAGAAATGTGATCTTAGCAGTTGCTGAAACTGCTTCTTCGTGAACTATTGCTTTTTTGTAGGACTTTTGGGAGGCTATCTTTCAGGTGTTAGAAATCATTTAATTCAGTGTTAGTAGAATTCTGGTTTTAGATGGTTCTGTGGGAAGCAAAGTGATGCTGATGTCGGCTCTGTTACATTTTGCCGTGGCTAAATTTTCTGTGCAGACAGATCAGATGCCTGGAGAGGTCAGACAAATGTTTGGTGTCTGTTGTATAACAAAAACATGTTGTGTGACCATTCTGTAAATGACTGCAGCCTGAAAATGTGTGGGCATGTTTACTGACAGATTTTTCACTTTTGAGTCTATGTTGGTTTGGAAGCAGCCTTTTTTTAGGTGTTTTTCATCAACCAATGAATTAAAAACTAAAAGTTGTGAAATAGTACTACTTGCGATAATCCATTGATAAAGTTACTTTTTGTGAACTATATAAAGTATTTTTCGGACTGCAGCTGATAAACTGGTTGTGGGATGTGATGTTTTTTCAAAAATTAAGTTTGAAATACTAATAGTAACAATATTTATTTTAGAATCTTTCAGTGTGCCCGGAGGATGAATCAATCATCATGTCCTCTTTTGTAAACACTATGACTTCACTAAGTGTGAAGCAAGGTAAGTCTGTTCAAATGAACTTGGGATTAGTGGCAGCAGATAACTTGCATAAACTGTATTAATTCCCCTGTTTCTCTTCTGCTTTGATATCTGCTTCTTGTTCTCTGTCCCTTTTCCTGGGCAGGTCTGTACAGATAATGTTTTTGAAGGATGCTGTTTTGAAATAATTCATACCTTTTAATTTAGAAAGTATATTATACATATTTTGTCTAGCTATTTAAATTCCTAATTAGCATGGTTGTGCTGGTTTGAAATTCTTAGGTAAAAGCAAGCGCTTTAAGTTTTCAAGTACTTTGGTGGGTTTTGTTTTTGATTTTTTTTTTTTTTTTTTAGAAGATCTGATTTAGTATTTCTGAATTGTAGTTGCTTCCCTAAAGGCTTTATGTTCTGTATTTTTCCCTGATACAGTTGAAGATGGAGAGGTATTTGACTTCAGAGGAATGAGATTAGATTGGTTTAGATTGCAGGTAAGATGTCTGAATATCTGCTTGACATTTAAGTTAATGCACATTTTGGTTTAAAGCTAGTAATAATTTACTGCTCTTCTAGATTACTCTTACACTGCAAGTGGATCACAGGCTGTAAAAGGAGAACTTCTTGGCATTTAAAATCAAACAAATACTTAAGCAAATAATTTGATGTAACTTTGTTTTTGCCTTTGCATTGCATGCTTTTTGCAAAAAAGTCTTTGAAGGATTTATAACAGTTTGGAAGTGGAATGTGTTGAGGATGAGCAGTTTATTGGCACTGTACAGAGTATGATTCAGCCTTCCCAGCTAGGAGAAGATAATGTTCATGGAGATCACTTTGGTGTGTTGCAGTAATAGTGCCTTCAGTTAACTTAACAAGGGGGAGTACTGTTTAGACTGTAAACTAATTGTCCCAATATTAGACATGTTCTTTATATATTTTTAAAATATGCAGTTGTCTTCTTGCATACCCAAACCTGATTATTAAAAGGAGCAGGGAGTGGCTTCAGTGAACTTGATTCCACTAGTGTGCGTACGTGTTTTGTCAGTGCATTTGTTCTGCAGTTTATTTCTGCATTGCTGTTGTACTTAAGACATTTGGTGACTTCATTGAAAGGCAGTTGGCTTTTCTTAGGTTATAGTGGAAAGATAACGTAAGTCTTTGCCGAGTCTTTAAAAACAATTGTTCTATGCACAGCTTAAGCAGTACTTACCCTTTCTGTTTGGCAATACTGATGGAATTTGCAAAAAAGCAACAGTAGATACTCTACAGCAGTAGATTTTTTTTTCTTCTGTTTTTCCAGGCCTACACCAGTGTTTCTAAAGCCTCACTTAGTCTTGCAGACCACAGAGAACTAGGAAAAATGATGAACACAATCATTTTCCACACAAAAATGGTAGATTCTTTGGTGGAGATGTTGGTTGAAACATCAGATCTTTCTATATTTTGGTAAGTTACTAATCTGACAGTAGAAGCTTTTAGTTTATTGTTTGTCCTTGCACGTGTAGCTTTTAAATACCAAATTGTAGGAAAATGATCTAGTGGAGAATCAATTACAATCTGGTTAACAGCAATTTTTCTTTGAAAGAGTTGCTGTTCTAGGGTTTGGGGTTTTATTTTATTTATGTATTAACTTTCTTTCATACTGGTCTTCTTGCAAAGTATACCGATCAATATGTGTATAATATATGTCTATAATTTTTTCTAATGTAAAGAATTTAAATTTTTTTTCTCCCATTGTTAACTACTGATTCTTCAGAGCTTCACGATGAAGTATAAATCCCTCAAAGCAACAATTAAAATAAGAGTTCTCTTCCAGCAGTTAAAGTTCTCTTACGTCTCTGCAGCTCATGTCCCCAGCTGAAGTTAAAGCCGTAGACAATTACATTGTTTAAGCAAGAAATGAAATTTTTTACTACTACTTCTAGTGTAGTTGTAAAAGATCCACAAAGTTCCTGCAGCAGAAAAGAAAAACAGTTGATTCCCTTCTCTTTCTTCCCCTGTTTCCAAACAGGAAGACCTAGCTTTGCATTGCCACTTCCATACAGCGATTTTTCGTAGTAGGCTTTATTTTTTGTTTAGTTTGTTGGCATTAGTTGCTTTGGAAAAAATAAAGCAAAAACGTTTAACTCTTGGAAAAAGTCTGTGAAAACAGGATCAGGAAGCAGGTTGATAGGAATCTTTCTGCGGCTGTTTAAGCTGAAATAATTAAGTGTTTGCAGTATCAGCAGATAAATAAGCAGTCGTTGAAATAAATCATCGGAAGTCCCAGTGTGAGAATACTGTTCTTTGAGAAATTTCCTCGGTCCTATTTTAGGTTCTTGTTTTTCAGTTTCCGGTGGAGAAGCGTACACAATGATTTATAGGGGCTAGATTTTAAGGTGAAAGGCCAGTCTTTATATGGTGGTCAAGTTTATGTTGAAAATAGACTTCAATGTAACTTATTTCTTTTGCATGTGTTTTAAGATTTTTTTTTTCTGAAGATTATTTGAAGCAACCATGGAACACGAGTTGTTTAAGTGTTACCATCAGAATTTAATAAAGGTGTTTCTGAAGGTCTGACAGATTCTTCAAGCAGTCAGTTAACTGATTTGGGGTCAACTGCAGATTCTGTAATAATACTTGCTAAAACTGTACATTTTTTGCAGCGGCTGTGTGTCAAACATCAGAACAAAGATGATATGATTAAGAGATGTAAACAGAATGCATTAGTATTGCATGTGGAAAACAAGCTTACTTGAAAGCATGATGTGTTTTTTTGGTATCAGATAAGCTATAATTACAGATCTGGCATTAATTTAGCATATTTGATTTGTATGAACTAGACTTCATTTGCAGCAAAGTTATGCGTGTGTTACATTAAATTGTCTATTTTTGGTCAGTTTTTATAGTCGTGCTTTTGAGAAGATGTTTCAGCAGTGTTTGGAGCTTCCCTCTCAATCAAGATACTCAATTGCATTCCCACTGCTTTGTACTCATTTTATGAGCTGCACCCATGAGCTATGCCCAGAAGAGGTAATTTTTAAATACATCATCTTTAGATATTTTCAGCTCTCATCTAAAATAAAGAGAACTAGTGCTGAATGCTGCAAGAAGGTGTTTGTTACACCAGTATAAGATTCAGGGAAGTAAAACAAGTGAGCACCTTACTACGTGATTCTTTGTCCATAGATCTCAAAATGCTGCCACAAACAAATTGTGGCATTTTTGTTACTTTGGTCAATTCTTTATATTTTGATGTTGTAATGAAATAGATCTTTTAGTACATTGCCTGTATGTCCATTGACTTTGGAATTACTCCAGAGGTTGACTTTGCCAATGTTCTCTAGTGCTTGTGAAAGTGTCTTTTCATTCTTGAGTGCTAATCTGAAATAATTGGATGAAAAATATCTACTTTGCACAGTGTGGGTTTTTTGTAGTTAAAAATTAAATCCTCTTCTGCTAAGAGTCATTTCCATATACGTCTATATCATTATTTTCCCCGTACGCTTTGCTTTAAACAGCTGCAAAGTTTATTTGTATTAGAGAACCACTAAAAAGTTTCCAGGAAAACGTACCTTCAGGACAAGAGATGTCTTTCAGAACCATTCTAGTAACAGTAAGGAATCTTGTAGCCAAAGTCCACTGTGTGCTAGTTACTGAGAATTCAGCTGTAGCAAGCATATTTTGCCACAGCCAACAGAACTTTGAATTCAGTGTAAGACTTCCAACTCATAGCTACTATAATTTTGGAAAAATAATATTCACTGCACTGTGTACAATATGTGGTAGTGTAGCTGTTACGAAGTACACATAAGTGGTGAAAGACGGATTTCATTAAGACAGAATGCTGGACTTGTGCAGATCCAGTAACAAAGGAACTGGGTCCAGAAACGTATGAAGCAGGGCTTCATGATCGACTTTCAGGGGTATGAATGACACTGCTTTTGCTGTAACATGAGTTGCATACTCTTTCTCTTCCTTAATTTGTACCAGTACTGAATCTAAGAAGAGATTCACAGAAACTTTGAGTGTTGGACACTTTAGATTTATTACAAAATTGGAAGATGAAAACCTCCTTTTAGAATTTTCTGCCTCCTTTTAGAGGATTTTTCTTGCAACAAAGGTGTTGTGTGTTTTTTTTAATATGCTGTGTCAGTGACTGAAGATTTCACAGTTCAGGTTCCCTGCAACAACACCAACAAACCCATGCTGAAGTTACTAAGGACTAATTAATATTTTTTGTTACCCTGGGTCTGTGATTTAGTGAACTGTTATCTGCAAAACTGTATGCATTTTGTGAATAGCATAGGACTAAAGAAACTGAAAAACAGACTTGCTTATTTCTGTTTTTAACAGCGACATCATATTGGAGATCGTAGTCTTTCCTTATGTAACATGTTCCTGGATGAAATGGCTAAGCAAGCTCGAAATCTTATCACAGATATTTGCACAGAACAATGTACGCTGAGTGATCAGGTGAGTGTTGTTCTGCCTGTTTTAATTCTTATTTGAGATTTTCTAGGTAGTTTGACCTTTGGAATTATGCTTGTTTCCCCTTCCCCTTTTTGCCCCTGACTTCAGACTGTTTTCTGTTCACAAAGTGGAAAGTGGCTCAAGGAAGACTTTTATATTAAATGGTATAGTTAGTAGTCAAAGGAGGTGTTACTTGTGTGATGAAGTCTCCACCTACATATAAGCTTATTTTGTATCTTGCGGCTGCAAAGAAGTTGTATTTTAATTTGGGGGGGGATTTCTTTCCCTCTACTAGTTGCTGCCAAAGCATTGTGCCAAAACCATCAGTCAAGCAGTGAACAAGAAGTCAAAAAAACAGACCGGAAAGAAAGGAGAACCTGAAAGGGAGAAACCAGGAGTAGAAAGCATGAGAAAAAACAGATTGGTTGTGACAAAGTAAGCTGCCTCTTCTGTACCTTTCACCATGAATCCCAAGTCAAAACTTGTGTTTTTTACATGTTAAATACTTCTTGCTTGTATTATTTCAGTAAGGTTGACTGTAAATATGGCAAGTTTCTAGCTTGTGAGCATATGGTCCTTCTATAGCTTGAACAGAGCCTGAAATAACGTATTTAGAGCAATAGGACTGTACATCTCATTTATTAATCACATTGGCTCTTTCCTTTTTTTTGAGCAGAAAGGGTTCGCGTGCTGTTGTTAGGTTTCCTGCGTAGTCATATCAATTGAGGAAGTGGGAGTTGAAGGCGTGGATGGCATCTTAATTCTGCTTTGCTTAACATTGTGATCAGGATAACGTATGGGGTGGGCTGGAAGTTGTTGCTGCTGAAATATAGCTTGCTGCCTTCATCTCCTGGAGCAGAAATGAGGCTTTTGTGCCTGCATCAGAGCAAACCAGAAACAAAACAAAATAAGACCAACCTCAAAAAGAAAGGGAAAGATGAATAAGTCCAGTTTGAGGTGTAAGAGGTAACAGGAGAGGAAAAACAGTGAGGTAGATGATTCTTGGGAAGGATGACAGGACAAGTTGGTAGAGCAACAGACGTAAGAGGAGGAAGGAAGCTGCAAAAATGAGACAATAAATGTTTGGTGTTGTGGCTGGGAGCTACTAAATGCACGGTGCTGAGAAGGAAGTCTCTTTGTTAGAGTTGCAACAGTCAAACATCAGAAAACTAGAATTGACTAGAGAAGTTGAGGGAAAATAGCTTAAGATTCGTTTTCCCTATATTTAGTGCTGGTTAGTAGCAAGCATTACTTCTATTACTAAATTCAGTTAAGAAGGAACCACCTTAACAGACATTTAGAGGGAAATTGTTTGTGTATAGCTATATATAAAAACATATACATCACATCACTGTGCATAATGCAGACCAATACATTTGTAGGTTTCTGTTCTTAGCCAAAATGTTGATTTTTCGATGTGATAAGCTAGAGTTGTGTGTCTGATGAAAGCAGATAAAGCTGATGAACAGAAAGTTAGAGCTGTGGGTGGTCTCAAGGTATCTTCCATTCAGTGTATGCATTCCACAAGAATATATTCTAATGTTAAATTAATTTTTTTTTGTTGTTATTTTTTTTTAACTGTTCATAAAGCCTGGACAAACTGCACACTGCACTTTCTGAGCTCTGTTTCTCAATCAATTACGTACCAAACATGGTGGTTTGGGAACACACATTTACCCCAAGAGAATACTTAACATCTCACCTGGAAATCCGCTTTACCAAGTAAGAAATATTGTAAAGATAGTTGTACTCATAAACAAGATAAATCCTTGCTGGTTTGACATTAGGAGTATTGTGTGCTTACTATATAAGATTCATTTTTAAAGGTAGACGGCAAAACTCTTAGGTCAAATTCTTACAGATGTTACAATTAAGTTTACATGTGCAGACATAAATAGGTGTAAGTTGTTTAAAATATATGGAAATTAGTATCACCTCCTTAACAGCCTGATTCTGTGTTCTTAGTCCTGTGTGTTCTGTAGGCACTGGTGATACTTTTGGTTTTTAGGCATTTATAGCGACTCTCTTGCCACAGGTCTTTTGCACAATTTCTGGCTTTGTTTCAGGTGTTTGAGTCTAGAACTCGTTTGAAACTAGAACTGTGACAGCAACCAAGATTTTTGTCTAGATTTTTTTTTTCCAAAAAAATCTTATTTTAAAAGTGCTGATGTAGTGTAGCCATGATTTAGAGCTTCATACTTGCAGATTAAGGAAGAATTCTAAAAGCTTTGAATAATATCGTAATCATAAATATGAAATTGATAATCACTGATGATTTTAATAGCTGCATCCTTGTTTAATTTCACTGAGAAATGCATGTAACTCCTATTTTTTGGTTTTAAAAGGTCAATTGTTGGAATGACTATGTATAATCAAGCAACACAAGAGATTGCAAAACCTTCAGAGCTGTTAACCAGCGTAAGAGCCTATATGACAGTCCTCCAGTCAATAGAAAACTATGTACAGATTGACATCACACGAGTATTTAACAATGTTCTGCTTCAGCAAACCCAGCATTTAGATAGTCATGGTGAGCCAACCATTACCAGTCTGTACACAAATTGGTAAGTAATTATATGAATACTTGTTACAAGCTCTTTATATTACTTTTATTTAAATAAAAAGCTGGAATTGGGGAACTGGAATTGTATGTGGTTTAGGTGTTCAGAACTTTCTTAAGTTCCAGACTTCTCAAGTTTACTTCTCCCGGTACCTGCTAAAAAAGCATTTTGAAGTTTGCCTGTTGTGAAATTCAGTCTTTCTCGGGGGAGATGTAGCAGAAGGTACAGGTATTCACTAGAACTATGAAAGTAAAACTGAAGTCTACAGGCTTTGCTGTCTCTTTATCAAACAAGGGCATTTCATTTGTATAGAGGTATCTGTGAATGTCTTTATCTAAAACTTGTTCCCTTTCTGATAAGGTATTTGGAAACTTTGCTAAGACAAGTCAGCAATGGTCACATAGCCTATTTTCCAGCCATGAAGGCTTTTGTGAATTTGCCTACAGAAAATGAATTAACATTTAATGCTGAAGAATACTCCGACATATCAGGTAAACTTCGTTCAATGTTTCTGTTGAATGTTTGAAAGACAGTTATCATCTGCTTGAGTAGTTGGAACTAGAGCAACTGTTAAGCTGTTAGATTATAGACAGCACTTGTTAATTTTCGGTAGTATTTCAGTTTCTTTTTATTCCTATTGCCTCTGTGCCTTGAGAGAGCTTGTTTTTCCTATTTTTTTAGTTTAAAAAAAAAAAAGTTAAAGAGCGGGGTCTTTGAGCTACAGCAATGGGAGTATGATGTGTTGGTGACTGTTGCTTCAGTTTTGTTACAAGTTCTACTATCTAAAATTGTTTTTAGACATGAAATAGTTTTTTAATTAAAATGCTATTGCTAGATAGATGATGAACATCACATAACTGCATAAGGAACATTTGAAGTAGAACAGTTTGTTTTATTTCTCAGAAATGAGAGCCCTTTCAGAACTTCTGGGACCATATGGCATGAAGTTCCTAAGTGAAAGTCTGATGTGGCACATTTCATCGCAGGTTGCTGAGCTTAAGGTAACCAAGGAAGTTTGGGTGGGAAGAAGGGGAGTTTAAGGTAACCAAGGCTGGGTGGGAAGAAGGAGAGGGAGTTCTCTGTTTCAGCTTCCTTTAGGATATTTAATAGCCGCGTTTCTGCGTGTCATCCTTATGAAGTGACTGCATCACACAAACTGATAAAGCTGTGAATTTTACCATTACTTTGTAGTACCCTTGTCCATGTAAAACAAGTGTATACCACACTCCTCAATAGCTGGTCAGGATTTTATGGTCCTTTTTATTTTTGCTAGATGGCTTGAGTTAAGAGACAAGTCTCTTTCTCTCTCATAAGTGGGAAGAGAAATGCTTTTTAAGACCTCCAGATGCTTGCAGAGAGCTTCCCCATCTCTGTTGACTTCCAAAACTCAGCATGAAAAACTCATGTGTGTCTTAGACAAACCTGCAGGCATCTTCAAGGACTTACTTTCTTTATTATGTATGTTACTGTGGATTGACAGGGAAGCATGTGATGCCTGTGTAATTAAGTCTTTCTGGAAAGATTCTTTAATAAACTCAATAGCATATACTACTTGCCCATGATAGTCAAACTATAAAAATGCCACTAATAGGCATATATTTGTTTTTCGTGACTTACTCTTCTAAAGTCATTTCCAAGTTACTACATCTCATCTTGAATTTATTTAACCAATAATTGCAAGAAATATTTTTTGTATCCATTCATGTATGTTGCTTTTTTAAAGAGGCACATTCAGTCCTTACGGATATAAGGAACTTTCACTGTTTCTTCAACTATTTATTACTATTATTAGCACACCAGGCCTTTCGAAGCGTGTGTCATAGAACCATAGAATGGTTTGGGTTGGAAGGGACCTTAAAGATCATCTAGTCCCAACCCTCCTGCCGTGGGCATGGACACCTCCCTCTAGACCAGGTTGCTCAAAGCCCCATCCAGCCTGGCCTTGTGTCTTTCTAATACATCCCATGTTATATTTTCGAAGATCTCGTTCTCTCTGTAAACATTGTGAATGCTAGTGCTGCTGAGATGCTAGGACATACGATGCCCTAAAAGATTTGAAGCCTTTTGTTGGCACACCTTGAAGAGAGAGGGTGCTTCTTCACCAGGTGCAACCCTGACCCAAGTGACCAACACAGAGCTGGACAGGGCAGTTGATTCTTTGTGCCCCTTCCGGTTGCTGAGTTTTAGGATGAGGCTTGCTAGTTAAGAATGCTGTAATTTTGAAGGTTAAATTTAATAGGTCCTGGCTATGCACAGTGACATCTGTCACGTTTCAAGTAAAACACAAAGCCAATGGACAGATGTTCTCTGGGAGCTGTTTTCTCAGCTTACTCTTGGGTTGTCATACTTCCTTAAAACCAACATGTTTGTTATTGTAGCTCCGTATATGCTTTTTAAAAAGCCAACTTTAAATTCTCCGACATTTGTTTTCTGATGCTGCTAAGGATAAGCAGAACATAAGGTAGATCCACGTGCACATGACCACATATTTGGAGGAGAACAATAAAGCAATAAAATGTTCATCTCTTTGGCTCAGATGCAGTTGGCTTTGCAGAGAGCATGGAGAAACATCTGTGTTTGGGGGAAAGGAAACACCAAGAGGATAGAATGGGGAATTTATTAAGAGAGTAAGGTTCAAAATGCTTGCTTTGCTTCCCACAGTGGGACCAGGTGTTGGTTTTGTACGTGAAGGAGGGGGGTGTTGGATGTTGCCTCATATAACTAACTGTTTGAACTGTAATCCAGCCTGTCCCTTTTAAATCTTAAACCAATATGCTGGTTATTTCTGTGAAGCTGAAAGCTTGACTCAATAACAGTGTGTGGGCTATTGCCTTCAATCTTTCATTCTGGAGCGTTAAAGGATTGAAATTCAAATGTCACACATCTGCCAAGTTCTGATACATCAGTTGGTTCAAAATTGCCCATCTTGATTTCAGTGCAGACCAGTGATCGATCTGTCTGTTGGCTTTGGCTTTCAGCAGAGAAATTCATTTTTTTCTATGTGCACACACGTGCAAATTCTTGGAAGCGTTTGTTTTGCTGGATCTTTTGTAGTATCTTTCTTTCTTTGCTTCTCATTTAAAATAAGAGTGAAAATGGGCAGACTTCGATGAATTATGGATAGACTAGAGATTATGGAAATAGCACAGCCATGACACAACGTACTGTTATCTGAGAGGTCTTTGCATGGGCTACTTGACTGGGTGTGACTAAACAGAGACCACAGTTTATTTCATAGCAGCATTATGGTTTAAGTCATCTTGTTTATTCTCTTCCTGTGGTCACAGGAGTATTTACTATAAAACTTAATTTCACTTCTTGCCAGTTGCTATGTTTTGCCCTGTTTTCAGCATGGGTTGAATAAGATAAAGCTATTAAAGTAGGTAGCAGAACTGTCAAAGGTCAATTATTGTCGGATCCCTAGCAGTAAGTTCCTTTGTGTTTCTTTTTTTAGGTTATACATGGTATATCTTCAGTTAAGCTCCAGGCCTATAATGACCTGCACGTCTGATGAATTTTAGCTTTCCTGGTCACTCTTTTGGTTCTGCTGCTAAGTAATTGAGCTGGGTCAGGATGAATCCACCTGAAAAATAAAATTAGTCACTTTGAAAGACTGCCCCCAGTCCAGAATATACTGTTTTCTGTTTCTGTCCTTATTTTTTTTTTCCTACCTTGATACTGTGTAGTACACAAAGCACTGGATTATGTTCTCTTCAACAGTAGGGAAAAGTTTTCTTCACTTAATCTTCAGAAGCACACACCACATAAGTTTTCTAAACTTCTTTAGCTGCTGGTTTTCCTCCATAAAAAGAGAGAGAATCATATTTTCCATTTCCGAAATGGAGCAGTTGGTAATCAAACTGCAAAAACATTATTTTTAAGAAGAAAGTACCTATTTCTTGCCTGAAGAGAGTTTAAAAATGCTACTTGGCAAAGCATAAGTTTCTCAGCTAGCAAGAAATGCTTTTTGGATTTAACGTTTTATAGATCTGATTATGCAATTTTAGTAATTTAAATATGAATCTTTATATATTTGGAGAACAGTTACAGGGAAGTTATTACTTTTACCTATATCCTATAATATGCATACATGGGAGTTGTGACAAATTTTATTTATGCTTTTATTTTGTGTTGTAATGGAAGAAAATTCCAAGTAAACTTCACCAAGATTAAATGATTTGACTCTTGCATTCTTTATTCCATTTTTCAATTTTTCCATCGTTAAATTTGTAGTCCTGACGTCAGGCCAGTCTTAAATTTATATCCAGTGAAAGGAGCAACCCACGAGAAGGAATTGCTTTTGGAATCTGCCTTTTTGTTAACGCAAGCTTATTTTTCTTATAGAAAGCGAAATAACATGAGGAGTTACTGCTTAGTTTTACTGAGGGTCATTCCTTTAAGTACATTTTTCTGAATATAAAAATGTTTCAAGGGTTATCTGATCTTCTGCTTTTTGATTCAGAGCTTGCTTTTGTGTAGAGCAGGTCCTGAGGGTAATTTTGATGCTGTAGTTCCATTTAGAATGCACTGGGGGTATGTCTGTATTCCATGAGCTCAGTTCATTCTCTGCCAAACTGAAATCAAGCATTTATCCTGCTAACGTGTCTGAATCTGTAACTGACCTGAATCATTGCTTCTCCTTAGAAACTTGTGGTGGAGAATGTTGAAGTTCTAACACAAATGAGGACCAGCTTTGACAAGCCAGACCAGATGGCAGCACTCTTTAAAAGATTATCATGTGGGTAATTAGCAGGGTGCTACTATTGGTACAGAGTTGTTTTTATCCTTATCTTTGTAAAGAATGCAAGAAAAATTAATGTTGCTGTACAAAGCTTACAGAAGCAGCAAAATGTATGCTGGTTACTGTATGTGAACTCATAAACTGATGCACCTTTTCAAAACTTTTCCAGTCTTCTCATGTACAGACAAAAACAAGGTTTCAGTGCAGACAGTACAGCAGTGTGGAGCTTTTAGCATTGTTTTTTCCTTCAAGGCTGATAACGTATAGCCATAACAATTATCTAGATGTACATGTGGCTATAAAGTAGGAAGCATGGGTCTTTTTGACACATGCTTCGGATTCCTTCACAGTGAATTAATTATTGCATTTATTGAAAGAAATTTTGCAATATAGTTAATATAAATAATATTTTTTTAACAAATTACTATTAGAGTGGAACATTTCGGCCTCAAGAAAATGCAGAACTAGTGATAGCATTGAATACTGTCAACTGTGTGTAACGGGGTCATTCCATGAAGTGGTTAACAGGAAATGTCTTCTACTGGAAATCCCATCATCAGATCAGATTTAAAAACCTGCTTAAGCACATGTTTATTTTGGCTGTATTAAGGAATGCCTGTGCTTTTCAGTACCATGTGTCTTTCAGTATTTTGTTAAGTGTTTTTTTCTTTTTTTAAAAAAAAAAATCAGCTTGTACTCATAAAGAGGTTCTTGATAACTATTGTTCTTGTTTCCCTGCAGCTGTTGACAGTGTTTTGAAGAGAATGACGATTATTGGTGTAATCTTGTCTTTTCGGTCGCTGGCACAGGAAGCACTTAGAGATGTAAGAAATAACTGAATATATTCCAAATAATTTTCATTAAATTTTATCTAATAATAAGGTATTTGAAACTTCAGTGCTCAGAAATGATGCTACGTAAAAGGTTGGCACGTGGGTAAAATACTCTGTCATAAGTGAACATTGAATTGCGAGTTGTGGGAGAAAAAAGGTCTACTTCTTGAGTACTGCTTAGAGAAATACTACATTAAACCATTCAGGTTTTAGTTCAAGCATGTCTCAGTGTTTTTAGCGTTTAGTAAGCTTTAAAAGCTTGCTTTTTGCTTGTTCACCAACTGCTCGATTTTTGGGTTTACTGGACTTTAATGTCTTAAATCCATAAAATAATATGCATAAAATAGCTCATCAAAAATGAATGCAATAAAATAACAGTGGTGTCTAATTGATCGTTACCATGAAAGTATCGTTTTCTCATTTTCTGCAATTGTCTCTTGTAGGTCTTATCCTACCACATTCCTTTCCTTGTAAGTTCCATCGAGGACTTCAAAGATCACATTCCAAGAGAGACTGACATGAAGGTAATGTTGGGCCCAATGAGTGGTGGAGTCATTTGTGGAGGTGACTGAAAACACCTAGGGGGCAAGACTTTCATGCCCCTTACTTAAATGATAAATGTTGAAGAAAAAAACATGTTTTTTTTCCAAAGAGCTAAGTAATTGTGCTTCTGCAGCGTACTGATGTTCTGGGAAAAAAATCTGATGGGGTGAGCACGAGTTCCTATTTGCCTGTGATCACATTTGAGAAATTTCATGGAAAGAATTAAGAACAAAATTTATCAATTGTTAAAATATGACTAAGCAATAAGGACAAGAATGCTGTGTCTTCACAGTATGAGCAGTGCAACTAGTAAAACTAAACTTTCCAAGGACTCTGTGTTTGGAGGTCTGGGCATGGATTTTCACATTGAATTGAAAATTGTTCTGAACATAGTCTCTGACATGTTTGAAAAAAGCTAGCAACACAGATTACATGCCTTGATTCTGAATGGTAGTATGCTTCCATTCCGAAATCCTTCTTAGTATATTACATGGCTGTTCATTTTGGATACACAGTAGCTGCAGCTTAGCTTGGTTTTTACCTTCTCCTTCCTACTTGGAGCCCATGAAGGGCTGCAAGCCTTCTTAAAGGTATTGTGGTGATGCAGGAAGCGTGTAGCAGCCGTACTTCGCACAACTCTTCATTTTGACAGAAGCAATTTTTAGAAAACTCCTCTTGAGTCAAGTTTGGTTTTTAAGGGTTTTTAAGTTTTGCCATTTATTCTTTGTGCAAAAAAAAGAAAAAGTTTTGTTGTTTATTGGAATGTATTAAATAAATAAACCCTTCTCCTCTATACAAAACAAAAAATACAGGTGTGCATATATATACTGATGACAAAAAAAATTCATAGTCCACTGCAGTGATCATCATCGTTTGACAAGGCACAGTTACGCAGTCTGAAAATGTCGAGGTTGTGTGAAGAATATAACTTACTAAAATTTCACGTGCCTTCTGAAACTTCTAATGCTGGTAAACTGGACATAAATGTTTTATGTCCCACAAAAGACTGAAATGTATACCACAATAGAAATTCTGTGGAAATGCTATGGAAAATGAACTTCCAGGATGCTGGCTTATGGTAATTATATTAAAATGATGCAAGTTTCCTTTGCACTTCTCAAGAAAAGCCTTTTTTTAGAGAAAAATTCTCACTACATCAGTTATCAGTTAGTTTCTTTGCAACAGTATTATGTTTATTGAACTTGGGGAATCAAGCATGTGGAAGAGATGAGAAGGAAAGTTCACTGCTTGCTTGTGCCTAATCTTTTACAAAGGCATCTTATGACCCCTGATATCAAAGAAGTACTGAAAAATAGTATAGGATAAAGGCTGCAACAGTAATAAATACTTGAAGATAATATTTTTATTATTGACATTTTAAAGTTGGTGATTCTAGATCATGTTGAACATCTAAATGGATTTCTGAAGACATCACTGAACTCATTTGTGCCAGCAGATACATTGAAGCATAGTACTAGTACATAGTATACATGAAGTATAGTACTTGCTGCTTCTGTTCTGGAAGTCACTGGTGTGACTTGCAGTCATTGGAACAATTAGATGTCAAAAAGGATATCTACTGCTAAATGAAACCATTTTGAGGACTTCTCCCTGGCTCATACGCCACACAGCACCACCTGGTCACCCCTGCTTTATATGATAGTTGGCTGCTGGCCTTTTCTGGGCCCTGCCTGTTTTCACTATGATTCTTAGATAAACCTATTTTGTGTGCATTTCTCCCAGTTCAAAGTGTCTAAAATAATACAAGAGCTATAGTTCAGTCCACCAGTATGGTGTTTGTATGATATCAGCGTAGGTATCACATCTTGTGGTGTGGCATGATGCCATGTAGCCTTGTTTGAGAGTACAGGCTTGCAAGGATAATGTTGGAGGACTGTGCGTGGAGAAGGAGCCAAACCTGTGTAGTCTTATCCATAGTGCCTACTGGGAATACTGGGAACTCTGGCATGTGCTACCTCATAACTCTGCCAGAGCTTTGTGTTGAAAACAGCTTGTTGGTGCAGCCAGAGCTACAAGCCTGCTAACAATTAAGCCCTGTAGAAAATCAGCAGTTCCTTGTTTGAACTTTCTCCCTGGTCTAGTTGTGTACGGATCTCACAAGTCTTTGTACAGTGGATTAGAACAATCACATATTTTAGAGTATAGTAACACAATAATATCCTGTATGATGAATTTGTGATAAAGCATAAATAGCTCTAAATCTGTTAATGAAATACATACTTGATATGAAACGTGATTTTTGTTTTGGTATCCCTGAAATTTATGATTTGGGATGGCTAGTAAAATGAGGATTTGTTCTCCCTTTATTTTGTTATTCTTAGTGTTAAGCTGTTGGGATGTCTATATAGGCTTTTAGAGACAGGCCTATTCTTGATCCACTTTGTATTCCTTAATGGTTTTGTTGTGAGCTAGCTGCTGTTCAGATGTTGGTAACTCTCTTAATGCAGCTCTGTACTCAAGTTACCTTATGTCCTGCTGGCAGCAGAGCACCATGTGAACAAAGCAGTGTATTTTCATGTCAGAACTAGCCCTCAGGTGTCCAGGCTGGGCAAAATGAGTAAATACAGTCTGCACAATATCCCCTGCCTGCAGCTGACCAACTCTTTGTGAGAATTTATGGGAGAGGTGTAAAACTTCTCAGCTGTTAATGTCAGTAAGGCACTTCATCGGCATTTCTCATGGTCCTTTGTACTTGGTAGAGACCTGCTTTTGGAGAGATTCGGTCTGAGCTACAGCTTCAGATACTTTATTCAAAGCCTAAATTAGGGAAGGAAGAAATACACAGTTGTAAGCGACAATATAAAGTACAGCCTGAGGCATGCTTGAAAATGGACTACATTTCAAGGTGTTTTTAGTTCCTCCAACTGTTAAGAATTAGGCTGTAAGTGATCCTGGCACTTGGAATCTCTGGACACAGAATCTGTATCAAATTTGAATGTTGTAAGATTTCTTTTCTGCCTTACTCTAGTATTTCATCAAATTATGAGCTTTGGCTTCTGTCTAAAAATGCTGTGTTTGTAGATGTTAGTTGATAGATCTGGTAGAGCAAATCTGTTCGTTTTTTGAGCAGGAAAGAAAGGCAGAAAACAGCTAATTGGAAGTCGGGATGTTTGCTTTGGAGGTGATGTAGGAAAGTATACAAGCTTTGTTTGGCTTGACAAAAAGAAATGATAATCCAGCACACAAAGTACCGACCGAGCTGTTCAGTGTAGGTTAGAGGCAAAAAAAAATAAAATAAAATAATGCCGAGGCTCTTTATCTTGATTTAGCTAAGCTGAAAGTCCCTTAATGCTTCAAACTAATATAAACATCTTAAACACGTCAGCATAACTGCTTCATCATGTTTACACAAAACCATTCAATGTTGTCTTCCTTGTAATTATCTTTCTTCTGGTCCTCAGGTGGCAATGAATGTATACGAACTGTCATCAGCTGCTGGATTGCCTTGTGAGATTGATCCTGCCTTGGTCGTAGCACTGTCTTCCCAAAAGTCAGGTAAGAAATTACAATTTAAAAGATCTAAGTGGGGAAAAAATCACAGGAGAAGTAAAAGAAGTGCCCTGAGGCACTGAGGTGTTTAGAGAGCTAGGAGACTTGTATGTTTGGGTCCTTTTTTATTCCTTCGATGAACTTCGTAAATGACAAAGCATGAATATTTTGTGCCTGCTGCCTAGAATGCATAGATGTTATCTGAGAATCTTTTCAACCGCATACAAATTATCTTCTTGACCTAGAGAAGAGTAATGGATAGATGCTGAAGGAGTTTAATGGCTAATGGTTAAGAACTTCAGTAATTTGGGGACAATGAAAGTAGGACTTGATTGTGAACACTACAGATGTAATCAGTTCCCTCTTATAGACCTGTAACAAGTCTGTGTCATGTTAAGTAGGCACTAGAAGGTAAATGCCAGCTGAAGTTGTGAATTTCACAACATTATTACTGGTTTAATATACAAGTGCTAACATGCAGCTTGCAAGGGGGGAACATGTAAAACAAGCAAAACAAGCATGCTGATGTCCTCACATGTGTAGTGCTTCCTCTCACTTTAAAGCACCACTGTTGAAGCTTTTCAATTTTGTTTACACTGGCAGTTTGGAAGGCATGAATTAAGATCCTTAAGTGCTTTCTGGCAGTCTTCAGCTTTGTTCCCTGTCTTCCTTACTGAGCACTTTATTGCTTTTGTTCCCATGTGTAATGGATAGTTAATGTTCTAATCAGATTGTGACTATTTTAAATGTCAACCTGATTTTTTTTTTTTTTTTTTTTTTACTTTAATAGATGTTTGGGAGGAGAAAAAAGAAATAACTCACAAAGGGTAATTTAGCATTAAAACTTAAATGTGTCGAGCACAATATAGTCATATACCTTAAGATATAAATGTGTATTTGCTTATATGTACCATATGTGTAAAATACATAGGTATATCTTTGGAAGACAGCAAGTTTCAGAAATGGCATTTTAAATAGATTGTTTTCATTGTTCTGCCCTGAAATATTTCAGCTGTGTGAACAGGCCAGGGAATGTTTGTGTTTTCATGATTGGTTTGGATCTTGTATTTTGGTTCTTGCCTTCTTTGTTGTTTGTGTTCTACTTCTAGTAAATCAGTGTGTAGAGATTTAGGTTCTGTATTTTACCAACCATTGACTTTTATAAGCTAAACTGAACGCTGAGGTGTGGTGGCAATGATGTTTTTGAAAGGAACATCCTTCTAGTGCGAATTGTGATGAATGCACCTCACTGCCTTCTGCGCATTTGCCAATGGAAGAGTGCTGGAGGAGCTCTCTTCTTAGAGTGGTAACTGGATTTACACCAGCATTAAAACTACTACATGAGAACTACTCAACATATTAAAATCTTCGTAACTAAATAGTTAGAAGTGACAGGCTAGCAGCAGTCTTCATCTTTGTAGATAACAAGCTGGACATTTTGAAGCTCCACCCCGTGTCTTCTGGCAGAACTGCGATAGGATTCCTTCCTTCACAACATTACCACTGATTTTGTTGGTTTTGGTTTTAAATTTCAGTTTGGTCAAACGCTTTATACTCTAAACAACCTACAGCTGAAAATACACATTTTGAGATGATTTTTGAATTAAAGAGCTTTTATTATTTTTGTTTTCAGAAAACATTAGTCCAGAAGAAGAATATAAAATCGCTTGCCTTCTCATGGTCTTCGTGGCAGTGTCCTTGCCAACTTTGGCTAGCAACGTGATGTCTCAGTATAGCCCTGCCATTGAAGGTAATGTAGAGTCAGCTGTTTGCTATGAATGCTTTCTTCATAGTAGTCCTGGGAGTTTCTTGAGTGCTTTTGCTGTAAATATTTACTTAAATTTTGCAGTGAAGAAAATTTAAAGCTCAGCTATCCCCAATCCAGAAAAGGTCTTTTGAAAGGTACTTTGAAAAGCATTTACTTAACTCTTGTTTGAGAGAATTTTCTATAAGAAGTGTGAGTCTCTTACTTGAGATTTTGAGAGCAGTTCAGATACTGTAGGGGGCAATCTTGGACTAATATGTGGAATTGGTAGAGCATATATTCTCTGTTAATTAGTGCAACAGTACAGATGATTTAGCAATAGTTTTATTGGCTTTGTGATACTCATATGAGGTATTTAATGTGCTGTTCATATTACTAAGCATAACGTTTTGAAGACGGGATTTGTGAGGTATGAGCTATGGACAGAATTGTATCCCACAGAATAGTTCAACTGGAAGGGAAAGAGAGAGAAAGCTTTTGCCTCAAGGAAATTCTTTGCATGTAATTCACCAAAAAAAAAGGCTCTTTCAGACAAATCTAAGTTGAAAAAGGATGACTGACAAATCTGTTCCAGTACATACAAAAGTCACCTTTTAGCTGTTCGAACTAGTTCTGTTGTGGTGTGTAGCATGGCTTGCATAAAAGACCAGGTTTGTTCTGCACCCATTTACCGGATACAGTGGGAAGGTGTTTTTTTTTCCTATTTTTTTAAGTCGCTTTACTTTAAATCAGGACGAAGTGTAACTCACGCAGTGTCTAAAGTGACTTCTGAAAATATAAAATACCAAAAAAAGAGCAAAAATTCTGAAAGCCTTCTATCACTTTGTGGTATGCAAATTGCATTTTTTTTTGGGGGGGGGACCACTCCGCACCCAAGGTTGGGGTTTTGAATGGGGTTAAAGATTTTGTAATTATATGTGTAAATTATCTTTCTTGATAGGGAACATTTTTTTCAATTTGAAGATCAGGTTTTTGTTAACTCAAGTTTCATTTTAAGCAGTGTAGCCTTTTGCCCATTATGAAGAAGTTGAATAAATTTCTGATGCTGTGAGTTGAACCTGAATAGTGATTTGAAAGGTCAAGAATTTTGAAGTTAACAGATTGTTCTGATGAACAGGGAGAACAATTTGTGTCCTGCAAAGTTCTTTCATGTTACCTACACTCAGTATTTCTACTGCTGTGTGTGTGTTTTCAAAGTCATGATGGCTAAAGGAAAAACTCAAAATACAGGCAAGAAGGACTATGAAATGGTCGGTAGGGACAGGGAGAAACTTGCTCGTTAAAGCACAGCTAGGGCAGTTTTCTTAACTTCATCCAAATGAACTCACTTATGCATGCTTAAGACCACATCTCTTAAATATTTATTGTTTGGAGTTTTGTAAAAGAAATCAGCTGGAAGCACCTTTTGATACCAGTTTTTCCTCCAAGAGTATCTTACATATTAGTCTCAAAGCTTATACTATTTGCCAAAGGGACAGTATTAAAATTTTTATTATCATTATATTTTCTTAATATTTATTTGTAAAAGAAGTCTGTGAGAAACACCCAGCCCTCTAAAAACATATTTCTAGGGAACCAGGTCAGGCCAGCTAGATGTGACTGCCCGTGTGCTTTCCCCAGAAGGTTGGAGCTTGTGTGGTTTTGTTTTGTTTGAATTTCCCTCTCTACTAAGGACCATCTTAGTCTGTAGGTTGCAAGCAGACTTAAACAGTAGATAAAGTTATCTTGTATCTATTTTATATTATGTAGCTTAAATATTCCAGTTTCTATAATTTAATTTATATTTGGTAACTCTTACTGCGAAGTCAGGCAAAGCCTGTTTCATAAGTGGTTTCTTAAGTTAATAAGATCTCATAAAACTGCGACTGGAGAGAAATTACATCTAGAACTCAAATAAGCCTGTATTAGGAGTTGGCACTGATTTTATGAGATGTGGTCCCTGTATTATGTAATTCTTTACTGAGTAGACTCTTTTTTATTAAGAGAAAAATAGTCTGGCAAAAGAACTATATAAATATGTTCACTCTACAAAAATAACTGAGCAAACAGAATAGACCTTGTCAGTCCTGCCTTCCTTGCATAATAATATTTTCTTGTTCTGCCCCGTATTGTAGAACATCTGGCTTTATACACTTCAAATATAGATACTATTTGCCAAATGGGAACTTAATAAATGCAGCTTTTTATGAAGTAAATTCTCTGGCCAAATCATGAATATTTTTTTTTACCATCAAGAAGCCACAGATTTGAAGGAGTTTCAGCTTTCTGCTCTGGCAAGACATGCCTCCCAATTACAGGCAGTTCTTGGACAGCTTTAGCAATGTCTGTGTTCTCTCTGCCTTCTTCAAGATCAAGGCTGTTTCTTCCACTAGCTCCAGATAAAGGCTCAGGCTCTAACAGACCGTTGTTTTTGTTCCCAGTGAGAAATCCGAATTTAGTCAAATACCAGACTAGAATGCTAGTTTGTTGTCTAGAGGCTAGACAAGAATACTGGTCTACAAGAGACAGCCTTTTCTGAATACCTGAAACCTGCCACAGATTGCAAGACCACAGTTTGTTGGTTCAATTCCCCTTCCTGATGCTTTTTGTACAGTCTCTTCATCACAGAAGTCAAGTCACTTGAGAAAGTAATATAAATTTAAATCAGCATTATTAAGCAGAGCATGTGTTCTTGACTGATCCAAAGTGATTATCCATTTCTTGATTACCATATTTACACAGCCTATTTAATTAAAAAATAGGAGACAGTAGGGTATTGGCTCTTGCCCAGACGGGTAAGAGGGCCTCCAGGGGGAGAACCACGGGGATCTTTGCTGGGACCTACAGGTCAGCCTATTCATAGTCCACCTGGAAAGGGTGGTGAAGGGTGAGGTGAGAGTTTTTGTGTCTGCGAAGTTCTTAAGGATGTTAGAGGAGTGAGGAGCTGCACATAGATAACCTGACACTGAGTAAAATGGATAATAAAACACCAAGTTAAACGCCTTGTAAATGAGTACGGTAATATGCAGGGAGGAGGGAATCACACAGGGTCTAGCTGACCTCACTATTTGAGCACCATCTTGGAGTTATGATAAATGACTGAATAAAATAATGAGCTTAGCCCTCAGCAATGGTCAAAAAGTGGGCTGGTAAGAATAACCTGCCAGCATTATTTGCACGCATCCATGCTTTTTAACGCCTTCAAAGACCTCTTCCTTTTCAGGCTCTAGCACTTTCCCAAGGTATTTGTTTAGGTATGTATGAATTTTGTTGTAAAGTGGCAGACTTGGCTAAGTTGCCTAGAAGAGGTAGCAGGCTGACTGACGAGCAGTTCTTCTTGCTTTTTAGTTGTAGCTCCCTTTGAAAGCTGGTGTCATCTAATCACCTTCCAGTCCTCTGAAGCTTAGGTGAATTTTGGCAAGGTGTTATATACAGCAGTCAGTAATTCATAGAATCACAGAATGGTTTGGGTTGGAAGGGACATCAAAGTCCATCTCATTCCACCCCTCTGCCATGACCAGGGACAATTTCCACCAGACCAGGCTGCCCAAAGCCCCAACCAGCCTGGCCCTGAACACCTCCAGGGATGGGGGCATCCACAGCTTCTCTGGACAGCCTGTGCCAGTGCCTCACCACCCCCTGAGTAAATAATTTCTGATCTAAATCTACCCTCTCTCAGTTTAAAGCCATTGCTCCTTGTTCTGTTCACCAGTTTTGTTCCTGTAGAACAAGTCTTTGTTCGCTCTCAAATTCTGTAATAACCAAATAAACTCCCAATATATTTTTCTTTCCTTCTAAAAGCCACGAGGATCTTTGTCAGGTTGTTCTGACTATTACAGCATTTGGAGGGGAGATCCATACTTATGGTTGCTCTCCCAGTCCCAAGTTCAGTGTGAACGAGTGCTTGGCTGCTGTTGTGTAAGGCGCTAGCAGTTGATCTTCCATTGTGACAAGTCTGTTTACTCTTTGGTAACATTTTCCAAAACACTGTCATTTTCAAACACAATGCTGATGTAATTTGTATATGTTTTTGTTTAGGGCATTGCAACAACATTCATTGCTTGGCAAAAGCTATCAACCAGATTGCTGCAGCTTTATTTACCATCCACAAGGGAAGCATTGAAGACCGTCTAAAAGAATTTTTGGCTGTATGTATGATTTAATTCCTAAAGATAGCTTCTTTAAACAGAGGGAACTCTGGCTCCCCACTGCCCCCCAGTCCGTCTGATACGTAGTTCAGTTTTCATAGATCTGTCATTAAAGTGTTGATGTGTTTGTGATTCCAAGTGTTGCCTTGACTGCAGTAATCAGCCATGAGTGATCTTAATCGCAAGGACATACTGTAAAGATTTAGACTAGCATGGATGGATACGGATAAACAACGATTTTTCCAGTAGCAGTACTGTTTCATACTGCAATGTTACCTGTTTCTGTGCAGTTACAGGTTGCAGAGAAATCGAGATTGTTGTATAATGCAGTCTTGATTTTGATTGGCAAGAAATCAGATGTCTGTTAATTTTTTCAAGTCTAGAAATCAGTTTAAAGTCATATCTTAACAAGAAAAATACCTGTTGACTTCAGGAAGCATTTCCAAATTCACGTAGAAGTTGAAACTGTAATTTGGGATGTAATGCAACTGATTTCATAAAAGGTTGGTTGTGGTGCACAAAAAAATACCACAAAACACATTGTTAATAGCAGTGTGTACATAAATTAAATCTAGGAATAGTCCTGTAGCAGTAGTCAGTTGTGTTCGGTGATAGAAAGTAACAGTAGCACAAGACTACTAGTGCCATAATTTTTTTTCAGTATAACCTTTTGTTTATTAGTATTTTAGCACGTACCATCTTTTGCATTGAGTAGTCTGGGACTGCCAAAAGAAATGAGCTAAGATAAAGTGAGATAAAGTCACGATTCTGTCTAGCAGGCTTTTCCCGTGATGTATTGGACTCTTTTTAGTTTATTTTACCTTTTCATGGAAGGTAACTCCAGAGTGGCTTTTCGCATTGAACCTTTTGACGTGTCAGCCCTCCTTACACAGTAGCTGTCTGGTAGCTGCACGTTACAAGGATATTTGGGGAGAGGAATTTGTTACGCTTTAGTGTAGGTTGAAGATCAAAGCTTCTGAAATCTTTAGTGCTGCTTAGAAAAGAGCCAGAAGCCCTGAGGTGCTGGAGATGTATTTTAAATTCATTTTGGTGTGCTTCTTAACCAGAAATAGAATTTGTAAAGTTTATTGCCTGCTACTTGAAACTAAGGGCTGAAATGGCAGATTCACTTCAATTTTCCTAAAAAGCCACTGATTTTGAGTGATTCTTGGTTTTGGGTGCTTGTCCTTGGACTGAGACAAATATTCCCCCACCTCTTATTTTTGGTGCCTTACAGAGTTATAAGGTTTGGGTAATGGTAGCTTTCTGTACCAAGATGACAGAAGCAGTTTTCATTTTTTTTCCTTCAAAGGATCTTTCTCTCCTGGAAGTTCATTGCATTTTGTTAAACTGAAAAAACCTTTAGCCATTGACCTTGTGTAAAGCAACTGCTGGCTGTAAAAGATGAAAGAGAGATGGTCGTGTCAAGTTGCCTACATTTGACAAGTGAAGGAAACCAGTATAGTTTCATGTGATAAAAACACTTCTGGTATGAGGTTTTTCAGTGTTCATGAACTGGTTTCAGAGCATTGCTTTTGCTGCACAGACCATGACTTGATGGTTCAGATATTTTGTTAATCTATCTTTTATGACAACTTTTATGTACCACTTGCTGTTAGTCCGAAAGGAAAACATCTCTCTAGAAGAAAATGTGCTGCTGGAGGTGATCTGCTTTCCTGTCAAAGTTAGTTAAATGGAGAAAAAAAAAACTTCCTAGGTTATTTAGTACTGATGAGTATGTGCTAAGATTCTTTTGAAGCAAGCATATTCACTTTATGCTACAGATTTTGGTTCAAGAGGAATGCTAAGTTAGATGTTCAAGTTACTATTTTGAATTTAAAACCATTTCTGATAAACGTGGTTCAGGCATACTGCTGTTGCTTGGTATGAGTGCATAAAAGATTGTGCATCTGAAAGTTGAAAAGAGGTGTGGTTTTTTTTCCTCCATGTTTCTGTAAGGCATGAAAACGTGGTTTACAAAATCATCTGGAGATCACATATTTTATAGTATTGTGTAATCCTGAGCTTGTTTGTAGCTAAGTCTATGTATAAGTTTCTAGAATATCTAGTTTCTGGGATATCTTTAAAAAAAAAAAAAAAAAAAACACACTAGTAAAGTGAGGTGCTTATGGTTTAAAAAAACATGATTCATTTACAGTCAGGGTGACATTTCTTCAATTAAACATTCAGCTTTGAAAGTGAAACAGCTTTTCATTCTGCTACAAAATGGTATAACTTCAAATAGTGAGAACTCTACCTTTTTTAATGTAACAAGTCTATAAGCATATTGGGAAAGTGATTTTTTTTTTTAACAAGTGAGATCTTGTTCTGTGGGATGTGTAATTGACTTCAGTAAACTTGATTACAGTCAGCTTATCTACTTTGAATACACGTTCTTCACAATAAATGAATTGGCTTTTATTGTATTAAAATAGCACAAACTGCTTATTAAACACTCTAGAAGTAAACAGAAATGTCTCCATGAGAGTGAAACCCAGTGATGGTTAGTGCCCTCAGGTTTATTTTCCTTTGTAGTTGCTAGTAAGGTGCAGTGCTATCAGATAGCTTATCTATGTATTCAGAGGGGTGTGGGTGTGTGTGCGTGTGTATAGTAAAGTAGCTGAAGCTGATCAATGTTGTGGTTTTGTTTTTTTTTTTCTTATTGCTTTGAAATACTCAATGTATGTAGCTTGCATCGTCTAGTCTACTGAAGATTGGCCAGGAGACGGACAAAACTACTACAAGGAACAGAGAGTCTGTTTACCTACTGTTAGACATGGTAAGCTTTTGTCTATTTTAGTTGTGTTATTAACTTAAGAAATAGTCTCCACATCACATTGTTCAACAAGTGGCTTCAACAGTCACGTTTGTTGTTGTAGTTCATCAACCAGTAGAGATAATGCCTCGTGTCATTCTTGTTGGCATTCTAGTGTCAGGAATTAATCTTTTTTGTTCTCCCAGCACTGACACGTTTTTACCATTGTCTTTTGTTGCCTAGAGCATTGTATCACATTGTTCAGGTAATTTGCATTGTTGATTTAGTATATACAATATTAAAATAAAACTTTGCATTAAAGAAGTGCTGTTCAGAGTATTGGGGGTGGAAGCCTCTTTGCTGGGAGGTTTTTCTTTTAATATTCTGTATATTGTGAAAATAGAAAGAATGATGCATGGTTTTACGTATACATACGACTAGCTTTGAGGAGCAGTGAATTTATAGTGGTCTGTTTCTCTCCCATCTGTCCCCAAACTTTGTATTATTTCTTTTTGCTATGAAAAATGTCGGTGGTGTGGTGCAGACCAGAAATCCTTACACTGAAGAGATTATCAGCAGCAACCAGTTGAAGGTGTTCCTTAAAACCTTGTGTTTCTGGTGTTTTTCAGATTGTGCAGGAGTCTCCATTCCTGACAATGGATCTCTTGGAGTCTTGTTTCCCTTATGTCTTGCTGAGAAACGCATACCATGCTGTCTACAAACAAAGTGTCACATCCTCTGCCTAAGTATCTACTTACTGGAGATAAGACATAGCACGCATCTATGTGGCCTCAGTTTTATCTGTAAACTGTGGAGCTATTTTACTTTATGGCCTGATGAACAGTTTTGTGGATTATAAACTTTTTCCATAAAGTTGTATTTCTGATCAGTGGTTTCTTAATATGGTTGTACTACAATATAAGCTTGGTTGATTTTAGGTTGCACATTCATGGAAAAATCTTTTTTTTTTCTCATTTCTTCCTTTTCTTTTTTATTTTAGAGCATCAGTTATGTTTAAAGAAATACTACTTCTGCTATATGTTTTTGATATTGATCATGCAAAACAAAAATTGCTTGTTTATTTCCCAGAAGAAAAATGTATTTAGTGATTATTTTAGATAGTGTAGCTTTCATCTGTGTGTAAATTATTTCATATAGGGAGAGTTATAATCTTGTACCTATTGTTCTTATTGAAAACAAATATTGGATGTGCATTTCTGTGAAGTAATTACAGCATTTCTAGTTTTATTTTGAAACATTCACCAATCTATGTACTATGACACTATCTAACATAAAATGTTATAGGACTGCTTATCCTTAGGACAGCAGTCCTCTCCTGATACTCTTAAACAACAGCAAGTGATGTTGTTTGTATAAAGCATAGTGGAAATTTTTTTTAAACTAACTTCTGTGGTGCCCTGTTGGCATTAACACTACCATTGTACCCTGCTGTATAATAAACATTCTTACACCTTTATCACATGTTGATAAAATGTTAGCCCCTAACCACTTTTTATATGTTTTAAATTTTTGAAATTCAAGTGTACCTTCCATAACATACAATAAACACTAGACTGTATTATCTGTAGGTGAATTATTTTTAATATAAATGTTATCCTAGTATTTTAAGCTTAAACTGTGCTGCTGTGCATTGATTTACATCTCACAGTTCATTAAATATCAATCCTTGGAGCTTTTATGTGAAGATTTCTTTTAATCCTTCACCTTTTGGCTTCTGTGATGCTGAATCTTGTAAAAAGTGGAAGAAGGAATTAAAACCAGTGTAAAAAGAGTCAGTTCAGTGCCATTATCCTTTGAATCGTACTTGTATGTAACAAAAGAAGAACTGCATGTATGCAGTACGTAGCGACGCCAGTTATACCCGTAGAAACGAGTGAATTGTTGAAGTATAAAACCCGAAATAACCATAAAACGGGAGAGTGTTGCTAAAACTGTAGCATCACCTAGACAGATGGACAAAAGGCCTGTTTTTAATCGCTTGTGCAAGTTGGCGTGTGGGCCAGCATTGGCTCGTGTAGCCCGAAAGCTGGGCGGCTGGCTGGGCTCTCTAAGCCGCAGCGGGAGAGAGCTGCGTGGCTCTCGGTGGCACGGGCTCTGGGCATTGTACAGAGCCCTTCTTCTCAATGCAACTTACGTGCACGCTGGTAACTTTTTCTATTATAAAAGAGCTGTTGTGAGCTCAGTTACAATAGCTTCCTCTGTCCGGAGGAAAAAAGTACTGGAATAAAATTGTCCTAAGGAAGCAAGGCGGTACATCTGGTTTTTTCCTAATTATGCTTTATGTCTTAGAACCATGGAGCTGTTTTTAAAATTAATAATTTAGTAACATGACAAATAAGTTTGTTCATAAAGAGGTTAGGTCAAATGTGAGACTTAAGAGTTTTGTTCGATATTTAAGGTCTAATACGTTCAGATGTCTTATTTAAGATTTGGTTGTAAGTAGCCTTTTGTGGAAGAAGTAGTGCCTGTTTGCAAGACTGACCAATGAAAAACTCATGTTACTTGTGGTTTAAGAAATAACCTTTTTTGTCTTTTATCTTTTAAAGTTCAAATGAATTGTATTTTGGTTGTTTACCTCTGATCCGTATCAGCTTTCCACTGTCGCAAGGTGTTACTGAACTAATCCTAGAACATAGCTGATCTCTAACGAGTAGATAACAAGTACAGCATCTCTGCAGGAAGCTACATCCAAAGCACTCCAGTGAGATTGTCCTGACCTTTTTGGACTTGGTAGTTTCTCTAGGAGCCCTTCTATGATTGTGCTATGCTGTCTGGCACACAAATGCCAGATGTATTTTTAGCTGTCCTTCCTAAGAGGACTAAAAGCAAGCTCAGAATCAAACCCAAGGTTTGGACTCAGCCGTGAGAGGTTTGGGCTGTGGAGTGGTGAGTGTTGTTGGTTGGTTTTTGTTTGTTTGTTTATTTATTTGTTTGGATTTTGTTTTGTCTTTCAGGGGCAAGGGTTGTTCTTGCTTTGTTCTTACTGTATTGCTCTTACTTCTGGTATCATTCTGGTTTCCTCGAGGCAGCCTGTGTCTATGCACTCCATAAACAGTAGTCAGTCTGCACCGAGATCGTTGGAGAAGAAGTTAGAGGAGGAGTATTTCCTCTGGAGCCAGCAACACCATGTCCACAGCTTCACAAGCTTGTCTGTTGGTGTTGTATATTGAGTCACTTCAGATGGCAATTGATAAGCACAAGTGCTTGTAGCTCTGGAGCATGAAGCACGGTGGCTGAGCTGGTCCCACATGGATCAGGTGTGTAACTTGTAGGGGAGGGCTCTGCCTCACGCAGGAAAGAGCATGGAAGAAGAATGTCCTGTTGCTGCCCAGAAAACTATTTTTCAGTTGAAGTGTCCATCAGGGTAAAAGATTACCACCAAAAATAATGGCTACTGGTAAACCTTTTCAGCAGGTCCTTTTCTAGAGGGGAAAAGGAATCGGTAGTCCAGCCGACACTCAGGCTATACTTCTGATGCACTGGAGAGTGGCATTCTCCCCAGAAAATGTTGAAATCAGGTGGTGATTTGAGGAAAGACAGGAGCCTGCAGCTGGTCATCATAGGCTTGGTGTAGGACTTCATAGCTTATTTATTCCAGATTCCAGAATTCTCAACCACAAGCCAATGAACATCTCCTGTTGATGAACTGTGTTTTTGCCAAACGTTTCCCCAGTCCCAGGGATTCAGCAGGGATTCACATACTGAAGGGGGAGTGCGGGGTGACTCACCAGTAACTTCCACATCCTGTAAGTACAGTTATGTCTGCACTAATGCTGTAACATTTTTAGGTGAATCACTCTCAGCTGAACCATGCTCAAAGCTAGGCTGATAGATGTAGCAAGTTATTCTGTTGAATCAATTATTTTTTTCTTCAAATTGTTTTAACATAGAAATTCAAGCATCTTTTAATCCCATAGTGCATTTTGGGTACTGTAGAAATTTACTTTAGTTGTATGGGCTGATAAAGTAAGGATTGAATAAATACAGGGAAGCTGCTTTCACTTGAATACTTCTGGCTAGTCCTGAAACAGTGACACGGCTTGCTGTGCAAAGCAGGGGAGTTTAAACGACAGCTACTCACATTTGATTGGTTTTGTGAATGGGAACCACTGCTTTCAGGATTGTCAATTAACCAGTTTTCAAAAATGTTCAAGTTCTGCCTATTTTTTTCTTAAAGTACACATTTTGAATCATTTTTTACGATAATTAAATTCTCCCACTGAAATTACAAATGTTTTTTGTTTGTTTGTTTGTTTTTTCTAGAAAACGAGCACTTCTTGTGTGCTTTTGCTTTTTTTTTTTTTGAGTTACAAAGTCTGTAGACATTCGTACTAACGCATAACAAAATGTACCACCACCACCCCCCAGGCCTGTGTCCAAAACCGTGTCTAATTAGCTATTAGTCATGCTGTTTCTAGTGCTAGGAGGTTAAAATGACCCTGCTGTCTGGGTATAGTGTCAGTGTGTCTTACACAATTCATTAATTGAAAATGTACTAAATTCTGAATCAAAAGCATATGTTTTGTCCAGCATTACAGCACGGGGATTGGAATAGTTTCTTCTGTTGACATTCAGGATATTTATCTCGCTGATGATTGTAGTTATCTTGAAAGAAGTGTTTTCTCACAAATAATAAAGTTTTTAAAATAAAAATAGTAATACTGACACGTGTGAGTATAGATGAGAGTTGCAAAGCTATTAGAGCCGAGTGTTTGAAAGCCCGATGCTAGTAACTCTTGTTCCTTGTCCATTAACAAAGTAATTTCCTATCTTTTTGCTGGTCACTTGACATTGCCACCAGGAGATGAGGAAGGCATTCTCACAGGGTGTCAGCCAAGTTTTCTGCTTTCCCCTCCCTGCCCTTCCCTCTATAGTTGTTGTGTGGGCTTGGAGTTTGGCTAAATGTGAAGTAAACCCAAATGGGCAGCCAGTGCAGAGAGCAGAAGTCTCATGTTTAGTAAAAGCAGTATTATTTCTAAACTAAACCTAAATGGTCATTTCTTTAATAGCAAGGACACAACAGTAACAAAACCAAATCCGTTCCTTGCAGAGCCACGTGGAGGAAAGAATGAAAGTTAGAATGCCCTGTAAATGTGTCTTGGGATATATGAAAGAGGAGGAGTAAAAAGAAAAGGGAGGTAAGAGGGGAGCTGAAAGCAGTGATCATAGTGCTTGGAGAAGTCAGAGACAGTGTTGCTCAAGAACTCCGAGTCCGTTTCCGAAGTGAAGGCTTCATTCTGGCACTTTAAGCTTAAATCCAGATCATATCTCTCCACAATTGCATTAAAAGGCTCAACAGGGATGGCATCTGTTTGCCACTCCACAGACAAAGCAGCAAATGTGTCCAAGCATAGGATCGCGTGTAAATAAAGGATGCCTCAAAGTGTACAACTGTGAGGCATCTTGATGTGAGCGTGTATTTGGAAAGCCCAAGCCAGCAAAACCAGATTGGAACATCTCTCTTGTTTCTGTTACAGTGAAACCGTAAAGACTGCTGCTTGGATTTAGTTCCATGCACGCGTTTAAAGGGGAACACAGCAGGAGTGATGCTTAGCGATAGCGCCACAGTGGGGTCAGGTAAGCAAAAGGGTTTGTCTCAGGGGTTTATTGCCTTGGATAGCGAAGTCCTCACAGATGAGATGCTAAGGAGCAGTTCTTAGCATTGTCTGAGCCTGTGACACTTGCTTTAAATTAAACTAGGGAAATCATTGCACTACTGCTTTCATAGGGATTTTTGTTTGAGTGCTAAGTGAACTGTTCCCCAACGAAAGTTCAGAGGAAAAGTGTAACGATTACCCTGGAATATCTGCTTGACTTTTATCTGTAATAGTAACTTACAGTATTAAATAGCATGGCTAATAAATGATAACACTGAAGCCAGTTGAAACTGGTGGCAATCATTTCCAGAGAAGTGCATGGAGTCGGTTCTCTTGATGTTATATCTCTTCAGCTGGTGGGGATGGAGGTGGGCCCGTGGACTGTGGGACCCGGCTGACCCTTGGCACAGGCACAGCTGCCCGAGGCCTCAGATGCCTTTCAGGAAGGATCTTTTCCAACCAACATCACCTTGGAGTTTCTCAAAATCTCAGTGACTGCAGAAGATCCAAGCAGCAAAAAAACAAGTAGCATGTCAGTCTTGTTATTTTGCAGGCGGGTGTTGGGAACAGGGCAGAGTGAGTAAGGATGTAGCCTCTGGTGTAGCATCGAGGTGCCTGCACCGCAGCTTTTAGGTCTATGAGCTGTTGAGCGTTCAGTGAGCCCCTGGAAGGCAGGGGGGATGAAATCCAAGGCATGGAAAACCACGCAGGAGCAGTGTAAATCCACCCACAGGCTCTTTGAGACAAGTGGGCTGGGGCGGTGAGGGGCTGGGTAGCTCCCAGCAGTGTTGTCTGCAAAGCAGACAGAAGCGCTGCTGTCTTCTCCCGAAGGAAAGCTGCCAATAAAAAAATCCAGTGGTGGTGGAAGATACGTTTCTCCAAATTCGTATGCCAGTGGTTCCAGCGGAGAGGCAGAGCACCCCACAGACAGGGTACTGGGTCACTGTAGGTGTAATTAGTGAGCAGGTTGAGTGTGAGCTTTCCTAAGTCACAAAACCTTAATCCAATCTATTCCTATCCATTGAAATTAGCCAAATGTTTCTATCTTTGGTTGTGAGTTATACTGCTCTAAAGGGATTTGTGTTTCCAAATTTAGTAAACAAGCCTGTGGCTTCAGGGAGGGAAAAAGCAGCGTTCTTGTAGCAACAGTCTAGAAATGTGTGAAAAACGAGGCTGACAAAAAGCTCATTGGGAGGTTTGTTTTATGGACCTCGTGAAAGTAATACTAGGTGAGGATAACAAAATGGCCTGCGTTTAAAAACTATAAATACTGTCTGGAAGAGTGCCACTAACTCTTTCCCTTGGCAGTGTTTGAGCTGTGGAAGTTCATTGAGTGGAGAAGTAAAGCAGCTTTAAAACATTTTAGTTACCAACACTGTCATCCCATTGTTTCACTTGCCTTATGTTTGGTTAAATAATACCACCAGGGAGCGAGGAGATAAACATTTCAATAGCTCCCTGGGTGTGATTCTTAATCTGCCACCACCGAAGTCGTTGTGGGATTAAGAATGATGATCTGAAAGTCCCAGAGTTCCCAAAATAACCCCAGAAGTTACTGTGTGTGTATGGGCCTCACTTAAGTCCCAGCATTTGCATTCAGCCCCACCCTATAGATCACCAGCTCTTCCCTAATTCTTACGAGCCTATACCTATTTTCTACCTTTGTACTTTGTTTAATAGAAATAAAGCAGAAAAACGTGGGTGCCCTCACAGAGTGACAGCAGCCTTGGTAACTTGCACAATTTTTTAGACTTTCTGCAAGCCTGAAATGTCTGATAAATGTCGGGTGTGAAGCTAGAGGGAAGCATCAGGCAGCTACGTCTGCGGAGCATCCTCTGCCGGGCACACCCCTAACCTCTGCAAGGGGGCCGGTGGAGAAAGCCTGCTATCGAGGCTCAGCGTGACAAATTGGCATCAGGGAACCTGGAAATCTTTGCTTGGGAGAGTTAAAAATGTCTGCGAGTGTGGTTGACTTGAAATGCAGTTACTTGTACAGGATTAGATTTCCTGGTTTTCTGTTTTCTGGATCATTTGCTGTCTGTGCGTCTCGCAGGTGTGTGAGGGAAAGCACTCAGGAAAGGCACTGTTTCTGTTCCCAAAATTTCTGAGGCTCCACTACAGACCCCTTGTCATCCCGCTAGCAGTTGCTAAAAACAGGAGTAAAATACACACGGCTCCTATTTATAGGAAAAGCCTGATCCTAGAACATGTCAAACCCAGTCAGCTCCCACTGAAATCAGTGGTAAGTCTGCATTTCAGCACCTGGCGATGCGGTGCCGGTGCTGTAAAACCGGACTGTTTTTGCAGGTTTTATTTTTAGGTGTGGGTGTGATTCGGTACTTAATGCTGCTGCACACTGCTAATAAATCTCTGTAAGCAGGAGCAGAGGCAGGCTGCGGCAGTGCAACCGGAGAGGTTATAAATCTCAGGCAGCAAATTTATGGTTTAACAAAATTAAATTTGGAGTGGTTATGGCGTTGAAGCTAGGCAGCTCAAGTTGTTCCTATAGAGGCCAGAATAGAAACGCTTCATAATGTATGTGATTTTACAGAGATTTGCAATTTTTGCCTTAAATACCCCATCTGGAGGTGATTATAACTCTGAGAGGGTTAAGTGGAGTCTGTTGTGTCTTTAGTATGGCCGCAGTGGGAGGGAAGGATGTATTTTTTGTTATCAGCACAATCATTATAACAGTGTACAGCATTTGGGGCAGTAGAATAACAAAACTAAATGCACATACGCATAAATACTTGAGCAGCAGTCTTAAAAACAAACAAAACACTTTGTTAATCTTAAATCTGCAAGCCCGGGTGCTGCCCCGCCGACTGTTTTGGGTGTGAGTTCAGCCCAGCTCCCTCGTGCTGTTTTCTACATGTTTTCTGCAGCGTAGATGGATTCTGTAAATATTTAGGCAAACAAGGTAGCCCACAGTACTTGCAGTGTTGTTATCTGAAGGGCACACTTGTGGAACTGGGGACAAAGTTTCTGTTAACTTCAGTGTTTGATGCCTCTGAAAAGTCAGCTCTTCTGATGTTTCTTAGCTTTAAGCACCTATCTGACACTTTTGGCTTATTTTCTTACACTTCTAATCATAAACATGCGCAACTGCAAAAACATGATCTTTGTATGAATTCTTAAATGGGAAGAGATCTGTACACGTGGTGATATGTCAGAAAAAGCACTTCTGTATTGTGAAAACGCTGGTTCTGGGTGCCAGCGCAGGCTGGAGGTGGGTTATTTACCAGGAGAATTACAGTGCACGTGGCATTTCAGTGATTTTATAAAATTTGGAGCAACGAAATGCTCTCTGGCATAAGTTTTGACTTTGTGTAATGGTCACAGGTTTGAGAGGCTACAGATTAAAGATAGCATTTAATGCTCTGAATTTAAGCTGTGCTCTCCCAGCAGAAAAGATGGGAGTCCCAGCCTCTGCTTTCCTCCAGTGTGCACCTACTGCATGCCAGACCCCGCGATGGGGCAAGTTGTGGACGTAATTCCAGCTGAACAACCAGCTGAGATCTCTCTTTCAGCTGAGATCTACCATGCCTAAATTTGCAGAGTTTATCTCCTGAAAGACTGCTGCACTTGAAACAAGATGGGAGGATCGTCCGAAAGACGTGTCATGAGGCTCAGCCTTCTGTCTTCTGCTGCAAGTCTCTGGCGTGTGTGGCTGAACGCTTTGTCAGGCACACACCTCTTGCAGGTTTTCTGCAGCAAAACTCATGCAATTTCCAGCACCCAGATGGGAAGAGAGCGCTGCAGGTAGGAAACTTCATTAGCAAGGAGGTGTAAGCCTCTACATGGCCACGAAAGCCAGGAAAGTCATAAGCAGCAAACACATCCACCCTGCAAAGTGAGACTTCAGTGGTAGATACACACACATAATATTGGTTTAAACATAACGCGCGTGTTTCTGTAGGCTGTGTTTCTTCAACAGAATTAAATAGAAATGAGAGAGTAGAACGGGATGCAAAGTGCTAGGCAAACAGCCCTTTGCTAAGATTTCAAGACGACAGGTAATGTGAGCAAATACGAAGGTGAAAAATTTGTCTCTGGGACGCATGTGGGCCCCGAGGGCACAGGATAGTTAATAACGAGCTGTCTCATAAAAACAGCCTGAAAAATTACAAGTCTGGAAGAGGCTGCATTGAAAGAACCTTTTCTTCTTCCTTTCTGTTTTCAAGTCATCCACGCAGAAGCTTGAGAGATTATTAAAATAACTTAATAGTCCCCTGTGTTTTGTCTACCTGAGGGAGTTGTAACAAGACCCCGGCTGGAGCAGGAAATGTACAATAAATCCCATTTTTATGACTCTGTAAGTCAATGGCTTTATGGTTTTAGTAACTGCCATGTAAAGAAGTATTGTAGGTTTGGGGGTTTTGGTGGGTTTTTGTGTTTTTATTTTCCAAGGCAGTGTACGTAAGGAAATTAAAATGTGGGTAATCCTGAGGTCGCTATGGAAAGGCTTAGGAAAGTGAAAACCTGTTCTGAATAAGTATTGTCTCATCTCAGCTGGGTTTCTGAGCAGATACCGGGTCTGGGGAGTGTGTGAGCAGAAAGGAGGAAGGCGCAGTGCTTACAGCCTAATGCAAGCTATTCCCTGCCCTACAGACGCGTTTTGTGGTGTCCGAAACTCAAACATAGCCAGCACTGAGGGCACTTGGCCTCTCCCTGCAGGTAGTTGTTACACACCAGAGAAAAAGACTAAAAAAGGTGCACCTGTCTTGTGTTTTTTCCCGGTCCTCGATGTATTCCTTTCACCTTAAGATCCAGACCCTTAGGTAGTGCAAGGCAGGCAGCCGTGCTTGTGTCCCCTCCTCAGCAGCACAGGGGCCATCAGCCTCTCTCAGGAAGCTGACTCTGGCTTCTTAAACAAACAGTTGCTGTTTGTCTGCCTCCGGTGAGGGAGAAACAAGCTTGGGGAGGGTGCGTACAGACCCTGTGAAAGGGAGGAAGAAAAACCAACAAGGGAATAAATCAATCCCAGCCGTCTGGGCTAGCTGCTCCCTTCTGGTGCAGGAACAAAGCTGTCAGTGCCCGTTCCTGTCCTCTGCAGCCCTTCTGTGTGTGTACCCGAATGCAGAGGCCGGCACCCCCAGGCACCCCCACATCCCTGTTAGCGAGCCCCTGCTCCCTGAAATCCGCCCTCCCGGCATCACAGCCCCACTGTTTTTCTGTTTTTTTACAAATTTAAATGGATTTATATAAGCGTAATGAGGACAACTTGGTGTGGATTAGCATGGCTCTTGTGTGATACGGTAACGAGCTTTGTCTTGATTTCTCCTATGAGGTATTTTGGGGGCAAATTTGAGTCAGCCCAGCTGAGCACTGCTTTATTCTAGGACATGACTTGGTGTGGTACCGTTCCCTTACTGCTGTTATTTAGGTTCATGGGTCTTAACCAAACCCTCACAGCCCCCCAGCACCCCCGGGACCTGCTTTTATCACGGAGTTTGTGCTAACCCATCAGTCCGGCACCCTGCTCGCGTGGTCGCCGCTGTCAGAGCGGTCCCTTTTGGGGCAGGATCTCCGCCACACGAGGCCGGGCGTTGTCACCGGCCACCCCACGGGTTTCACACTGCACACCGCAGCGGGATCGCTCTCCCTCTTCCACCCTCACGGAGGGGACGGGGATCCCTGCCGGGCCCGGCCCCGCTCCTTTGTTTGCTCCCTGCCCCGGGGGCGGGCCCGCGGCCGGGGCCGGGCCCGGGGCCGAGCGGGGAGCGGCGGCGGCGGCGGCGCCCGGCCCCTGAGCCGCTGGTGCCGCTGGTGGCCCGCAGCCGTCGGAGCTCGGGGCTCGGGGCTGGGGGCTCGGGGCTCGGGGCGGTGCTGCGGGGCGGTGCTGCGGGCGGCATGCGGCGGGGGCTGCGGGCGCTGGCCCTGGCCGCGCTGCTGCTGCTGGGCCGGGCGGCGGCGGGGCGGGCGGCGGCCTGCGAGCCGGTGCGCATCCCGCTGTGCCGGCCGCTGCCCTGGAACGTGACCAAGATGCCCAACCACCTGCACCACAGCACGCAGGCCAACGCCGTGCTGGCCATGGAGCAGTTCGAGGGGCTGCTGGGCACCAACTGCAGCCCGGACCTGCTCTTCTTCCTCTGCGCCATGTACGCGCCCATCTGCACCATCGACTTCCAGCAGGAGCCCATCAAGCCCTGCCGGGCCGTCTGCGAGCGAGCCCGGGCCGGCTGCGAGCCCGTCCTGCTCCGCTACCGCCACGCCTGGCCCGAGAGCCTGGCCTGCGACGAGCTGCCCCTCTACGACCGCGGCGTCTGCATCTCCCCCGAGGCCATCGTCACCGCCGAGGGTGCCGGTGAGTGCCCGACGAGCCCCCGGGCCCCCCTCCGCCGCCTCCGGGGGCTGCAGCCCCTCGGGGTGCCCCCGGGAAGGGGCCTCGCGAACGGGTCCGGAGCCGGCCGGGCTCCGAAAGCGATCGCGGTGAGAGCCGGAGGGAGGAAGGTTTTTGCTGAAAGTGCCCCCGAGTTACCTATTGCTGAGGAGCTCGGCAGCACAATGACCCCTTTGAGGGATCCCAGTGCCGGGTCCGTGAAAACTGCCTTTCAGCGAATGGGAACCTGCTGACATTCCCATTGCGGGGCTGAAAACGCTGAACCGATGCATTATGCACCGGGCTGAAAGAATCCTTCTTGAGGGAATGAAAATGCTCCTTGAGAGAGCAGGAGGAAGGATCCCTGTCCGGGGAAGAGGCGAGGTGAACACTTCCAAGTTTCATTCTCCAAACAGAGGAGCGCAGCCAAGTAGCAGACAGGGAGAGCGAGCTGCCGCGCGGCTGGCACGCAGGGCGCCTGCTCTTGCTGTGTCTCCTCAGCACTCCCAGACCTCAGGCTGCTTGTAGACCCCATCTCAGAGAGCAGGCAGAAACATAGACCCATTTTTAACAGTCTTTTCTTGAGGAAGGTGGTGTTCTTATTCCTTGGAAGTGAAATCTTGATTTTTCACTTTTATAAAGGAGTATGCTGCCTGCAAAGTAAGAGTAGGTGACTGTCCTGTCCTCCCAAGGTCTCTGAGTTAGTACCGGGGAGGACTTTAACGTGTTTGCCTGGTCCTTCTGGTAAGGTGGCAGCCTGAAGGACAGCACGGTCAGATGGTTACCGTGATCAGAGCAGAGGCTTTTGCAAAGCAGGGTCTGTGATACATGATGTGAAAAGGCTCCTCTGACCGAGGACACACCTTGCTAACACTCCCTCTCACCACTGAAGCAGTTGGTCTTGGCTCTGCTGTTGCTGATGCCAAGTTGAAGATGAGGTGAAGTTCACTTGTTCCTTTTTTTTTGGTTGGTGTCACTGTAAGGGATGAAAGACTCCTCATCGGTTGTGCTCCCCGTGCCTGCCGGGGATCAAGTAGCCACTGCTATGTCCGTGATGGAGAAGGCTGCTAAGGATAGTGGAATTGCTTTGTTTGCCTGCACAGCTTTCCTCCAGCTGAGCCCTAGAATTAAGAGGGGCAGGGGGAACCCCTGGGCTTGTGCTGGTCTCCAAAATGTTCATTGCTGATGCAGATGCACACACACCTCAGCCTGCGTGCTCGTCTGCTGCTGCCTCTCGCGCTGTGCTTGTCTCCAGTGATGTGTTTGTCCCTGCTTTAAAGGGGGAGCTGGGTGCTGCCTGTACTAGGGAACAGGTCCATTGGTTGAATTTCTGGCTCTGCAAGTGTATAAGTCATGGTATCAGTGGGCCATACTTGAGGAAAATAGGGAAACGTCCAGCTTCTCCAGTAGGTGCAGGAGTGACTGCAGTCCTTGATGTTTCCCTGTAGGCAATTGCGAGTGGTGCCTTGGTAAAGGCAGTCATATCTCACTGTATCTTATTTTCTTAAATGTTTTGTTACTTCTAAGAAGCTCACACGTGCTGCTGCCCTAGGAGGCTGCCCTAGGAGTCCTCCTGCTCCTGTCACAAGGAGATCTGTGTCTGGTTTACGTGCTTGTGGGTTTCTGTATCAGTCAAAGTCGCCTCGCTGCTGCTCCAAACCATCTGCTCATCCCTGCACATACTTCATCCCTTTGACCTGGAAGAAGAGCGGCCTGGATTAAAAGTAGACATAAAAGTGAAGGCACATCAGGCCGTCAGCGAGATATTGGAGAAAAGGGAAACATCATAAACGTGTACAATAAGCGTCAGAACCATTTTGGGTGATCATCATAAACAGGGGATTAGAGTCACAAATCCCTTTAGAAATACAACTTCTTAAACATTAATGAAAAGGAAAGATTATTTAATTGATGGAGACGTGTTGCCAGATCTTTAATGAAGCCGTGGTTTCTCCATGTAGTCCGAGTCCTCTACGTCTGCCTGTACACCGAGATAAAATCACAGTCACCCAGTATCTGAATTGGTCGCTGTGTGCTTCAAACAGAAGCAAAAGAAAGAACCCTTTCCCATGCTCGCTTTTCACACATTGTGACCTTCATTTCCAAAGGAGTGGTTTCCAAACGCAAACTCAGATGTGGAAGTGAGAGGAAGCCTTCTGCTCCTTGCCCTGGTGATGGCTCTGAACCTGCCAGCTCAGTGTTGGTGGGAGTGGGCGATGAGGGGCTCAGCATCCTTGTGTGCCTGCGGAGCCGCCCTGTGGCCTGGGGGCTTGCGTGGTCTGCATTCAGTTTCAGCTGGGACTGATCTTCACATTACTTCTGCTGTTTGTGCTTTTTCTTTTCTTGCAATTAGATAAGATGCTTGAGTTGTATGCTCAAAAGTAAGTTTTGCCAAATTGCTCCTTTTTCGCAAGGCTCTCACCCAAACCTGTGGTCCAAGAATTGTTATCTTGCGCACTTACTATGCAAGCGGCTTTTATCTTCTCTCTTTGTTAGTGTTTTAATAGCTTTCCTCTGAAAAATGATTAATTAAAACAGCTTATTGGAAAAAATCGGTTTGGATTTTATCCCCCACTCTTAACCAAGATTTAGTAGGAAGCCTTTGAATCGGAGCTCTGGAGAACATTTCCTCGTTGGCAGTTCTGCTAATCATCGCTGACAGATACTTCTTTCAAAAGATTGTTTTGCAAAGACAAAACTTGGCAAAGAGCTCCACGCTGAAGAGAAGAGGAACAATAGGAAGTCAGCCGTTTATTTTTTAAAAATAGCTTTTTTAATTTCTCGTGGCTGCCTGACGACTGGAGGTCCAAGCAGCACGTGGACGAGCCTGACAGAGAAGTTCCCCCCCACCTGTCCGACGGATGGGGTGCTGTGGCTGCTGCTCAGGCTGGCCCAGACCTTCATCATCCTCCCTTCCCTGGTGGGTGGGAAGGGACCAGGTGAGGAGAGCCTGACCTGTTGGTGGCCGTGGAGAAGATGGGGGAGCGGGAAGCCTTTACCCAGACGTGCCATGGAGTGGGGAAGGTCTCCAGCTGCCTGCACAAGCCTGCGCTTCTCTTCCTCAGTAGAAACTGCTCATCCCTCAACACACACAAGTGCCCTGAGGACGATTAGCATCACCTTAAGGCTGGTACTTGCCTGTGCCCAGCCCTCCAAAGTCAGGAGATGAGTCACGAAGTGACACGAAGGTGCCTGCTTACTCCTCTGCCGTTCACGGGCAGACACGGCGCGCTGACCACAATTGCAGAGCACAATCCACCGCGCACCGCAGCCTGAGCACAGCACAGAAATTGCAGCCGTTTCCCCAAACAGCCGCTTATGCACACAGCCTTCTGAGTTACTCGCCCACCACGCAGCCAGCTGTCTCCTCACAGACCCATAGCCACTGGCCTGGGGTAGGGCACGTGGCCTGGCAAACAAACGTGTGCAGAATTAGGAAGTGGGCTGAGGTCGCGGTGTGCTGGAATTTGGTTCTGTAAAAATAATAATAATGCAATTAAGTTGTGTACCCAGGAGTGGAAGAGAACGTCTTGTGGAAAGCAGGTTCAGTTTGGTGTGTGTTTGTGGTGGCAGGCTTATAGTAGGCACCTTGAGTGTTCACCACCCTCATTGCATCAGCATTACTTCTCAGGAGAGTTCCTCGGCCACGGCAAGTGCACGTAACTCTGGCTTGTATTCAGCTGTAATACCAGAGGGAACTGGACCTTCAGCTGATGCTGGAGTGGTACCAAACGGGATCCAGCTGTAGGTTCGATTTCAAATTCAATAAGCTGTGGTTTCAATTCAGGCAGTGTACCCTAACAAACAGATTTATTCTCATGTCAAATGGTTATCAATGAAATCTTGTCAAGATTGGAGCTTGCTGGGCCACGTGAAGCACCAGAAGGAGTTGTCTAGGGCATTTGCAAAGCCAGCCAGCCCTAAAAGCAAGCAGGGAATTTGGCCAAGGAAACCCAACACGAGGCTGCTGCTGGGAGGTCGTGCAGACTTGTGTCTGCTGTGGGAGCAGCTAGCGAAGTACCAGGATGGAGGCTCAAGGACTTGTCATGCTGTTACCACGCCAGAAGGAATTTTCCAACACTACCTGATGATAGGAACTTATTTTTTAAAATTCAAGTGATTAATCCAAATGAAACACGTAAGCAAGGATTAGTGTGTATGACTTGACTTGTCAGAAGGCAGCATGGAAAAGCCTTGCAGCTACCATGGAAGTACACGGTTACCGAAGACCAAATTGGCACCGTTAAAACCTTGTTTTTGTTCCGTAAGCTAATGTACCACAGCAGTTTGGTGCTTTTTTGGAAGAAAACGCATTTGATTTGAGGTAGCAACCAGGTATTGGACGTAAAGGAGCATCTATGCAATCATTCAATACTGTTTGCTAAATCTTTTGCTAATTAGGAGCAAAAAGTAAAAAATTTCATAGTGAGTAGGAGTACTTACTTCTGAAGTCCCAATTTTGGGAAGTTAATCATTAAGTAGGCAAGAGATTTACGTGTTTTTCAGATTTCCTTGCATCTTGCTAGTCCTTTAGCCTATCTCTGTTAATGTAAGGGAAGTTCCACATTGCGATGAAAAGTACAAAGATAAATATGCATTGAGATGAAGGTATGGGGTTTTTTTGTTTATTTTTTTTAAATGCATGGCCAAATTGGAACATCAAATAACTAATACTAGATATCTTGTAGACCAGTATTTTAATTATGTATTTACGTAATCTATGATTAAATAACAGCCCCTGCCCTTAAAATTCAGTCTATGCGTCTAAATCCTTCACCTATGCCAAGTGTCACTCCAGGCTGTATTGCAGCCACGAGAGGAGCTGCTGTTACGTGGCTGCGTGTTCGCTTGTTCTATATTGCAGTAGCAAGGTTGTTGTATCCAAGATACCGTAAGCATCTAAGAAAGATGATGTTGGTACGATACCAGCTTTGACAGCTGAAAAACCTGTGGAAACTTTTGGGTGTGCAGGCTTACAGAAGGGGGCTTGATCTGAAAGCTCATTTGTTTCCCATTTTATTTGTCCTTCTAATAAAGTATGCTACCTCTCTCCCCAGTCTTGTTTCTCTTGTGTCTTTTTGCTTGACTTATACAAGGTTGTGTGCATTAACATACTCGTTTCTCAAGACCAAGTATGTGTGTAGGCCCATTGAACTGTGCAATTTAATAATAGATTTGAAATTACGCATTTTACCAATGCGAGGACCATTCTATGTACAAGAGCATCCAATAGCAGTTCTTTGGAAGTCTGGCACAGGGCCTGTTTTTTTTCCTCCTGTTCTTTATCTCTCCTTCAAATAATCAGCATGTTTTTAAATTGAGGGGAAGGGGAAGGTCTGAAACATTTGTTTTGGCATTTGCTTCAATGATACGATTGTGGTTGGTTTGATTTCCTCAGTAACCAAAAAAACAAACCAAAAGTAATTTCTCCTTCATCATCTAATGAAATGCAAACACTACGTGTGCTTTTTGTAGATGCTGCAAATTCCTGCCATAAATTTCCCTCCTTGCCCTGAACCTGCCAGTCTGTGCACCTCTGGAAATGGGCTATTTAATCTGCTTCAGCCCGTAATGCTGTGTGCCGTGTTTGGATGAAGCGTAGATAAGAACTGATGTCAACTCTAGCAGGAACAGGCTGGCCTCTGGAACATTGCAATCCGATTATTCATTGAGTTTTAATATACTAAATATGAGAGAAAGAGAAAGCGTTGCAATGGGGGGTTGTTGAAATAATCCGCTATTAAACATCCTAACGTTTCTTTCTGTATTTTACGAATCTGTGCCAGATTTCCCGATGGATTCTAATAATGGCAACTGTAGAGGCTCCGGCATCGGTGAGTACGGTTTTATAAAGCTGTATAATGAGCTGCGTAAGCACGTCCCTTTAATGCTTGATGAAGTAAGAGCAGTACTAAGTGATGCGTAAATACCTGGCTTTGTCTTGAGATCCTGTAGATTGTGCTTTTGACTGGTACCTGTATCCATCACGGGAAGGTGAGATTTGGGGCTGGTAAACCTGTGTACTTCTGGCCAAATCAGCCCTCCAGCTCTTGTTTCTTCTGCTTTTGCCAGGGCAAAATTGCCATGAAGTCAAGGTGGCCGTGCTGGTCTCAGGACAAGTTCTGTCTCGAACAGTGAGAATGATCATTACATGAATTTTCCTCCCTCCCACCAAAAATGTCATTATTTCTTCAGCTCTTCCAGTTGTTTTTCCATGCATAACTGAAAATGCAGGGAGGAAAATAATGCTGTAGCCGTTGGCAGGCTTTAACTAGCATACCAGTATGAGTTTTTATTTAACTGAGAAACGCTTACTGCAGTGATGAAAATCCCAAGTGTTTAAACCACAAAGCGACGCAGTAGGACCTTGGGATTGTACGTACCAAAAGAAACGTCCTTACACCTATAAATACCATTGCTGTGAGTTGTAAGGAAAGAAGCAGTGAAGTTGCAGATGCTCACAGTAACGTGCTGCAGAAGTAAAGTGAAAGAAGTTAGAGATGTAATGTTCCTTTTGTTATTTATTCGTTTTAGCCAAAAGAGGCTAGATTCAAGCAGGCTGTTTGAGATTCAGTCGAAAAGGAAAAATGCAGTGCTTTCTGCCCTATTTTCCTTAATGTTAATTCCCTTTGTGGCGCACTGGTGAGTAGGCTAGCTCTCTCAGTCACTGAGGGTAAAAGCAGGGTTGTGGTTCATTCTGACTTGCAAATTAAATTCTGACCTCTCTGTAGATAATGGCAAAACTCCCGTTAACCTGAGGAGATGGAGAATGAGACCTTCTGAGGCTGTTTTTATTCCAACAGCTCCCCCGTTGCTTTTTTTGTTGTTGTTGTTTCATTTTGTTTTTGCTGGAACTGAGTAAAATCCCTTGAGTGCTGCCACTACTCACAGGCAGTGCAAAGCAAAGCAAAGCCCAGTTCAGTAGCTAGCAGATTATAGAAAGGTGCATTTGTTGCTCAAGCAAGCCAATGACTATAGGTTTTCTTGAATTTTATTACCATTCCCGTGGAAGTTTTCCTCTCCAGAGGTGCTGACCAGCTACAGTACATGCCGAGGTCCAGTTATTAATGTAAGCACCTAAATATGGTTGTGGAATGTACAGTTAGATACCAAGGTTTGCTAACTTCAGCACTCATCTCCTGCCACCTTATATCAAAATTATCAAACGTATCTTCAGAACTGCCTGCCTTTAGGGATGCAGGCTTGAAAACTCACATCCAAAACAGAGGGTAAAGATTCATGGAGCTGATGAAGAAGAAGGACAATGTTCTTATTGCTAGCTTTTACTGTAGGGACGCAGATTGTGGTTCAATGTGCTATACCTATTTCAGCTAGCTTTTTAGCCTCTTGGAAGTAAGCTAGATTTCTGTCGGCTTCCTGAGATGCTTTTCAGTCATTTAGACATTTTTTCCAGGCTTTTTTCCCCATTAACTTATCATGGAAGCATTTGCCAGGTTCGAGCACGTGTTTATGTTGTGCGCACACATGTATGTAAGATGGCAGTTTGTAGGTAGCAGCTACAACAGAGAATCTTTTCCCCTGTAATCCATTGGTTTGGGTATTTACAGGGAGCTGTTTCCCATGGTATAGATGCTGAGCATACATTAGTATTGTGTTGACTTGTATTAAAAAAGAATATTTAATGGCAAAGTCAGCTGAGATCTCAGCACCAACTTGATGTGAGCCTCTGCTCCCTGTCTTGGTTTATAATGAGTTTGGTTTATAATGAGTTTGCAGTTTCAGAGCTCTTCTGGTGGCTTTGGAGGAGAGAATCATGTCAGATGGGACTTGCCCTTAGCACCACGAGACACAGTGCATTTTTAACACAATTCTTTTGCAGCCACCCTCCGAGGATGTTCCCTGCTCTGGGAAGGCTCAGATTTACAAGAAATATGCATCAATCAAAAGAGTATTTTCTAATCCTCGCATCGCGCTCCCGTTGAAAGCCGCTGTACCAGGCGTTGGGAGAGATGAGCTGCTTCTTGCTCTGCGGCTGGCTGACCTTGGCAAGTGCCCCTGTGCCAGTCTCTGCATTTCTAAGTAGTAGAAACAGTGCGTCATTTTGTAAAGTTCTCGGAAATACAAACTTGTAAAGGACGAGGACAGCGGGAAGGTACCCTTTGTGAAGAGCACAGCCAGGTCTATCCACTAAGTTCTACACCAAGAATAATCAAAGGCACTCCTCAAATTTAAAACAAATAATCAAGTTAAAAGGCAATCCAGTATTACCTTAAAATGAGGGAAATGTGAGGCTATATGTTCTTGTCCTGTAATTTAGACTATGTTTTTCTACCTGTGCCACAGAGCAAAGTGTTGCTGAGCAGGAGAGTATAAAATGTGTTGGATGCTAATGCCGAGATGCCTGTGCGAGTGTGGGTCGTAGGAGCCTCTTGTATGGCCTGTCTTGAGGCAGCTTATAAAAGGGGCCATAATTCAGTCTAAAATATGTATGAGCTCCCACAGGCAGAAGAGAAGCCAAAAATCACTTCCCTTCTCAGCTTATATTATTTTAACACAGTCATACAAAAGCTGAAGTCTGTAGGATCCTATATATAGATTCCTGAGGACATTTGAAATTCAAGGAAACAATATCCTCTTCTTGTGCGATGTTCATCTCTTTCCTGGATTTTTGGTACTTTCAACTACAAAAATCCTTGCAATCCAAAATAAATAATAACTCGAGAAGTCCATAACCGCAAGATACCATCTTTGTATTTAATGCAGAAGTCTTAAAAAGAAAATAAAAGTTCTTCCCCAAACTCTTCGTGGTGGATTTAACTAAATCCCCGGCGTCATTATTTTAGAACAGTGTTGTACAGAAGTAGGCTGTATTGAGTCTTCTTTCACTTAGGTGCTGGGTGAAATGCAGCCAGGAGGCAGGGGTGGTATTTAGGACACAGAGTACGACTGAGGACACCGGAGTCCTGCTCACAGCTCACCTGTCCTTTCCTAAAGGAGATTTTGTTTCCACTGATGCATTACATTGGATGACCACGTATGTGTAATACTGGGACCTGCGGTTGGAAATGGGTGACATTTCTGGCTGGGTCTGAGTGTGAGAGGCCACCAAACTAACTGCACGCTAGCAGTTAGGTTGTGTTCTGAAGGTCATCCATCCTGCTAGGTGGGCTAGTAATTTCCCTGCTTTAATTAAACCTGAGGTACAGGATCCCGATGTTATACAGTGAGCCCAAGCAGGAGGGTGGCCCAGATTTGTTGTTAGGCATGTCCAAATCCCACACGTACGGCACAAGCTCCCATTATACCCAGGGCCGATGACCCACTGTGTAGGTTTTAGGCTGGTGGCAGCCTCTCCACATTACTCCTTCCAATTTAGACAGCGAGTGTGCTGGTGGAACCACAGTGGGTTCTAGGGGATGTTGCCAAGAAACTGCTGATCTTTCCTCCTTGGAAAGCGCAAGCTGCAGGCATCTGCTGAGCGCTGTGCTCAATGAGGTGGTTGTTGCCCTGAATCGGAGGTTTTCAGCTGCTGGCCCTGCTGCCTGCTGGTCAATGCCTCCATTCCCTCCTCTGGCTCTCTCAGTTTTCAGTCCCGCACTCCATAACACAGGCTCATGAGTAGCTCCTTGTTTTAGTTACACCTACGCAGACATTTGTTACTCCAGGAATTTTCAGTCCTCATAATTTCTGAAGGGAGAATTCAGCACTGCCCCTCCTTAGGTTGTTTCGAGCGAAATGAGTTGGGAACTGAGGAAACAGCATCCCTGAGGTGAAGGAGCCTGGTTTCTTGCCTTTATCCCTTGCTGCTACGTGGCTTATACCTTTAGGATGAAAGACAGTGCCAGTGCCAGGTGGGTTTCCTGCAAGTCCTAAATGAGTAACCTGCCTGACCACTGCTTGGTGCGCCCTCTTGGCCAGGGACTCTGCTGCTGACACGAGACCTGAAAGTTATGCCCTGGGATGTGTCAAAGCCCTGTGCTGGATGTAGCCCTTAATTTCTCAGCTGGATCTGTATTTTAGATGAAGCACTGTCTGTAGGACATACTTAAAAATAAAGGGTTGTGGTTTGGTTTTGGTTTTTTTGGAGGCTAGGGTTTTGTTGTTGTTTTGTTTGGTTTTATTCATTTTTTTTTAATTTCATCTTGTCAATTTTCTTCTGGAAACCTCTGCTGCTCACTTTCAGAACATCTTCCAGCAGAAGTACCCTGTGCTTTTTAACATTTAACTTCTCTGTACTAACTAAGTAAATTCAGGGAGATACTTGTCAGGTGTGACCGTGGGGTTTGGGGGAGATTGTCAGTGACCAAATGCTGTTTTCTTTCTAAACAAAAGTTTCTGTTTTGTAGAGCGCTGCAAATGCAAGCCTATTAAAGCTACCCAGAAGACCTATCTACGCAACAATTACAACTACGGTAAGGACAGCTGCGTGGCCAGCTCCCAAGCCCTGTAGGAGAAGGCTACAGGAAGAGAATTAAACGGGGCTGGGAAGAATTTCACAGCAATAGCCCATGGACCCAATTACTGATGGTTAATCCAGTAGTACTTGTTACAGATGTGGCCTGAAACATTTCCAAATTCAAAACTGAGAGTGTTTGCAGAGGGATGAAGGGGATTAGCTTAATAGGGTAGTACAAGAGTGTCTCTGTTGACACTGCGTGGTAGTTAATTCAGCGTCAGCATGGGCATTCGGGGTTCATGCACTTCTTTAGTGCAAGGAGTCATTTGGCAGAAGTGACATTGTGGGCTGCTGCGCTTGAACCTCCTCTTGTATTTACAGCTCCGATGTGTTCTGCTTGCACAGGAAGGGATGTTTGTGGTAATTCTTAGGCCTGCAAACTCACCCTGGCATCTTACAGACATACTAGGCTTTTGCCTTCCTGTGCGTTGAAGCCATCAATTAACATCTTTCTAGCTGTGTTACACTGGCACTAACACCTGTAAAAGTGCACGGTGTCTGTATTATGTCCTCTGTTGCCCAGGTTGCCCTGGTTTTCTATCACAGGTCCACTCTGCTACTTCTATTCATGCTGCTTGTTTCAACCAAATTAAGCCAAGGAGGTTGATGAATACGTATCACTTAGGGGAACTGAACAGTCAGGTCTGTTCTTGCTCCTATTACTCATGTGAACTGCCTGAAGTTCACTGAACTTAAACACTTCATTTCAGTGGTAGCGATTGCTTAATATTTATTAAGATTATGCATTTATCCAACTGTTGCCATATAAGCTTCCTTTCAAAAATAAATCCTATGGAAAGCTAAAAGCTTGTAACTGCATTCAGTCAGACGTTGTTGATGTATTTGAGGTGACTAGTTTTGCATTGTTTGGGGTTTGTTTGGGGAATTGCTCCAGACTGACTGGTCTGTAGTGGGATTACACACCTGCACTTGGTGGTCACTGAGGGTGCTGCAGGTGGCTGTGTGTGAGCTGGCGGAGATGACCCCTCAGCACTTCGTATTCTCAGTCATATTGTATCCCTCTTTTCTCACTTGTGGAAGCAAAGAGGTTTCAGAATGCATTGGAAAGAACACCAAACTGAAGTAGGATTTTGTTTTAAACTCTTAAGAGGTCTTAAGAAAGAGGATCACTAGATAAATTATGTTAAATGCATACCAGTTATTGATTGTTTTTAATGTTGCTGCAGTATGTGCTGGCTGATTGTCTTCATGGACAATATATGCGAAGAGATGAGTTGTACTAGTCCACAGTTTTCAGATCTGTAATGGTTTTCATTTGCAAGCTGTTAAAGATGTGATATTCTCTAGAGTGTGACCTCTGGATTTGCTTTGCATTTACATGTGGCATCAGTTCACTGGTCACCATGAGAGGCCCAAAAATCTGTTGTCTTTGAAAGGCAACTTTCCCTCCTGTGCAACTTAAGGCAAAAAGAAAGGGCAGGGGAAGAAACAATTAAGCGGGTCACCAGGTCAAGATCAGGAGCGTTTGGAGTTCATAAAGAACAGAGCAGATTGGTGCTGGGTCACTGGAGAGAGAATCAAAAAGGTAAGGGCCTGTCATCCAGCAGAGATAGCGATACAATAAGTTTTCATGCATATGCACATTTCATGAAAGGCCAAGAGTGACAAATTAAGTTCGGTCACATGTACTCCAAGCAGTCAAAGAAGGAGTAGTTGTGGCACAAGGGAGAAGAAGGGCACACAAGGAATGAATTAAATGCATGAAGTGGAAAGAGAAAAGAGGAGGGGATGCTAAAAGTAAAGCCCAAATTGCATAGGACAGAAATCCAACATAATTCCTATGTGTGACCCACAATGTTTTGAGATATACCCAGCTACCTGCAGCCTCTGGGTGGAGGGGGAAGCAGTGGAGAGATGGGGGCAGGGGGGTTGCTCGAGTCCAGCTAAGCTCCTGATAATGGCCCATACAAAAGTCTAATCCCAGAGGTCACTGAGAACCACCCTGGGTGACCTGCATTATCCACTGCCGTTAACTATACTTCTTGTCATTTCTTCCCAGTCATTCGGGCGAAAGTGAAGGAGGTGAAGACTAAATGTCACGACGTCACTGCGGTAGTGGAAGTCAAGGAGATTCTCAAATCTTCCCTTGTGAACATCCCAAAGGACACTGTAAACCTTTACACAAACTCCGGCTGCCTGTGCCCCCCGCTCAGTGCCAACGAAGAGTACATCATCATGGGCTACGAAGACGAGGAGCGCTCCAGGTAACTTGCACCATTACCCTCGAGGTGTTTTCTGTGGTTTGTTTCCCTGCCCCTGGAGCTTGCATAGAGTCACCTGCTAAGAGAAACTTGGTGTCACTCTTTGGATCGCCTTCCAGTATAATAATCATCTTCTCTACTAGGGGGACTGCCAGGGGTCACAGAGCTCTGGGGTTGTATAGGTAGTGCGTACCTGCTGATGTTGGACTGTCTCCTTCTGCAGGTTACTCTTGGTGGAAGGCTCCATCGCTGAGAAATGGAAGGATCGACTGGGTAAAAAAGTCAAGGTAAGAAAACGGCTCACCAGAAGCCAAATGTTGTAGATACCATGAAACAGCTACCAAAGCTTGTCGAAATTAAGAAAGAAAATGCCTATGCTGAGCCCAGTTAATTAATAGGAGTGAGTGTTTTAACTCTGTAGGCAAACTGTGCCTTCTGCAACGCTATGCACTTCATTGGGGTTGTACGGCTAGTGAAAAAGAGAAGTCTTTACAAGTGTCTTCCAAACTAAGTCAGAATTATACTTTTCAGATTTTAATACTCTTGAAATCTAGTTCACAAATTATGGGGGTTAGCAGATATTGTAAATTTGTCTCTCTGGCTTAGATGATGGAGGTGCATAATAAAAAAGTCTTGCATTTTGTGTACAGGATCCAATTGGAAGTAACAAACGCAAACGATATATGAGAATATACTCTATAATGTTTTCTAATTGTAAAGTACTCTAATGCCTTCCAAGCCCTGGAAGCATGGCCTTCGTGCTTTGATGCACAGCAGAGTATCGGTGATTTTGTCATTGCTAGGAGTGTCATTTTACACAGATTGTTCTTATTTTCAAACAGTTTCTTAACTTTTGTCTTAACACAGTGGTTGTGCCTGTGCAAACCAGGCTCCTCTTCCACTGAAATCTTTCTTCAACTGTTTTAATGGTGGCTGGCAGGAAAATACTGTTCTCATTACAAATACAAGATTTGGTACATCCACAGAGATTACATGAGGGAAAAGATATGGGGATCTTATTCCAAGTTGCTGTTTGATTTGGCAGAACTTTCCAAGATGCAGTGCCGCAGAGCAAACACCGCGTTGCTGCTGTGGGCTGATCTCTGCTTAGTCCCAGCCTGGGGGTGGCAGGGTGATTTATGGTTTCTTTCTTGGAAGCTCACTTATTTTCTCACTTATTTTCTCACTTTTTGCACAGCTGGGATTGCCTTGTATTGAGGATTGGTTTCAGTTCAATTCAGATGTTTTTCTGACCACCACGGGTTTCAATATGCAGAGCATTTTTGTGATGGCTCTAGAGCCTCAGCAGTGAAGAGGCCCACGGATATAAAAAAGCAATAACTGAGCTCCATTTTTATTTTTTTTTCCTAATCCTGTGATTTCTTAATCTTGTTCGTTCTTGCCACACTTCCAGTTCTGGTAGCTCCTGATAGATACTAGCTGTGGATAAGGCTTACGAAGGTTTTTGTGTCACTATATGAAATGATTTCTGGTACAGTAATGGTGCTTGCATCAGGAAACTAGTTGTATAATTTGAAATATAAAGGGCAAGAAATTACTGATTAGGAATTTAGGGCATTGATGGCTTCATAACTTCAGACTGTGTTATGTTAGTGAGGTGCACAAGCTGATGAAAAGGTGAAACACTTTTGCTGAAGGTGTTGTACCTTGCATTGGCCCTTTCATTCACAGAATATACAAGAAAATCAGGCCAGGGAATGGATGCTCCTCTCCGTTCGAAATAATAATACTTACAACATCACATTCCTCCCCTTGGGCCCAACGTGGGGTATTGCGGGGGCAACAATGACAGTTTTTTTTTTTTGTCAGTGTTGCTTGCAAATGCACGTAGTTGTCCTACTTACAATATTTATAAAACTTAGCTCCTCCTTCTGCTAACTCTCTGCAATTCGTCTGCATTTTGATGCGCAGCGCTGGGATCAAAAGCTCCGCCACCTCGGCAAGGGGAAAGGAGAGCCAGGACAAAGTGATGCAGCGCCCAAGCCCGGCAAGGCCAGCAACCCCCGGCAAGCTCGCAGCTAGAAGTGAAGTGCCCTACGCCGAAATTCAGTGGACTATCTGTCAAGACTTCACTGTTGGAGCAGCAAAGGAGAAATTGCACTATTGCACGTTATATTCTATTGTTTACTACAAAATAATGTTTTAGCTTATATTAGTTTTTATTCTTCCTCTTGTTTTCTGCCTTTTTGGTTTGGTTTGGTTTTGGATGTGTGCAAGCTCTGGAAATATAAATATATATTTCTGTTACTAAAAAACTGCCCTTACGAGGCGGGGAGAGGTCAGGACGTGCTGAAGTTGCCATTTTATCTCCCAAATCTTCTTTGGGGGAGAACCGGTGCAAGCAGGAGATTTGGCACAACCCTTCTTTAAATCACAACCCCCACTGGCTTCCTTGGGCCGGTCCTCGTCACAGCCATGGCCACTGTTTGCAGAAACCCCTTGCTGGGGAGGGGAATTTGTTGATGTAAGTGCATAATTCTTAATTCCGAAACAAAATAGCCATATATGTATTAATTTACACACAGTTCAAGTCACGTGGCACTTCTGGAAAAATAATGGAAAAGAAAATAAAATTTGAATACTCTCTGGACTTTGTAGGAAACCTCACAGTTGTACCACCCCAGGACTTAATTTATCATACACTGTTTCTCTTATAATGGCAGTTTCTTTCTTTTTTTTTTTTTTTCCTCTTCTTCTTTCTCTCTGCTGAGTTGTAGGAATAGACTGACTTACCAGGCCTGCTCCTCAGTACAGGTCTGCACTTTATCATTTGGATTTTGTGGTTTTATTCTTCAATCTGTGCCTACATAAGCAAGTGTTCAATGCTCAGTAAAATACGTCCAATAAAAATCTTGTAGTTCTCAGCATGGACCTTATCTGACTTTTGAACCAACATCATATTTTTATATTGCTGTTCAAAATATAAAAACCAAAACCCCTTTGTTTTTGTACTTTTATAAAATTCTTTGCAGATAGTAACAACGTATTTGAAATTATCACTCTGTTCTTCTGTTTTTCTATTCTCTCTTGCTCAAAAGAAATTAAAGTGATGTAAATAAAATAAGTCCTCTCCATGTGTAGTTACAGAGGGGAACTACTCGAGATGCAAATGGCTGTTGGGTTCTCAGCTTGTGTTTTCTGTGGTCACCCTAGCACGCTTAAATGCATTCGGGCTGCCTCTTGTTAACACAGAAGTGCTGCAGTTGTTAGGTTGAAAATGTGCTGATAACAAGTAAACCCAGAAGTATTTGGGAACGTTTATAATATTATGTTATTTTAAGATTCCAGTTAATAACCAAAGGTCTCAGGGCAAGTCTTCCCTCCGTGTGGATATCAGGCAAGTTGAAACATAGACCTGTGTCCTGCAAAATTTGCAATCTGTTGAGTTTTCTTTTTGCTTTGTTTTGTTTTGATTTTTTTTATTTTTTTTTTTTTGCTTTTAAATAAAGGGGTAGTGTAGGGCGGAGATGGGTTGTGAAGGTTTGAAGTGACATTAAGTCTCCAGCTGGTTCAGTGTTTGCTCCAGATACTGTGCAGGCTGGATCAGAAGCTGTGGAAGGGATTTCAAAGGAAAAGCTGAATTTAAACAAAAAAACAACATCTGGAAACTTTGCTCTGGTCTATTTTGGACGTTGTTCTTCTTCATCTACTCTGTTGCTTGGCTCCTGTTGTTTTTTTTTCCAGCCATGCTGTCAGCATGCATGTCTCTCTGCCTGTGGTGGGGTCCAGCAGGTACATCAGGACCAACATCATCATTGCAGCAGCAAGAGGAGCCAAGAGTTGAGTAAGCAGCAAGTGCTGTGAGGCCCCTTGCCAATGTTATCAATTATATTTACTTATTGAGCTTTGGGCTTTTTTTTAACGCAGTGAATAGTAGGCAGTTCATAGTAGAAGGAAGGGTTGTTGCACAAGATGCCAAGATAACCAAACTTCTGAGTAGTCCTGCTTGCTGCTGTGCTCATAACCCCATCCTCAGAGCTGTCTGAAGAAAACTACTAAGTTTGTAGTATTGCACCCTGCTTAATTAAGTCTCAACTAGAGATTAATGTCTCACGTATTTTAGATTCTGTGGTATGATTATTTTTTTTTGTTTTGTCCCCAAATTCTATTGAGCTTTGCCTAGCGCTACTCCCTCGTCATTACCCCAGTACTTCACTCAAAAAAGTCATCGTCTGCTAACAGGTAACTCAATGAAATTGTTTGTAAAGGTCCTCCTCCCCATCTAGCATCTGCTCCATTTCTCTCTGGAGCTAAGATACTCTCTCTTCATCTTTTACTCACATTAGCTGGGGACAAAGGGACAATAATGCCTTCTGGGGACAAAGAGAAGGAAAGCAGTAGCTCCACTTCAGTTATTGAGAAGAGCTGATTTGCAGTCAGCTTCAAGTCCTTACTGCTTTCTTTATTTGCTTGGCTTGAACTCGTGCCCAGTCTTTGTGCAGTCGACAACACGATGACCAGAAACTGGGGCAGATATTTTTAATGCTGTTCATCTCTGCTGTTGTGCATTTCCAGCGAGGACAGGGGGGCACCGTGACATCCTCTGAAGGCGAGCGGAGGTGCTAGCAGGTTGGTTTCTCTGCAGCACGCTCATGAGGACAGCTGGTCACCTCTCACTCCTGCTCGGCTAGGAGTGCAGCCGAAGAGGTAAGGGGGGCTTGTTCATACCTGCTACGGCAGCCACATCATGGGCTGCACCAAGCAGGGGCTTTGCTGGTGAGTCCCTTCAAATGGCCGTCCAGATGCTGGAGAGAAAGCTGTTTTCCCTCTTTTCCCCAAGCTCCTCTAACAGCAGTGAGGCAGTGTGTATCTCTTCATTCTCCATCTTCACCTGCAGTGAAATCACTTGAGGGTCGTCGTCAATCTGTTGTGAAAATCTCTGTCGCTGTGGAAAGAGTGCTCTGTAATGACCATGAGCTTTTAGTTATTTTAGTTGAAAATGCAAAATCTTTCTCATTTAGAGATTTTTGTTTGTTTTTTTTTGGAGGCAGCACTAAAATTGTATAAAAGGAGTGCAAATAACACCAACAACAGAAAGTGTGACAGCCAGCTTATTAACTGTGTACAATGCGGTTGTTTCAGTGGGTGCCGCACATACCTATGCACGCACATGTGACCAAGTGTCATGGGATGTATAGAAGGATTGATTGAAACCATGCCTTTCCCACATCTGGGTTATATTATTCCAGAGAGCAAATATGCAGCCTACAGTCCCTGTGGATAATTAGCCTGACATGTTGCTTATCAGAAGGCACCCTTTCCTATCACAGCTCGGCAGCTGAGAAGGCAGGAGGAATAAACACCACAGTCGCTATTCACAAGCCATGTCAAGTTTTTGGCAGGGGTTCACTCGTGGTGTTAATACATCTGCACAGAAGGTGCTGGGCATGTTCGAAATAGCATGGCAATAACATGCCTTCCTTTCAGTCCACGCACGGTTGTTTTGACGTGCAGTTCCTCCTGGAGTAAGCAGCGTCTGTATGGTGAAAACAACCTTCAAATTAGTGCGAAGGAGAGCGCTGTGCATTTTAACAGCTCTGCGGAGAGAGAGTGCCAGAAGTAGGAAGAATAAAGGCCTCTTGTTCTCAGAGTCTTTGTTCTGAGAAAAATGCCAAATCAGGATCCTCGGGGTGTGTGCTGGGGGGTCGGGACTCAAGCGGAAGGGAAAGCATCAGTGTCTTCAAAGGGAGGGGAAGGCATCAAAGAGCAACACTGTGTAATATGGCTTAACTAGAATCGGGGTGGGGTTTGTTTTGTTTTTTAAAGATTCTGGTGCATCAAACCTGAGAACAAGTATTAGCAGAGTGCAATATCAGTGCTGGGAATAAATACGTCCGCACCAAGTTAAACCCTGAACAAATGTGGGGCTGGCTAGGGAGCAGCTGACTGCAGGGACCCCAGCCTGGGAGCTGCCAGTGCAGTCAGCAGCTTGCCAGACAGCACAATGTGCAGAGAGCGCTGCCAAAATCAACACCCCGAGGGGTTTGCGGTGCAGATTGGGCAGGTAAGGCAAGGGGACAGTAAGGATGAACGAACACTGTGTGCTGGGGAGGTACTACAGCTGGGGAGGGCTTACATCCAGCTGCGCAAGAGGTGCTGGCTACCACTGGTTCCCTTCACTCTTCAGAAATGAGCCCAAAGCCAGGTTAAAACAGCAGTATTTTTTAATGGGCAGCCTCTCTGTGGCTACCAAGGATGGCACGTGAGGTGTTATGTGGTGAGACACAGCGTGTCAGCCTCCCCGATGGCCAGTCTCAAGGTGGGGAGCTGGAGCTGGAGGAGATGGGATGAACATTTCTCAGGGAAGACAAATCCATTCACTCCTGTGAGACCCACTGCTGAAACTGTGCAACTGTGAAACTGTGCTTTAGGAGCTGCTGGTGGAGGGAAAGTGAGCGCTAAGAGAAAAATTGGGATCCCATGGATAAAATAAAGAACATGTATAACTAAGGGCAGCATCACGCCATCACAAGTCAACCACTGTTTTTTTTGCTGCAGACTGAGTCTAACTGGATGTTGGTCACCATGGCACGGGATGACCAGGCTCCTCCATCCCCCAGCAGACTTCACAGAGAGAATGCCAGTCCCTCTGCTCCTCCTTGCCAGCATTTTCCTTCCTTGGGGAGCCTTTCCCCCAGCACCCTTGCTCAGCCACCCCATCCAACGTTTCCTGAGGGCTTTCTTTCCAATACAGGCTTCCCTCCTGTTCACTGCTGGATGCTGGTCTTGCTCTTCTCCTTGCAGCTCTCCCTTTTCTGCTGCCTCACATTTTTCTCCTGCCTGTTTCCTGGCTGCTTATCTGCCTTTCTTCCGCTCATTGTCTGCTGCAGCCCCGTTCCTGCAGCTGCGGCCAACCTCCCACCGCCGACTTTTGGGCACCGGGGACGTCCGCTCCCTCCCTGCAGCTTGCATCCAGTTTCAAGGTGGTCTGCGGGTATCGCTTACAGGGGAATGTGCTCCATCTTCTGGGAATTTAACAACCAGACCCATCTGGGGAATGGAATTGAAATGTCAAAGAGCTCTTGGTACGTTGTTGACACTCACGATTTAATGTCAAATTCCTCCCCTCCCAAATCGCCCAGAGATGAATGTGCTGGAGCTGCTGCGTGGAAGGACTGGCTTCTCCTTGCCTGTGTGGGTGGGTGAAGCTTTCTTCCCTAGCTTTGCCCCTGGAAATGACTGAAGTTGAAAACCAGAGCAAAGCAAACAAACAAACAACGACAAAACCCCAGCCCCCAGCCAGCTGCTATTTAATATTTCAGGCTGTGCAATATGCGGTGCTGAATATTTCAGCTCAGGAGGAAAGCTGGAGGACTGTTGGGCACCCATCAGCACTGTGGTGTGCAGAGCCCCCCAAAATCCTAAAACTCCTAAACCCTGAGCAGCACATTGCCCAGCTTCCTGAGCGCAAAAATCCAGCATGGCTGTCTCTAACGCGCTACTTCAGGAGGAAAAAAGATGTTGAAGAGGTTGCCAGTTGAATTTCAGTGGGCTTTAGCACATTTATTCTTGCTCAATGTCGGCATGTGTGTGCAGCTGGAAGGAGGGCCAGCTCTGAGCAGCGCTAGGGAGGCTCCTTGGGCTGACAGCCCTACTGCAGAGAAATTCCCATCAATCCAGCAGCACGTGGCTGCTGTGAAAACCACTCATTATCAGCTGGATCCCAAAATGTTCTCGTGCATTCCAGATATTTCTGGGAGCAACTGGGAAAGCCAAGATGTGCGTTTTACCTTAAATGGCCCTGAAGATCAGTCGGGCTTTTTGGCCTGCCCCTGCTTAAAACCACATAGCAAAGCGTAAGCAAATGCTGATGCCCACATTCCTGTCGTCATTACCCTGAGAACAGGTTAGCTCAAAGGTCTTTAATCCTTGAATTTCCATGCCGAACCCCTGGTTACCCTCTCTTAGCCATTGTAAAGACTCTGCTAATTCCCAGAGCACTGATTGACTGCCTTCAGCTAAAACTCTTTTTAGCTTTTGATGTCCTTCCTAACGATTTGCATCTTTGTCTTTTTAAGTATTTAGATGCCTCTGGAGCTTGATTTACATTTGTAAATAATGCTTTGTGAGTCCTGCTGGTTTGCTCCTGTGGACTATGCGTGATGGAGCCAATGGGAAATAGGTTTTGCAGGATTGTGCCCCGACTCTGTGCCTGCCCATGTGCTTGGAGGTAGGGTTCTCTGCATCCCCATCCCTCTGCAGTCGGCCAGATGTTCAGCTCCACGAGAGCTTGTTTGTCTTCCTCAGACACTGCTTGTTTGGGGTGGTGTTTCTCCAGTGGTCCTTGAATGAGATGAATAGAAATAACGGGAAGTCTCTGAGCATCAGCTGCATGAGGCTGATGGGGATGCCACGTGCTTTCAGGCCTTTTAGTGACAAGAAATGAAGGCTGGGCTTCATTGCTCTTCCCAAACACCACTTGGGCATGCCTGTAAATCACCCTCTTGCCTCAAACTACAGAGGAAATCCTGCTCTTCCCCCAGTGCTGTACAGTGCTTTACAAGTGCTACCAGACCTGTGGCATTTTGTTTGAAGAACTCCCTCATTCCAAAAACCAAACTGGATGTGGACTCTGATGACTGTTTGAAGTTTCTTTGTGCTCCTGCTGGCTGAATGGCTCTGAAATTCAGTGTGTGTCTGAAGCCTGCAGTTTCAGCAAGGAAGGAGTTAACCTTTCCTGCCTGGGAGCAAGGAAATTCTTGGTTTCGGTGCAGACATTTGTGCGGGGTTAGAGGGTTGGATCAGCCATGGGGAATTAATTCATACCCTCCACGCACTAGCAGAATGGTACAGGCAGTTGCTGACAAACTTGCCAAGGAGAGTTTCCAAAAGAGCCAGGAGACTTGTCTTTGCATTCAGCTGCATTTTAGCGTGTTTTGTTCCTGGAAGGTTGTGAGGAAAAGGTAAATGTCAGGGTATTTGTTCCTTTGCCAGCATGTTCGTGGAAAATCTATTTAACCACCAGCTTTCCCCTTCACTGCTCTCAGTTCATGCTCCCTGCCCTGACCAAAGGCCACCAGGTCCAGTCTTTGTGGGGCTGCTCAGCCTGGTGACAGCAGCTGTGGTGCTGTGCAGAGTGGGGAGCAAATGGGGAGGGGAGGCAGAATCAGGCCCTTCTGCAGGCTGGGGAAGTCAGCAGGGGCTCTGAGGAAGAGTCCAGCAGCTTCCTCTCCTGTCCAGCAGACAGCAACAGTGAGTAATGCCTTCCCTTTGGTGTGCTGAGTGTCTGTGTGCACTGCTTTCACTCTTCTGATCATCACACTGCAAACTTTGCAAAGGTGCGTCAAAGGAATTGTCTCCTGGTGCATCAGACATGGTAGGCGAGGTCATCGCTGTTATTTTCCCAATCGCCTTAAACTAGTTTATTATAGTTATTATAGTTATATTTTTACCTCTGAGATGTTTCTGAATGTCTCTTATGGCATCTAAGATACACAGGGCATGCCTGTAGAAGGTAACTGCTGCTTCTAGTATCGTTATCCACAGATATCTTCTGTAATGGATCTCCTGGACTGTCTGCAGGAAGCTAAACATGCCTCCTTGTCCAGGGCATGCTTCCCTGGAAAACTGATTCTGCAAAATGTTGAAGGTCCTCTTGGGTCTCCTGACATGCTTTCCATGCGGACATACTTTGTCGAATCTGAAGTATGTTTGAGGTCTGATTCCTGCTCAACAGAGAACACTGCAGGTTTTTATTTCCCTACTTGCATTCTGCTTTCTGAAGTAGCCACCCCAGCAGCTAGTAAAATGATAGGTATCATTTAACAGCACTTTGTAAAACCCTTCTGGATCTCTATCGCATTTTTAAAAGCATTTTGCTAAAACATTTGAGAACAGGAAATAGTCCAGGAAAGTTGCTGAGCTTACACTACAACCTACCCTGTGTTCAGCCCCTTCAGAGCAGAGGCCTGATTTACATCTGATGTCAGCTTGTGATGACTTCCACATGCCCCCTACTTTAAACAACTTAATCTGATCATATTCTAAGAGTGTTTGTTTGGACTGTGACTGATTCCAAAACTGTTTCATATCAGGAGTCTTGTTACATGATACGCTTCGGTGGTATGTGGAAGGTGGTTGTGTGACCTACGGACCTACTTCTACCTATAAACGAAAATGATGTAGGTGGGTTTCATGCTGTTGTGAATTATGTGGTTTGGATTAATCTCCCCTCACATTCCACACTCCCAATTATAGACTTCAGCTTTTGACAAAGAAAAAAAAAAAAAAAAAGTAAAGCATCGAAAGACTCATCTTCTGCAGTAAGTTAAGGAGTATGATGTGAATATTTCTCAGTGAGAGAAATGTGGGTGATCTTCAAAGTACCAGAGCCAAGGATGTGAGAGAGGTGGGCACGGAACTCCCTGACGAGTGTGTATTTGTCAGATCAGGGGTCCTTTACTCCTGGTGTCTATACTTTTTTGGAGAGAGGAGAAAAATATGACTTGAAACAATGCAGTCTGGTCAGAAACTGGAGAAGGAATTATATGGCGATGAGTTGTTCCAGGGAGGCTTGAGAGACATAAAACTAAAAACCTCAAGTTGTTTCTTCTTCACTATCTGTAACAAAAAGGGCGTTTCAGCATGCCTGAAACCAGCCACAGCATCATTGTGCGTATGATACTGAGTGTGGTAGGCATTGGGTTTTAAGGTTGTTTTGGGGAAAGGCACGGGTTAACAACTAGCAGAGCTCTGCTGCTGGACTTCAGGGCTGAGGAAGTAAGGCTGGGGAGGAGGTGACCATGTAGCTCAGAAGGCAAAATCATTTATGGTGAGTTATGCACTGTGCAGGCAACTTTGAGATAAACGGCAGCCAGCTCTGGGTGGGATAAAAGCTCAGGGTTGCAGCCTAATAAAGCAGGGATTTGTTACACCAGTGTCTCAATATATCTTGCTCCTTTCCAGGGAGACAAACAGTAAGTCAACATAATCAGCACCAGCAGCACGGCCAAGCCTCACGGCCTCAGACTTTGCTTAGGATTTGCAACAGCTTTTGGCAGAAGGGCGGTTACACTGAATAAACCCCGGAGGAATTTCTCCCATATCGCTGCTTCCTCCATATTGAGCCCGGCTACGTTCAGCTCAGATAAGACAGCGCTGAGATGAGGGCTGCTCATACGTGGAGCTGCATAACACGTGCAGCTGGGGACCAGGTGAGAACAGTACCAGGAGGACCAGGGCATCCCAGGAACACGGCAGGGGGCTGAGCATGGAGACTTGTTCACTCTGCAATTATTTAAGGACAACACTTGTGTATTAGGAGAGGCAGTGCTGGTCTTAAAAGCAAACAGAAATTTCAAAAAGTGACCTGTATGGGGGAAACAGCCCCATTTCCAATTGCTTTCAAAGTGCAGCTGAAGCCTATAATTCCTGTTCCAGGTCCCTTTCTCTCCCACTATTTACTTTTCAATAAACGCAATAAATGATAAAAAGACACCTCGTTTTTTAATTTTCCTTTAGTTAGCCCTATCTATAGGTCACTACTGACCCTTACTGCCAAGCCATTTCAGCCTTGCAGGCTTCCTGTGCACGGTCACTGAGCAGTGAGGAACAAACCAAGGAAAGCAGGCACCTCACACTGCCCTTTTGAGCTACGGAAACTTGCTGGGAAGCTACCTGCTGCTTCTGCCAGGGCTGCCAGAGAAGCAGCTAGGAAAATCACTTCATAACCCTGCAGGCAGCAGAATCCAGGGAAAGCCAAGCTTGTGAGCCAACAAAAGACAAGAAGACAATCTTCCCAAGATTTTCTGGGAAGAAACCACGCAGTTATTCTTGTGACAATGACTGGCACCGCTACTGGAAAATCACTTGCTAAGGGTTTGCCAGCCTTCTGCCGCCCAAGCTGATGTCCCACCTCGGGCATCCCATCTCTGACTCCTTGTTTAGCCAAGGTAAGGATATATACTGGGTGAATACACGTGGCTTTGTGCTATCACTCGGTGAGTGGAAACAGGGCTTCCATTGCCACGTGCCGTGGCAGAGACTGGTGAAGCTGCTTTGCCTTGTGCATCGCCCGCGACAACAATGGCTCATTTCATTGCAGAAAGGCTGAATAAATTCAAGGTCTAACATAATCTCTTGATACAAGTGCTGCTGGTTTTTGTTGGCCTCCTTTGAGGTTTTTTGGATGCTAAGCGGAATGAAAGCAAATATAAAATTGGAGTAATGTGGACTAAGCTCTAAGCTATACACACGCAGGTTTTTTCAGACATATGTGGGTATATAAAGTTTGCAGTGTTTGCAAGGGAAGAGTTTCTGTTTTCAGTGGAAAAGTTCGTAAATATTAGCTCAATGCCACTTTAAATAAAGAAGGGAGCTGCAAGGAAATCTAAAGGTGGTATTTTGAAGTGCAGAGCAGATGAATCCTGACAAAGAGCATGTTACATGCAGTAGATGTACCACATCAAAAATGTGATTTTTTTCAATTCACCGTGATGTATATGACAAGAAGGAGCTGTCACAATAAAGCTGCTAGTCTCAAAAAGAGGCAGTGCAGACTCAAAAGGCAGTAATGTCATTGCAACGGGCTCCCAAAGTGAAAAATAGAAGCTGAAGCTGACAATACATGTATGATGTTACCTCCAGTTAACCAGCAACTGAACTACGTGTATACGAGGAAGTTGTATGCTAACTTATTTCTTCATAAAGAAAATACATTTTTTAAAATCATTATTATGTTTTTATGATAGTTACATCCAGTTTTAGGGAAAAATTTGGAACAAAATGGAAGCATATTCAAGCAGCAAGCTTTTCACAAGGCTGTGACAAACCATTGTCAGGGAAAATTGCCTCAGAATAAAGTAAAATTGGGTAACAAGAGAGAATGATATTGAAAAGCCAGTAAGTTGGATACCTTTTCTCACTGGAGATTGTCTTTTTGACAAACAACTGATGTTCTCCTGGAATTACAGATTTCAGATGGTGCCCATTTAGGACTGTCAATGCTCAGTGCTATTTCTGACTTGACAGCTTGCTTTACAAAGAAAAAAGTTTGCTTATTTAGTTTAAACGTATTTAAAATAGAAAGACAGCACTTTGCTAAAATATTTATGTTAATTAAACCAGGTTTTTGATTGTAGCAGTAATTTGGCTTTAGGAGGAATGCTAACTTGTGCCAACTTTGTGCTGTTAGCTCGGGACTCCTCGCAGCTGTCCACAAGGCACAGAAGAGGTAACTCATTCAAAAAGGCTTCATCTGTTCGTTCCACGCATGGGATGAACATTTAACTTCATTTTAGGCATGAACATTTAACTTCATTTTAGGCAGTGGTATTTTCTGCCCCATCCACAAACGCAGAAGCAATAACAAGGCAGGATGTTTTCCTGTATGCTGATATATTTAGTCACAGATGGAGATGTCCTCAGGGATGCTAGGTACAGTCAGTTCTTTCCCAAAGGAAGTAGTTAGGCTATAATTTGTTTGGCATATTTTAAAGGCAAGTTGAAGAATTTCATTCAAATGGTAAAGATTACTCAAAGTGGGAAATGCTTCCCATATCTCTGCAATGATGATAGAGCCATTGTAATGGTATTTGTCAATATTTCCAGCCTGTCTTAACAATTATGAGCTTGATTTTTTTTAAAAACCAGTGTTTTGCCTGTGGGTTTAGATGGCCCATACTGTGCATTTCACGAGTTTGTGAGCTTGCTCTGGGCTTATATTCCGGACCTCAAGCCTTGTGTCCTACAAGAGCATATGGTTTGCATCATCCCCCAAGGAAGGGACAAGCTCCAGTGACCTTTTTGGGGCACTTGCCTGATTTACACTGTACAATTATGAGCAGCAAAACTTGAGCTTGCTCATCATTAACCTGCAAACTCTACATCAGCTCCCATGCCATAAAGCTTCTCACAAAAAGTCTTTGTGCAGCTTAGGCTTGCTTTAGGTTACCTGTCTTCCCTTTTAATATGGGAGCTTTACCATTTCTACCCTTTTCACAGGGAGAGACCAAGAATACTCCTGTCAATAATTATAGAAAGCAATAGCAACAAACAAAAGGCAAAAGAGAGAAATCAACTTTAAGCTGTAATTACACCCAAAATACCACAGCTAATTAAAGTTGTGCCCAAAGTGAAGCCAGGGCTCCAGCTGCTGGGAGCAGGGTGATGTTAAGTGCTACCAGCTTTGGCCAATTACTGGCCCTCTGAGTAGGACAGAAAAGGAGTAATTAGAGCAGTTTGCTCAAATGTAGCTGGCATGGTGTGGCTGGCCTTTGCCTATTGCAGTAACACATAAGGTATTGTCTTACTTCGTAATGCAATCCACTGATTAGTTGCTGTTTGTTTGCTTTTTGGTGGTGTGTTTGGACTGTGCATTTCCCCGACTCTGATCTGTGACAAAGGTCTGTAAAAATGCAAGTCCCCTGCGAGAGGAGTTGTAAACATTTTATCAAGCTTGCAAATATTGTTCCTGAAAGTTATTCAGAAATAAATGCCAGGCCTTGTAGAAAGCTGGCAGGTTTGGCTGGCAGTCAAGTAACTTATTTATTTATTTATTTATTTATTGCTCATTTTTTTAGATTTTATTTCTGTATTTCTTACTTTCTGTTGCAAGAGCTGTATTCAGTGTTAAATGATCTGTGCATATGCAACAGAGCCAGGGAATCTGAATTTAAGATTTTGCTCTAATTTCATGAAGATGCTTATTTTTGTGACTGCTGCTAAGAAACTGTGAATATGCTGAATTTAATGGAAGGAGATTTTTTATTTGGGTTCTTGTTCTTTTCTGTACTGTCCTGCATTTGGAAAACAGTGCTAGCAGCTTCTCCCTTAACAAATATTTGTTATCCAACCATAAAATTACAGAATTGTAAAGGGTTGACAGCAGGAGGGACTTTCCGAGGCCTCAAGTCCAATTGCTTCCTGCACTTAGGCTGGGTTACAACATCAGATCAGGTTCATTGTAGCTTCGTCTGGTTGGTTCTTGAAAAGCTCCAAAGATGCAGCCAGCTCCCCTGCTGCCTTTCCTCATGGTGGAAAAGATTTTCATATACCAGGGCCAAACTTCTTCTTGGGATAAGGGTCTGCAGGTTGGCAAGCCAGGCTTCAACTTGCATCTCTTCCAGCGAGTGGAGCAGAAGATGTTTCCAAGGAGATGCAGAGAGCCCTGACCGTGCTCAACTGCAGAGCACTGAAGAGTGGTTTCCTTTTGGCTCTTTCAAAAGCTGCTTTACCTACACTTCTGCAAGGGATGCCTAAAGTCTCAGGATATATAAAGGAAATTTTTAGGCCATCAGTTATAAGGTAAGTTTCATATGAACTAAGTAAAAGATCCTTCTGCTATGTTCCTCCTCTATCTCTTGCTTCTGTTCGCAACTTGTCAATATTCTTGGAATAGGGGGGTTGAGTTTTTGGGTGTTTTCCCCCCTCCTTGATCACTCTATTATATGCACTCCCATTTGTTCCTCAAATATTTACTGTTAGTCTGAGATTTCCCTCCTGTTTGGTGCTAACGTACCTGGAGTTATTAAGCAGTAGTCCAGGTATCGTTGTTCTGCCTGCACAAGTCAGGTGCAGTATTTGAGACCCCTTTAGAAGGTGCACATAAGGAAAGCAATGGGAAGTTGTTATCTGGTTTATAGTTGTTATAGCTTTATAGTGTCTTTCCTGAGAGTGAGCAAATTAAGATCTGTACCCATGGCTTTTCTTCATGTTTCTCCTGTTATTATGGCACAAACAAATGTTGTCACTTCCACATTTTAAGTAATTAAAGTTGGTCATAATGGAAATACTCCAACTTTTACAAGCACAGCAAGTAGATAGGCTTCTCCATTTGTAAATCCCAGAAACATTTAGGAATCCTACCTACTCAAAGGTCACTGGCAGCATACGTAAAAGCAATGCAACTTTTTAAAAAAATGAAGTAACTTTTAGGCTAAGAATGCAAAGCAACTTTTTATTATGCGTTGCAGTCTCTCCAGAGGAGAAATAAGCATGTAAACCAGAAGTGCATCACCATTTCCAAAGGCTGATGTGATGCTCTTTATCTTGCATCTTTTATTTTGAAAGATTGCTGGGGCCTTAGTGCAATGCGTATCAAGATTCTCCCTGGCTCAAAGTGGTTTTGCAAACAGGTCAGTCTTTGTGGCTGTAGTATGTCAGGTGTTTTTCTTTGCACATGTTAAGAAAACAAATCTACTCTTAGGCATATGGATTAAAAATATGCTAAATATGCATTCCCAGATGACCTCATTAAAAGCCCTGCCCTTTCTGTAAGAGGGGAGGGCTGTAGGTTACACTACAAATTAAAGACTTAGTTTGGAGTCAAATTTCCTTTCTCCCTGAACTTTCAAGAATGACTCGCTTTGTGTTTCATTTTACGCATCTGAATGGCTGCCTGTTTTTACATGTGTGATTCATTCTCTGAAGAAGATGTCAGAGCAGTATTATTTCCCCAAATCTATGGGAATATGGCCAGATCATCTTGCTTGAGTCATCTAAGCAGTAACATTCCAGCGGGCAGACAGGCTCGCAGTGTTTGGAAGTGGCAGAGAAAGGAGAAGAAAGGCCGAAGTTGAGTGCTCTTTGCCCCGTTGGTCCTGTTGGCTCTGTGCTGTGAGCAGTGCCACGGTGAGATTTTCCCTGGTTTTGCTGTGTGCCACTAAAAGAAGAGGCAGGGGGGACATGTGCAGTCTTGAAGAAATGTACTGGCTACTAGCAGTGCCTCCTACTAAGCTGTAGCATTTTGACATTACTGATATTACAGAGGAAACCACAAAATATCCTTTCTGAAGTGGATTATGAGTCTAGTAGGACAGACGAGCAAAATTTAGAAAATGTAGTTAGCTTTTTTTTTTTTAGTTTACATTTTTGTTAGATATGAGTTAACTTCTTTGATTTTACTTTCTTGGTTTCACTACAAGATTGGGAATTGACTAGAAGCCAAGGACTTGTCAGAAGACCCAGGAAATTGGGCAATTCCAAAGTGAAAAATGTTCTCGTTCTTAACTCCCTTCGTTCTTTTGACAGCAGTGCAGATATGCACCCACCGGCAGCTTATAAGGAGTGCAGAAAATCTATTTTTGAGTTCCCAAATAGGATGACTTTAGAAATTTGGAGACATCTTGCTGCACAACATATCTATGGTCTCCCAACATGGGTCAGTTCATGGACCTTCCTAAATAAAGCAGTTGTGATTTTTCTGCTTGCTTAGCCTCTGAGTTCCCTTAGTAAGAGTGTTCGGGTGATGGTCTCCAAACAGAGGTGAAGGAACTGTCCTCATTGGGGTGTGAGAAGCTCTAGGATGATTTTGGCTTGTTTACCTGGAATGAGCTAGAAGGCTTACCACAGCTGACTTACAGAATTACAGTATCTCTCTGTCCCCAGTTCCCAAGGTGGAGACCAGCTGAGGAGGCACAGGTATGCATAGAAGAAATATGGAGGTTAATTTCAGACTGTGGAAGTACAGGAAAAGGGAGAGATCGTTCTAATATCCCCAAGAACAGTGGTGTACACAAGCCTGCCAAGCCTGTATAGGACTGTACGCTTGAGAACAAAGACCCAAATTTTTGAATTTTCCCATGTTTCTCTGTCCTCTGTGGTGATGTGAATTTTCATAAAACGTTTTCTATTGGAGCTACACCTGAAGTGAATGTGAAAAACTTCACCAATTTCCTATTTACCCTTCTAATGAAAACAAACAAGGAAACCAGCATTTGGCTGACCAGGACAGTAGGGATTTTGTAAATGATTTTCTGGAAAAAGAGGTCACTTGTTTGCCAGTGCATGTTTTTAGTATCCAGAAATACTCTACATACCACACCATGTCATGCTGGATGCAACAATGTCATGTAGACATCTTCACTTCTTCAAATCCTGACTGGCAGGGGGTAGGTTAAGAATTTGCCAGCTGTTTACGATGGGGTAATTCTTGCAAAAATGTCTCTCATGACTTTTGGGAGCTTCTACCAATGTCTGAAATGTATAATTCAGATCTGAAAGGACTGCCTGAGGTCACCTAAGTCTCCTTAGAGTTTGCTCAGGAGTCTGTCCACTGGAGTTTTGCCATCTCCACTGCTGGAGGTCTGCAGTCTGCTCTGGTATTTGACTACCCTCAAGGTGAAAACAGTTTTCTTTTTATCTAACATGGATGCGATTATCTATGATCTTCTATGGCCCGCTGAAGCCTACATCTGGTCTTAATGCTGCAGTTTAACAGGATCTGTAGCATGTGGTGGATGTAAAATACGTTTGTGGATAAGTGAATGCAATATTGAATATGCCCCACCCCAAAAGGCAAAGCAAACACAAAACTGGACTGATCTTTCCAAGCAGTGGGGCAATGCAGCCCATTGCTATCATTCAATGTAAGCAATTCCCTTCAGTGCACTGGGAAGCTATACAAGCAGCACAAATGTTCCTCCTGCTTTATCCTGAAATACAGACCGAGATAAGGGTATGATGGCTTGGGTGGCAGCAGTTAGTAGAGCTTTATTGTACATTCCTCTTGGTGCTGCGAAATAGCATGCTGCAGGAGGAGTTCGACACTGCGCTGTTGCTGAAGGACTGCAGGTATTTATCCAGGCAAGAAAGTGGCATTTTTTGATACGACCACTCTCTGGAATTCCAGCTATTTGCATAGAGATAGGAGGTACAATGGGCTTATTAATACCTTTAAGATAAATTAAGACACAATTGTGCAGACAAATAACAGGAACTGAAGAGAAAGGAAGGGAGGTGGAGGGGGGAAGCACTTGCAATCTTATACTTCCCTCCAGAATTTCCCAGATGAATTCTGTATCAGGCTGCTGAAACAACTTCACTCTTGGAGCAGGATACAGATACATGGAGAAAAAAAAAAAAAAAAAAAAAAAAAAAAAAAAAAATTGGGATAGGGTTTGGAGCATCTTAATGTTTTGGGTTGGGGCTTTGAGCATCCTAAATTGTTGGGTTGGGGCTTTGAGCGTCCTAAATTGTTGGGTTAGGGTTTGGAGTATCGTAAGTTTTTTTGGTTTGGGTTTTCAGCGTCCTACTCTTTTCGGGTTAGGGCTTTGAGCATCCTACTGTTTCTGGGTTAGGGTTTGGAGCGTCCTAAGTTTTGTGGTTTGATTTTAAAGAGTCCTGCTGTTTTGGGGTTTGGGCTTTGAGCGTCCTACTGTTTTTGGGATAGGGATTGGAGCATCTTATTGTTTTGGGTTTGGGCTTTGAGCATCCTAAGTTTTTTGCGTTAGGGCCTTGAGCCTCCTAATGTTTTTGCATTAGGGTTTTCAGTGTCCTAAGTTTTTGGGATAGGGTTTGGAGTGTCCTAATGTTTTTGTGTTAGGGCATTGAGCATCCTAACGTTTTGGGTTGGGTTTGGGGTTTGAGTATCTTAATTTCTGGGTTTGGGGTTTGAGCGTCCTAAGTTTTTGGGTTAGGTGTTTTAGGCATAGGTCTTCATGGGCTTAGTGTGGTGAATAGTTTGGGTTAGGTCTGTAGGGGTTTCGAGGATTTTTAGGGTTAGGGCTTGAGGCTTTTTTGTAAGGGCCAGGGTTACAGTGAGTGCTGGGAAATGTAGTTCTCGAGCACTCGGCCTGTGATTGGCCGTGCCGGCTGTCCGGGGAATGCTGGGAGATGTAGTTCTCGGGAACTAGGGTTAGGGTTATCGTTCTGTTTAGGGTTGTTTGGAAGGAGGTCAGGCACAGAGCCCTGTGTCCTGTGGGGCTGCGTAAAGGCTCCCCAGGGGAGCTCAGGTGTCCCCAAAGGCTTCCGTTGGGGGCACTTTTTGATGGGAGCGTCCTAAGTTTTTGGGTTTGGGCTTTGAGCGTCTTAATGATCTGGGTTAGGGTTTTGAGCGTCCTAATGTTTTCGGGATATGGTTTGGAACATCCAAACCTTTGGGTTTGAGCACCCTAAGTTTTTGGGTTTGGTTTGGAGCGTCCCAGTGTTAGGGCTTTGAACAGCCTACTGTTTTTTGGGTTAGGTTTTGGAGCGTCCTAAGTTTTCGGGATAGGGTTTTGAACGTCCTACTCTTTTCGGGAGAGGGCTGGGGCTTGGAGCGACTGTGCAGAAGTTTGCTTATTTACTTCTAAAAATCTGGTGTTAATGTTACAAACATCCTTTAGTTGGCAACTGGTAGCTTGAGCTACAATTTCAGGTGACAGATATAGGAGCAGAGACAAGGTGTGAAGAGCTTGTTAATTAATTTAATTTTGCTGTAGTAGCCTGAAGTTTGAATCTTTCCTGTATCCCTACAGACAAGATTGTGGCTCAAATAGTTTGCCTGCACTTGTGTGCTAATGTGCCAAAAGTCTGTATTATTTATGGTTCTCCTGGCTGTAGAAAAATGGATCCACAGTTCTTGCCTACTATTACAGTCAGAGCACTTCAGCCATTTCTTTCACTTCTGAGCTGCCCCTTCTCTCTGCATTAGGCTGTGGATCCAATTACCTGATGTTATTCTCACAACCTGGGAAATCTCCCTGCTTTCCTCTGAAAGCTTTGGTTTTCCTGTTGTCCAAAAAGATGATGTCCATCCAACCCTGCTGGCCTTTATCTATATCCAACAGATGCTTAAATTTGTGTGTGTAAATGGTAACCACCCTGTTAGTTCTCATGCAAGGTTGCTTATTTAATCTGAAATAGCAGATGCTCCTTTTATTTTCAATTGAAATATTGAGAAATACTTCCCTCCTCATTTGTTTTTGTTTATTCATAAAGCTCTAATTAGTCTGGTAAAGTTTCTGAGAAGTTGCATTAAAAAATATCTTCCTTTTAGATACTCAAGCCCTAGTTTTATCTGAGTACTTGGTAATATTGATTATTTTGCACAAACAATATTTTTTCACCATCTCTTCCAGCCAGTGGAAGTGGATACACAACCCAAAATGAGAGCAGCAGGCTACCTGCTCTCAGGCTGCAGGGTTTATAGGGTGAACTTCTAGGAAAAGGATAGATACGTGTAGTAAGATCTAACAGCACAGTGTGATCAGCTAGGTAGAACTTGTCATCCTAAAAATCTTGTAATGAGTCCGTGAAGCTCGGGATGTTTGTGATTGGCAGTAAGCTGTGCAGGCTTGCCAAGTGACACCGAGGACGTGGTTCAGCAGCGTGTTGCATGCCTTTGCCTTCGTTTCTCTGCTCCTCGCTTGTAAAAATCCTGCTTCCTTTTTCCCACGGAGGTGGGGAAAGGGAGAGTGAACAGCAGTGGTTACAGGGGAAACGACACCGGCATTGGCTCGGGGTAGAGGGCACCGATGCCAGCCTGTAGGAGGGGTACAGAGTTTGGATGGTGGGGCAGGGAGATGTGGCAGGGTCTATCAGCAGGGGATGTTCACAGCCAAACACAGGTGTGTGAGCGACTCCTGCTTGAGCAGGCAGCCGTGGCTCTCACTGTAATACACACTCTCTCTGGACGGACTGCTCTGTAAAAGGTTTTCCACCTCCTCTGTAGCATGGGCTCACTCAGCCATGTAACTGCTCCACTTCACCTGCACAAAGGCTGTTGGAGGCCACGGTAAATGCCTCCGTCTCCACGGGATGGAAGAATTAGCTCAGGTGTTGCCCTGAACAAGGATGTTTTTCAAGTGCTTCATGATCTTTTTTTCCCTTGGAAACTGGAAGTTGGCTGCCTGTGCCAGGCAGCCCCACAGATGAGGAGTCTCAAATATGGGCTGGACCTGGCTTTTTTCCTGCTCTCTTGCTATCAAGGCTGGAAGGGCTGGTTCAAAGCATCCTCACACATCAGCTGCACCAGAGACCCTGCCAGGTGGATGTGCATCTCTTCCTGACACAACTCGTGGCTTGATTCCTGCTCTGTGAAGGGTGGGGGATCAGCCCACGGGGGGTGCCTGGCTGTAGGCTGTGTCTCCCACAGTATTTGACCACTCACCAGACAAGATTTACATAATTGCACAAAAGGGAATCATCAGTGCTCTTCCTTCCCTCCCTTTGTCTCAGAAGTCTTACCTGATGCTCACAGCCACTTCAAGTGGCTGTAGAAGCTGGCTTTTCCTCCCACAGTTATCATTTCTACCTACTTCAGTCTTCCCACAGGCTAAGTGCGTTTTAGGAAATAGCAGGCTTCTCTTAGAGGACACAACAACAACTTTCTTTGACCTGCAAACTTCAATAAGCAAATGCAGAACAGTACAGGAAGCTTTCCTGGATGCTACTTAAATTTTCTAATTATTGTTTAGCCCATACAAAAATGAGAGCTAGGGTATAAATATTTTGATGGTTAAGAGCTGATAAAGGGAAATTAGCTGTCTTTGCTTGGAGCAAGCATGTTATTAAATATGGTTCACATCCTGCAGATTTAATAATGCAGCTAATATCAAAGATGATATGATCTGTTTCAATTCTGCAAGAAAAAACTCTCTAGGACCTGTCTCAATTCATGTTTAATGCTGTGAGGAGGTGGGGATGGTGGTTTATGAGGAGGAGGAGGAGTTGGGCTTCATCAGCTGTCACTACGTGATGCTGATCCCAAGGAAAAGTGAAGAGAGAAGCTCTGGGTACCCATGCATGGTGAGACAGGCTGGACAGGGTGACTGGCTTTTTCTTTGGCCAGAGCATGAGCCTGTCCTCCCAAAGCAGCTGCAGTGCTGGTGTACCTTGTGTTGCTGACTGGAGCCTCTTGGCCAGCTGCAAGGGCTGCGTTTAGGCAAACAGAGGAGGTGGCAGAAGGGCAGAGCCCCTGCAGGGAGCAGTGGTGGGTGCTGAGGACCTGCCCTGCGCACTGTGCGTGTTTTCCAGGCTTTACTTGGACTAGCTCTAGTCTGCTCCTGGGGTCTGAGCTCACCGTGGTGGTAGGACTAGGCCTGTCAGTTTAATTTCATCCTACAGGAATCTGGTTTAGGTGCTCTGAGGCTGCCCTGCAATGTGAATCAATGTGCAGGAGCTGAGACCAACCAGAAGATCTGCTTCAGAGGTGACAAGACGACTGCTCCAAATGTGTCCTGGCATTGCAACTCTGCATTGTCTGGATTTCAGCTTCAGGTAATGATCTTTCCAACTTTTCACGCTGTCTTAGTGTACTATGGTTTCTCTAAATTGCTAGTGGAGAAAAGAAGCCTGCATTGGTTTAATCCATGAATGTGGAGGGGCAAGTAAAACTTCTCAAGCTCTCCTGTGCTCACAGTACGAGGTGATTACCTTTTACAAAACCTTGTGACTTAGCTTTTTCTGTTCTTCTCTCAACCATGGCATTTCCTTGATTTTTTTTTTTAATTTTTTTTCCCCCCTTGTTCCTTAACAGGCTTTTTTATTACTTAGCCATTACTGCGATGCCTTTCACAGAACAGTCCCAAATGTAAGCTGGTCCAGGCTGGTTTTGAGCAATCGCTGATCTTGGTCTTGCTAGCAGTAAAATGGGAAAATAAAAGTAAATGTGCTTTGCTTGCCACGCTTGCTGTTTCAGCATCTAGTCTATGAATGTAGGTGTGTGAGATGCAGAGAGGATGTTGTCATGAGTTGGTAGAAACTTTTTCCCCCCTATACGTACTGAGAGTAAAGACTGGTACTTCTTGAAAGAGAAGTGGGAGCTTTTTGTCTCTGCAAATCCTTCTCCCCAGTGTGACTATTGCTACGGTGTACTTCTCACTCTGTGCTTCTCTGTTCATGCAGTTCTCCCCCTTCTGTCACTTGATGTCTTCTTCTGCAGGAGGTTGCCTTGCCAGCAAGCAGGCAACAACCAGGACCAGTGTTTAGATTGAATGGAAGTTTACCTCTGCTGTTTTTGCACTTGCCAGTTCAGTTTAAACACTTTGTTCTGTTGGCTTTATTAGAAACAGCGCACTCTGCCAGCGTAATTTGGGACCCAGAAAACCAGAAATGTAGTTAGGTCTATCAGATTGACTCCACTGCGTTGCCCACAACCACTTTGGTACAGTCACTTAGACCTGGGGTTGGGCAGGCTACACACACGTTGCAGTTTGGGACACCTTCATCAGCAAGCCAGGTTAGTCTACAGGATGTTCAGCACATCCAGGAGGGGACTGATGTGACACTGCCTGACCTGTGCCTGCAAATGTGGCACCAGCCCTCTCCTTGCCAAACATATGGGTGAAATCTGACATCTCAATAAATGGTTTTCCTCACTTTTATTTCTAATATAACGTTTATGCATGCAGAAGAAAGAATAAACTGCTGACACTGCTTAGGCACGCTTCACTGTAAATATAAGTAATATTTAATAGTAAAGGTATTTCAATAGAAAATTCATGTTCATGTAGCGCCATCTATCACCAAGTATTTGTAGTTGCATTGTAGTTTTTAGAGAAGTAATGTAACCTTTTCAGCAACACTTACAAACTATTTCTTTGTGGGGGGAAGGAAATAATTCATAGCTTTTATTTTGTAGGGTGTTTTGTAATGCTGTGTACGTCTGCAAGCACAGCAAGTCAGTGGGTTTGGTGGGGCTTATCTGGGTGCGTACATGGAGAAACTGGGCAATGGTGGGGGGGTCAGCAAAGAAACTGGAGAACTATTTTTTGGCTTGCTCAGGGGACGGGAAGGGTAGAGCCAGCTGGAGGTGGGCAATGCAAACTATGACGTGTTAGTGACTTCTTACAGTGTCGCTGACTACAGAATTAATTATATACATATAGAGAGAGAGAGTTGTAGGAGAGGATTTCCATAGTTTTCTGCCCCTTTTATCTTTTTGACCTACCCATTGAATCCTGACCTTAAGTTTGTGTTTCTGAATTTTTATCTCAATTGAGTACTGGGCGCCAAGTGCACTTCTGGCACACCCAACCAAGGTGGCCATGTGTACAACCCCTTCCCTGCTCGCAGCCTCCTGGGGATGTTCCACCTGCATTTCAGGAGGCTCAGACTGATTTCTGCCTACTTTCCGGAGGTGTTTGCAACGCAGCTAGCTTGGAGGCATGTTCTCTGCCAAGTGTTAATCAATGAATGCTCCATAAATGATTGCTATGGGGAAGTCATGGGTGACATATTAACTCTCTGGTTTTTAGGTATAATAATTTGGTGAAAACAACCACCACCAGTGCCAAGTGTTTATGTCCCACGATGTTATCAATGGAACATTTTGTTTAAAGGGTTTGGAGGAAAAAAAAAAAGATTAAGTTGCAGAGGAATTCATCAAAGTTTGCTCTCTTCAGCATTATCTGCCATAAGTCACATGAAATCATGGTTAGATTAGCTCTAATTCAAACACATCTGGTGATTTTATTTACTTTTTTTCCCCTCATGCTTAGAGGTAAAGAAACAGATGAATCTAAGCAAATGAAATGAGGTGTGCTGAGACCCTTAGCCCTTATGCACGGGCTGGGAAAGCAGTGAGGTTTCAGGCTATTTCCAGCTGCTGCTACTCAGTAGCTGTTGTGTTGCTGAACTTGCTGCTTCTCAGCAAAAGCAATCCAGAAGGGGAGTGAGAAGCAGCAGGGGTTTTGGTCTTATTGCAGCATCCCTGCTGGGAAATCTGGCTGTGCTGACTGATTTACATCATCCCTAGAGCTCATTCCCTTTGCAGGGCATGGAGGCATCTGAATTGCAGTGCGGCCTCCTCCAGCAGAGGAGGAGTCTGGTCCAGGTGTGGGCAGGGAAGGGTCACGTTGCAATAAAATGAAGCAAAGCTTCCAAAGTCCTCTCTACGAGGCAGGTGCTAACTACATCCTGCATCTCATGGCTGAGTGAAGCTTTTAAATGCACGCTGACTCCAAGCAGGTTAATTACACACTCCCTGATGTGAGCTGCAGAGCAGAAGTGTGCTTCCTTCCATAAATACAGCTAAGTCTGCCCTTGAGTGCTTCTCTCAGCAAGTCCCTTAATATATTACTGGAAGGCCCGCAGCTACCACGATGCCATTGGCAGAACAGAAAAAGGGCTTAGAACCAGTAATAGCGACAGTTATCCGCAATAGTCAATAAATAATATGTGCTTTACTAGGATGGGCTCATTTTTTTTCCTGTCCAGCTGGCTGCACCATTAAATGCTAGAAATATATACATATATATTTAGCTTTGCTGCTCATGGATGGTCTGGGAGGCTCTTGCAGCGATTTGGGTGCTGGCTGTGGCCCTGCCTGTCACCAGAGGTCAGCAAAGGACCTCTGTGCTGGCTGACAGCTTGTAGGAGCTGCGCACTGGTTTTGGTCCCCTCCCAGGGTTTGAGAGGAAGTTATGATTTTCTTTCCCTCTGGAAAAGGGCTTTTGAGCACATGAGAACAGATTTAAGAATAATATAAATCCCTAGTTCACCAAAAAGTGCACTGTTCTGGGTTTAACAATGATTTTTCCCCATGTGCTATACAGTTTAAATTATGCATAGCTCAGTATATTACAGTATAATCAGTGCTAAGTACATCTGCATACATGGAGCACAATAAATTATGGATCTTCCCTTAATATTTCATGAATAAGAAACATGGCATGTATTGATTTCATTTCGACCTGAGCATTCAACAGAGCATTTAAACATATTTCTATTTTTAAATCCATGAATCATCATAATGGGGCTGTTCACATGCTTTCCGTTAGGTAGGTACTGAACAACCTTGCTGAACGCGAGCCATCGTGGTAATCAGATTAATATTTTGAATGAGTGCCCGAGGAAGGCACTAGGAGCCATTTCATCAATTTCACTAGTTTCTTGGCATAATCTTTTCGAGAAGGATCCTTTTTTTGGTATATACGTATAGAATATCTGTGCGTGCATATATATTTAATGAAGGAAAATTCAAGGTAAAGCTTCTCTGAGGAATCAGACTGTCTCTGAGTGCTGTCTGTCAGCACTTCCATGAGAAATGAAATCTCTCTGGCAGCCTAAAAGAGTGAGGGGCTCTGCTTGCACACTGGGGATGGCTTAGCTTTGACCAGGCAGTAAAATTAGGGCTTCCAGCTGTTTCCTCGTGCAGATGTCCAAGCTGCTTGGGAAATAGTTCAGGCACCATAACAGTTTACAACACAGTTATGCTGCACAGATATTTTTCATATCCTGAATCTGCAGTCTTAAACTATATGCTATGCCTTCTCTAAGACAGCTCAACCACTGAGACAGTTATACCATTTAATGGAAAAGTCAGAAGGGCTAAATAAATCTGATCAAGCAAGTAGTTGTGTTGAATAGGTCGCTTTATTTGGCCCAGACTGTAACCCTGTGGAAGCTGTACCTTCTAGAATGAATCTGCCATTCAAGCGTTAGCATGCATCTTATTTTACTGTTTTTATTTAAAAATTCTGGTCCCTTAATGCCTGTGTTATGCTTTCAGTCTTACATTTCTTCCCCAGCACGTATCAAACAGTTCACGCTTGGAGTCTGGAGCTACAGTAATATCATTTATAGACTAACATTAAAAAAAAGTTCTAATTGCATGATAGCTGCGAATTGATAACATGGACACATAACGAGGATTTTTTGTAATATCAAATTCACCTCCTTACCTGCAATTATTAGAAGTCATTCAAGACTTGCTATGAAATGTAATAAAGGAGATTTATAACTGTTTCCTGGAGTAAATTTGTATTCATATTCACTTTTTTTTTCCCTCTTTCTCCAGGACATAGACGAAGGGCAGCAGCTGGTGCTTTTATCTTTAATATCTGGAAGCTACAGGATATTCTTGCTTTTCTCTTTAACTTTTCATACGTAAGTAATGACAATGGTTAATGGTCCCCTCTGAAACTATCCCACGCATGAACCAGCTCTTACAAATTAAATACCTTACGACTTATTAATGTATTATTATCTATTAATAGCAAGGTATATAGGGCTTTTTTATTTTTAAAAGCCAAGGTGAATAATTGAGTCAGTGTGTTGACAAACATGTTAATATATATTCAAATATTGAGCCATTCTGGGTAAAACATCACCTCTAATGGCTTTTTAATAATGCTGTGCTTTGCTTCCACAGGTGTTTTGGCAATGAACAGAAAAAAAACAGCCCAGACCTTCTCTACAAAAGTTTTGGAGTTGAGCGTTTTTCCTTGCTGCTGGATGGATCAAGTTATATTAGGTTGGTACGTTGGGTGTTAGGGGAAAAAGTAATTTTCAAATGGTGACTGTCAAATTCCAAACCTATGATGGGTCCCAAGCCCTCTGTCTCTAAAACTCTGTTGTTGTACTACTCAACTGTAACTTCTGTGATCCAAAAATAATTGATCTACTGAGACTTTTTTTAGCTGGATAGGCAATATTAATGCTTTTTAATGATGATATGACAATAATAGTTAATCTGTTTCATGTTCTGTATTCTTTTCATTTCCTAAGAAAACCTGGAGAGTTCTGTTTATTTTTTTTCCCTTTCTACATGAGACAATAAAGTTAGTTATTTTTCACTTACCTGGAGGAGTTCAGAACTTGTGGAGCTCACAGAGTAGAAAACATTTAGTAGGTCTCCATATCAAGCAGCAACTTTTCTTCCACTCAGTTCTGTAGATTTAAAAAAAAAAAAAAAATGATTTAGATGTTAAGGATCTATTTCATATATCAGTAGCTATTAAACGTCCAGTAGGAGAAAATCTCAAAAGACTTCCATTTGTAAATATAGTTCTTTTTATATGGGGCAAAATACAAAGACCTTCAAGCAAGCCAACATTTAATTGTATGATCTAATGGCATCAAAATTTAGTTATAGCTCCCTTTAATAAAATAAATTTGGAGTCTTATATGATAATTCTAAAATCAGATCATGCTATACCTTATGTCCCTCAGTTTGCTTTGCAAGATGAGGAAAGAGCTTTACACATTGACAACAAAAATGCCTCTTTATTTCTTCTCTGGGGTTATTAGTTGAAAAGACTTTTTAAGAAACAGCTCGATTTTGATGCATTGTTTAAATCACATTTTTTTTTAAGGTCTCCCTGGTAACGAAAGAATTGTTGTAGCTGTTTCAGACTGAACAGCTCTGTAGCAGACAGACAGTAAAAAGGAAAGCACAGCATGCTTAGGGAAAGAGTTTTTTAAGAAGCAGAGGTTGCTTGCAGAGGTCCTTCTCAGCACCCCTTACAGCAATTGGCTGCTAAGAGATGTCTGAGAGTGAGATGTTGAACTCCCTCCTTCATCCCTCCTGAATTTCCCTGTACTTCCTTTGAAGCCATCTAGGCTCTTCACCTTCACAGAGTCCTCTATCAGCGAGTTCTGCAAATCATGTGTCCTCATAAAGATGCTTCCCGCTAGGCAGAGAATAGCCTGAGGCTAATGTCCCTGTTAGATCCTGTGTAAATCCTGATGGAAAGCAGGGAGAGCTGCAGAGTCACTGATGATAAAGCTAGTTCCTAAATTTGGAGTCAAGAATTGAACTTCAGGCAGCTCTAATGGGAAGTTTTTGTGATTCCACAGCAAGAATAAAATACGAATTTCTCAACTGAGGTAAGATGAGCAAAACTGAATTTGAGTGAATGGTGAAGTACAGGATCTTATGGCACTGGTTTGGAAATCTGTAGTTCTGCATCTGCTGCCAAGTTTCTGCCCAACCCTAAAATGTCTGCCTGCCTCCATCTGAAAAAGAGACAGAAATATTACTTTTAACCTGAAACTTACGCAGCTCCCAGCACATAGGGGCAGGCTACTTGGCACATATCAACATATTTGTCCTCACTAGTTTGGAGGACAAGATCTATGACCCTGTCTCAGGTGGAAACAAAGCCACTTACCCAAGGTCAGCCTTGAAATCAACGCTCTCAGTTGCAGCTTGGTTTTTTAACCACCATGCTGCTGTGCCTGAAGACAATCCCTTTTGTAAGGTGTGACAGTGCTGTGAGGCTTAATTCATAAATGTTTGCAAATGTCTTCAGAAAAAGAGGGTGATATTAGAAGAGAAGTGCATTAGCCTGTCGGTTGGGCAGCAGCAGCTGGGATGTATCAGGGCTGTGGTAATATTTGATGGTGCATGTACTTTGCTACAGGAATGCTGCCAAATGGCACTTGATTCATACCTTGGAGCTCTGTTCAGATGAAAAAAAGTTAATTTCCATGCTTTTTTGGCCAGAAAGTGCCTGCAGGTCTTTATACGGCTTGACTACAGCCTGACTTGGAGCAAGAAGCACGGCCTGGGCTGAAATTGTTTGTGCTCAGGCCTGGGGCTTTACCACGTGGCTGTGACAGCGGTGAAGGTGGTGCTTCCCCGGCTGAGATTTTAGTGCCCAGGACTAAAAGAGGGAATTAGAGGCTGACCCCCCGGAAGAGACAGCCTTCAGTTAAATGTTTATGTTACCAGAGGTTTTGGTTTGCCCTTCCTAAAGGAAGGCCTTTTCAGTCTCCAAGTCCAGTGCAGCAGTGCTGTGACCAGCTGTGGTTGGATTAGGGTTTTTCTCTCTATTTTGAGTGTTTAGAAAACGTTCCCATCCATATTTCTTTAGCCTTGCTGATGCTTTTCCACTTCTCTTGTCACAGCAAATGGAAGGCCAGGGGTTCCCAGCCCTGCAGATCATTCCTCGGGGTGAGCCCCTTCCATGGGTTTGTTTCTCAGCCATGGTGAGCGTGGACCTGCTCTCCCAGCCCCCCTTGCTGATTTTGAGCTTTAGGACTTAATCTGAAGCCTGCTGAAGGCAGAAGAGGTTTTCCCAGCGTGCTTAATGAACCCAGCTTGGAAGCACTGCCTTCCTCCTGCACTCAATACCTGTCGCTGCTACGTGCTTGGTTGTGCAGAGGTACAGCTCATTTTATTCCTGTTGCAGCAGTCCTCCCCTCAGCAGCACCCCCAGCATCAGCACTGCCTGTTAACTGCATTTTTTTTTTTTTTTTTTTTTTCCCCATCTGAGGCTTTTCAGAGCCTGAGTTTCTTTAGCCAGCAGCACGCTCAGATGTGGGCAGTCATCAGGATTAGCTGGGGCAGTGGTCCTGGTTGAGGGGACGGGTTTCCTGCGGGATAAATCACCCCTGCCACATCGCTCAGGCTGCCCAGCCGAGGTTACTGTTGCTTAGCTACAAGGCTCTATAAAAACAGCCCAAGCCACGGCAGAGCAGGCACTGAAGCGCTTCAAATATGACAAGACCCAAAGGATGCTCATCAGAGGACGCACAGGAACATTACAAGTCCCATATGCTGAGGTTTTAGTGCCCGTGACTGCTAGCTTCTAGCTTACACGGTGCTGATTGCAGGGGAGTGCGCTGCCACCAGCTCTGCTTTCACTGTAGCTGGGGTGTCTGCAGGCTGTGGCTGGGTTTGGGGGGGGGAATTATGGAATAAAAGTCCTTGAAAGGGGGAAATGAGTTGAAAGAAGGACTCCTTGGGGGCTTCTGCAAAGAAAAGCCCTAATGATCTCTGCAGTTGGCTTCTGGCACCTATTGCAGTGCTGTGGAAATGTCAGTAGTTGCTTACTCCTCTGACAGGGCTACAAAATTTTGGGGGGAAAGGATAAGGACTGCTGAAGAAAACAACCTGCTGTAGCCTGTTTGTGTTTCTGAAATTGTCTTGGCTTACACAGTCAGCTCTGTCACTGCTTTCCAGAAATCAGTTCAAACCTAGTCGGAAAAATAGTGAGATGTACAGCCTTTGGCTTGACCAGGCACCTCCCCACCCCTCCTATAAATTCTTTTATGAATCATTAATTAGTGGAAGCAGGTTCCCATGGCTCAAACACGGAGGTCTCTAGGATGAAAAGTAAAGTTTCTTTTCAGGATGCCTTTTAAATTTTGCAGACTTGGAGGAAAATTTGCCCTGCCACCCCCCATTTACTTTGCTGCTGACATACAACTCCCAGTAGGAAGACTGATTCCCAGTTAAACCCCGTTACTGGAGCCAGGCTACATCATGTGCTGGCAACGCGAGCTGCAGAGCTGCCCTTACGTGTTGTGTGCATATTGATCTCTGTCTGCAGTGCTGACGCCCTTCAGCTTTTCCTTGCCAGTTTGCTTTGGTTAGTAGAGCTCTGAGACAGAATACCATGGCTGCGTTCTTGCAGCGTCACGAAAACGAGTGCCTGTGAGTGCCCTGGATATGTTCCTGGGTCCCAGAGGGGCTGCACGCGAAAGACAGGAGCGCTGTGCTTTGAACTCTAATTAACAGTCTGGAGGTGAGCTCTCAGCCTGACAGCCAAATTTAATCACAGTTATCTGTACGCAGGAGAAGGCTGCTCTGAACCTCCACGAGGATCTGCTAGGGCTGTGAACACGAGGACTTGAGTGATAATCAAGATTTTTGGAAGGGATGCAATTTGTCATTTTCCAGGGCATAAGCCAGCCTCTCAGCAGGAAAGGGCTGCGTGAAACTTGCACCGCTGAGAATTTTTTAGGCATGATGGCATTACACACAGTTCTCACATGCCTGTCTGTAGTGCCAGGGAATGTGCACCGAAAGAGTGCTGACTACTTCTGTCTTGAGCTTGCCCCTTATTTTCCAAGCTTGATCTTGTCCCTGTGGACAGCAGGACCTCCTGTTACATTGCAGAAGCACTTGCTGACTTCTGCCATAGTCTGCTCTCCAGGTGGCTGAGGAGGGATGCTGCGCAGATGAGACTGAAGCAGAGCTATGCTGAGACAATTCTGCGCCTCATTTATGCCAGGAAAAAAAGAAAAAATTGGTCAAGAGAGCCAGAAAGAGACAGGACATGGCGACTGACTTGGCATAAGCAGAATTACCTCAGAGAAACAGGAACAGACTTGGGCCTGCTATCTTTCAATGCCAGTGCAATGAGAAGCCTTATCAAAACAAAGAGATGTGCTTCAGGGCTCCCTCCTGCTGCAGCTGGGAGGGCAAAGACCGCCTGTCCACACTCACATTTCTCTGGGGTGACCACGGGCTGGTGTGCAAAGCATTTCTCTGGGCTCAGCTGTCTTCAGTGTGAGTCGGCAGCAGGAGGTAAAGAAGTGGAGCCAGCACCCTGACAGAGCTGTGCTGCTGGGCCTGTCCCCAGAGCAAAGCCACGAGGAGAGGCTGGAGTGGCTCTGGGCTGGAGAAGCTTGCTTGGAGCTACTGGCCACGTTGGTCTAGAGCTGGAAAGACACCAAGTCTTTGCCTATGCCTCTGGAGAGATGCCAGACCAAGATGACTTACAGGAAGGCCAAGGACTGCAGTTCTGGCTTTCTGCTTATCTTCAGCTCCTCTAAAGATTGTTCTTGGTGCTTCCATTGCAGATGTGAGGCTGGGAGGACGCTACAGCTGACTGCAGAACTGGCCAACTTTGTTATCACTGGTTTATGGCAGAGAAACCAAGTGGGTGAAACTTCATCGGTTATGAAGAGATCCCTGTAAAACACCCTGCATTCTATTTCTGGTTCCTATTCAGTGATGCAGCCCCACTGAGAAAAGGTACACTAAGGGTGACCTGGTATTATTCTTCCCTCGTATTGGTAACAGCTATTTACCTCAACCATCCGTGTCAGCAGTGGGGAACAGGCCTCCCCTGGGAAAGTTTTGGTGCTTGACCCCAAACTCAAAGGCAAGAGAAGCTCTCGATGAAATGCACGGTAACGTGCCTAATCTGTGCAGCTCCCTTTAGAACAACACAGCAGAAAATGACAAGTCATAATCAAACAATCTTGTGCTGTTGCCTGATAATAATGCTAATAATAATAATAAAAAAGCCCTGCGTGGATGTATGGGAATTCAGCTCTCAGATCTGTGCTGTTTACATGGACAGCTAATGAGATGGTTCTAACACCAAGAAAAAAGCAGAAGTTTGAAAATAGGCTGGACTGCTGCCCAGGTTTTTTACTCGATTTCCTGTGCATACACTAGCCTGTCACTTCTAAACCTGTTTTGCCTCTCACTTAGCAGTGGAGCTGTGCCTGGATAAAAGCATTTAATGTGTACTATCTAAATATTAGCTTTATAATGTGGATCTGTTGCTTGCTCCCAGGGTATCTCTCAAAAGCAAGCTGCTCTGTTTTGTTATGTTGTCTATTGATCGCTCCTGTTCGCTTTGGTATTTCTGATGTTGTTGATTTGCCTTGCTCTTGCAGAAAGTGTTGCCAAGCCATTAGGAAACTGAATTATTAAACCTGATTGATTTTCCTTGACCGTGTAGTTGATGCTGTCATGTAGGGACCTTTGCCTTAAGCTATGCAAGCAGGGTTTTGGTAAGTGCCTGACAGCTCTCCTCATCCCTTTGCTTCATTATCTTCCCTCTCTTTACTCCACCATCATTACGAAGAGGAGGACGCTCTGAAAACCATTACGCGGAGTCATTTTGTTTTACTGTCAGCCTCCCTTTGCTAACAGCCCCACAAACGATGGGATTTGTCTTTCTTTTCGTTCTGGAGGTGCACAAACAGATCAGCCCATTTACTAAGGGCCTCAGCGCTGACACCACTGTATCCATGGCAACACAGCAGCCTGCGCAAAGCATCCACAGACACTGGGAAAATCAGAAATATCAAGTGATGACAAGGAGTCGCTGCAGACAATAGATGTTGATGCGTTTCACAACCACCTGAAATGCTTCTCTCTCCACCCATCAGGTCCTTGATTATAACATGCTTCGCGTTTATCTCACAGCTCCTTTGCCAGGATACGAGACTCAAGGCAGAATTAATCCCAGCAAGGCACAATTAATCCCAGTTCTGACTTTTTTTTTTGTTCAAACCGCTGGCTGAGGTAACTTACAGAAACGAGCACCCCAAGTTGCTCTGTTGACTCTCTTCTTTGAACTGGCTTGGAGCACAGGGTATCCAAATGAAGAAGCCCAAGCGCTAGTTGAAAAAGACGTGGCCTCTATTAGCCCAATGTGTTTCAGAGCTCATGCAGGTAGCTGTGTGACTGCTAGGCTGCTTTGTGATCTGCCCAAGGGTTGCGTGAACTACTGCTTTCTTACCGTGACAGCGGATTTAACAAGATCTGAACCTTTTTATATAACTTCATCTACCTGCTGGCATGGCAGAGTTGCTAAAGCAACTACAGCTGCTCCTCTTCACAGATCCCATGGGTTCTTCCGCTCTGCTTTCAGGAGAGAACATGCAGGCACACGGGCTGCAATTCAGAAGCTGGTTGCAGCAAATGTATCAGTTCATTAACCCAGGGGCTTATGTGGGGAAACATCTGTAATTCAGATCAGATAACTGCACATGAAGTCCTGATTTGTGCTGTTAGATAACCATCGGCAAATATATGGGCACAAGCTGGCAGGAATTTACAGTTGTTTTGTACGTGCTGCCCTACAGGAGCACCTTATCTCCATCCCTCATCTTTCATGTACAAAGCAGACCTTTCAAGTGATGTGCTGGTGATGACCCGGAAGGAGGAGCTGTTTTGTAAGACAGCAAGCCCACAGGTAAACAGGTAACCTTCAGGCATTTAGGACCACCTTCCTCAGGCCAGGGACTTATTTCAGCCACACTAAGACGTGATGGATGTGTTCAGTGGTCAGGCTGAGGCCGTTCTCAAACTTAGACTACAACACCGCATTTCTTGTTTGCACGGAAGCTGATTTTGAGGCAGAGTTTGAGGCTTGTTGATGGGAAAGAGCCCAACCGCATTTGATGTTTAACCTCTAGCCACAGTTCTGGCAAGGCAGTGTGATGTGATTTACAGATGAATCTTCTGAACTTCAGTTTTCCTGAGGGCTGTGATCAATGAGCCTGAAGCACCGCTGGGCTAGCAGCCAGCAGGGCCTTTGGGAAGTGTGCGGCGTACATGAGGCTACTTCCAAGTCCCTCTTCTTCTTTTGGGCAGATCCTGCCTCACGGCCTTTATGCTCTTCTCATGGCTGATCCACATAAGAGGGTGAAGTCTATCACAGCCCTCTATGAATTGCCTTAATTCTTCAGTGCTTTTAGAACTGCAGGACACAGACTCCTGTGCCTGCTCCAGCCCTGGCGTGAAAGGATGCAGGTTTGTCTCTTCCAAAACTGCCTGAGGACTTGTAGCAGCAAACAGGCCACGTTTGTAGCCTGTGTGAATAAACAGCCCCTCATTCCCTCTGCACATGCCTCCCCTCTCCCAACAAATAACAGCAGTGTTTTATTCATAAAATGGGGAAAAGAAATATGAAACCCCAACCCCAAGATGAACTATGTTGCCCTGTATTGTAGTGTTAACTTGATTAGGAAAATTTTTTTCAGCTGATAGTTTAAGCTCTAGGCGTGGAAAATGTAGTAACATTTACATGTTTGAACATAAGAAGATGAGCATATTAAGTAAAAAGCCTTATCAAAATTCCACATTAATAAAACAAGCTATCAGTGCATCAGAGAGCTGAAGAGCTTCTATGCGCAAGCATGCAAGCGTAGTAACAGACTCCTTCTGAGGTTTTAATTCTCAGTAGATATGTTAGAAAAAATCAGACTTTCTAAAACAGAACAGGAAATTAAATCTCAAAAATAGGATACCCCTTATGTTCTAACCCATTTGAATATTTAGTAATTTATACATCCTTTTTACTTCAAAATGTGACTTTTCTGTATAATTTTCTACTGATGCAATGCGCAAAGAGATTTCACCACTTAAACCTTAGTGTGTGTTCTGTTCACCTCTAGGTAGGCAGTGGCTGTTTATTTTCTTATTGCATTAGCAGGCCTAGCAAGGCTGAATGGGGCAGTAGTTTTTATTCCCACAGCTTTCATGCTAGATAAAGAAGGCAGTGCTTATACTAGTGAGAAGCTAGAGATGGCTAAGCAAATAATCCAAGCTCATAAAATTGCATTTGATACTTTCTGGCAATCATAATTCCCTGCTATAACTAGAAAATGTTAAGAGCAACAAACCTTATTTTCTAGAGAGCCGCCTTCTCCTTTCGTGTGGAGCTGGGAATTTAACAGCTGAACTGTTCCTCTCTACCCCAGAACACGGGTTAAAGCAGTGAAAAATGGCTTAGGTTAGGAACTTCCACCATCTGCATTCTGCCAGGATCGGTACACCCCTCACTTCCTTTCGAATACATTTACAAAACCTCCTGCGAGATGTCCCTAACATGACAAGCCTGACATCTGCTTTTTCCTCTTCAGCAGAGGCAAGCAGCCCTGTAACCAAGATGTCACAAAGCCTCAAGAGTGGAGAGAAAAAGTAGCTGGGTAAGGTAAATGACGGGGGAAAAAGGAGGCTCTGCACAGAACTGCGTCCTCAGGAGGGGACCTCTGCTGTGCATTTTGCACTGCCGTGTGTGTCTGGGGACCCTCTGCTTTCAATCACAGCACTGAGAAATGAGGATCCAGATGCCCCCTGGAGCGGAGTCTCTACTGTAATTTTTCTCTCCTTGTGTCCCCAAGAGCAGGTGCCAGCAGTATTTAGTACTCTGCTTGCTTTCAAATCATTCTAGCTCTGATGTAAAAACTGGCTTTTGACATCTAAAGCATTTAGCAAATGAGAGCATAGCTCCCTAAAGCTAACTAATCCATCATAATTCACGTGGGAACCTAGTTCCCTTGCACAAAAAGACCAAAGATAGCAAAGGTCTACAAAGGCAGAGCTGCCCTTGGTGACAGTCCTCCCACTGTGGCTAAATCCTTGCTTAAAGCTTTCCCGTGGTAACCTGAGGCATTCATTTACAGACAGGTAATATCTCCAACTAATCTTTAAAAGGCAGATGTTATCAAATGGGAGACAGGCAGAAAACAGAGGTCTTTCAAACGGAAATTTTATCATATGAGCTAATGATACAGTTGAGTTTCCTGTCCAAGTCAGAAGCAACTTGAACATAGTCTCTGCTGCAAAGCCAGGGATACATATGTAATATTTTCAGTAGATGCTTTTGGTTTGCTTAGAGGTTGGTAATGCATTTTAAAGAGCTATTCACCTCACTTTTTTTTTTTTTTTTTTTTTTCCTTGTTGGCTCAGCTGGGCACTGGGACCCTAGAGCTCTGTCACTGGGAGAAACACCTCAGCCAAAACAAGGCAGGAACCATGCCTTCACGGTCACCTTAGCCTAGGTGCTTCCAAGGGGAAAGGTGGCAAAAACTGCTCAACCGGTTGTGGCACATGCCCAGAGACTGAGAACATGCCACTGGGGAAAGTGCACAAAAGCACCACAGAATGCTTTCCGTCGCTTCATAATTCTGGGTTCTGCTTGTAGCGCTTCCGATCACGAATAAATAAGAGTTGGCTTCGACTTGACTGCTCTGTTCACTTAGCTAATGCTGTGACATTGGCACCGAGTCTTGGGTCATACTGTGTTTTTGAGAGATTAAATGTTTCCTTCTCTGCTCTGAAGGGAAGCCAAACACCTAAGTTGCCAACAATTACAGCTCGATAAACTGGCAGAGGAGACGCAGGAGTTTGTTATTATAGCTATATAGTCTAAAGAAAAGGACGTATATTGACATGGTCCCTTTTAGACTGTGGTATTTCTCAGCTGCTATTTCAAATGAATCGTTTTAAAAAGGTCTACAGACAATGTCTTCCCTCCTCCTTTTAGCAGGCAGGCAAAAATCCCCTGTATTTCACATAGTAGACCTTCATATAGACATTCATAATTCAGTGTGTCAAAGCTTTACTATAAAGCTCATCGTTTGTGAGGTTATGTAAAAATCTCCTTTGTAAAAAATCTTTTCCCCACTATCTCTTAGTGGGATGATGCTTTTTGATCTCTGCATGAATATTTCTAATAAAGATACGCGTGTGTATCTTAACATCTCTAACATAAATTATAAGAATCTTCCCTGTCTTAAAACGTCTAGTGTCAACATTGTTGCTGAATATTTAATGTAAAGTATAATGTAATTTGACTAGATAATTATCTGGTGGAAAGTGGTGAATGCCACGTTGTTTTTTCTATGTTTATTTTTCATCATCTTTGATGACTTGTTTAAAGGAGAGCTGCAGCTGAATGACTAACTTCCAAGATTCACCTTCTCTCTCTGCAGCCTGCTGCTGAAAAGAGGCTGCTAAAGTACTGCATTGGAGCTAGAGGCACTGATTTCTCCACAGCACATGGAATATTCTGAGCCTTTCTCCGGTCAGTTTTATCACCCTGAACTCCAGGATATTTTGTAGACAGCATGAAGCCTATTTATTATCTTTCCACTGAGACCTCTCTTCCATGACACTCATCACAGGGCTTATTTCCCACAAAAATATAAGCTGTCCTTTCCATTTTTTTTTTTTTTTTGAATAGTGTAAGCTCAAAATAAGCTGAGCTTGTGGGGGGAGCTCCTCTGGGGTCTTTGTATGGCTGTGTGGGCCTCCAAAGGGAGGCACTGAAGAGGACAGCAGGGAAAGGCACTGCTGTGGCCCTGGGTATGCAGGTACACTGTCCTTGACAGTCTTCACTCCTGACAGTCTGGAAGAATGACTGCCTGCAGCAAATGTTTCCTCTGGAAGCATCTCCTCCGGATGGATATACATCACTGACGGTGAGCAGCCAGCGGGGATCATGATGGCTTTGTCCTCTTGGCATGATTCTGCTCCCTTTGCATGCCGCTGATTTATAGATGAAATGCTAGAACAGGGAAGTGGCAGCGGTGGGAAGTTCTCCCAGATAACTTGAGGAGGGCCAAGGAAAAAGGACTAGAAGGGAATGTCTGCAGCCTTAATTTACTCAGATCTTTACAGGGGAAAAAAAGCACGATGTATAAATACATTTAAAAAAAAATCTGCACACAATAATTTGGCACCCTCAAGTCCCTTTATTGACCTTGACGTGGGAATGAAACACAACAGAAGCAGTAGTTGTTGAGGGATTGCCATCTTGAGATGGCAGTCAAAGAAACAGCTGTGGCAGTGAGGCCCGTGCTTTCCTCAGCCTGTGCCCTGACCACCCTGTCGAAGAGAGCAGAGGCCCAAATTACAGAGCTGAAATGTCGCAGATCGCCTGCTCGGGTCTGTGAAGAAAGAGTGCTCAGCGCTTCTGAAAATGATGCTTGAAATTAAGCATGATTCATGGTACCTGGAATTAGTGAAGCTTTGGAAAAAATAGACAGGGGACTTGCTCAGAGTGCTGCAGCGGAATTAGACAGAACTGAAGTCACAGTTTAAGGGTTTTGCACTGTTGTATGGGTTGAAATTAGTACATATTCTGGGCACCCAAATGTAAAGAATAGGCATATTTATCTTTAATGGAACAAAATACACTACCTGTTTCAGAACCTTTCCACAGATTAATACTTATAGTGAGAATTGCTGGTTAAGGTTCTGTCAGACTGGCTTTTGCACATTCATTAACGATAGAAAAACAACAAAGAAAGCTGATTTGTTTAGGAAATGGAAAAGCTAATAGCGCCCTATTCCACTCTTTGATCTCCAGCGAAGGGAACGGAAAGCAGGGGGCACTGACTGCAAGGTGAGGTGATGGTGTCTCCGACGTTCACCAGAGGAGCAGGGCTGCTTTGAGGGGCAGAGGAGGAGGTGCGATGAGTTTGGGAAGCGGGTGGGTGATGAAGGGGTACTTTCTGCTGCCGAGCTCCGTGTGGGGAGCGGCTGGGGGCTCTGCCACCACACGGTGCCGTACCCCTGTCACCGAGCCGCCTCCGGGAAGGGAAGGGAAGGCAAGAAGGAAAGGGAAAGCTGCTGGAGCATCACTGCGAGCCCCCGAGGTGCGGGACCTTCGGGGCCATCTCGTCCCGCGGCGGGGGCGCTGCCTCAGAGGCGGCCCCGCCATTTCGCGCGGCGCCCGGGCCCCTCCGCAATGCAGGGGCCGCTGCGGGCGGCGGGCGAGGGGCGGGGCGGGGCGGGCAGCGAGGGGCCGGCCCCGCCGCCACCACCACCACCTCCAGCACCTCCAGCGCCACCTCCGCCACCGCCGGGGGGCCCTGGGGGAGCGGGGCCGGGGCCGGGAACGGGGCCGGGAACGGGGCCGGGGCGGAGCGGGGGGCGGGCCGCGGGGCTTCGCGGCCCGGCGACAGCCCCGAGAGCGGCGGGGCGGGCTGAGGCGGCGGCGCCTCCTCTCTCAGCCCCTCGGCGTCCCAGTGCCGGCGGCCGCTGTGGCGCTCAGGTAAGGGGCCGTTGGGGGCCGTTGGGGGCCGTTGGGGACCGTTGGGGGCCGTTGGGGGCCGGTGGGGGCGCGGGGCAGGCGCTGACAGGACGCGGAGTTGGCGCCCCCGCAGCCCCGCTTGAGGGAAGCGGGGGGTGCCCGCTGCCCCTCACGCGCCTTTTGCCCCTCGTAGGAGGGTTGCCCGCAGGGTTTCGAGCCCGCAGGGTTTCGAGCATCTCCAGAGCGAAAAAGCCGGCGAAGGACGGAGCCTGGCGTCCCCTCCCGCCCGCCCTAAGCCCCTCTGAGGGGATCTGCGAGGCTGAACAAAGGAGGCTGAGACGAGGAGGGGGGGAGCGAGGTGTGTGTGTGTGGGTGTGTGGGGAGGGGGCGATTTCCCCCTTGCAATTTGCACCGGGGAAGCAAACAGACAGAAGAATTATTCCCTGCGTTGACTGGCTCTGCCACAGAGAGGAGGCAGCGGTGCTTTGGGGGGGGGGTGACGGTGAACAAAGCCTTTTTTTGTGAGGAAAAAACGCTGCGGAGCGCGCCCCGCTGGAGGTGCCGCAGGTGCGGTGAGTGCCGGTGGGGTACGCGGGGTGTGCTCCCCAAACCAAGGCTGCGCGCCCCAATTTGTCGCCTATCGCGTCTGAGACGCTAATTGCCACCTGCCGCTTGGCTGAGACGTGCTTTGTGAAGCAGCTTTGGGAAAGAAGGGGGTGTGCCGCATGCCGGCAGAGCTGCTTTTGGGGTTTGAGATACGACTGTAATGCATTTCCCTATGCTAAGCTGCAGCTTTCAGGTTTCCTCTGAATAAAGATATTCTCTGCGTTTCATGTAGGCTTCTTCCTGATATAAAATAGCAGGCTTTCACACAGGAGCGGTCATTAACATAAAACCCTGCATTAGAAGGCGAGGTATACATGCATATTCTGTAAGCCTTACTTATTCTAGGCTTCTGTCAGCCCTTTCCACGATCCGTCAAGCCTTTGTGGCTGCGACAAGGAACCTTTCTCTGTCCTTTCTCAAATAAATCGTTTGCTGTCCAGCATCTGTGCTGCTCCCGGTGCAGCAAACCTGCCCCTTTTGTTTTGACAGGTTCCTCCTCACCAGGGTGAAGCACGTATCCTTTCTGTTCTGCCTCTCCCCCTTCCTCCGCAAACCTTTGTTTTCTCCTTGTGAAAGAGCCTGTTTCTTTCCACCCGTGCTGGTTTAGACTTGCGGGGATGTCTAGACGTGAGATGTCAGAACCGATGCACCCAAGAAGAGGTTCAGCTGCAGGATGTATTTGTTTGCTATAGCTTCTCTCCCTTCCCACCCTGCTGGATGACGTGATTACAGCATCTCAGCCCTTGCTGAGAAGCGAGGGAGAATGTGCTGAGAGAGCATTACCTAGTGAAATTGCCCCTGCCATGATTTCACAGATCACGAAGGAGTGAATCACTAACAAAGAAAACGGGCATCTCCCCTGTGTGTGGTAGAAACTCCCTTCAGTTAGCACAGAGGCAGTCCTGTTCGGTCTGGATAGGTGTCTATTTCTGCTGTGAATGTTTCCAAAACATAAGATGTACGGCAAACCTCAAACTCGCTACTGTAGCACCTAGGTTTAGGAACCCCTGACTTCCTCACTGCACATTTTATTTCTCCTGTTTGCAAAACGATGCACTTGGCAGTGGGCAGGACCCCAAACTAGATGCGGTACCGAGTCTCATGGCACTCAGGCCCCAACCCTGTGGAGCTTTCAGATGAGCTACACCAGCACACTGCACCCCTTTGGCTCAGTGCGAGCATCCACAGAGCACAAATAAAGCACACGAGCGAGCCCTCATGCAGCAGGGCTCCGGGAAGAAAGGTGATTTCAGCAGTCAGGTGCAGTAGTGCAAGTTCCTTCTTTTCATCTCCTTTTCTACCAAGGGACAGGGTTTGGTTAACAGCACTTTGCACTTTGTTGCACCCGTATTGCAGATTGCCTTTGGTGTTTGAGAGAAGCCAGAGGGCTGGCATCCCCAGAGTAAAAAGTCACTGTTGTTCTGTGGAGAATTTTAGCCCACTTTGAATGCGGAGGGCAGTTCATTGAGCCTGTAACACAGTTTGTTACGTAAAGCAGCATCTGAACCCTGGATTTAGGGATCTGATGTAATTTTTATGGCGCGTTATGTCAGTGCCCACTTAGCTGTGCTCTTTAAATATATTCTGACAATAACAAAAATAGTCGTCGTTTAGTGACTGACCCCTGAGGTCTTGTGCCTGGGCATGAGTGATCACAGTAGTCCCTAAATTAATTGCTGCAGTCTGGGTTATGAATTCCCTTTATGCTCGTCATTTTTTCGGAAGTGTGCCTTCCTTTCAGCCTGCGTCATGCTGCTTTCTGTATGAGTTAGTGTTTGCTAAGCCATATACCTGGCTTCATGAGAGGAAACATTTGCTCTGCGTACTGACACCAAAGCCGTTCCTGGCCCCGTTCTTGGTGAGCAGTTGGCTGAGCTGTGGAAAGTGCTAGAAATACCTAAACACAGAAATGGATGGGTGAGGCCCACTGCACGCTCTGCTGGACTGTTTCAGCAGTCACCCTCAAATGTGGCATTTCACATACATATGTGAGTGATGGGTTTGTTTTTTTTAAAGGGGTGAGAAGTCAAAAAGACTTGCGAGGACTGTATGATAATGGCTTTCAAAAAGCTGCCTTTTTATTGCTACAAGCTCTGCAAACTTGGAAGGTCCTGAGAGAACTTGTACTGCAGCTGCAGCATCTGTCAGATCTGCAATCTGATATGCCGCGATAAGACAAGTGGCAGCTAGCTTAAGGGAGGAAAAACTAAAAGGCAAGCTCTGATAGCAGTACTGCTCTCTAACCTGTGGGATGCTCCAACACCCTGAGTACAGACCTCTTTTTCCCTACAGTACCAGGTACTGGCAGTGACAGAAATTTGGATAACTGCGATATGCTGGGGCCTCGGGACTAGGTGACTTCCCAAGGTACCTCCTGAACTGAATTAGCTGGCGAGCTGGGTGTTGCATTTGTGTGCTGCTTTAAACTCCATGTGTGTACTTGATTAGGGAGTAAAATGATGTGTGTGTTCATATGTACAATTGTTCCCTAGGACTCAAAGATGCTTGCTTTGGTCCATCTGGATTTATTCAGTTGTTTAAACATATCCTTAAGTGCTCTTGAAAGTGAGCCGTAAGCATGCTTTGAAGTAAAGCATGTTTTTAGCTGTTCTGCTGAAAAGAGAGAGTCTGAATTCAGGGTACACGGGCTCAGTTGTGGAAAACCCCTGGTGATGTTTGGTGGTGCTGAGGACTTCTGGAGATAGCACAGAAGTGAGCAATGTTCCTTGAAATGACTGGACTGCTTATCCTTCCCCAAACACGCCGAGGGACAGTATGGGTTTCCTTTTCTTTTTGCTTCATGTATGGGTGTGCTTATTAGCAGCACTTCTGTATTCTGTAGTGTATTTTAGCACCTAAGAAAACAAACAAATGAACAAAAAAAAAAAAAAAAAAGACTGATTTCCACAGGGTGGAGCTGATTCAGAGGGACACTGATGGAAACAAAGGTGGTTTCTTAAGCCATCTGCCTCAGCAGAGGAAAAAGCTTTTCTTTCGGGGGTAGATTTAATCACTGGTTATGCTGCTAAGCTGTAGGAGAGTGTTTCAGAAGGACATTCAATGTGGCATTTGTAATTACTTTCTAGGTGTTAGAAGAAGCCTGATGCATCCAGGGGGTTAATTTGGGTTGCTGTGGCCACATGGGTCAACAGTGCTAGCTGCTAAGCAGATTTGAGGTCTTGATTGACCCATTTTACTTTAATTGTTTGCTGCTTTATTAGGGAGAAAGATGAGCTAATGCAGTTGCTCCTTATGGTTTTACACTCACCAGTGTTTTTCCCTACAGCAGATGAAACTTAGCTTTGCTCTTTTGTCTTGATTGGGGAGGTGGGGCCTGTCACAATCATTCAAAATGCTAACGAGGCAGCAGTGCCAGTGTGGGTGTTTGTATGCAGTATCCAGTGTCTTTGTTAGGGGGCTAATTCAAAAGGAGTTGTGGTGAAAATAGGAGGCTTTGGCAACCTTGGTAATGTAAAGATTTACCAAATCTTTGTTTCCTCTAATCAGTGAGGCAGGTCAGCACTGGTCGAGTCATGACCAAAATTATGGTACGTGGTTTCTCTTCTAATGCTTCAAAACATGTTGGTTTTCTAATTTTATGTGGTGTAGTAAGTATTTGTTTATTTTAGCACATGATGGCTGTCTTCCAGACAAAATACGCATGTGTGTTTGTATGAGGAAGATGCTGACCCTGTTATTACCAGGGGTGTTAGGTAGAGAAAATCAGTGTAACTGCATTGACTTCATTGAACCCGCACCTGACTTGCACCATCTGGAAAGAGCTAATTCCCTTTTCAGCTCTGTCTCCTTGTTACTGAAAATGTGGGATACTTCTCCACCCGAGGGGAATAATCTGTTTATACCTGGGAATTCTTGGGTTGGTGATCTGTAGGTTGAATTCAGCTCTTCTGGTGAATTCTCCTCCTTCATTTGCAATTGATGCTTCTGGATACAGGGAGCTGAGGAATATTCCTTGCCTCCTGTTGGTCGAGCCCCACTGGGAAGAATTAGGAGGAGATTCCTGATAGCAGCACTGCCTCGCCCTAATGCAGTTAGGTCTCAGCAGCTTCCAGTGAGTTGAGTCTATGAAAACTTGCTATTCTGTTGGTGAAACATGTCATTGCTACCCCTGAGGGAGGTTTAAATCAAATTTCCAGTATCTGTTTGCAAAATTAGCTGTATTTAATGCGTATGCAACCTCTGGATGAACAATATTAAAAAAACCAACACAGTAGGCCAATCATGTCAGCTAACTTGGCAGCATTTAATTACAAGACCTATTGATTCAATCAGCCCTATGTTTTCACTTTATTTTCTGGACAGAATGATAGGAGCTGGTTTCTGGTTTAAAACTAGAGGCTGTCAGCTCTGTTTTGAGGAACATGCATTGTCGGGTAGAGCGGCTGCCTCACCCCCTGAAACTCGCCTCTTTTCTTGAGCTTCTGATCTCAGGTGCAGTTTTGATGAACGAGGTGAGAAAACGCCTCAAAACATGAACGTAGGGCAGGGATATTACAGGAGCTCAGAGCAGAGGTAGCTTTGTGCTTTTGAAACTTCTGGCCCCAGGCCAAACTTGATCCTGAGATGAACAGCAGAAGTGCTGAAGACCTTCAAAAGTGACCTGGGTGCTTTACGGCTGGGCCAGAAACCCAGACCTGCTGCCTGGGAGAGCAGATCTGTGCTGCTTGGCCTCCTCCCCGCACAACTCAACTGCAGCCTTGTCCAGGCTGTGTCCGAAGGAAGCCCAGCTGCCTTTCAGGTGGAGCTCAGTCTCTTTTTTTTCCTCCCCTCACATTCTGTGGAAGCTATTTGCAATAAGTTGCTAAGCCCATGCAGGCAAGTGCAAGGTGCTGTGCCTTGAGAGTAAGGGCCCCCATAACCTCGGGGAGGCTCAGAAACTAATGGGGGCTGTGAGGCAGGCCTGTTTGCTCTCTGCTGTGAAATGGGCTGAAATTCCACGTTCAAAATCCCTGAATTTTGAGGGTTCAGATCTGGATCTGAATCCTTATGCTGCGGGGCTTGTGTTTGCTACCAGCTCTTCCTGTGCCAAGCTGTTCTGTTTGCTGCAGCAACCTTGCTGTGACCACCAGGGCAGGGCAGGAAGATCTGATCCCCCCAATGGGGGCTGTGTCAGGGCTCTGGGCCCGGGGCTGTGCACTGCAGCACCGTGACTCTGAGCACTCTTATCCCATGCATGCAAAGGTCAACCTGACTCACTTGTCCCCTGGCTGACTGTGGGACAAAGAGACCCCCAGCCTCCAAAAGCCCCTGCCTCGTTCTTTCATCTGCTTCCACGTGATCAGGTAAGATGTGTTTGGGTACCCGCCATGTGGGATCACTCAGAAAGCAGGGCTGCTCCCTTTGTTTGAGCTACTGGGACTGGAGCTTGATCAACAGCAGCTGGACGTGCGCAGTCATCGTGCCTCTCACTGAGGGATCCCTGTTTGCCGGGGCCTGACATGCTTTTCAGGTGTCTCAGGCTGCTGCTCAGGGGTTGTATCGCAGGGTGTGGTGGGCAGGCTGCTGCTGCTCCTGTTTGCAGCAAGTCTGTGTTCACAGAGTTAGGCATTTGCCTGCTTCGCTTGAGTCATGCTGAGCTCAATACCAGCTTTTATTTCCCCCAGCAATTAGAAATCATTCAAGAAGGCTGAGGAAAACATCCAGGGGCTTCGGGAGGAGAGGCACAGGTGTGTAGCTGAAAGGTTCCTGAGGGAACAGGGTAGTACAGCTCGCTCCTCAGGGGCTGCTTAGTGATTCACATCCCACCCTGTGTGGGGTGGACAGAGCTGCAGCTGGGTGTGCCAGTCCCGTGCTGCTTCCTTCCCCCCAGTTACCCTGCTGTCCCTTCCCTGCACCTGTATTCCCAAACCTGTGGAAGACAGCCCCGAGACTAGGAGGGAGGGTTATTTTCCAGCTGAATGGACAGAACCAGAAGGTGTAACTGCTCGCAGGTGCGGAGAGAGATTTCTGCATGGATTGAGTAAGCTCCTCCAGGCTTGGATCAGAGCTGCTCTCAGTTTGCAGTGGTACGAGGAGAGCAGAGTTTGGCCCTCAGGATGCTCTCCCAGGCTGTCAGTGTGCTCAGGATATGCTGGGGAGCTGGGCTCTGCCTGCCAGGGAGTCCAGAACAGGCCTGGTGGAGAGGCTTGGCATGTTAGGAAGGACAGTGACAAGCTAGGTGTTTTTGTCCCTAGCGCCTCCCCCTTCTTTCTCCCGTGATTGATTAGATGCCCCATTCAAAAAATTTCCTCTGGGAAAATGATGGAGAAACACATAAACCAGGAGGAAGGAAACTGAATATTTCTTCTGGTTTGGAGAGAGAAAATATACATATTTTGTGGAATGGTAAAGGGAAAGTTGGCAGACACACACGAGAGTAATTAAAAAAAAAAAAAAAAAAGAAGAAGAAGAAAACCAAACAACCCTCTTTCTGTGGGGGGGAGCAGTTAATAACATGATTCATTCCAAAGAGCGAGGGATGGAGCAGGGTAAATAAGGGCTTTCAGGCCGTGGTGTTCCGCAAAGTGAAGCTTTTCAGGGTACAGAGAGCTGCTTGTGTTTTTGAATTAGACTTAGCAAAATATTGAACGTAAGCATTTCATGTTACCCAGTGCTATCTGTTAGAGCAGATAATAAATCTATGGCTGAGATGCTGAGTGCGAGGCATTTGATAATGTGACAAGATCTATAATTTAACGGGCTGCCAAAATTAGCAGCAGTGATTTATAGCTAATATTTACAATCCTTCAGTTAGATCACTTAAATGGCATGCTACTAGTGTCGCTTAAAATGGTGTCAGTACTTGGATTGCAACATGTAAACTAAAAAAATATTAAAAGTGTATTTCAGTGTGAAGAATCGAGAACTTCTTTTCATGGAACGCATGGGGGAAAAAATACCTGTGGTCAAGCTGCATTTGCTTGCAGTTACCTCTAGTACAACGCTATTTCTGTTGGTGTGAAAGCTGGTTTCAGGCAGGTTTTCCCTTCTCGTTGTCATCCAACGTTAGCAGTAAGTGGAATTAATAATATGTTGCAGAGCTTTAATGTATTAATGGCTGCCATCACCCTCGAGTTAAGAGCACACCTGATCACCTTTACAGCAGCTCTATTACACTGATCCTGCACGTGCCTGGGTGGCGGTGTGTGTTTGTTTGGATGTCTGGGGATTGGACCCGCGTGTGACCTGGCTGGAGGGGCCAGCCCTGCCCGGGATTATCGCTGGCAGGAGGTAGGCAGGCTGCTCTGCTCACCCACCTCTGCAGCCCTCCTGTCTGTTTTGCCCTCTTCTGGATGAGGGATGACTCGTGCAGGTGCCACCCATGTTGCTAGATGTGTAATCACGGTGCTTTTCAGCTCTCTGGTTTGGCTGGACTAAGTCATCTCGGAAGCCCAGATTGGGAACTCAAATTAAGGCGCTGCCAGCCAAGGAGCGCCTGCGGGAGCGATGCTGTGCCCAAAGCCTGGGGAGGTCAGCAGCCCCGAACCGAGTCAGTGCTAGCCAAGGGGCTTAGAGCAGTGTTCCCAGGTCTGTGCACTGCCTGCTGGCGAAGTATCAGTCTGTTGCTCCTACCTTTCGGAGTGTGTTGGTTCCAGGGCTGCTTAGGTCAGTCACAAAATCTTGCTGTGAAATCCTCCTGTGAACGTGACCCTGCTTGTTGCCCTGCAGCACCAGTGGATGTGTACGCTACTGACGGGAGAGCAGCCTTTGTGACTGACTGCTGCAAGAGGCTGACAGCAGCAGTTTGCTTGCTGTGGAGTGAGCACCTTCCTGTTTTGACAGGTCGATTTGATTTGCTAATCCTGAGCCAGCAGATAGAAATACTGATGACTGTGACAGGGCCGATGCTTCTTTTTTGGGTGGGGTCGCACCTTCTGTTTGCTTCAGGTGCTGGGACAGCATCGTGCTGGTGGTAGTACTTAGAGTAAGTTACTTGTTTACACTTCAAATTAAGTGTTTCAGGACTAAATTTATTTTACAGTCTATTACAAGCAGGCAGAGGGAATAAGAATTTGGGAAATAATATTGGGCAAACCCAATGGTTTCCATACCTCAGGGTATGGAGCTACAGTTAGTGCAGAGCTGGTGTGATGGGTCGTTTGTCTGAAATACCTTCCTGGTCAGCACCAGGCGATGGGTTTGCCCCTCTTGCCCTGCCATTCTCACATGAATTTCAGTTTTGAAGTTCCAGTCTTTTGGGGGAGATCTGAGACATTTTTGTTTCTAATTTGTTTTCTATCTCACAGCAAGATTTTTCTGAAGAGGGTGGGGTTTTCTTTTGCATTTTAAGCTAGTGCAAGATCGGCATCGGTGGCAATGCTTACCCAGTGTGTGATGGGTAAGTGATCTGCTGCTGTCCTGGAATGGGCAGGAGGATTTTATGATACACTTGTGCTTCCAGTGGAGCCACCACTTTAGATAAACACCAAACCATGGCGTGCATCGTGTAGGCACCTGTCTGCGCTTCCCTTGGAGAACTGCTACTTGAGATGCAGTGTGGTTTTTCTCTCTCTCGTCTGGCAGTGTTTTGGCAGTTTTGCCTCACGTGCCTGAGGGAGAGGAAAGGTGAGTGAAATACCAGCTTTCTTCTGGCGGGGGAGTGATCTACGCGTGTATTTAAGAGGCAAAAAGCGAGGTCTGATGCATGCATTACATTTTTCTTTGAAAAACTTGGTGTGGAGACTAGTTTCAGCTGTAGCTGTTGGGTTTATTTTCAGAGTTGATGCAACAGTAGGAACAGAATTTGCCTGCCCAGGACTTCTGGACAGACTGTTGTACAATAGATACAAAGAAGCAGCTGTCTCCACATGCTCCCCTCTTCTCCCCATCCAAACATGATCCAAATACAACTTTCTTTTGGGCTCTGTTCCCCTCGTGTGTTTGCAGTTGGAAAGCCTGGCATACCTACTGCCTGCTCCGCTGCCCTTACCTGCAGGCAAGGCATGATCGAGATGGAAGCGTCGTCCTCCTGCATTAGTAGACAAGCCCTGCCCCACGGTGTGTCACCAGGCAGATGAGTAGCTCCCCGAAGAATGTCTTGAGGCTTGCAAAAATAATTTTTATACAGAAAGTTTCTGCTATAAAAGAGATTAAAATATGCAAACAGTCAAATGACCAAGCAAGTGTGCCTCAAGACTAAAGGTGCTGTGTCTGTAGTCACTTGTTAATATTGCCCTTTCCATGCTGGATTTGCTTCACAGCTGAGTTTGAAAATGCTTCAAAACTGGCAGTGGAGCTGAGCTATTTCCCCTTGTAGTGCAGCTCTGGCTGCCTTTAAGTGTGCCTGTCTCTCTGTTTGTTGCTTTTCAGTTCAGTCGCTTGGTTTACATTGAAACAGCTCCGGGCAGAGCTCCGCATAAATAAGCCCATGATTAAAAAAAGTGGGTTCACTTCCCAAGTAAGTAGATGAAACTATGGAAGAAGAACCTGTGATATTCCCCCACTGGATCCTGTTTTGAGATGTGGCGTTGCTCCTCCAGTAACTGCTGTTTTTTTTTTTTTTTTATCCTGAGGACAGCTGGAGCATTGAGGCTGACTTTCTAGAGCTCCCCAGCCCTGCGTCCCTTTCTGTGTGCTGGAAGCAGTCCGCAGGCCTTTTCTCTTTGCTGTAGCAAAACTCAGGAGATGCTCTGTGCCCCCCAAACATCAGCGCAGCAGCAGGGTCCCCTCTGGCCTGTCAGCCAGTGGGAACCAGGAGCAGCCTGGGACGAGGTCTCTTGGCAGCCCGGGCTTATCTCAGCTGAGCCTTGGGGGTCCTGCCCTGCCTGCTCCCACGGCACCTGGTCCTCGCCTGACCCTGTGGGAAGGCAGCTGGGGAAGTGGAGCCAGGGCAGCCCCAGCACTGTGCAAAAAGGGCTTGCTCCCTGCCAGCCCGCTGCTCAAAAATGCTGCAGAGCCCTGGCGTTTGTGTCCGGGAGCTGGAAGGCTTTGCTTGCCCAAAAGACAGGGGCTTCAGGGAAGTTGATGCCCCCTTTTGAAACTAAAAGCCGGGATCTACCCTCCCTGCATAGGCTGTTTTGCTCCTTGAAAGATGTCAAACTACACCAGCTGACAAGCTCGTCCCGTGCTTTTTCAGTCACCTCTTTGCATGAATAGTTCTGTTAGTTCTCAAACACTGCCCCATTTTTTTAATTAATGTTTTTTTGGTTTTAAGTGAAGGGCAGAAGATGCGGGGCTACCCTGGGAATGTACTTGGCTCCCTTCCTGCTGACGGGCAGAAATACGCTCGGTGCCGTCTTTTGCTGGTAGTCACAGGGAGGCGTGTGTGGTAAAAAGCAGCCCTTCCAGGCTTTCTGCTGCAGGCAGAAAAGCAACCTGCTTGCAAGAAAGCCCTTGCTTGTGTTGTGTCTTTAATGGAGGGGTGTCCCGAGGTGGAAATTGCCTGCCTTAGAATTAGAGGAGGGATGTATGCTGCGAGGAAAAGCTAAGCCAGGAAACACCTGGCAGCCAGATGGCCCCTAGCACGCTGCGTCGTGCCCACACCTTCATTAGGGATTACCCTGGCTGTCTCCGGGTAATAGATTTAGAGGTTTGGGGTCACTGAGAATTAGAAAATTGTGGCCGGTTGCAATTAAACCGAAGTTATTTTTAGAGGACAAAGAGCCGAGCTGGGAGCTGATTTAGAGCTACTTGAAATGTTCGGGCTTGTGTGGTGTTCTGCAGGTGCCCCACAAAAGAGCCCACAAGAGCTGTGGTGGGGCACAAAGCAGCCCGGGGTGGTGGCAGGTGGGCTGGGGACAGCGATGTGGAGCTGGTATTATTCTGCTGCCCCGGGGCAGCTGGCTTTGGGGCTTTCTGAATAGTTCCAGGAGCAGCACAGAAGGGCTGCAGGCTGCTCAGGCCATTAGAGGGGCAGGACTGTGTGTTTTGCTCTGTGATTTACAGAAGCCTCGCTCGGTGTCTTACACTCCTGTTTGGTCTGTGTTGTGTTTTGTATTTCCCCTTCGGCGTGCCTGCAATTCAGAAAGGGCAAACTCGTGTAGTTTTGTTTCAGTTGTGCTAACACACCTCTTCTGTGCCCTCCTACAGCCCCCGTACTGCCTGCCCACGCGGGCAGGTAGAAGAGGCACGGCAGGACTGGGATGTGTGGGTGGGTTTTGGCTGCCTCGCTGCAGGGCTGGAAGATGGGAGCCGTTTCTGGGACTCTGTGGCCCTCGTCTTCGGGCTCTGGCTGGGGCTGATGGAGCCCTTCCCTGTGCGGAAAGGGCTCTAGGTAGGTCGTGGGTACAAGAAGCCAGGCACAAACTTTGGTAGTCCTGTGGCTGTGCGAGATGTCATTGCCTTCCTTACAGACGCTTTGGAGCATCTGCAGGAAGCTCGAGTGTTGTTCATTGCTTCCGTTCTCGTGCTGCCGCTGGAGTAACAAGAGTATTGCTGGCATTTGTCCACTGTATTCCCTGAGCATCTTCTTTGCAGACAATAGATCTTGTCTCTTCCATTTTAAAACTCGCTCAGCACAACTCGAAAGCATTTACCATTCAAATACCACTTTAGTTAGCTGTTGCTGCTTATATTGCGGCATGTTGTGAATTTCCTGCAGTGAGTTCTGAGTGATGTGACTCAAAATCCACGTTTTGAATATAATTTCAGTTCTCAGGTTTCTACCAGTGGGGTTGGTGCTGCAGCTGAGATCGCTGTTAAAGACAAGGTAACTCGCATTACGCAATGGAAGTGTTGAGTATATTTTTTTAAAGATGAGCCAGTAACACCCTACCACATGATACGGTGTGGCCACGTGAATATGGAACAACTCTGTCATGAAAGGGTGGATCAAGTCGTCCAGTAAGTCTTTTCTTTTTCTAATCTCTGTGAATCTGGAAGACTACATGGCATTTCTTATTTTAGCCATGGGACAGGAAAAATAAATCTCAGTTCTTGAAAGCTACTGCCCCAGGTTGGACAATCTTTACATTAACAGTTTGTTATCCAGAGGGGTTTGAATTTCCTTTTTTTGTTGTTGTTGTTTTGTTTTGTTTGTTTGTTTGTTTTTGTGGATTGATTCTGTCTTCAACCTGTATAAAGTCCCACAGCAGCATCTTGGAAAGAAGAACAGGGAGAATGTGCCCAGAGGATTTACTGTGCTGCTGTTGTTTTTCTCCAGAGAGGAGCCCAGCTGTTTTGAAGCTGAAATAAAAATGTAAATTATGAGAGAGGCATAATTAGGGCACTTCCTTGAGACAGTGTCTCATGCAGGCAGCTTCAGCCCTTGGAGGGTGTGTGTTTTTTAATAGCAAAGAGATGTTGGAGCAGTAATGGAGGAGGAGGCGAGGAGCAGCTGCATGCTGTGATGGTGCTCCCTGGCTCGGGGAAGTTGTGACAAAGAGCAGAGAGCTTGTGCTTTTACCCCACCAGATCTGCTGGTAATTTGAGTAAAACTGGTGAAGACTTTAAATGTGAATTACTGCTCCACTAACACTGATACTAACAACAAGCAGGAGCTGCTGGTGTGCATCCTGTGCCATACAGCTTGTATGGGATTTGTGGAATCAAAATGGGGACTTGAAAGAGCAAACCTCAAGCCAGTCCTCTAAGGGGCATACTTTGCAGGGACATAGGAAGCAGAAAACCAGGCACAATAATGTGGTTTTGGTCAGGGGGTTTTGAGCTAATTGTGGGGCAGGAAGCCTGAGCATGTACACGTATGAAGTGGTAGGGAGAGTGGGAGCTGAGCTGTGGCTGGAACGGGCCTGCAGGAGCAGGCTGGGTTTGTTCCCAGCTGGAAGCTGTCTGCAGTGTTTGTCACTTTTCTCTATTAGGTTTTTGGCACCTACTTTCACACTGTCGGGAGTGCTGCACGTCTGTGTAGAGGTGCTTAAAGCTCTGTGTGTGTCTGACAACTTTGGGATATCAGCCTGATAGGTGTGCAGCTCCCTTTCCTTGTTTCTGTACATTTTCCCCCCTGTAAGTTCTGTGATGTAATCATGTATGGGATGTTAATGGTAGAATAGTCCAAGACTATTCTCAAGACTCCAAGACTCCAAGTCTCAAGACTCCAAACTCGTACCCAAAGTACAAACTTGTACAAACTTTTGAGTACAAACTTGTACTCAAAATTGTCTGAGTTTTGTTGTTAGGGCCAGCCTACAGTTTCAAAATGGAGAGAGACTCCTTCCAGCCTGGCTTCTTAACAGTGCTGTGAAGTGGTGGTGTGTTTGATGTAAAAATGTTCTTGTACACCAATGTTTAACTTTGAAGGCTAAGAGGCATGGATAATGTTAGAGCAGTATTTTAAAACAGCATTTTTTTTCACGTTATCTAGCTTAACACGTTAAACCGCTTTAAACACTGAAGAAGAAAATAAAGCAGATTTTTTTTTTCCATTCTAAAAAGGCTGTGGTTTAATTTTGGTTTTGCCATTTAGATTTCTATGGTGACAATTGGTAAAGCCGTGCTGCTTGTCAGATGGAGAAGTGCATGTTCATAAAATGTCATTTAAGATAACTGGAAAATGCCTGGCTGGGCTAATGCTGTCACTTATTGATGAATATGTCATTTATCTAAGCAAATAGCCGTGATACTTTCTGTGATCTGCTGGAGTCATATAAAGGTCTGCTTTAAATCTTGTATATTCAGGATTTCTTTTTTTATTATTTTGGGGATGAGACTGGTATATAGGGAACTTTCCACAAGAGCCTAATCCTGAATCTGACAGAATTTTGTAGGAATGACTGCATTTCTGTCAAAGTTTTAAGTTAACACCTGTCCCTTATTAGAGAATTATCCCCGTTCCCCAATGCGATCTGTTAGTTACCAAAAATTCTGCAGAAAGATTTTTTTTTTTCCTTCTAGAGTGCTGAGGGCGTCAGGATTTCTTACAGAGCTGAGCTGCATCCCTCTGAAGTTCCCCACGGCTTTCCCGTGCTGCTCAGTGTAGGTGCCTTTTATTAATTCTCAGCGAACTTCCCATTTTACAGCCTCGTTCTTGCAAGCATATGTATGTATGCACACACATAACCATGGGGCTGAATGGAACTTGGTACCCACATACACTGGGGTTGAATACTCGGAGAGTGCCAAATAGAAGTGCCAGCAATAGGGCCGTTACTGCCCACACGTGAGGGCTGTCACCTGGGCAGTTTCCAAGTGAAACACCTTTCACCTGCAGTCATCAGTGCTGCTTCAGCCAGTGTGCTGCTGAGGCATGTGCATGACTAACTGCGTCCCGCCTTCCCATGCTACGGCAATAGCTCTTCCACGTCCAGAAGGACCATAAATAGGAAACTTTTCCTATGACAGTAATGACTCCTGGAATCACTTAGTATTGTACCAAAGGGATTAAGTTGTTGGAGAGAAAATATTTGGGTAATCTGTCGAACGTGGTATGTACAAATGTGTATGTAGTCTGTCCCGTGGAAAACTCTGAGATCTAAAGGATAGCATCTGTGTTGAAATACGAACATTCATCTGGTAACCATCTTGATAACCCACTGACAAGAAAACAGCTGTTAACTCATCTCACTTGTTTCCTGTTTTGCCCCCAAATTGCCATGCTGACACCTGGGTGGCTGTAGTTTTTGGTAATTATGCCCCTTGCTCCTGTCCCTCTGTGGCATGGTAGCATTTTTGGTGCTACAAGCTGTAACTCCAAGGACCTTAGTAGGCAGAAAGAGGTTTTGTTTGTTGCTCCGGGAGGGGGAAGGCTCCATGGTCTGTTCCCTCTGCACTGGAGGAAGGGCTGCGGTTGTAAGGTGCTTGGCAAGCACTGCACTCATCTGAAGGAAGGGAAGGCAGCTGCTGTGGAGGACTTCAGCGAGGGCCCTGGCATCTTAGTATGAATCCAATTGGAGCGAAGGGCTAAAGGGTGGCAAAGCGATGATACATGATCTGGGTTGGGTTAGATTCAGTGGAAAAAGCCGTGAATTGTTAAATAGCGTCTTGCATTGAAAAAGCTTCCGAGGGCAGACTGTCTGTTGTGGAATAAGAATCCTCACCAATGGAATCTTTGACTCGCAGACGTTTGTTATCTGGGACCCTCAGAAGAAATCAAGTGTGCTTTACTTTTGGTTGGTAAAGTCAGTACTGCAGCTATTTTTTAACCTGCTCATAGCTCTTTGTTTCTCCACAAACCCGGGGGAAGGACAATAAAGACTTGGATGAGGTTGTTAGGGATTTGCAGTTTTTTTTCTTCGTCTTTACTATTTCCAACAGATTCAATGAATAAATTTGCTATAGTTTTCCAGAACGCCCTATGAGCAGCATATAGACCTTGCTAAAGATGTTGTCTTAATTGTTGATGTCTGGGATTTATGATGAGATTCCCTGGGAGCTGAGGGCTGTGTAACAGCATTTCCTCTCTTCGGAGGGGGAAAGCAGATCCCTCAGAGCATCGCTTGCCAGTTGCTGCATGTAACTTGGGACAGTGACTTTTGGGGAGGAGGAGGGAGGTCTCCCACCTGTTTGGGCCATGAATGTAAGTGCATATGTAAAGGTAAGCGTTTGTATTGCTTTCCTGTACACTGAAGTAGCAGAGAGAAATCAACTTGTGCTAGTTGAGCCTAACCACATTGTTTTAAAGAGAGCTGATATTTCTAATTACTCTTGCTGTATGTAGTGTGCTGCGGACTTGATGGTGCAACAGTTGGGACCAGACGGTAGAGTCTGGATAGCTTGTTATGAGTGTGACAGCTATTTTCCAGTAAAATAGCCAGCAGGCTTTATGGATCGTGATGTGTCAGTGGAGGGTCACCTGCTCAAATGCTGCCCAACCAGGCTGCTCTTTGGGTATAAGTGAAATCTGCCTGAATTAGTTGTTGGCCATTAATTAATCTCTAGTTTACTGCATTAGAATTTAATTTTGGCATTTGCTTATGAAAGCCAAAATGAGTTTCTGTTGGTGTTTTTTTGTTTTGTTTTTGTTTTTGTTTTTGTTTTTTTACACTGGTGGTTTGAAGCCCTAGTCCTCTAGCAAAAGCCAGGCTATCTGTGGCTAATCAATGCAGGCATGTGAGGTCCCGGTGACTTCACTAGGGGTGAGGAGGAGTCTGCTTGTAGGCTATGTTGCAGGATTAGCAACTAAAGCATGATTATGTGCTTAACAGCATGATTATTCCCTTTGTTGCCCTTCGGACAGTGCATACCCTGCTGTGGCATTGTCCTTAGACCTTTCAGGCCTTTGGGGTAAAACTCACCTGTTCTTATGAACTTACCTGTTCCCAGTCCCCTGCTTCTGGCTTCCTGCATTACTTCCGAGGCAGAAGGAGGCTGCCTTCTTCTGGGCAAATGGCACTTGGCATCTCCTCTGTCGTGCAGGGATCTCTGGGTCATCTCGTTGCCTTCTTTACAGGTTTTGAGCTGAAGAGTGTTGCTCTCAGCATAGGGTCTTAAAGCCCTAATGCTGTTCCCAGCGGTGCTGCCGATAGCACCGTGCACTGCCCAGGTGACCGTCCTGACCTCCTGATTCATAAACTTTCATCAATGCACATCAGAAACTTGAATCCCACGAGCCAGCTCCAATCAGCAGCTGAATTGGGGCCAGACTCATTAGGGGAACCAACAAGTCTCTCTTTGAGTGCAGGGCACACAGAGGAGAAAAGGGCAGGTCTTAAATCAGTGTATGGTTTGATTGTTTTTATTTTCCCAGAGGCCCTGCAGCAATGTAATGCAGGTTTTTCAGCGCTGACATCACAAAATGCTGGGACGTGCTGCCAAGTTCATGTGGGTGGAGAAGAAAGGTGGTGTTCTCAATTCTTACAAACACTTGCACTTCTGTTCTCAAGGAAGAAAAAAGGAACAAACTTTCCTGATGATTCTCTGAGAATGTAAATGCCACATGAGCATGTTGGCTAAAGGCAGAAATGGCATTTCCTCTGACTTCACTGCTCAATTGTCTTGTCCTAGTTATGTAAGTTGTGTTCTGTCAACTGGAGCATGTGTACAGAAAACCAGTTGGAGAACTCGGCGAGTCATTTATCACCTCCTCACAGTTTCCAGCAGAATTACTCATACTCGTGGTTGCACTGAGAAGAGCGTTCAGGTATTCTGTGTTACAGGATTCAGGTTGCATCCCTTCACTGCTAAACTGAATATTTTTTGTTATGATCTCTTTTATTTAGGCTGCAAAACTTGAAAATTAGCATGAGCATCTATCATTTTCTTTAAGAAAGCAATTCAAAAGCTTTTTGTAATCACGTCACTTCTTGATAGAGGGAGAATTGTTGGGCTAAAATCATTCTTGATGAAACTTCAGTTCTCTTAGTAGATGAGAAATTAATCTTCACACTTACGTTTACATCTGCTACAGACTGCAGCATGGGAGGGATGCTTGTCACCAGTTTACACGCATCATTTGCTTTAGAACAGTACGCTGACAAGCCTGATAGACTGTTTTCTTTATTGTAACCAAATCTGAAGGTGCTTTTCATTCAGACCTCCTTACGGAAATGAATTATGATGCTTATGTAAGCGATATGCAGGTGAGTTCCTTAAAAGAGCATTGACAGTCACTTTGTGGCTACCTGAGAGTGCCCAGCATAGCCTGAAGGTGGAGGCACTCCTCAGGGGCTACTCATTCGGGAAGAAGCACAGCAGAAGAGGTTTAGGGCTGGCTGGGCTCTCAGGGCTGTCTGGCTTGCTCTCCTTTCGTCTGTCGTGAAGCACTTGCACTTTTGCTGCGCTGATACGAGATGGACTTTTAAAGATGCTTTGTAGTTTTTCTTAATCTTGTTGTCAAGTGCACTCTGTAAAACGAGTGTTTGGCTGTTGCAGAGCTCTGAGATGCTGCAGGGCTTGGGCAATGTTACATGAAGTAATGATGGCAAACGGAGTTCCTGGCAAGCAAAGGAAGGGGCTGAGGGAAGAAGAAAAACAAAAAACCTCCAGCCTGAAGTGGAAAAGAGGGCACGTTGTTTACTATAGCTAAATACGTGTGAATCTAGAAGGTTCTCCTGCAGTGGGGAGATAAATTGTTGAGATAGATCTGTTGCAGTGGGGAGATAAATTGTGTAGTGGCTTCAGCAGAGTGGAACATGAACAGAAGGACACGTTTGGCTTTGCCTCTTTGTGCATGCCCACCCTGAGAGTGCTCGCAGCTGGGAGCTGTTCGCCGTAGAGCTTTCATCACGGCAACAAAACCAGCTTGTTCTGCTAATCACTGGCACCAGTACTGGACTGCTAAATCTTGTTTGCTGTAATTGGCCTAGTGGTGCTTTGGAGTCAGTGGGGCAAAAAACATACTCGAGATTTGTCCTGGGATCTTCCTTGCAGGCCACAGGTCTTAGAACGTGAACTCTCAAGTTACTGTAGATGAAACACCAGGGAGATTGGTCTCGGAGTCCCGTGGGGATTGTGGAATGCCAAATGAACTCCTCGTAATTTACTTAATCCAAGTGTGTGTGTATTTTTTCAGAAGACATTCTCTAGTGAGAACGCTTTGTGAAGCAGCTAGTGGAAGTGAGGTACAGCTGGGGCTCCCAGCTGCCTTCTGAGAGCAGCAACCTCCTTCTGCAGGACGTGCGGGTATGTAACGGCCTCGCATCCGACCTTCTGCAGGGGCAGCTAGGCCAGAAATCTCAGCGCTCAGTAGGGAGGGGAAAAAATGATTATCTTCAAATTCTCCCTGAAGTCCTGGCAGGCAATAACTTCTTAATATGACACAAATATGTCCGTGGGTCAGAATAACTGTGCTGATACAGTGCCTTGTAGAAAATGTGCTTTGCTCCCAGTTTCCAGCATCCTCCCAGTTTCCAGCATTCTCCTTGCTCTTCCCTTTATAGTTAATGCTGCAAGAGTTTTTTTGTTAGTCATTTTTCTTCCAAAACACAAATACTGCTCTGTGTTGCAGTAAGTTTGTATGTATGCCTCAGTGGTGCAGGCTGCCATTTGTGCAGCTCAGGTTGAGCAGCCTGAGCACAGGATCTTTCCTGTTAGTCTGAAAAACGAAGGTTCTCAAAGAAAATGACTACAAACATTTGTTTCTTACATGGACTGATCTGTTGCCTTCCATATGTTTGCAGATACGGACATGGGGCCAAAACTTGTAAGACTGTGTTCAAAAGGATCTAATGCATGCCTCTGTGAGATGAACACAAATCCTGGTTTTTATTTTATTTTTGTGTACGCAGTCCCGGTAAATCAGAAGGCAGCGTGCACGCAGCTCCCCGGGGCTTGCTGCTGTGTGCTTGGCGTCCCCTTGTATGTAACGCCCAGGAGAAGGCTTCCCAGTTGAGGAGCTCCCTGCCCGGGTGGGTGGCTGCAGGGGGCTGCGTGGGGTGGACCCCTGGCTAAATCCCTGAGTCTCCAGCAGCCCCTGAGATGTCCCAGGGGACCCGAGGCCCTCTGCTGGAGGGGAAGCAGAGTGCCTGCGTGGTGGTACGGCTGGGGGTGGCATGAGACCAGAGGAGATGAAGGCCTTTAGGCCTTGAACAGGGGGCGACAGTGTGTCTCCAAAAACTGTCACCATTTCAGCTCACGAAAGAGGAAAAGAGCCCTAGTGGCCATAGGCACCTTTTTCATTTTAATAGGGAGAGCATGTGTGAGCTTTTTGCTCAATTAACTTTTCCTAATGCTCTGTAAATTTGCCTTCAGTGCATTTGCATTGTGTTCAGATTATCTAATCAGCTTCCAATGCCTCCTTTTATTTTGTCCCCCATTTCTCATCTGCACTATCAGGATGAAAGTCAGTGCTCTGCAGCAGTAGGTTTTGCGGTTTGAGGAGACAAGAGCTCTGTTTAGTGCAAGTTGATTTAGTGCCTAAAAATAGAAAAGCCCTGGCTTGTCTCCTGGATCAGGTGGTTATAGTGGTGAAAACCACCTGTCACGGGAGGTTTTTGTTTGCTCCTGGGGAAGTAAGTATTCTTCTGACAAAGGAGAGTATGCAACTGCAGGAAAATGGCAATTGGAGCTACGTTAGCATCTGATGTCGACTGAAAAATGTATTGAGTGTGCTTAGAAATTCCAGAACTATTTTTCTGCAGTGAAGACCGTATCATGAAGACCTTCCGTATTTTTAGGGATTATAGGATAATAATAACTCGGCAGTTAAAATTATTTAGGGTTGGAAGCTGGCTTCAGATATATTCTCCTGAGAGTAGATTTCTTTAACCACATCATTAAAAAAAAAAAAGTTATATTTAGAGTGAGATTAAAAAAATTCCTAGCAGTCTGTCATCTGGGGCTGGATCTCTGTGATGAGAACTGCGAACTTAAAAGGAGAAATGCAATTCTGTAGAAATCTTGCTTTTTGTGTAGAACTTCTTAAAGTTCATTGGTGATTTCTGGGGCTAGGGTTTTTTACGGTGTTGCAACTTGATGTAGTTGCAAATAGTCCCGATGTGCACAGGGTTGAGCTGATATTGGGAGTGCTGGGAGGTGCCTGGGTGGGGGTAAGTCCTGCATGCACCCACCTGCCTCGCCAGGGACACATACACACTGCAGGCTCTGTCCCTGCATGCCACTGGCTTCTAGTGGAGCTGGCTTCTTAGTCACACAGGCACTCTGTGACCACGTCCGTTTGTGGATGCAGGTCCTGATCTGCACAGCAGAATCTTTCTGCTTCCACTCAAGTCCCTGGAAGAGGAGCAGTTTGCTGTGAGAAGCTGTGCCTTCATGGTGAGTCTGTGGGGGACGGCCCTCCCTTCTCCTGCGTCTCGAGGAGAAATGTCTGGCACAAAACCGGAGTGATCTCCAAGATGTCATTCCAGCCTGCTTTGCAGTAATTCTCCCTGTAAGTCCAAGTGTTTTGTTTGGCAAACCAGCAGTAGTGTCAGGCATGTTGAGTGCAGTTTCCTGAAGGAAAAACAAATGCCTCCCTTTAATATGGAGAGTTAATTGGTGGTTTTGTTTCGAAAAGACATCGTTACGTGTTTCTGAACGCTGGATGGAAAGTCCTGGAAGCACAGGAGCTGCACTAGTGAATGTGCAGCATGAGTGCAACGTTGGAGATGCTGTCCTGCTGTGCACAGACAGGCCTGGAGGTGCTGCCCTGGGATGTGGAGGTGCCGAAACAACTCCCTGTAAATAACACATCTTGGTGGTTCTTTTGCTGTTTGAATCATTCTGGCATTATTCATCTAGCCCCAAAGATGGAGATGTAACGTTTAAGGAATCAGCACGTTTTTTGATCGATAACTTAATAAATTACTGGGGAGCAAGTCACCCCTTTCCATTTGAGATGTGTGACCATTCAGTCCTCGGCCCTTCCAGGGCACTGCGCTCACCAGGGTTACGTGTTTGAGGTGGCAGCCAAGGGCAATCTCTGCTGACATAAACCAGTGGTGCCTCGCAGCTTGAAGGGTCGTGTAGCTCCTGCTGGCAGGCTGGGGATGCGTGCTAGCCTCTGTCCCCTCTCGTGTTGCTGGGCCTTCTCTGCACTTAGACTTGACTTGCCCTCACACAGCAGATGCTTGCTGGCAGCAACTGAGTGCTTCACCATTTTTTAAGAGGACTGCAGTCACTTAAAAAGTGAGGGATCAGAGACAGTTGAAAAAGGTTCATCTTCCAGGCTTCTGGTTAGCTGAGAGCATCACGTGCCACTAGAGCATCTTCCTTAGCCCCATAAATGCGGTTGCTGCACAGAGACTCACGTTGGTTTCCAGGACTTGGTGAGGGTTTTGCCTTTCACTCGGGTTCAACTTCGAGTTGCTTAGGGAAGTTCCATTAGGCTGTTTTTTTTTTTTTTCTTGGTAGGAATTTCCAAAACAGGATATTCTGTTCCAGGAGCGGAGGTTTGCCAGAAACGATGCAGAACAGATACCCTAACTTACTTCACTGATTTTCGTGAACTTCACTCTTCTGTTTCTGTAAAAAGCAGAATTCTAGTGCTTTCCTATCTTATTATGTGCGTTGTTTTTAGCTGGAGCATACAACCCACCCTTCAGGCAGGTCATCTGTAGAATCACAGCTGAGTCTGCGAGCTTACATCTGGAATATTCTGTCCAATTTCAGGTTCCCCAGCATAGGAAGGACATCGATATGCACTGGAATGAGTCCAGTGGAGGGCTGCTAGGGTGATTAAGGAGATAATGAGGTACGAGGAGAGACATGCCTTTCTTCTGCCTCGAAGAGAGGAGCCTGCAGGGGACTATTATTGCTGCCTTCTGTGTGAAGACGGAGCCTCACGAATGGAAACTGGTGCCAAAGATCAGATGTGCTGAGGGCAGCTGGCTGTGGGGTGACTGCAGCCATCAGCCAGAGGTCTGGCATTGGCTGAGTGCAACAGAGAGAGCACCGCAGGCGTTCACACCTTGCTCTGGCCCACTTCACTCGCTGCTGATGTTCTTTCTTGGGGAAACACCAGGGGATGTGCAGAGCTAGCAGTGCAGCTTTCCATAACATGAGGAATTGTCCTTTCCTGTCCCTGCACGCAGTACCCAGTTCCTAAGAGGGACTCCTCTGTGGGATGTGCTTGGGCTGGAAACGTCCAGTTGAGGAGGCAGGGAAGAAGCTGTAGTGTTGTTGGGAACAGAGAGGGCAGACAGGCCAAGTGGGTCAGCAGGAGATAGTAGCACAGAGAGGAAGAGGCAGCTTCTGTCTCTGGCACCTCCAGTTCAGCTGCTGAACAACCACAGGGGCTGCAGACAAATGGTGACCAAAATAGCAGTTTCTGCACTGCAGCTATTCCCTGGCAGCAGCACGTCTGCTACTCAGAGGTCACTTTTCTTCTCCTCTGGCCAGTCTGTGGGTGACAAATGCTTTTACCAAGATAAAGCTGCTGGCTGTCGCTGCAGCTTGTGCCAAGGTTAAATCTCTTCTGCCTGGTTGAGGTTGGCTTCTGGAGGTAGGACGTGAGGAGTGCTGGAGAAAAAAGCAGGAAGCAGCACGGGCTCCAGGTGTGCGGGATGGTTGGACTCTCAGATTTCTTTCTTTAAAAGCTGAGAACATCTTTCAGGAGCCTCTAGCAAGTTGAGAGAAGCAGCATGCTTTGTTTGTGGTAATATCAGGTGGTTGAGGTGTATTGCTTTGGTTATGGTCTCTCAATCCTTGTACATGAGTACAGCTGGGCTCTGCCAGGTCTGAGCAAACGAGCGTGGCAGCTGGGCATCTGAACATGGTGTTAGTTTGCCCTGATGGAGCAGGGATCTTTCTGACCCCTGCAGCTTTATCTGGCGGGTTCTGATGAGACGGAATTAGCAAGTTCTCTGGGAGTAAAACCTGTTGTTTCTGCTGTCCCACTGTCATTGCTACACAAAAAAATGTTGATGTGTCCTTTGCAGTCGTGCTTGAATAGATGGATCGCACACGCAGAAATAAACATTGCGGCAGCAAAGGAAGACCAGCCAAACCAACAACAAGCAAAGGAACAAAACAGCTCTGTCTGGCTGGAGATGCTTAATTAGTTCTCCCGTGTGGTCTGCCTTTCATCCTGCTAACGCTGCTTGGGTTAGGATTAAAAATAAATGCATCGGTATTTCCAAAGCATGTAGTATCTGGGTATTGTCCCTTTGGGGAAGGGGGGCAGCTCTTTAAATGAGCAATTCTCCAGAACAGAAGGCCTTATAAAATTTATGATGCAACACACAACTCTGTGAGGTCCTTATTGCATCTGTGGCTCCACGACATGTTTGGTATAAAGTAAGAATGGACTGAGAGCATTTTATTTTAACGCTTGGTAAGTTGTTGCATCCTGTTGACTTTTTCTTAGCAGGGTGGCAAGTTCGTTTCCACCAATGATTATTGTATTATGATTTAAAAAGCAAGTTTACTGCAGACGGTAAAAGTGGTCTTCTGTGAATGGTTTTTTAAAAAACTTACATTACACAGTTAATGTTTTAAAATAGCAAAAACCAAGTATACCACTGCTGCCACTGCAAAGCTGGAGGTGCTTCTTACCTATTTAAAAAGGAGTATTGAGGACTGACTGCATTATAGGCTTCCTCCCCCATGCTGCGTAATGGGCTGAAAATATTTGGCAGGTTTTTTTTCCAGGTGTGCCTTACAGAGCTATTGATTGCCTGGACCTGAAATCCTCCGGGTTATTACTGTTACCTTAATTACAAGGCATGTGTCTAGACAGACAGTCTTCTGCTGACAAATATATTTGTAGATTGTATATTCTTGGCGAAGATTGATAGGGCTGTGCCAGATGTGCATCAAGACAGTGAAAAGATTTATTTTCCAAGGACATAACGAGGTTCCTTTGGGCCTCTGGTATTTGGAGCCATAATCCGTGAAGCCACTTCTTAATTGGGCTTAAGGGCGTAACTGTGACTGCGAAGGAGGCAGTCATACAGCTCCTGGGAGAGAAGCCGAACAACAAATTGATGATTGTTAATCAATACGTCCCTTCCCTTCCTAAACAGAGTGGAAAACAGAGCAGTGTCTGTCAAATGAGTATAGAAATTATTGTTAATCCTTCTGAAGGGCCTTCTGGTGGTAATGAAAACACGGTTTTCATTAAACAGCGTAAACAGTTGAGAAGAAACAAACATACGTGTCCAGCTGAGAAGCCATGAGGAGGAGATAAGCAAGGCGATAGTAACGGGGCTGTCAGAACCATCTGAAAGCCGGAGGAACAGAGAAGAAAATCAGCTTTGATTCCAGCAGCTAATTTAGGACAAAAGGTCAGGGAGGGCAGCAAACCCCAAACTTCACTAGTATTTAGAGTATGTTGTGCGACATGCCAGGATGTGTACGTATGTAGTATTTTTGTTACTGGACTTGAAGATTTTGCTTGGCTCCTAAAACAGAGCTTTCCCTCTTTCATTCAGCTGTGGGAGAAGTGAAGTAACTCTACGGAAATCTTAGTGCCTGCAGAGAGCTGTCAAGTGGAGCAAAGCTGAGAAATGTTCAAGTGACTCTAGGAGCTGGGGCTTAAGATGTCACATTGCTTACATAGATTCTAGGTGTCCTTGCTGTAAAACTGTTCGTGCTGCAGTAGCATCTGCAAGTGAGGCGTGAGGTATAGTGCGAGTTGTGCCGGGCACGGACTCACCCAGACAGAGAAAATTGGGACTCACCCAATTACCGAGTGGAGTTCAGAGCTGCTCACTGCCCCACCAGCTTCCCCAGCACATCTGGGGGATGGTTGCTTTCTGGTGTCCACCAGCCTGCACGTGCTGGGGGACGGCTGCCTTTGGAGGACTTTGCTTTGAAGCAGCAGTATCTTCCCTGGGCTGGTTAGGGCTGGCTCTAACACAGCTTGCTTTCAGAAAGACTGAAAAATTACATCTTTAGCTGGGTTGCGACAGCTCCTGTGTTAATAACTGAACTGTGAGCTCCGCTCCGAAATGCCTGGGACCAGGTGTGAGGTGTTCTCGTTGCTGTCGGTGGGTAATGAGGTGTGAGGCTGTACCAGCTGCTCACCCTGCTGTATCGCACCTCCCTCCTCTCCTCGTGGCGTATCTCTCTCCTGAAAGGTGGTTTTTTTGTCAGAGGACCTGCAGGAGTTGGATCCCTTCTGCATCCTTTTTGTACCTTTTTCTCTTTTCGGACTGTTCTGTTTCTGGGTGTTTATGCCCTGCTCCTGTCCCCAGTTTCCCGTTGTGCTGTGTTGTTGGTCCCAGCCAGCGGAGCAGCGCCGTGTCCTGTCGTTCCCACAGGGCCCAGGAGCACGGCACGTGGCTGGGCGCTCTTGAAAAGAGAGGTCAGAGAGTAATAAATGATGCTCGTTAGGCTAACTATGTCTGACAGCCCTGGACACCCAAAGAGGACAGTCGTGATGTTTTAACCTAACTATTAGGGGGTCTAATTAAGTTTAAATTAGTTTTTTTCCTCTGTGTTTGAATGGGAGAGGTTTTTCCCCCTTTGAACACGCTGTCTAGGTCTTACCTGTGAACTTAGGATCACGAACTGTCCGAACCTCTTAGCATCACCAGGGGTAGTACACATTGGCAAGCAAGAACACAGATCTCTGTATTGATTTGTGTGGTTGGAGCTCCGTGTAGCTGCCCGTGTGTCGGCCCAGACCTGCTTCTGGGTGGGAGCCTGGCCCAGCAGCAGCAGCAGCAGCGGGCTCCCTTCCTGTGACACACAAGTGGGTCTGAGCGCTGTGCAGCAGATGCTGCCCGCTGGCTGACAGATGCCTTTAAACCCGATTGCAAAACTGGATTTGGGATTTTGCAAATTCCGTCGAACAAGGGCAAGTGCTATTTAAGTCTCTGAGCTTTCACAGGGAACCAACTGTATTTCTGTGTAATGATAAAAGCTTGGGGCGCTGCTCTAAGAAATCTGGCACTGAATTGCAGCTGCAAAGCCAGGTTGAGGCTTTGTTCAGGGGATGGTGGGCACGTGTGGCGAGCCAAGCAGCGTGCTGTGTGATGCAGAGATCCCAGCTGCAGCCTGAGAGCCACCAGTGGGGATATTAATGGAGGTGTGGATGCAATTAGCCTGTGAGTAACTGCTGCGCTAATGCAGCTGTACAGCTCTGGGCTGTGGTGCCCAGTGGGGTTTTGGGCTGGGAGGTCCGAGGAGTCTGGCACCCGGGACTGTGCTCTGACCTGCGGTGCTGTCACACTGGCCTGGTGGCAGTGTGCAGGCTGGGCACACTTGTGGTTAGGGCTCCGAAAGCTGTACGAATATCCCAGCTGGCCCAAGCACCGAGGCTGCCATGGAGGATAGCTACAGGCAAAAACTCTTTTCTAAGAACAGCAGACCAGAAAAGATAAAGTAGGTAAATGTGAAAGGTAAGGTAAGTACAGGCACTTCTGAGACATCTTTCCTTATATTGGTCCTCAGTGGGGAGGGGAAAGGAAGGGGCCATCAGGTTCCCAGCTCTGCAGTGCTTGCTGCGAGCAATGCCCAGATTTCCTTGCTGTGTGGTCTGGGTGGAGTGCCCTCCCTTGTCCTCATCCATTGCCAAACTGGTAGAGCTGTCAGAAAAAAAGACGGCTGAGGAGTTAGGATAATCTCTACCACCCTAGCCTTGTAGTGTGCTGAGACTTTTTTTTTAAGCTGATGAGGCTTGCTGCTGTGCAATATGCTGCAAACATTCATTGAGGAAAAAAAAAAAAAGTTCCGATCTTCTCCAGTTTCAACACATTTCTTGGGGGCAGAGGGCAAGAGACTTGTCAAGCAGCTGTTTGTGCTGATTTAAGTAGCGTGGACAACAAAGTGAAAACAAGAGCAGCAAGTAAAATGCATTTTCCCAGAAGGCTGCTGTTTTCAAATGAACCTCCTGCAGCAATTCGAGCACGCAGTTCCCTTTAAAAGCTTTGATATGTTTGATAAGGAAATAGAGGGATTCCCGTTGGGAAAACTGAGATCTGAGGAATCACCATCAGGAACACAATGTGAAATAGAAAACTAAGATCCTGAAAACTCTGATTCTGGTATGCAAAAAGCTGGCTGAAGGAGAGCATGCGGACAGCCTGCTCTGCTACCTCTGACGTCCTCACTGCTGAAATTGTTTTCACAGTCTGTCATGCTGTTATAGGAGCTAATTTAGAAAAGAATCTGAACCATTTGTTTCTGATGGACAAGGCTCAAAAACAGTATTTTAGAACGTATCTAGAAATGTGAAGTCTTTTTGTGGCACCAGGAGCTTATAATGACTAATAAATATCTTAATTGTAAGATAGAGAACGGCATCACTGCTGAAATCGATTTTCTGTAACGTAATGAGGATGGCTTGAGCAATGTAAATAAGCATTACTGGCCAGTCGGAAAGGATGGCAAATGATGACTGGCAACGCTTAGGGAAAATGGCTTTGTTAGTTTTGCAAGTTTTTCTTCTGAGTGAACTACTTTCATATTGTTCTCTAATGATTTGAAATTAAGAAAGTCTGTCTCTTATTGCTGGTCAAAGAAATGCAAGCACCCTGAAAATTAAGGAGGCTTGAGTCAAAATGGAAGGCTTTTCTTTTTTGGTTTCACATTACTAGTAGCGATCTTTTCCCCAGACTTTACCTGTTGTAGTCTGTGGACAAGGCAGAACTGAAAAAGGCCGTGTTCCCCTTGTTGCTTTTTTTCCATCTGGACAAAACTAGATTTAACAAAAATTAACCCATGTGTATTTATTCAAAAGTTTTAAATAGATGAGAGTGCAGTAAGCCTGCTCTCAAGGCAGTGTATTTTATATGACAGCTGCTGAAGCAGCCCCATTAGATGGCCTTCTGGGTTATGGCATGACAGTGAGAAACATTTTATTGTTCCTTTGCAGAAAAAGGAGTACTTTGTGCACCTTCTCCCAAAGACACTAACAAGCACGACGACTGTTTTTTCCTCTGTACGTTGTCTGGAAAACAACATTGCAAGTTATATTATTGTAGACCAGGTTGTTGGAGGAAAAGTCTTTATTTCCAGCTGTAGCACACTTTGAGCTTTTGTATTCTGGTGACTCCAGAATACAACTAAGGCTGTATTCTTCCATAGCCTTAGTTGTCTAAAAGTTTAATGTGGATAAACTAGAAGCTTTTATAAAAGTATTTTAAAGAAAAACTGAAACCTCTTGCAGTTGAAAGAAAACATTAAAATGATGCCCAGAATCCCAGCAGAAAAATAGATTTCCCTGATAACTTCTCACAAAAGCCACGTAACTCTTCCACCAGCATTATGCACCCCCGGGGATCTGGTAAGAGTTGATTTGATTACAGGATTAGCCGGGCCCCAACCACCTCCTTGCTTTGTCCTTGCTTCTGAGGATGTCACTGCAAGAGGGAGCTGCCATCCCAAGGGGCAGCAGCCAGCTGTGCACGGGATGCCTTTTGGTGCTGGCACAGCCCAGCTCCGTGCTCCCCTATAGCACCAGGAGAGGGGAAAATCTCAAGGCAGGGCCCCCACGCTGCCATTCGAGCCAGGGAAAACCGTCCCAAGTGAAGATGTGCTTGGTAGGCATCCAAAAGCTGCTGCTGTGTGTTTAACAGGACAGCTGCGGTTTCTGCTCTTGGAAATCCATCAGGGTTTTCCAGACATCTGGGAAGCGAGGAGGGAGCGGGATATCCAGCCTGCACTGCTGTGGAGAAGCCAGCGCTGGAGTTTGAGGTGTGTCTCCGTATTTTCGCAATGAGTCAGTTGTGAAGTATTCAGACTGGATGTATGCAAGGGGATCCTGGCTTTGCAGCACCAGTTAGGTTTTTCTTCCTTCCTTCTTACTTGTGGAAGTCTCTTTGTTACTGCTTGATGAGTTAAGAGAAGGCAGAGACTGTGGTTGATAATCCCGAGTTCTGGATCATAGTTTGGGTATATCTAGAGCCGTGGCTCCTGTGACCTTCTTCTCAGAGGTGTGAATGTTTGAAGCTCTGATTTTTTTGAAAGGTGTTCTGCGGTCAACCAGGAGCTACCATGGTTTTGGAATTTCTACCATAGGTCTAATAAATGTAAAGAATAGTGTAACACATCCATCACCTTGCAAAGGCAGAGTAATTTTATGAGCATATTTTCTTGATATCATGATACTAGTATGAGCAGAAGATAAATTCTTTAGTGAAATGGGTTCCTTATATGCGATGGCCCACTTGTTGAGCAAGTCTTCTCTAAAGAAATCCTTACTGCAGCAGGTCACTGAAAAATTGAGATGCTTCAGAGGTTAACAGGGAGAGGTATAGGAAGAAATTCTTCACTGTGAGGGTGGTGAGGCCCTGGCACAGGTTGCCAGAGAAGCTGTGGCTGCCCCATCCCTGGAGGTGCTCAAGGCCAGGCTGGATGGGGCTTTGAGGAGCCTGAGCTGGTGGGAGGTGTCCCTGCCCCTGGCAGGGGTTGGAACTGGATGATCTTTAAGGTCCCTTCCAACCCAAACTGTTTTTTGAATCTCTGATTTAAGCAGGCTAATGATTTTAGTTCTTGGACATGAACCAGAACTGCTGGCCTGGATAGGTGTGACTGGCGAACGCAAATCTCTTGGTTCATGTTGTTGCAGTTAACTCTGAGTATGAAGAACATATTCTTTTGGTAAGCATAAACGTGGGAATTAATAAATGCTTCTAGCGACCATTGGTTCTGTTTTATGTGCCAATCCATTATCCTTCCAGGAAAGGACAACTTGAAGCAGTGCTGACTGATGATGGGTGGTGGTGGGGTCTGTTCTCTTTGCTTGCCTGGCTTACCTTGCTTAAACTGGAATTTACGGGCTCAGCTGGGACGTTGTGTTTTGGTTCTTCGCCTTTCCTTAAGGCTGGTGCTTTGGGTAAACGTGAGTGAGAGAAAACCCAGGCTGTGACCACACAATCCAGTCCCTCTTGTGTGTTGCGTGCACGGCTGGAGTCCCGCTGTAGCAGCACGTGCTCCCTCCTCAGGGCAGAATTACCCGGTTTTTGGTTCAGTTACCCTTACTGCCGGCGTGCTTGCCTTCGAGCTGGAGGCAGTGCGAAATTAGCTCTAGCCTTAAAGACCTCATCAGCTCAATGTGCTCCTGTGATTGTGTGTGGCTCGAGTGCAGTGGGCTGACTGCTGCTTGGTAATTTGCTCTGCTGAACGCTCTTTTCCTTCCATGGTCAAGTGCAGAAGAGTCCCGTGTAAAGCAATTATAGCCAGAAAGTGTTATCTGTAGGGTTTCAGCACAAAAAAATTGCCTTGAGTGAATGCATCCCATGTCTGCCTGAGGGCTACAGACGTCAGGATTTTGCTGCAGCCTGCTGATAGTCATCTGTGTGCAGAAACATGAGTGGTTTGTATCTTGAGGTTCGTCAGGTGGAAGAGCTGAGATGATGTCAGATGTTCCTCTGGGCTTTTGGGAGGAGTGGAAAGAAGCAGTGACAAGGGTGCCAGTAGCTGGCCTTACAGCAGCATCGTAAGGTGAAGTGCTGCAGGGGTAAGGTACCCGGGGTTTGCAGGGAGATAGCGGGTCTCCCCCCTGTGCATCTGCACATCTGTGGTGTGTTCTTGCAGCTTGTTGGCTTCCTCCACCTCTGATTACACACAGGTAACTGCAGTGGTTTGACACTGATGCCCGCAGGGAGACTGCAGCCACTAGCACAGGCTTTGCCTGGAAATGATTTGGCATCTGCCATCCCTTTCTTGTTGCGCCGTCCTGTGCGTTGCTGCACTAATAATCCTTGCGGTGCTTTCCGAAACCTGCAATTACACTGAGCTCCGTGATAGATGGGAAGCAGCATTAAGGGATTAATGAGTTGAACTGCATATTTTGTGATTCCTTCAAGTGTCAACATCAGCATGCAGCAGCACACTGCCGATTAACTCCAGTCAGCCTCTGGCAGCCAGCACAAGGCACTATCCTGGGATGTCGTGCGCTTCAACCACCGTGGAAGGACTCAGCATCAGAATTACTGTGATACAGGAGTTTAAAAAATGTAAACTTCTTTAAAAGTGGGACCAAGCAGCTACATCCTTCGCAAGTATAAACTGACATAGCACACGGCACTTGCTCACAAGTATCTTTGCTTGTATCTAACGTAGCTGCCGCAGTGGTCAGCGTAAGGCTGTTGGAGCACTTTTCTGGGTGTCCACATGGAGTGAGCAGCCCCTATTAACTCAGCCCCTCCTGTTCTGAAGGCCTCTTGGACTTGTGAAAATGTCTCCTTTTTGAAGAAGTGGGGAAAAAAAGTTGGAGACGAATTATATAATGCAACGATTTGAAATGTACTGAGACAAGCTCTGCACTCGGCACCTGTAATTATAAACAGCATTTTGATCCTGAATAGGGGGTTTTAAAAGGAGGCTGCTCATTAATGATGTTACTGAGTGTCAGCCCTTTTAATAAAGCAGAAAGTGCCTTCTTCCTGGCTGAAATGCAAATACAATAGAGATAATGTCACTTGCCAAGGAGGGATTGTTTGAAATGAGAATGACGCTTGTGCCTACTAATTAAAAGTTAATAAATCTGTAAGAACTGGGATCTCTGAGCCAGATTTGAATCAGTTTGCCATTGCTCCTGGTGACAGGTCTCAGGCTGAGGCACGCAGAAAGCCTTGCTCTGTGTTTGTCTTCCTCAGTTCATCCTCGGACTGTGTTGTGTTGCTGCTGTGCTTCTTGTAATGCCACTGTCCTTCGTACAAGGGACTAAGAGGCCACTACGAGGCATTTCTATTTTATTCAAAATACTACTAATAACCTCCTGAAGCAGACAGTTTGTGAACTCCAAGTGTCGTACAGTGTGTGTGCGCCCATGGCTCTCCTGTGGCTGTAGAAGCAGCCTGAGCGCTGGTCAGCCCATGGGGCTGAGACAGTGCCTCTTTTGTCATGCTGCTGCACAAAGTGTTACTCAGATCCTTAATCCACTTGACCTCAGTTGCATCCAGATGATGTATCGCAGACCAAAGAAGCTGTTAAAGGAACCTTTTAACGCTGCTGAGTCAAACGGCTCATTTCAGGAAATACAGGAATAAAGGGTGTTTGTGCAGCCTTTGTGGCTGCCTTCTGCATGTGTATTATAATGCAGGCTTTAATTATGTGATCACATTATTACTTGTTTCCACAGAACTCCTGCCTCATTAAGTGCACGGTATGGATGTTGCTCCCTTTGGGAACAGCTACTCAGTGATTTTGTTCTTTCTCTTGCATTTTCAGTGCACGTCTCCAACCTTTTTTGTCTTCTGCAGACTGCGTACAACTGTGTCCTGTAAATACTGGCTTTTCCATCAGCAGTCTCACATCACCGTGCCCCTTCGTGTTTAGGACTTGGTATTTCAGAGCCCTGCAGTGAAATAGAGGTGCACTCACATGTCAGAGGTGGAAGAAATGTTTGAAGTCCAAGCATCTCTCCTTGTAGGTGCCCAGCAGAAGCTGCCCAGGCTGTCTTCGCAGCAGCCCATGCTCTGTCCTGACCCTGCGAGTGGGTTGGGCGCCAGGCCCTGGGTGCTGGGTTAGGAACAGTTGTACAGGATTTCTTGCTTTTGCTCTCAGGCCATCCTTTTCGCGCCTCCATGCTGATTTCCCCATCCCCATTTGAGCGTTACGGATCTGAAAGGCTTCTATGGATTGAATTGATCTGCCAGCCCATTAAGAAAAATGCACTTCCACAAAGTAAATCTTCATAATTGCAGCACTCAGAAACTCCTGAAAAACCCTCATTGATTGCCAATAGAAAGCCTTCAGTCAAACAGGTTTTTAGAAATGAGCATAATTTGACTGCTCTTTTGTTTCTTCTCTCTTATCCAAGCTTTGCTTTATATCCTCCTATAACTTGCTGCTTGTTGAAAACAATCTGCCTCTGGTAGTTCTTGAGGAGTTTTTTTTTTTTCTTGACAGCTCGCTGGGAGTCACGGCACAGCCGGGGTCCCCTCCAGTTGTTGGGGCGGTGATGGGCAGGGCGCGGAGCGGTGCTGACCAGGAGGCAGCCGGGGTTGTCGTGTGTTGGAGCACGCCTCCCTTTCTGCTCGGGGAAGTCTCCCAAAGTCCCCGGTGCCTGGACCTGTCCTTGCTCCAGCTGATTTTTAGAACCCATTTAGACGTTCCTTGTGTCATTGTAAATGAATTAAAAGTTGTGTGGTGGTTTTTTCCCTTGCTTTACATCGGTAGTGCTCCTGTTTGTAAGTGATGGTGACTGCTGAAGGGTGACTGCTGGCACTTCAGCCTGGATCCTCAGCCGTGAGGACAAGCACAGTCCTCTGCTCAAAAATACTTGTTTCTCAGAGGTGCACCTCATTTAAGTTAACAATATGTAAGCTTTCAGCAGGAGGGTGCTGAGTGTGTTTAAAGGTACTTAGTAGTGTTTGGCTGCTGGTCAAGGCTGTTGTGGCCACAGCCATCAGTGGAAAAGTCAGCCAGGATTTCTTCCTGTGGTTCGAGCCTAAACCCTTCTGTTTTCCTGTTGCCTGCAGGGCAGAAATGTTCATTTCCTTGCTCCTCTTCTGACATCTTAGGCTGTGTTTGTCCTGCGGTCCAGCTGTGTGTCCTAGGCTGGTTTTTAGCTGCTGTGAATCTGGTGTTGGGCAGTCTGAGCTCTGCTCGTCTGTCCTGGCTCCAGGTCAGGCTCCTGGGTATTAAATGCTATGGAAGAGAAAAAAGTTGGGGACAATTCTCCTTTCAGTGAAAGCTTCCAACCGCGTTACATCTTACAGTGGTCACGCCAATAAACTGGGAATTGGCGAAGCAGGTAATGAAAGGATGTGGTTAAATTTACTTGCAACTGTGTAAATCCAGGATAAGCTCCCTGGAAATCATAAGTGCTATGAGGAAGACATTGCCTATGGATGAGAACTGGAAGCGCTTAGGAATTGGCAGGTTCAGATTGTCAGAAGTGCCTTGGGACAAGAGGATGTAGGACTCACTTGAATAGAAGAGCTGGAGCAACACTGATTGCTCTTCAAAATAAAGTCATGCCTTTTGTTACGTATTTTCTTGCACCATTTTTACCCTTGCAGTGCATTGAGTCACATCTTGAAAATGTGTCCAAGCCTTAAAAAATGGCAAAAGGGTAACAGGAACAGTCCAAGGTCCAAACAGAAGCTCTGAGGTTGTCGCTGCAGCAGCACTGGCAGCATGCAGCATGCTTCTGGTGTGAATCCCTGTCCCTGAAAGCAGGAGATGAAAGCTGAAGGGGTGTGTGTGCCACATAGCTCCTGGGGAACTAGGCTCTCAGCTCCCATTAACCGTACCCGACGTGTCTGCTCCTCTTCTGCGCGGCGGGGAGGATGCCCCACATATCTGCTGTGTTATCCACCCATGGCTCAGAGCGAGAGAGATCATTTGTCACGTGTAAGCAATCTGAAATACGCTGGGATTTTTAGAAGGCATTTAAAGTTTTCATTCTGTGAGATGTGGCAAGAGCCGGTATCAAAAGTACCCCGGCAGATGAGAACAGGCCCGCTCCAATTACAGATGAAATACGCTGTGAAATTTCGGACTTTTTCACAAAACAAAAGATGCATTTGTTCTTTCCTCACACAGCCTGCTCTAAGGGGGCTGCAGCAGTGTGTTTCGAAGGAGAACCTCAGTCTGAAATGTGAATTAACCTAGTGTGTTGCGAGGGACAAGACCTTCAGAGCAAGTCTGCAGCTCCTGCCGCTTGGTTTCATCGCATGTGGGCAGGCGAGCAACAAAACCTCGGGCTGCCCATTTTCTGCAGCGGGCAGATGACAGAAAGGTTAACGTGCGAGGCAGGAAGGAATCCCAAGAAGACAAAACAGACCTGTTGTGAAAGCAGGCTCCCCGAGATAGCCTTGTCCTGTTTATGTGTTTTTTTAGACTGCCCGGAGAAGGTGGCGTCCTGCGCTTCAGTAAGTATCTAATTCAGTTAGATCAGCATCAATCTCCTTTGCAAGTCTTTCGGACACGTTCACCAACTGCTGGCTTCATGCTTCGGAGGATTGTCTCCTGTGTTGAGGCATGTCTGTGTCACAGGTCAGCGGTACCAGCGCTAGGGAGAGGGCTCTGACAGAACGCCTCTGGAGAGCGGCTGTGGGAGCCCAAGGTCCAGTTGCTCGCTTGGCTTCCTGGCAGGGTGTGACTTGGCTCCACCGAGGAGTAAGCACAGCGGAGGAGTGTGGGTTTGCACCCCAGCTGCTCCTGTGTGAAGCCTTGTCCCTGGGCTCAGCCTCTCGAGCTTTAGCTAAGATGCTGGTGGAGGAAGCTGTGCGCTGAAATGCATCTTCTTGCTGCCTCTACCAGCGCAGTTCCCTGCAGCACAAGGGCAGGAACATTTTGTGTCAAGGCGTTGGATTTTTCCAGAGGTTGCACGTCCGATTTCCTAACAAGCTAGCTCCTCTGTTGGCAGCAAGCATGGCAGCGGTCTCGCAGGGCTGCTGGCAGAGCTGGCCTCCCCTCTTGTGTTTTTTTTTTTTTTTTTTTTTTTTTTTTTTAAGTGCTGCAGCACTCTGCAGCGTTGAATTTTGCAGTGTTGGTTTCTGACAGTTCAGTGAGATGCCCGCAAACTGTCGCTGCTCAGTGCTTGCAGCTGACCAGCAGCCCAGCCCCTCCGAGAAGCCATCCAGCCCCTGCAGAGCACAGCAGGGTTGTGCTACCCTTTTTTCCAGTAAATGTTATACTGTAAAAGAAAACCAGAGTAGACCAGAGTAGACGTCTTTTAATAGAACCAGCTTTGATTTTGATTGTCTGACCATCTTTTGAGTATTTACAATGGATAACAATTCGATTCAGGAATCATGGATAACAATTCGTTTCAGGAAACATAGAAGCTGACACCATTAGCAAGTGCCACTGTAGTTACAGGAACAGGGTAGATAAACTATTCAATCCAGGCTTATCATTTAAAAACACCCAATTTTATTAGCCAGCAAGCATTCAGAAGGCAAAATGCCAACACGTAGCAGTGCTAATAGTTTTTGGTCTGAGTCAAGCAATTGGCACGGTCCTTTTATTTATTAGCAGTCTTTTCCTAAACGTGTCCTGGGTGTTCACCACAGGCTGTGCAAGTCAGGGCTGTGATCCTGGAAATCCTGAGGTTTCCCTCAAAACTTCAAGTGTAACCGAACCCGAGGAGTATGTAACAGCCATGTTACCTTGCTAGCAACACTCTGTATCCATTTTATCCTTACCCAAGGTACTAGGATGAATATAGCATCTCTGACACCGCGGATCAGTCTGTGAAGATGCTGCAAGTTCTGCTTGCTGGAGACTCTGGCCTCATGCCCTTCTCCATCACACGCTCATCAGAAACTTTGCAGAAGGGAGCCTGCTGGTACTGGCCTCCTCGTGTCTTCTCTGGGCATGGGCTGGGGGCTCCGTGGAGCTAAAGAGGCCCCAGACGGGGGTTTGCTCAGGAAGGGACGAGGGGGTTGCATGCCGCTGGCCATTAGCGGCAGTGTCTGGACAAGTGGCATCTTCCTAAGGACACCGAGTCTTTGGTGCGTGCGCTGCACCTGGGGGTGGGGCCGTAGACAAATCTCCTTTAGCAAGTCTAACCGGCTTAGGGCTGATTGCCTGCTCAGACAGAGGGAATTAACCACAGATAATAGGGACCACGCCTGGCCACAGCGCTGCAAGAACTGACTTTTTATTTTCTGGCAATGGGAGGAAAGAAGGAAGAGCTGAGCTGTGGTCTTCCACTTTGTCCTGGTTTTGCCTTCATTTTTTCCCCAGTTGTGACAGCAGTGTGCAATGCAATTTTTCTCTTCTTTGCTATCAGAAAGTTGCCCCGTTCTTAAAAACAGAAGGTAGGGAGGGGGTCCTTGCTTTCTGCTCCTGATTCAGCCACTGCCTTGTGCTAACTTTGGCAAGTCAAGCACCAAATGTGCCTTTAATTTCCTTGATTTGGAGTTTGATGGAGTCATTGGCTGGGTTTCTGTTGCTTTCGTTGACAATTCTACGCTCACAGGTACAGTGAGACATGGCGAAGTTGACCGAGAGTACCAAGTGTTTCATCCTGCTGGCATCTATCCTCTCCCTCCCTTTTCCCTGTCAAGCAGTGAATGCTGAATATGGCTTTGTTCAGCTGCGATTTGTTAGCCACATTGGGGTGGAAGTTAATCCCTGGGGTAGGGTACACATGGATTAAGAGTGATAGCACTGAAAGATGGGCTTTTTGCTTGCTCTTGGCTCGCAGCTGGGAAGGGAATCCTGTCTGCTCACCCTCCTGCTTAGGCAATTCAATGCACTTTGTAAATAACATTTTGCGCTTTATAGGTGCTTCACCCCTGCCCAACCTCTCTCAGGACTTGCAAAGCAGTAATTAATCCTCATTTATGCTGCTGCAATGTTATACCCAGTTTAAGATATGGTAGCACCTAGAGCACGGAGTAATTAAGGACGTGCCAGAAGCAGCTGTAGCACCAGAGTGATCTGCAGCTGCTCAGCACCCATTCCCCACTGCTGCTTTGCCGTGTTTGGTGAGCTCTGTTTGTGGGCCCCATCGGACTGCTCTGCAGCTTAATAAGCACCTCTTCTTATTGTGTGGCATATCTGGGATTACTTGGGAAAAAAATGAGCTTTTGGTGAACTGTCATATGCTCTATGCTCTTTGTTTGCAGATTCTTTGTACTTTTGGGTTTTGGTGTTACCATCTTTTTTTTTTTTTTTTTTGGTGAATTGTTGCTGGTAAACCCAGATACATAAGTCTTCTGCTTGCAGATAATCTCCTTTCTGTAAGAAGAGATTTAATTTTTTATGTGAAACTTTGGTCTTAATAGAAGCCGTCGGTGTAGCCCATGTTTCACTGGAATCTGTTTTTCCGTGGATATGGAGCTTACACAAGAGCAGGCGTTCTGAAGAACTCAGCCTCTGCAGTGGGACGTGCCCTGATGCATGTGAAGGAACGTAATGTAAGGTGGCAGGAGAGGTTCTAGTGGCTGGAAAGGTGAATTTGGTGTAACTTTGGATGTTACCAAGGGCAGGGAAGGAAGTTATTTTGTTCATCACAGGCTGCAATCCACAAGTCTTCTCCCTTTAAAAGCTGCCACTAATTGGAAGTATTTCTTTGTTTCAGATTGTGGAAACCTGAACTAACACATCCTGTGACTGACAAGGTGACAACTACACCAAAAGGTGGGCTTTCTGTTTCTGCTGGTTTCCTATCAGTCGTTCAGAGCACTGGCAGTGCTGCACACCTCTGCCCTTACCGAGTCGGATTGCTTAGCGAGTGTCTGGGGCTTGTTCAAGCAGCAAAAGAGTTTGACAGGATTCCTCTGCCTCCATGCGTGTGCGTTAATGTATTTTGGTGGTGGTTTAAACAGGGACAATGAGTACACTTCCTGGGCTGTTCAGCAGAGGAGTTGGTGGTGCAGAGGTAGAGAACTTAAGAGAAAAGAAAAACTCACTGAAGTGTTGCCAACTTTTTTTTTTTGGTGCTGGTGTTTGTTTTCTGTAGGAAATGACCTACTTGCAGCACGAGTTGAGCTATCCAAATGCCAGTGCTGCCGAGTAGAAGCACTGCGAGCTGAAGCTGATGTCGCATTCTTCTCTTCTCACGTTTCACATTCAGGGGTTGTGGTGCCAGCGATGTTCTCTGCAACATGGGCTGGGTCCTTGTCTGTCAGTCCCCACGTGCTCACCTGGTTTGAGGAACTGTTCCTCTGCTTTGTTGTAATGTTTTGTTGAGGTTGCAAACGTGAATATTCATAAACAACGTGGCACAAATGGAGAAAAAAAAAAGCTGATATGTGGATTTCCCACTGCACCCTGGTATTATTTGTTTAGAGGAAGGCTTGTGTAATGGGTGCAGGCAGCTTTTGGTCATCTGAACAGCACAAGTGACAAATAACACACAGTGGAGTGGTAAATACCATTTTCTCTTTATCCAGTGGCTGTTGCAAGCACAATTATTTGATCTTTTGTCTTCAGCCAAGAGGAATACTGACCTGCTTGAAGTTTTCAAACACCATGCCTATCTGGTGACACTACACAGCCATTATGAAGTTAGAGCTCTGTGCATGTTCTTAATTTTTCTTTTCCCTGGAGCTGCTTCTTGCTGTCTTTCTTGCTAGGGGGGAGAATGCAGTACAAACTGGGGCATGTGTTGCCTGGGTCTGTGTGCTGGGGGCAGTTTCTTCTGGCTGCAGCGTTGCTCCTCTTACTGTCGCCCCTTTTTTCTCTCTTGGAAGTCACAGATCTTTTTCCTGCGTCTAGGGGAAGTGAACTTCTTTCTGCAGATATGTGGAGTAGGCTGGCCTCTGAGACTAAATGGCCACATGTGAGTTGGTCCTAGCAAATCTTGGTGATAAAAGGGTCTCTGGTTGTTGTTTGCTGTGACAAGGAGATTCCAGCGAGTGCAAGGTCTAGTTGCTTTTCAGTGCATTGTATGTGATTCATTAGGCGAGAAGTTAAATGATTAGTGGGAGCTAGGACTTCAAAAGCTGTGATGAAGCGAAGTCCAGTAAGTCAGATGGGGAAAGGGGGCTGAGGATCTGGGCTTAAAGTGTAGGCAGAGCTATTTGTTTGGTGCTCTTTGCAAAGAGTAGCCATGGAGTGGAGGCGAGTTCCTTCTGCCTTTTAATTCCCGAGTGCAAGTCTGAGCCTCAGGAGTCCTGGTGGCAGGTGTCAAATCTGCTGTCTGCTCCTACAAAGGCTCTTCACAACCAGTGGTGCCTATAACCAGGAAAGGCAGTGCAGGCAGGTGAGCTGTTGGAAGGGTTAGGTGAGCTCCCATCTGCTCTTCGAAAAAAGTGGCAATCCAATTCAGGCAGTGACAAACAGCAGAACACGGCTACTTCCAGCTGTTGGAGCTGCTCACAGGTTACCATGGGGAGAAGTTGTGCTCCTGCGTAAGTGGAAAGCAAAAAATCTTTGCTTAATTAGTTGCCTAAATCCCATTTTAGTAAGCTGATCATAGAATCAGTAAGGTTGAGACAGTGCAGGCTGCAGGAGCAGCCCCAAACGGAGGCTGAATAAACATTTTAAATGGTGAATTTTGGTGGGGGTTCTCCCCGATCCTGTTCTTGCCTCCTGCCAGGTCTATCTAAGCCATGTTCACATCACGTTACTTTGTTGTCACAGCATGACTTCCATCTTGATAGCCTTCCTTATAATGCTCTCAACCTTTGAGACAGCCCGTGTGATGGCACTGAAAAAATCTTCACCTATTTCTTGGTCTGACTCTTGCATTGCTTTCTGGACTGCCCCAAAGCACCTTCCTTCCCTTGCTTGTTGTTGTATACCTTGCGCAAAGGAATGAAAGCAGGACAGTTTGTCTCAGGCCTGTCTCTGCAAGCTCAGGCACAAAACAAACCTACATATTACCTAATTTTTCATACTTGCGTGGCAATGAAACCTACAGCTTCAAAACAAAGTGTGAGATGTAAGCGTGGCAGCTGTGTTGGACTGAGAATCTGAAAAATAAAATCAAAGCATGCAACAAAATTGTATTTTTTTAAATCTTATCAGAGCAATTAACTGGAAGAATGTCAATATGCATAGGAAACAATTTCCAGACCTGTACTAATTCATAGTTAATTTCCAAATGGCATGGAAGAGACTTTACAGAAGCTCCAAGACATGCATAACCTAACTTAATGTTAGGCCCTTGTGTGTGCATACTGCTTGCAAGGTGTGTGCTCACCCTGGTCTCCTTCAGCTGAGAGCAGTCTGCAGACCTGCACCTTTGGAGGTCTGAAGGTCACGTGTGGTTGAACCTTTCTCCTTCCATGAATCTAAAACAAGCTTTTGGTTTTCACAGACCTGTTCTCTGTCAGCTGTGAGGCATGAAGGAACGGAGTGAGCTGGTGTTTTCCAAGTCCTGTATGCAGCAGGAGAGGTAGCTGAGCATTTACCTCTAGGCTGTTAAGAGTGATGTGTCAACTGTGATCACCGCTAACGCTATGGAGGCTTTTCTGCTTCTGTCTTGAAAATTGCTGCAGTTTTTGGGGCCACTTATCTCGTAAAAGTGGCCTGCCTGTACTGCTGCAAGTAGGTGATTGTAAGAAGGTACCTGCTCTCTTGCAGACATCTGAGTGTCATCACTGCAGAGTGTTCTGGGTCTCTAGTTGCCAGTGTAGGATAACACACCAAGTGGGTTCATGGATCTCCTAGCGTAGATTCATCAATACCAGTCTCTCCCACTCCACTTCTGGGAGCAGAAACTGTGAGGAGGCTCCTGCAGGAGGTAATCATCCCCGTGTGCTACAAGGGAGTGGGGACAGTCCAACGAGGATGTTAAGCTCAGGCTGACTCCTTTCCCTCTTACACATTTCATGTGTGATGTTCTTTGTGCCACTTTAAAAAAGAAAAGGAAAAGAGCTTCCCTGTTGAAGTCATTACCATCGCTTGGTTTGATGTTAAATACCTTGGCTGGAAGGAGAGCATGCTTTCTGTCATGTGAGGCAGCAGCTATTTAAACTGAACCTTGGCTGCGCCTGTAGAAGTCACAAGGAACTTGAGCTTACAGGAAAAAAATCCAGTTGATGGGAAGTGCTCTTTATATCGTCGCTCCCGGCGCTCCTCTCGTGGGAAGTGTGCGAGGCAGAGAGGCGGCTCCTCCATCGGGAGGTCCCTCAGCATCTGCCCCCAGCAGCACGTGGCTGCAGCAGGGCCGTGGGCTGGCCAGGACCCTGCTGGGTTACACAAACACATCTTTGAAGCCCCGTGCCCTGGTATCCTCAGGGACTGAGGTTATACGCACACAGGACAAGGTGCTCTTTTTAAGGCCAGCTTTGGTTTTCGTTGCCTGAGAGTACAGACAATACATAAAGAGGCAGAGTTGAAAAAGCAGCAGTCTTCTGTGTGATGGCAAGTGCTGGAGTTCGTGTTCTACCAAACACCAGATGTGAGACCCAGAGGCATGGCCAGAAAAATATTTATTGAGGGAGTATCCGAGGAAGTTGTTCTTCTTGACACCAGTAGCTCCCCAGTGCTGGTTAGTTAACCAAGTAAGTGGCTGTGGGCTGTTATTAGTGACTAATTCTATTGCCAGCAATGTCTTGAGGAGGGAAAAAAAAAAAAAAAAAAAGACAACAAAAAACCCGAAACAGCAAATGGAAGGAGCAGGTGGTACACAACGTGTTTTTCTTTTTTAAAGGAAACAGCATATTGTAGAACTGCAAACATCTGCTTCTGCTTAATGCTAAATCTTCACTCTCTGCTGCAGTTCACTTGTGCGGAATAAATTACTTGACCGGCCAGTGGGCCCTTACTATACTCTTATTTTTAATCCTTGCTTTAGCGATTCAGTGGGCTAAAAACCTCCGTTGTTACCACACGAGCCATGGCAGGAGGCTGGGAGGCAGTAGGAGAACAGGAGTTGGACGTGATGATCCTTATGGTTCTCTTCCAACTCGGGATATTCTATGATTAATAGTTTGGGGTAGGACCTTCTCTGTTGGCATGGCTGGGACTTGGGCTCTTCAATCCCATGGGAGCAGGAGCCAGGCCCTTGCTGTGTAATACAGCAGTGATGTCTTCTGAGGCAGTGTTAAAGGGCATAACACCTCTTCTTTAATTCTAACCTGAAAAGTTTAAATTAAGCAAGACAAGTTTCTTCTGGGAGGGAAAACATCTTTAATTAGATCGTCTGATAGAGCAGGAAAAAGAGCAGCCAAGTTTGCATGTGAGTGGTGTAGACCTGGATAAAGGTTTCTATTCCCAAAAGCTTTTCTTGGTGTTATTTTTTTCTTCCAGCTGTAGATGTTATCTTTATCTACAAGGCTTGCTTCACTTCCAGCCTTTGAGCTCAGTGACTGTAATGCCTTTTATGACTTGAGGATGTTTCGTTTTGCGTGGGGAGAGCATTTCAGTGTGTACCACTTGCAAATGGAAGCTTTTCTGTTACTTACAGCCCCAGCTCATACCCTGTTCATAGATTTCTATCTCCATTCCTCATATCTTCATGCCTTTCTGCAACTACCACTGGTCACTAGATGTTATGTCAAGAGTCTGCCATTGTTCCCATGAAGTCGGCTGTAGCTTTTCTCCACTGATACCAGTAACAACAGAACCAGGGCCCAAATTACATCTGATGGGGCACCACGAAGGCTCTGACAGCAGTTCTGCTGAAGGTAATGTCAATTTTTCCTTGTGGCCAGGCCTCTAAGTATCCTTCTTCATTAGGAGAAGGGGTCATTTTTCTTCTTTCAGCCATTAACTGCTGCTGGCATAAGCAACGTCTCGCTATCTGGAGGTGTAACACCACCTCTTTCACTGTTGGTGCTCACCTGGGAAGCACAGGGAATTGCATACACAAATGGGAGAAGTTCACCAAATGCTTATTTCAAACTTGAAAGGTGGATTGTAGAATTCAGTTCATTTGTCTGAGCTTCAGCTCCCTTGTCTGAGTGATGTGTAAGGCCAGGAAGTACTGAATTGTATAACCTTTGTGTGAAACCCCACTGTTTTCTCTTGGAACTGATTTATCCTTTTGCTGTTGTTATCATCTGGTTGTTTTACTGCATGAAGAACTAAACACACAACACACTTGAGGATACACAAATCATACGTTTTCTGTTACCTCCTTTCAGGATGTTTGTGTATGTCAGCAATATCTGTTTGTCAAGCCATTGGGTTTATATTTCCTAGCCTGTTTAGGACTGGTGTCTCAACTCCTGATGAAATCAAGTCAGCTCCATGAATCTAGGGAACACAGGTCAATTCAGTGGGGGGAATGTAAGTGTAGGACCTGAGACCCCTGGGAGTGATCTTCCTGGCCACGATTTCCCATCTAGTCTTGGCCAAGTCGCTGCCAGATGGAAAACAATAGGAAAATCTGGGAATTCTCCTGCTGCAAAGGAATGAAGGAACTTGGGCACGTCCCAAGTGTGAGTCATCCCACCTGCTTGGCAAGGATGGTCTGCTTTTTGGGGACTCATGTATTTCTCTTCGTGCTGCTGGGACTGTAACAACCAGCACAGAGCGTGTCTGAATCTTGGATGAGAGAAGACAAATCCTGTTTTGGCTCCCTCTATGTGCCTATGTGCCTTTCTGTGGTGTAGCAGGAGCTAAAGAGCCCAGGAGAGGTCTTGGCATTGCTCTGTTGATTTCCACATATGTGCACTGTGCTTGGAAAGCTCTTGTTGTGCTTGAATGGGACCTCCTAATGCTTGTCTCCTGACAAAAGAGAAGAAAATATTTGGTTAGAGGCCTGTGTCCTCACGTAACCACTGCTGCGCAGGGGTCTGCTCCACACTGCATCCGAATTGCCAGCTTGTCCTGACCTAACTGCTAAGGAAAAGCTCCAAAGTGCAAACAGGCACAGGAAGGGCAGGTGTGTGTGGGAGCTTGTTTGTTTTATAACTGGAACGGGTGCATGTGTCTGAGCCATGGTATAGCATGCTCAAAGGAGAAGTCGTGAACCCCAACCCGTCAGGTAGGAAGCGGTGGTGTTGGGTGAAAAACTGTTGTGTTTCTCAAGCAAGAGCAAAGGTAAGTGTCATGGGGAAGCTGTGGGGTCATGTCAAGAAAGCTTGGACTTCCAAATGCTGGCAGGATCAGTCAGAATTGCATTTCTGTGTTCACTAGTACGCGTTTTCCTGATAAGAGCTGAGACTGAAGGGCCCAGATGCTTCTTTACCTCTGAGATTGCCGTAGCTCCGCTGCTTTCCGCAGACATGCACCCACACGCATCCAGAACGACCAGCAAACAGTCCCTGGAGCCTCAGAAACGCACACGAGAGGCAGCGAGCAACATCTGTAACGTGGCAATGGGAAGGGCTCCGTGCTGCTCGCACATGGTGCTGGTAAGGGCCGTCCTGTGTGCGGGGTGCTTTCTTTGGGGGCAGGCCCTTGTAGGGCTGGCAGCACCCACACGGATCAAGCCGTTCTGGAAAGAACAGCACCAGACCCTGTCCCAGGCTGCCAGGTGCCTGAAAGATGTCCTGTCTGTCCTCAGACCTGAGTGATTCGGTTTTCTGCTGGTATCTTTTGTGTTCTCCACATTGTTTGCCTATTATTTCTGCAAGGGCAGAAGGGGAGGTAGCATTAGCATAGGAACTGCTGCCTGTAATTATGCAGCCAAGACAAACAGAAAAAAGCCTTCTGGGTGTTTTCTGCATCTTGGGATTTATTAGGTGGCTCGGGTGCTGACAGAAGGAGATGTAAAATTGCTTTCAGCGTTCATTTGTCCATGTGTGTGAGACAGAAGCAGCAAGTCTCCATAAAACTACTGTAGTGTAGGGCCTATTCTCATTTGCTTCTGCCCATCATAGGCTAATTCCTTCCTTTTTATTATTTTAATGGCTGTCAGGTCTTCCTGTGAGTAGACAAAAATGATTATGTTTTTACAAGTGCAGCAGAGGGAAGAGCACATTTCATTTCTAAGCTTTCAAATCCAAACTCCAGTTGTTCATCCTGTTGCTGCAGCACTAAGAATCATTCACAAAAAATAATAAAACCCCTTGCAGCTCAGCAAAATCCTGTAGCTTGTTTGTGCCTGCAGGGGGTAGGGACGAACCTGTCTGTTTTATTGAGACTGCAATCAGGGATTTGTTTCTTCGTGCTGACCTCCCCCCATCCTCAGCACGTCCTGCTGCTGGGGGGAGAGCAAAAGCCTCAGCTGGCGTCAGGGGCGCTTCTGTCCCGTGTGGAAATGCCTCCTGCCTTTGTGGCCAAAAAGATGAGGTCTGGTGATGCGAGCGCTGCTTTTGGGAGCAGCATTTGTCTGACAGATCCCAGACGCCGGCCACTGACGTACTTGTAGCAGGCTGCTTTCAGCTGCAGCTCCTTCAGGAATGCCCCAGCACACACGTCACGTCACGCCGTGCCGGCTGCTGCGTGTGCTGAGCTCCGCCAGGCACTCGTGTGACCCCCTCGCTGGGACCGGCCTCCTTGGAGGCCTTCAGGGCGCTCCCCTGCTGCCCTGCCACCCAAACGAGCTCCTGCCTGAGAAGGGCCCAGCTCCCTGTGGTGTTACCAGAGCTCCTTTCTCTGGCCTGTGCCTGGTGACAGAGATTGACCTTGCAAAACCGAGGGATCCTAGAGCTGCTTCCGAGTGTGGCCGCGTGCTTGTTGCTGTACTTACAGCTTGGTGCTGGAGAGGAGCCAGGCAGGGGAGGCGCAAGGGCGGTGAGGACCCTCGGGAACCTGCCCTGTAGGAAGGGAACGAAGCTGAGCCCGGAGGCTGCCCAGCTCTCACAGTCTGTTTGCAGAAGAAGCAATTTGCACTCGATTTTTAATCTGCAGAGTTAGTGTCAGTGCAGAAGAGAGGAAAAGCCTCAAACAACCTTCTTGTGGTTAAGAATCGCGTGCCTGGGCACAGCGACTGTGATTTGTGGGTTTGGGGCATTTTTGAAGCGCATAACTGTGTGGATTCAACTTGCTCTTGCAGGAAAAAAGAGAAGCAGACAGACGTACAGCAAAGCGGAGTGCCTGAGAGCTTTCCAAAAGCTGGGGGCTATTTTTCCCTGTTAAGTGTTGGTTTGGAGATGTTGAGTGGGGGAAAAAACAATCTTAGCCCTACAGGTCTCAAAATACTGCTGGCCTGTCCACGCGTACTGCGGCTGCCCTTCGCACAGAGCCTGTGGAGCGGGAGCAGGGGGAGCATCTCGCAGAGGCTGCAAGCAGAGGGTGCCATGGCTCAGCCCTGCAGCCGGCTGGGTGGAGCTGACCCCTTGCTAATGACATGCAGACACTGCCCTCCCTGTGGCTGCCTTCATTAGGAAGCAGAAGTGCTCCCTAATTAGCTTCATCTGGCAGTTGGAAGATAAGATTCAGGTACAGGTTCAGCGATGATGTGTGGAGTTGGAGCCATGGGGAAGGGAGGGAAGGCAGTCTGACTTTAGCGTTTGCGGGTGCACATGTAATGAAGAGACTCTCAGGAGACTTGAACCAACAATATTTTCTTCCTATCAGCTTTCCCAGGATCAACAGGTGCCAGGAGACCTTAGGATGCTGAAAACAGACCCCTCTGAGCAGAGCAGAAACAAGTTGTTACGCTAAAGAAACCGCTTGGGACCTGCTCAGGTCAGATTAGTCCTGCCTTGTTCTCCAGGCAGATAGAACAAAATATGTGAAGTGTGAAGTAAATCCTTGTTCCTGAGCAGCGGCCCCATGGCTCTCCCTGCAGCCCTGCCAGAGCGGCTCTCAGCTGGCTCTCCTGTAACACGGTTGTGCTGGGACGTGCTTCTAAACTGCAGGGCTGCTGCGTGCAGGTGGGACGGGAAGGATTGCTTGGATTAGCATCAGGAAAGCAGCGGAAGGCACAACCTCGCCTCTGCTCCTCGGGGTAGAGCAAAGACCTCTGTAGCATTCCGCTTTTTGGACAAGCTGGTAAATAGCAGGGGTGTTCCTAGGGGTTAGCTGCAGCAGCATCCTCGGTGCTGAAGGAGATGGGGTGGAAAAGACAGAGATAAAGACTCAAAGTCACGCAGAGATGAGGAAATAATTTATTCAAGACGGAATAACCAAGTTTAGGAAAATCATGCCAAATCAAGCGGTGCAGATGAAAATTTTGCCTGAGCACAGGCTGTGAGTAGTCACCAGGGGGTTAGGCTGGGGATAGCGGCAGCTGCAGGGAGTGCAGCAGCCAGGAACTAAGAGTGACCATAAGGTCAGCGCTCAGAGTCAGGTAAATGAGCCGTGCTGCAGGACAGGGGCAGCGAGAGCCCTGATTGTCATCCCAGAGGTGATGCGTGCTGCTGTAGTCCCTGACAAGGACAATTATGCTGACAGTGACTGGCTGTTCTGATGTAGGAGCTTCAGTTCACAGGGAATTTGCTGTGATAAAGTCAGTATGGCACGGCCTGCACATAGAGAACCGGTGTAAAACTTCAGCGCTCTGTCAGGATGTTCATTTTCACAGCTTTCTTGCCCTACCTGCTCTTGTGGTAGCTCTAGAGCCTCGTATGATACAGCAGTGGAGACAGCATGGCCCTAGGAGCAAGGGGGAGACCAGCAAATGTGAGCTTCGCAAGGGTCTGGGAGCCTCTGGTCTGCCTTCTGATGGCCACGTGGGCACAAAACTGTTGGTAAAGGCTCCTCAGAGCCTTTCTGTTCAGCACTGGCTTCTGGAAAAGTGTCTTTCTGTATACGGGGAGCAGTGCTGGGGCAGGGCTTACGTGCTGGTGGAGAGCCCAGGGAGAGGTGCTGTGTCCTCAGCAGCTGGGGTTTTCTGTCAGCTTTTCATAAAAGCAAATCTCAGCTCACCTGGTCTGTGTGCTGACAGCTGAAGGTTTCATCAAGCCTAATTACGACCTGATTCTTTGTCCCGAGCTTTCAATGCAAGTTCTATGGTGAGTGTTAGGGGGAAAAACACACTTCTGCGTAGTATGGGATGCATCTTTAAAACATTTTTCTTTTAAAATACAAATGAGAAAAGACACTCGTTTAAATATATATGTGTATATATATATATGTAGGAACAGTTGCTGAGTGACTGTATCATGAAGGATGTAAAATCAGCATAGCAGTGGCCTTAAAACTCAGTTGTTGCAACATGCTGCCGTTACGGAGTTCTGGGAGCAAGCAGCGAGAGAGGACAGTAATGCTGCACCTGGTCTGCACCATCAGGTAGGGAATACCAACTGATCTGGACTTCCTAGACCAGATGTTTCACATGTTACATGTTGAAATTCTGCAATTTTATAGAATGTCTTCCCCGGACCGGTCCGTCCTTACGATCCAAAGCTTGGCCTTCGTGTCAGTGGCTGCAGCCCCGTGAAGTTGTGTAGCCAAGTGCTGGTCCTGCATGGCCCTGCTGGCCGCATGAGAGCTGAGCTCTGCTGTGGTGCCCCCTGTGTAATGCCTCGATGGGAATTTTTGGGGAGAAGGTGCTGGCTGGTGTGCACGTGGCAGGCACAACGTGCTCTGTAAGAGGCACAGAGAAGAGGTGCTGGGGATGGGGGAGTTAACAAGTCCGTTCTGCTGAGTGCTTCTTCTAGGAATGATAATTTTGAGACACGTAGTGGAAATAAAGTGAGTCAGGGAGCTGATGGAAGCTTGGCAAGTGTTGGAAAGCAGTCGCAGCTTTTATTGCTCGTTGGCGTGATGTCAGCCTTGATCTGAAGCTGGCTGTGGTGGCGGAAGGACTCCCTCTGTGCCCATGCAGGCTTTGGATGCTGCGTGGTGAAGCAGAGCATTGCACGACCTCTGTGTGCCTGTCAGCCCTGTAACCAGCACAAGGAGAGCAGCGTTGGGGTGGTCTGTGATCAGAGCCCAGCCCTGCTGCTGACTTCTGGGTGATTTCAAGCGGTGCTGAAATCAGGCTCACGATGCACTTCCCGTGCTGCTGCCGCACGTGTACCAGACCGACTGGGCGCACAAACAACAACAACTTGTCAGGGAATGACTCGGTACCTTCTGAAAGGAGCCTACGCTGCGCTGCCTGCAGAGCACCGGGGTGTCACTAGTAAAAGCTGCTTCAAGTCCTGGCCTGGCATTAGAGCCAAATTGTGGTTGATGGCACGTCACAAAAGCTGTCTGCTGGGGAGGGGACGTGGCTGTTCTTTCACAGACTGCATCGTGGAAACCACGCTTGTGCAAACATTTGCTTATTCTGTGACAAAAGCACCATGTTGGCAGGTTAGGAAATGTAGCACTTCTGTATTAAAAGGCAAGGTAAGCTGTCCCTGTAGCTGCAGACCTGCGTAAGTAATATGTTATTAAGCTCAATTGGAGTGGCACAGTGAAAAGAGGTGTAATACTTCTGCCATGAACCGGCGTGCTACGGCTTGAGCAAACAAGGCATAACCGTGAGTAATGCTCCCTCGGGGGGCCTCTGAAGTCAGTGGGCCTACACCTGTGTTTTGGGGTGTATTTGTTACTGGTTTGTTGGCTTCTTTTTGATGCTATATGTTGGGAAAAGTGTTTTATTTTACAATTCAGTAACTGCTAATTTCACCAGATGAAGCATCTTCTGTGACCCTTTCTAATTCACTGCTGTGGGCTGAAAAGAACCCAGCAACTGTCTTTCTCCCCAGCCGTACGGGGCTACGAGCTAGGTTATCCCACAGTAATGCACTTCCATGTGTGTACAACCATCCTGTCCCTGCGTGATCCATGTAATACATGGGAAAAAGTTTCCCATCTAGTAACTGATGAGGGCAATTTCCTGTAAGCCAGCTCTTCTTGTGGTCTCTGGTTTCCAGCCAGTTCTATTTTTACCGCCTTTTTCTTCTTCTTTTTTTTTTTTTTTCCTAGTTATTACTATTTTTTTTTTTTTTCTAAAGGATGTTTGTTTGGCATAATGTTCCTCTAATGTTTCCTGCACCCAGGCCAGGGTTTGGTTTTAAAAGGCACCACCAAAAGCCACGAAGGCAGCGCGTATCCTGATGCTGCTTGATGAGAGAGAGCATCACTGCAGACACCTGTGTTGGTGCACCTCGTTTCGTGTGAATAAGCATGTGTGCATGTGAGTAGTTGCAGTACGAGGTCTGCTGTTCACCTGACTCTAGCAAATAAAGCTGGGGAAGCTTACAGTGAGGGTGCGGGAGGAATCCAGCTGTCAGCGAAGAGATCTGAAGTCAGTGAAGAGGCTGAAAGAGATCCCAAGGTATGGGGGAAGTGAGGAAATGAAAGGAGAGCCAAGGAGGGTAGGGATGGGGGGAGGCTCCTTAAAAAAAGTCACTTTCAGTTGAAGTTAATGGAAATCCTGGCTGCAGTTGCATCCGTGTCATCCTGCAAGGCACGTGTGTGCTCAATCCCAGTCTGTCTGTTTGAACTTTTACCCAAGGAATCTGGGAGCCTTTTGGACACAGCTAGTGTCGTGCTGGAGAGCGGGTTGCTTGGAGGTACTGCTGGGTGTACACGTTTTGCTTGAAGGACGTTCAGGCAGATTCCCAGAAATACAACAGGCGGTGCTGTGGTGGTTAGCGTTTCACACGTGTTACTTAGAAAAGATCAGCTTTTTCTTCAAGCCTGATTTTTTGCCCCCTGCCTGTCCTGCAGTCAGCTACTAGCAGAATGCAGCGCGCACCCAGAGCACAGGGACACTTCCCTGAGTCCAGGACGGTGGCTGTGCATTCTGGTGCTTGCAGTCACCCTGGTTTGTGCCCACAGTAAGGTAATTAGACATTTAATTAGGAAGGTGAGCAGCCCTGGTTTCTCATAGATAGCAGCAGTTGACAAAAGGTGCAGAGAATTAAGCCCCAGCAGTCACTTGGCATGGGAAGCTCAGTCTGCACAAGTCCATCTAGCAGCAGTTGCCTCTTTCTCCCGTGGCAGTGGTGTTGTGAATGGTTCCTGGTTTGTTTTAAGCATTTATTAACTCAGCTGCTCTGGGCTGAGCACATCTGGTCCCCTGATCTTGGGAAGGGGCTGCGTTTGTCAAATTGCCCTCAGGCTTTTTTCCTGGTCGCTGGTCCTGCTCCTCCCAACTGCTCAACACTTGGGGCTCGGGCTGCCACCTCCTCGCAGGGAGTCACACGGTTCTCTCCTGTTAGTCCTGGGAGCTGCAGCATCGTTTTGACTCAGTGCTGCTGGGGGTAGGCTGACAGCGCAAGTGGTGTTTGCTGTGAATCATCCTCGCTAATGGAAAGTATTTGATAGAGAAACAATAGTTGTTAGCAAGATGACATTTCTGTTCTGAATCCCTTCGTTTTCTTCCTTTGTGTCTTTTTTTCCCCTTCCATGAGCTGTTTTGCAATTTGCCTTTGAGCTGAAGGGCCTTGTTCCTTTTCAGTCTAGCAACAAATATTCTGGTGCGTATGGAAAACATAGTAAAGAACAGGAGGGGCTTTTTGTTCTTTGTGAACCCCAAAGGTGGTCTGTTTTATTCTGTTTTTTTCTTTTTTCACTTAAATAACAGTGGATGACTGGAAACTGCTGAATGAATCGGATAGCTAGTGCTGCAGGTAGACTGTTTAAAGGCATTTAGTTCTTAAGTGCTAACCTGAGGAATGTGGACATTAAATAATAAAGTGAATGAAGTTGCTTTGGAACGCTGTGATTTCCATCACTTCAGGAAATCAGAGAGTTCCTCCCTCCAGAAAACTAATCAAGTACAAGCTTAACTTTCAACCCCTTAAATTGACTCTGGGGGATTATGTACATGGCTACAATTATGTTCCTGCATCAGATTTATTTTTTTTTTTAAGGCTGTGGCCAGAACTGTTGGGTGTTAACGTCGCTGTTTGCTGTCTGTCAGCTCCAGTGCCCTTCTGCTCTGGGTTTTGGATGTGCGGGAGCATTACTGACCTCCCCCCCTGGCCTGTGAAAATCAACCTTGCCGTGAGTGGAGGGCTGAGGGAATGGAACAAAACGTGCCAGAAAAGGAAACAAAACCAAACCCAACCAACATACATATGTAATGGAGATGATTTGCTCCAGTGTCTGGTAATGGGGTGCAAGCTCTGGTGCTTTGCAGACCGGCAGAGTCTGCAGCCCTGTTACCATCTGCCTGATGGGCTGAGAGCATCGGAGGGACACTAAGCTCTTTGTATTAATCCCTCTCTTCTCACGTTTGGGAGACACAGATCGCATCTCTCTAAAGGAAAAGTGTATTTACACTACCCAAATAGGGAATAGACAGGTATTTAACAACACCCCAGGTAACAGCCCATTGTTTCCCCAACTGCAGCTCCAACATTTAAACCTTCGCATGGTGTGGTCCTGGGGGGTGTGTGTGCACATTCATCCCTACAAATTTCCTTAGCAAAACCAAACAGCTTGCTGCTATCCCCATCTTTGCAAACACGCAGATTTCTTTCTGCCTTTAAACTGCCTTAAGCTCTAGAAATTCCCCCCACCCATGCTTAATCAGTACTGATCAAGCATCTGTCCTTCTAGCCTAACAGTGCTGAGGTGCGCATCCTATCCTGCATTTCTACCCTTTGGGTGGCCAAGGCACTTCCCTTGCTCTCGTCACGCAAAGCACGGAAAGATTCAAGACCCTTTCCAGGCAGGGGACTGCGGGAGGCATCTCTGAGGGTCCCCAATGTCATGAGGGGGCTGCTTCAGCCTGTTTTCTTACCTGCTATGCATCTTGTGCAGTCTTCTGTCTTGCATCTTTTTCCTTTTTTTCCTTTTTCTCCTGATCCTTACAGCAGGGGTGTGTGTGTTGATGTTGGTAGGGATTCAGAAAGGAGTTACCTCGGTTTGCATTTGCGTGGGAGACTTTTATGCCCTGTACTTTTGGTGTTGCTTTTGTATTAGGACAGCAAGGATGGCCTAATAAACAGCACGTAAAACACTCATGGCTGTGTGAGCCTGTTACGGCACGCAGTGTGTGGTGCAAGCAATAAAACCTGATCCTGCGTCTGCCACTTACATGTAGAAGGCTGCGCGCTTCTCCTTTCTTTCTTTGATGTAATGAAGTTGACAGCAGCGGGGCTGTTCCTGCCTTGCACCTAGATAAATGCAGAGGGAATGAAGAGCAATACAAGCTCACACTCAGCGTGTGCTGACTCACTAGCTTGTGTGTGTAGCAGACACTGGTAGGGCGCTTCTCTGGAGTGCAGCACAAATGTGTTTCGGGTACCAAGCTCGGGTCCAGGTACGAGTTCAGATTATGGCCGTGTAGGGCCAGGGACTGGTCATACAATTCATCGTGATGATGAACAGCGGTGTTTTCACACGGGAAATCTCACGTTAGATTTAGGTCTAACACCCACTGACCTGACCAGTTAAGGTGCAGGACTGTGACTTTTCCATTTCTGCAAAACCAGACCAAAGGGTTATTTAAAATTTGTTGCTTCTGGAGAAACAGTTGCTGAGATGAGCAGCTTTGAGCTGAGGGGTTGGACTGAGACCATCTCCCGAGGTCCCTGCTGACCTCGGGCAGCCTGAGGTGCCGTTCTGGGAAGGCCTGAGGACTTGTGCCTTTTATGAAGTAGCTTCCTTTGTTTTTTTAGGTTTTCCAAGTGTTTCACTTGGGACGTTCCAATTCTGACCAATTCTGTTGAACCAACCAATTTCTGTTGTGTCCTAGTTAACTTTTTCTTCTGTGTATGCAAAACCAGGGTTCTTCTGGAAGAGAAACATCTTGCTGTCCTGTCTGCAGCATTTCTAGGCTCATAAGCACAAGTTTTGCCATCACTTACGGAAAGTCAAGGAAAAGAGTTGTAAATGGTGAAGGTGAGTCCTTGTCATTTAGGTCTCTACTGAAAACTTCCAAACCTAGGTGATAAAGGGTAGATAATCCAGAGATTGATTTTATTGCCTTGGAAGTCAGAGCCATTAAAAAAAAAAAAGATTATTTTGTTTGATCAGATGAATGGGAACATCAGTAACTGAATCAGTAACAAGCTTTCCATTTATTCTGGTGGGCTTGTGATGAAAACTGTTAAGTAATTTACACGCAACTCAACTGGTGTGCAGAAATCAATGCCAGGAGTAAATCATACAGGCCATTAACCTCGGGATCTGCAGAGGGCAAAACACGGAGCAAAACACAGAGCCTCGCTGGCTGGGCACCTGTCGTAACTCAGTGTTTGGAGGTGAGCGTAGCAGGGAAAGTCTAATTAAAAGCCACACAAACAACTCCACATATGTTTGTAGCTGGCTGATGGAAGGGGAGAGGGAGGAGCAAGTATCCCTTGGCTTTAGATGTGTTTCCATGGCAGCAGTAGCTGATAAATCCGAGTTTTGCTGGATTTTATCTGTAGCTGGAAATCGTGGCACAGGCAGAGACGCGAGCGTTGCTGTTTGCGGGGATTTGGGTACATGGTGCTGAACCTGCTGCTGTCACCGTCCTGTCTTTGTGCAGAAGGGTACTTTCTGATCTCCAAAGCTTACTTGACTCAGTGCATACCTGTATTTTTTAACAAGTTCGTGCCCCCTGCCACACCTGGTCCCGGGCAGAGCTCTCTCTGCAGTCCCACAGCAGGCTCCCCATGCACACGCTCTCCCTGCTAACCCTGCTGTCTTCACAGAGCCCCACCACCGGGGGCTGTGCCTCCTGGTGCTGTTGGCTCTCTGTTCCAGCTGCACTGTGGAAGCAGAAATACTGAAGCCGTGAATCAGGGAAGCCACCAAGCGCATGATTTACTGTAAGCGCCTAAGTGCTCTGCTAAGTGAGGACAGATTGCCCAAATGCCTAAAAAGATGCTTAAATGCTTGGTAAACTCAGTGTTGAAGGACTTTATCCCAAAGGATGCTGCACTAATTTCCACTGAAGTAAGCAAAGATGATGCGGACCTGGTGCAGTGCTCAGAGGCTACAAGAATTTCGAGTGCAATTTAGCTCTCGAATGTTTTACTATGAAAACAAATCACCAGGAAGGGCGATTTTTACTTCCGTGTGTGTGTGTGTATGTATGCACACGGTATAAAGAGTTTGGACAACTCAGTCAGTGTTAAAACAAAAACTGACTTGAGTATAGAAGTAGTATAGATGGGAACAGGACAGAATTCCTCAGACAGTCCATCCCTTCAAGGCTGTGAGTAGTTCTTTTCCTTTCTAGAGATAGTTTAGAAAATGTTAAAATAGGAAGGGAATCTTTCCACTCAAGCTCATATTTATGGTCCATCACTTATGATAGTTCTTAAACTGAGGATAAACACTCTGGGGTGCTTATCTTTAAATATATTTGGGGATGCTAATGGGGTTGTGAATGTTGTTTTACTTGCGTTTAAACAGGAGAGATACTGAAGGAAAAAAAAGGGGGGGGGAGGTCAAAGAAAGGATGGTCAAGGAAAAAGGCTGAAAGGTTTTGTGGATGCCTTTATTCTTTTACTTTCTTTTGTATTTTTCCAGTTCAGGTACTACGTATCCCTTGGACTTGAGGTTTTTACCAGTACTTGTGAGGCTCAGAGCTCTGTAGGAGAGGGGAAAGCCCACGCATTCTGTCCCTCCTGCCCACTCCTCCTTACCCTGCTCCATCCCTTTCAGTGCTCATACAAGTAAAGAAGAAGATAATTGGTCTCCTCCCAGCCTTGCTCGAAAGCAGCCCTCATTAAACCCTGTGCCGGGAGAGGGCTGGATGGGCACCGGCCTCTCAAAGGGCTCCTGTGTCCAGCTGGGGAGCGCCGTAGGTAAGGCTGAGAGCATAGGGACAGCGAGGGTCTTGTAGTGTCCCAGTGCCCCCCCAGCCCTGTTGCCTGAAGAAATGGTGGCTCAAGGTGGCTTCCTTTTGCTTGCCTAGGCTGCGTTGTCTCACCAAACGGCCCAGCCTTTGGGCACTCCTGGACTGCTGCTGGATGAAAACTTTCTGCCGCGTAGCCATGTGCTGCGCATCGGGGAAAATGGAAGGTTACAGTCTGGCAGGAAGGCTCTGTGCTGCCCCTAGCAGCAGGGGGTTAGCTCAGAAGGAACATGGGACGAAATGATGCTGTGTTAAACTGAAAACCGCGGTAATGGAGGGGAGAAGCAGCCAAAACTGCAAATAAACCTGTTTGGTGAAGGGAATTGGTTAGCCTGGAGCTGGAGCTTGTGCCCCCTTTTCACTGGCTCGAGCTCAGGGATGCAGTGTGTACCCTCCAGCTGGTGCTGCTTTCTTTTCATTCACTGTCCTTCCTGGCAAAATTTCTTCCCATAACTTCGGTTTTGTTGCTCCGATGGACTTATTTTCCATGCCCACTGTGCACGTTCCCTGCATGCACGGAAATCTTTAAATGCTCGGATGTGCCGCTCCTAGCATCTCTCTTCTCACTTCTCTCCAAACTTAACTCCTGTTGATTCAGCCTTTCCACACAGGTCTTGCGTTACTGAAAGAGGGTTATTTTTATGGCTGCAGCAAAGTAGGCTAGCCAGAGTGAACGAACTGCACATAATCCTCACAGAGAAGTGGCCATCAGCTGGGGGTGTTTGTGGAGGGACTGCATCGGCTTTGACAGCTCTGCTGACCTCGGCTGCGGCTGCATGGCACAGGTGAGGAGGGGGAGGCTGCTGCTGCTGCACAAATTAAAGCAAAGTGTGTCTGGTAATGCTCTGCAGTCCTGTGTGCAGTTGTGTTCGGTTCAGCAGCTCAGCAATTGATTGCTTAAATCTGAGGGTTTTTTTCTGCCCTGTCAGCTTTATCCCCGGCCACATCAAGTACTTGGAGCAAGTTGCCTTGGAGAGCTCGGCCCTTGGCTGCTTCTAATTCAGAAGGCAGATTTTCTGGATTGTGAATAACATGTTTGCATCCTCGTGTTTCCCTGTGGTTCTGTCAAGCTGGAGTTTTTCTCTTTCAGCTTAGGGGGACAACACGGGGTGGAGAGGGACGAGCTGCCAAAGGGGCAGAACTGCATTTGGTTCAGGAGGAGACACAGGTCTCTGTGCCGCCCTGGCCTTCTGCGTAGGATGCTGTCCTGTAGGGTGGCACCTGTTCTGGTGGCTGTGAGCATCAATGAGCACCTGCTTGCCATTGAGACATTTGTCTTTCCGTACTGTGCGCGCTCCTCTGGCCATATACGCAGGTTACCTTGCGATGACAGCTTTTGTCATCCAGCTCCTGTCTGCTTTTCAGTGCTTCTCCTCCTGTTTCTTGAAGAACTGTGTAGATGTTGTGCTTTGTTTCGTCTTGCTCTTAACCACGAGATACACGTAACGTGGTAGAAATTACATCCTATTCCCTGGTCCTTTTGCTGACTTCTCATTTATTTTCGTAGTGCCTCTAAATCTAGCAATTCCTGCTTCCACGCAGAGCCTGCACCTGTGGCTTCTGTCAGCCATGGCTATAAGAAAAGGGGTGGGCGAGGCTGCGACGTGAGAGCAATCTATAAATGGCTGGCTGCCGTCAGGAGCCGGTGGTGGTTTGAGCTAGAGGGACAAGGGGTTCTGAGCAATTCCCGAGCCACTAAAACAGAGCTGCTTCGGGCACGCAGCCTCGTGAAGTGCACAACGCTGCCTCTGAAGGAGAGTTTTTGTAGGTGTTCATGGATGGGAGCTTGCTTTTTGAAAGAAGTTCAGCTGGCAGAAGCAGAAACCAGGCCCTGGGGCCCGCCCAGAAGCAGCACCCGGCTTTGCTTCTTGCCACGTGCTGGAGGCGAGCAGGAGCCTGGGGCAAGGGAGCGCTGCCTGGGGGAGCCCTTCCTTTGTAAGTAACGTAGAGAAGTTTTCATCCCCCTTACGCCGAGGCCACTTCATGGCCAGATGTTAAAAGCAGGCTGCTTCCCAACGAGCAGTCCTGGCACACCGTGTGCCCTGCTGCTGCACGAGTGCCTCATCCCTGCCGCCCGGCCTGCCAGCTCCTTGTGTCCTGCAGCGGGATCGTGCCTTTCGCCGTTCAGGTGCTGCCTTCTGGTCTCGTGCTTACTCCTCTGGAAGGCAGGGTGCTTGGGGCTCTCCTTTATGAGGCTTCGTAGCGAACAGAGGCTTTTTCCTCTTAAACCAAACCCAGCTTCTCACCGGTGGGAATCTCCCTGACACCGTGTCCAGTTTGTGGAGGGGAAGCCTGCTTTGGAAGGCTTGCTCTCATGCATTGACTTTTTCAAAACCAACAAAACGGGATTGTTGCTCTGTGAGTTAGCTCCGTGGCAGTAGAAGCCGGTGGCTCGGCAATAGCACGGTGCTCCCTCTCCCAGGGTAAACCATTCAGCATTCCTAACAGGCTCGTGCTGGGAGAAGCAGACATCACCAGCAAGGTATTTCCTGGATCCTCTTGCCAAATGCTAATACTAATAATAACAACAATAATAATAAAAAGGCTCGGATCTGAACCGAGCCACTTGTGACTTCATCTGGCAGCGCAGGCCTGCTCTCCGTAACTTCTGCCTTTATTTTGTTCCTCCTGGCTGCCAAGAGCTTCTGAATTAATTCGTCCCCCTTCTCCCTCCCCTCTCCCCCTCGCCTTAGCGAAGGCGTAGCGTGTCGCAGGTTGTGAGCCAGAGGAACATATGGGCTGGGGGAGCTGCAGCGGGCCAAGGGCTCTGCTGGGATGTGAGGCGCTGCTCCGAGCGAGGCCAGGGGCCGGGCTCCATCTCTCGTGTGGCACCTCACCCAAGCCATGCTTCTCCCCCGGGGTCTCAGCTCTTGCTGCCTTTTCCTGCTGGTTGTCTTCCAGCTCGGGCCACCCTCCCAGCCTCGGAAGAAGCACGAGCCCACCTTTTTCTCCCTAGCCCTCCTGGAGGAGGCTCACAGCCCAGCACTGCTTTGCGTCATGCTTACATCAGGGGAAGGAAAGCAAAATGCTGATGGCACAAAGTGCTGGGCAGGACCAGGAGCTCGTATGTGCTGGGGGAAAGTCTGAGCTGCTGATGTGCAACAGGAAGGCAGAGCCTTGCCAACAAATTTCCAAGTCACAGGGAGAGACATGAGAACATTTCAAAAGCTTGAGCCCTGCGGAGAGTAACCAGGAAGGAGCGGCCGGGGGGTTCTTCTTCATTGAGGGACATCTGGGAAAACGTTTGTGCGAGGGTCTGGGCTGCCTGGGCTTAGGAAATGGTGGTGCCCTGAAGAGGCAGGCGTAGATTTGTTATCCACTAAAATGAGGTAACGGTTTCATGGTAATTGATGGTGTTTTGTGACACATCAGTTCCAGTTTCTGCTTTGTTAAGCACTTTTAAAGCTGCTTCAGTGCACCCAGCATCACCTCCCCAACTGCTGGGATCGCTCTGAACCACTGGCTTGTGCGTCACCGCTCTGGCCGGGGCTGGAAATGTTGGATTGGTCCCGGCCTCCTGCTCTGCCCAGGCAGCACCTGCGTTTCCTCAGGTAAAATCTAGCACAGGGCTGTGAGCATCGCTCCGGGAATCAGTGAGAAACCGTGTGTCCACGTGGCTGGGGGGAGCTGCTTTTCTTTGGGTGGTTAGGTTCGCTGGGGAAGAAAACGCTTCCAGTGAAGCTGAGTTCTGCTGAGCCTGTATAGCTTTAAAAATAATAACAACAAAAAAAGCAGCAGCTACTGTCCAGAAACTGCTTTCTTTAGGCACTTGCCGTTCCCTCTGAGGTTGTACTGCCTCACCTGAAGCCTTTCATCTGGCACCACTTTTGGCTTGACTTTGCACTTGGCTGGAAAGGTTGGGTGGGGATGGGTTGAGTGACTTCTCAGGGGCATGAGGAAGCGCGGTGCTCGATAACCACTGTGCTTGCAGGTACTGCAGGCTGAACGTGACTCCTGCAGAGCCCCCCCAGGTAACTCAGCAAGGAGACTGCAATCAGAGCGCCGGGGGAAATATCGATGAGGTTGGAGATCCGCTGTCAGCGCTGGGAGCGGGGAGTGCCAGAAGCAGTGACAGACCAAGCTCGTGAGGCAAACAATGCTGCACCACAGACTGACAGTATCCCCCTGCAATCCGCATTAAAAATAGACCCTCCAGGCTCCACTTTTAGCATGATCCATTCAGTAATTCATATGGCATCCCATATGTTGGGGTGAGAGGAAGGTGGAAATGGTGGGAGTCGGGGAAAAAGCCACTGCCTGCTCCGGATCCTTCTGCCATTTCGGTGCAGTTAATTGCATGCACTTGGAGTGTCGTAACGTGAGCAGATGGGGTGTTTCACAGTTATGCGGTGTGTGTATATATATACATACACTTTTTATATATATATATATATATATATATATATATCTGTATGAAGTTCTCTAGCACTTGATTCCACAGGGCTGCTCTCAGGCTTTACCAGCCACTCGGGCTGGGCGTGTGCGGGGGAGAGGATGCAGTGAGCTAAGTGGTGGTGGGATGGGATGGGATGGGATGGGATGGGATGGGATGAGTGAGCGTTCTAATATTGGGATCCCCTGCGCCCTGTGAGATGTGCACGTGTTCGACAACCGGGCTGGGAGCTTGCAGCTTGGCTGTGCTTGGTGGCAACCCCAAGGCAGCCTGCCTGAAGCTGCTGTCTCCGGGTTCAGAGCCGCTCTGAAGTCAGTAAGCAGCAGAGCCAGGACGGGTGCTGAGCCACCAGGCTGTGTGAGGAGCTCTCTCCTTCCCTTCCCCGGCTCCGTCCCGCCAGCAGCCTCCCCTCCGAGCCGGGCGGGATCGGGGCGGCAGGAGGATGGCAAGCAGGCCGCCTTCCCCTCGCTGCTGCAGCCTTTTGAAGGAGAGAGCAAAGCAGATGGTGCAGTGCTTGGAGATAACAAACAGCAAGCAAATGAATAAGCCTGTTTGTCAGCTCGGGCTCTGCTCTGCACCAGTTAGCCTGTGTTGGCGAGCGCCTTGCCTGTGGAGCCTCTGCTCCTGCTGGGAGCTCGCTGGGGGAGAGGTTTGCCAGGAGGGCCACTTGCTGCGGGTTTTCGGGCTCCATCCTTTTTGCTTTCCATCCTTTTTGCTTTCTTTCCCACTGCCCCTCCATGTGGACGAGGTGCAAGGAGAGTCACCCAAGCCACCATGCTGTCCCCCAAGGATCCCTGTGTCCCTTGGTGCCAGCTGAAAACGCACCAGCAGGTCCCAGCTGAGAGGCTGCTGACAGATGTTGTCCGTCAGCATCTCCTGTCATCTGTTGGCAACCAAAGAGCAACCAAATTGGCCAAAAACCAAGCTGGGCTGTAAGAAACCTTTCCTCGCCCTGTTCCTGGAAGTCGGGGCAGAGCCCCTTCCAGCCTAAGTCCTTCCACGTGCTGCCTCCTCTCCCCCTTTGTTCCTCAGCAGGTGTTTGCGCACAGCCTCACACCGAGAGGGCTTTCACTTCTGGAGGGTCTTTGTGGGCTTTGGAAGGAAAATCCCAATAATTGGCTGGGCAGGCGAGTATCAGCTGCTGCTGCCCCTGGTGCATCCAGGGGAAGGGAGGAGATTCAGCCCGGCGCCTTTCAGTAATGGGAGATCAACCCAGGCCGGGGAGGGTTTGGTGGCCTTTTAAAGGGGCGAAACCTTGAGCCACAGAAATGAAGTGGCACCACGAGGAGCAGTTGAACAAAACCAAAATGAGATCACAAAAAAACTTAAGTTTTTTTTTTTCTCTCATCTTGTTCTCTGCATTCTCCATCAGCTGCAAATACCTGCTTGGGGCCTGGCTATTAGCACTGCCAGCACTTCTGTCTTGCAGTGATACCTGCCTTCTGCTCCCCGCGTTGCATGGAGAGGACAGAGGGCAGCTGCCGGGCACAGTGACTTGGCTTTGAAGGTAGCGAAGTGTAAAATCACTTCTATCCAGGCATTAAAAAATAAAACAATGCTCGGTTATTCCTGTCTCGGCAGTATGTTGGAGTCAATCCGAACATACGTGTGAGCCTGTGCTTATTAATAAAAGATCTCTTCTTGTAGAGCAGGCTGTATGTGGGGCTTCTCTCTTGTTCAAGGGGATGGGAAGAGACGAGGAGGAAGGTGTTGAGCTTAGCTGCAGAACCTGGAGAGAGCACACTGCTGCACTTTAATCGCCCCGCTGGCTCGCTCATGGGATTTTTGGCAGCAGGGCTCAGCCCACGTCGTCCCCGGAGGGCTGTGGCACGTGTTGCAGAGCGAGGGTTACCTCTGCCTTTGGGCAGGGCGCAAGGGGAAGAGGGCTGCAGGTTGGAGCACTGCAGCCAGGGAGGCACCGGGGATGCTGTGCGGGTTTAGGGCATGGGGAGGAGCGAACCCTGTCCTGAGGAGGGCTGGGGGACCTCGAGGAGGGGTGAGGAGGGCAGGCATGGACTGCAGGAGTGAGAGCGAGCAGGGCGCTGTGGCAGGGCTGACACGGGCCTCGAGGGTGTGGGTGGTGGAGACGGGTGGGAAGGGAGTGGAGGAGAGCTTTGAGATGGAAAGGAGCAGCAGGGAGGGGAAAGATGGGCAGAAGCCAGAGGGTAAGAGAATTGTTACGAGGGAAGAAAAGATGGAATAAAGGGGATGTAGTAATGTGTGCATTTTCCATGTTTATCTGATTTTAGATATATTTATTTACAACTGCTTGTGTTTTATAGTACAGAAACAATTCAGAGTTACTCCTAGGTCTCTGAGCAGAAGACAGCGTTTCCTTTGCCTGGCTCAGGAGGGAGAGCTGCTGTTTCCTTCCCCACCAGCAGGCATGGACCCGAGTAGTGAGTCAGGAAGCAGCAATCAGAGGATAAGATAAGCTCACGCTTCTTGTTGTTTTTTTAAAGGTTGAATACTTGTAAGTATTCACAGCTCATAAGCGTTTTTAATGGCTGAAAAATCCTGTTAAATTGGGAATTTGGGGAAGGTGGGAGGCGAGACTCAGCTGGTCTGCTCGATGGTCGGCAGATGGGACATATGAAGAGGTGCCTTTTTTTTTTTCTTTCTGAGAAAATATTGTAAACCTCCCCACAAGGTGTAAGGAAAAGAAAGGCCTTTCGTTCTGCCCGTGCCTTTTGCTGAACCTTGGCATATGTTCCCGACGTGATTTGCCTCTGTAATGGTGACCCCTGCCCTCAGGAGCAGCACGAGAAGGGAGCGGAGAAGGGATCAGCGACCGTGACCGTGGGGAGCGGCAGCAGGAGGAAAACCTGTTTGGAGAAGGCTGGCTTTGTTAGGGCCCCTCCCGAGGGACTGAAGGGGTCGGCAAGTGGAAGGGGCCGAAATCCAGCGAGAAGGATCAGCAAAACCAGTCTGAGGGAGCAAAAAGGGCTGGCAGGGAGGTGTGCTTCCAGCAGGGCAGTGGTTAGAGCTGGAGGGATTTGTGGTGCTCAGGGGTAACCGGTGGAGGCTGCTGGAGGCACACGTAGCGTGAGTTTTCCTAAAACTTCCCTTCCTTTGACAGCTTCAGCAGAGAGTATCTTGCAGCAAAGAACTGAAATATTCTGGACAAACATCAGATGTTGGCAGAGGCTCCGGCAGCCTTGGCAGGTGTGAAATTTCTGACTCTTGACCCGGTGACTTGCTGCAGCAGGTGTAGGTTTCCTGTGCTTTCTTTGCAGGCTGTGTTTTTTTTTTTTTTTTTTTTTTAGATGTGGAAATTATTATTTTTTTTGGCATGGCCTTATAGTTTTTGAGCAGTAAGGATGTTTGTGACCTACTAATAACTCTTCATGGTTCCCCTTCATTAAGAAGTGCAGCAACTATTCCTTTGTTCTTCCAAATCAGTCTCTCAATAGGAAGGAGGAAGAAATTAAGTTGGGAGAGGGTTGTTAATAGCTGTCAAATGAAAGCACGGGCTGATTTAGTGCTTTAACAGCTCCGCACATGCAGTGGACAGAGAATAAATCCTCTAACAAAAGCCCGTTCCTTTTCTGCTAATCTGTTGTTTCACAACAGCTGTCAGGCAGAAGATTTACATCCGAGTGGAAGCAATGAGATGGTGAAGAAGGGTGCTGCCAGTTGTCCAAGTTTTGAGTTGGTGCTTTGGTGGTTTTTTTTTTTGGCTTGCATTGACTGGAAAGCAGTTAAAAATGATTAACGAGGGCAGTACGAAATGCTGGGCAATTTGCAAGGGGCAGGGCTGCTGGTAAATGAGGTCAAGGCCAGGCTGAACGGCCCAGGGAGGAGAGCAGGGCTGGGAGGCCGGCGTGTGCCTTGGGGTGGCCGTGTCCTGCTGGGGATGGGATGGGATGGGATGGGATGGGATGGCCACCCCTTGGCCACCAGCTGATTTCAGGCTCACAGCAGGGAAGGACGAGCATCCCAAGGAGACTGGAGAAAATGTGATGCCCAAAAGCCAGGAGGTACAAAGGTCGGCTCTGCCTGTCAGCATCCTCCAGTAGCTAACATAAGATAATGCAAAGAAAAAAAAAGCTGTCCACCTAAAATGGCTTCTGCCCATTCAGCTTCTGTGGCTCCATGCTTGTGACTGCAGAGCAGAGCCCAGAAGAGGCTCTGGAGAGCTGCTGCTGCTGCTGCTCTTTCTGGGGTTGAGGAACTGGCACAGCTGAAGCCCTCCTGATGGCAGGAGGTTTTCCAGAAGCAAATCGAGTAGACCAGAAAACATCATCTTCGTGGGGAAGACCTCTTCTGGGGGCAAGCAGTTGCAGTCCTACTGAGTTTTTATGACCATCATCCCCCAAAATATTGAAGTGAGCCAGTAAAATTTACATTCCCCTTGCTCATGTCTGTGCATGGTTTGATTGCTCAAACTGTCCTGTGCAAAACCAGAGGCAGACGTGAAGGTGCCTGACCTGCTTCGGCTGGCCCTGGGAGGTATGGTGGAAATTTGTTTGCCTGAGATGTGGCTCCCGGGAGGTGCTGCCCAGCATCCGTCCCGTGCTGCTGCTGTCTGACCTGACGTGGGCTGCAGGGTTGGCTTCAGAGAGCACCGAAAGCTCAAGCTGGCCTGAATCTCCCAGCAGCTACGTGCAGGGCAGCAGCTCAGAATGCTGGCTGCTCGTTAATATTCATCCCTTAATGATTTATGAGGCTAAAATCCATAAACAAGTGACACTTTATATTTACTACCAGTCTCATATCCTTATTTAATACTGCTAGGGGACAGCTAGCGTCCAAAAGGGTGTTCAGTGACACTTGCAGCTGAATGAGGCCTTTCAGATGCGTCTGCCTGCATTAGGAATGAGAGTGCTTGCTCGAATTTTACAAGGGACAGTTCTTTTAAATGTAACACCCTCCTTCCCAGCGCCCCCCCAAGTGCCACCGTCATCTCGTTCTCATTACAGCCCTCTTTCATCCCTTTGTCTGCTGTTGGCTGAAAATGCCTTTGTCTTCCAGCTCCTTCCGTGGTTAATGAGTCGCTTAGATTCTGTTTGCCAGCTGGTGCAGAGAGGACCTTGGAGCAAAAGGGTACCGGAGTTACTCCACTTTCTGTCTCCTCTTCTTCTGCAGCCTCTTGAAAGCGTTGTGCTCCTGGTTTTTCACTTGCAGGTCCAACACGATTGCTTGGGGCCTTTGCTCAAACATACGAGAGGTCCCAAAGGCTGACTTTGGTTCTGAACCCTGCTCGAAAGAGGTAGGAGCCTCCTGGCAAGTGCTGGGAGCAGCTGCCTTCTTCCCTCTCTGCTGCGGTGTTACCAGGGGGCAAACAGCTTCATCGGAGCCTGTCCCACCCAGGTCACCACCCCACAAAGCTCCTCGCTCGCAGACCCAAATGCGCCACCCCAGGGGCACTGTGATGTGGACAGCTGCACTTTACAAGGGAAGATCAGAAGAATATTTCCCAAGCTCTCCATTTTGTGGTGTCTGGGCTCTCCCTAGTTTGCCAATATCTTCCTTACTGCGCGAAACCCATTTTTTGGCGCTTCTCCAGCTGAGACATCACCACCGACAAAGAAAAAGGAATAATTATTCCCGTGTTTCAGGGACAGCATCCCCGTGAAGATAAATAGAACTGCGATTCGTCTTTTTTTTTGCCAACAGAAAGCCTTTTCCTGCCAAGCTACTGCCTAGCTACTTGCTCTCTATCTGTCTGGTTGTGCCCGGGGCCTCGGCTCTCCATGCACTGTGCAGTCTTTTTCTCTTTTGATGTCCTGCTCCCAGATTTGGGAGGTGCTCTGTAGTTGCTGCGATCACCTTGGCTTTTGAGCGTGCTTTCCTACGTGTGAAAAGCGCAGCCCAGCTTGGGGTCCAAACCAAATTTTAGAAAAGCAAACTAGGGAGAAAAAGAGATCAGGTGGCTGGGATTTGTTATTGACAAACTTAACTGCCTGCAGGAATTCCTCAGTTCTCCTCCTGTCCTGCAGGTGCTTAGAAATTGCCTCTTCGGGTCTGTTTGCAAAGGTGAGACTGGTTTGTAATTTCCCGTGGCTTCCTTTCAAGAGAGGGTGCAGTGTTTGGTCTTCTGTAGCATCGTCTCTGAAACTGTAAATGCTCTTCTTGAGTCAGGAAGGACTCATAAAATGTTCTGCACTCTGGCTAGCTTGTTCTGAGCGTTTTGTATGCTGCTCTTTCCCATTCTGACCCAAGGTTTTGCTTCTTTTTAAAATTAATTGCATGCAGTGTTTGCTCACAGTTGATTTATTTGTGAAAATCGAGGCAAATGTTGAGTGTGCTGCATCCTACTCTGCTCTGCATCATCTTCGCTGTGCCTCTCTGCTGAACCATGACTTGCCCGCGTTGCTTTTCAGATCGCATTGCATCTTTTTGGGTGCCTTTTATGTTCCATACTAATTGTAATTCATTTTGTTCCTTAGCTTTTCTGACCGTGTTCCTGCACTTTTGCTGTCCCGAAGTCACACGGCTTTGTCTCTGCTTTGTTGTATGATTCTGTTTGATATTCAGGCTCCTAAAAAGCTCGCTGCGGTCCCTGGCTATTCCTTTTAAGTGCTGGTGCAGTTTTCTGTAAACCAGTGTCTGGGCGGTTTTTGGTAGCAAGAGTTCCCCTGGAGGTGGTTGAAGCAGCGTGAGGAGCTCCCCAGCTTACAGCAGCACTGCCTGTCGAAGTGCCACTGATAAAGCCTCTCCCTTTGAAGAGGGACACGTCCCTCCAGCTCCATCCCAAGGTCCATCCTTTCTCCAAAACTCCATCTCGCCAAATGACTTTCAGCTTGCTCTGATGAGCCCGGTTTGACCATCATCACCTTCCAGTGCTACCTGCTGTCTGCAGCCTTCAAATGGGGTTTAGCCTTGGTGTAGCGACTGCTGTGGGCTCGGTGGAGCTGTAGCTGATTCCATGTGTGTAAGCAAAAGGGGGATCGGGATCATGACGCTAACCACAGAAAATGTGCTTTTATGGTGATGAGAACAAGAATCAATCACGAGTAGCTAATGAATTAGCTGGCAGCGTCTGCGATGCTCGTTTCACAGTAAATGCAACAGTCAAAATCCATTAAGAAGCCCGTGCAAAGGGGTCCTCTGCGAAGAGGATGTCTGCAACGTGCAGCACGCACACTGCCCTCGCTGTGCCTCTATCTGAGGCACGAGAGTGTGCACAAAGCACCAGTTCTGCTCTAAATGTGTGGTAGTCAGGGAAGGGCCTCGGATTTTTTTAGCTGGGTTTTGTCTCAGAGGTCATGGTGGCGATTAATCATGGTGGCTTTTCACTGGAAACCTGCAGTCTGTGAAGGGCGGCTATGGGAGCACCCAGGTGCCCGTGCAAGGAGGTTGTGAGCGGTTGCAGCAGCGCAGCATGGTGTCACAGTGGCGTGCAGGTGGGTCAGCACCTTCCTCACCAGGCAGCTTTTGCCACCTCTCCTCTTCAGCAAGTGCTCTGCGGCTTCTGCTCCGCGTGGCTGGTAGCTCAGCCACGGGTTTCTGCCTGGCTGCCCTCCTTACAGGAAGAGCTGCTGAGGGAGAAGCTGCTCAAACCCCCCTCTGCTGCATGCTGCTGGGTGTTGCTGCCATCCCTAGTGCCCGGCTCTCGAGGAAAAGCGGTGAGTGAGGAGAGCTAACGGGTTTGTTCGAGTTTCTGAACCAAATCCACAGGCATGGGGGAAAATAACTGCCTGGCTGATTTTAGGAAGGCTGCGTTTAGCTGCTTAGAAAGCTATCTCTGAAGGCAGGGGGATCTTGAATTTGCTTTATTAGCTCTGCAGAAATGAGGAATCAGATGCCTTTTCCCTGAAGGGGCTCATGGATACGGGCCCATTTCAGGAAAACCTCTATTTGTGGTACTGCGTTTCACTACGTGCCAGCATCCCACGGAATTGAACTGAACGTAAGCGTTTGCTACACATTCTCCTAAATAGAAATGGAATCGAAATGCTGCCCAAGCCCCCCGCGATCAGGCAAAACAGATAAACTTGTGTGTTTTCCATTGCAGTTACTGCTGCAGCATATTTAAGGCTGTGCCAGCTCAGAGGTTATATTTTAATTGCGGGTCATGCAAATTGTGATTCAATAAATGAATCACGAATTTAAAACATTTTGTTTATAAATTTAATGCAGAATAATAACCAAAGCTTTTGTGATGAGGTGTGACACGATAGCTAATTGAAAACCATTAGGCTACATGGTGAAAGGAAGCACAGATTGACATTTGAACAAATTCTGTCCCAGTAACTGTGATGTGTCACTTTAAGCAAGTTTTTGTCTTGATTCATCACCCCACTGGTAGGCCAGGAGAGATAGACGAAGAGAAGAAACCACAGGGTCTGCATCTGCAGCGGTTCCATAGCCAGAAATCCCCTCAGGAGCGCAGAGAGAGGCTCGGTGAGTGCCTGAGCTCCACGCTCGCTGAGCATCAGGGAAATTGAAAATGAAATTTTGGGGTGATCCAGGCTCCCTTGGGGCTGTACTGGGACAGGACTGTGCCACCAAAGCCCTGTGGCTGATGGGGTCAGCGCAGAGGTGTGCATGGGATGGCCTCTTGTTCTGGGTGCAGCAGGGAAACTGGCCACAGTTCCCAGCATTAACGGCTGCCTTCTTGGGGTCCTGCAGCTTTAGGAGCCTGCTGTAAGCATCACTGAATCAGGCGCCGTGCAAACAGCCCGGGAGCAGAGGGGGGGTTGAGAAGTGGCCTTACCAAAAGCAGTTTGGTTAGCTCGTAGCAGCGACGGCAACGCCACCAGCATTGCTCTTAACCCTGGCAGTTCCCCTTGGCCTTTTCAGACACCCTCAGCCCTCACCTCAGCTCGGTGCCGTTTCTGGGGGGTGATTAATGAGTGCTCCTATTGGGACTGCAGCACCAGCGCTGCTCTCGTAAGAGCAAATACTTCTCCCACAGGCTCTGCTTTCCCTCGCTTCCGATCCTGCTGTGGCTGCAGCGCTGCAGCTCCCGCGGTGTAATGCGGAGCTGTGCACGAATCCCAGGTGGGTTACGGGATGAAAGGCAAAAATATGAAAAAGAACAAACCCGCCTCTCACCTCCATGTGTGTAACAGCAGCACCTCTGCTGTAGGTACCACATCTTTGTACAAGGCTGGAGGGCTATCGAGCAGCTATGATGAATTTTGGTTTCTTACTCTTTTGCTGTCGTCAGTCTCTTAGCTGGAAACCAAGGGATTTCTAGGCAGCCCCCGGGCCGTGTTTATCTGGCAGCTTCAAAGGCTTCTGAGCAGCACTGGACCTCCTGCAACGCAGGCCTGCAGGGACTTGGCCAGCCCCATCTTGCATCACGATCCCAGGGACATGCTAGCACGGAGTGAGATGGAAACAAGGGCCCTTTCTAGGTATTGCTCCCATCTATTATTTACTGGAGGAGGCAGCGTGGCTTCACACAGGAGCTCGTGCCCGAAAATACCGCCTGCAGTTCAGAAACAGCGCTGCACAGGTGGGCAGCTCGCCTGCTGGAGGGGGAACAAACCTGATGGGGAGCCTAAAACCAAAGCCAGGCCCCTCCTGCATCCTGAAACGCCCTTCCCTGCTGGAAACCCCCCGCACCTTGCTAACCACGGAGCTGCGGGCTCAGCCTGCAGCTGTAGCTAACTCCTCCCCAGCCTGCAGGCTCCTGGCAGGCACCGTAGCGCTGCAGGAGCCGCTGTGCCGTGCTGCCTGCGCCTCGCCACAGGTAAGGGTCGTCCTCTTTTCTGCTTATTTCCTCCTCGAGGGAGGAAAGGGAAGGAAAGCAAGGCTCTCCCTCAGGCAGCTGGTGAAATGGGATGCTGCAGAAGAAGAGGCAATGTGTGTGGGAAAGCACCTGCCTCCTCTCCAGCAGGCAGCCGTCCCCGAGACCAGCGTAAGTGCTGAGACAATGAAGGATAAAAAGAAAATGCCTTGTTCCAGGGCTATTTTTACCCGAGTGGTGCAATTTCTTATTCAGCAGGCTTATTCCTCTTCATCTACATCACCGATCACATTAGCTGCTATTTTGGGTGTTGCATAAAATGTTCACCCAGCCTCTGGTGGGGGAAAAAAAGCAGCAGCCACCCCCCGAGGCCTTTGCTCGAGGCTGGCTGCACCATTTCGGCAGGGCCTTGGGTGGGAAGGGCTGAGGCTGAGCTTTGGAGAGGGTCTGAGAGACTGGGCTGGGCCAGAAGTGGTGTGACCTTGGGCAAGCCAAAGCCCCATAACTCTTCTTTTTCCATCATCCTTGAAATGAGGACATTGCCACTCCCCCCTCTGCGTCCTGGCTTCTTTAAGTAAAAAATGGTAACAGAAATGGTCTCCTGGTCGCCCAACACCTTGCACAGGGTGACCCGGGATGCCAGGGGGGGTTCTGAGCGCTCCCATGGCACGGTACCAAAGCTGAGTGCCCTGTCCTACAGCGATCCTACACCAACGTGTAGGATCGAAGAGAAAAAAAGGCTTGGACATGCAAGATCTTTCAGAGTTCAGACCAGTGAAGCATTCCCAGTCCCTTGGTGTGCCAACATACTGATGGTCGTGGGTTTTTTTTGCTCACAAGTTTTCTGGTTCAGCGTGATGGGTACAAGAGTTTGGTGGGCCGAGGTTGCTTTGTGGCTGCTCCTGGCCGGACCAGGAGCTCGTGGGGGCAGGTCCCAGGCAGGTCTGTGTCCCCCGAGCTCCAGCACGGGCAGAGTGGGGCCGGTCAGGGGGGCGGTGGCAATATGCATAGCCCCTTGTGAGCCATGCCAGGAACAGCCGAGAGGCATTTCAGGATGGTTTTGGGGACCTGTTGTAAGCCCCGCACCCTCCCAGCCCCACGGTGGTGTTTTGGGACCTCCCGAAGGTGCTGGGGGAAGAGCAGCCGCAGGAGAGGAGCCGTGGAGGTGCGTGGGGCTGGGCACCCGCTGGCACCCACTGCTCGCTGGCGGAGCTGCGGGGGGCGAGGGCAGGAGGAGAGTCTCCTTGGTTTCTGCAGAGGACGAGCTGTGCAGTGGGAGGCTTGGCAGCAGCAGGCCCCCTTCCCACGACTCACAGCAGGCTTTCTCAGAGGGAAGGTCCAAGAACTGCGCTAGTGCTGCTCGTGCTTCTTCCTTTCCTTCTGGAGGCCTTTTTGCTGCCACGCCGTACCCGCCCCACCATCATCCTTGGCCCCTACAGCCTGCCTTTGGGGGCTTCCTTCCTCCTCCTCCTCCTCCTCCTCCTCCTTCTCCCCGTGAAGGCACGGGGAGCTGCTGGCAGGGCCGAAGGGGGCACTCCATTTCCCATGGGTGTGAATAAAGCAGCTGCAAGGCTCCGACAGCAGCATAGCGGAGCTGTCCCCGCAGCCCTGCTGGGAAAAAAAAACCCGTGCGGGATCAGGAGCGGGAGCGGCAGCGCGATGGGAACCGCGCACCCCGCTGCCTGCGTGCCGGCCCTGCTCACGTCTGCTCGGCAGCAGCACAAAAGGAGCAGCTCGCTGAGACCCACGGGCTCGGGGGGGCCACGCTTCCCGGGGCCACGCTCGGTGGGAGGCAATTAAAATGCCCGTCAGGCGCCGGGCAGCGGCGAGCCCTTGACGAGCCGCTCGGGCAGCCGCGAGGCGCAGCGTCCTATTGTAAGTGGCTGATGGCGGAGCCGGCTGGTTTGTCATCCTTCTGGAAATTTCTGCGGCCAGTGAACTCCCTCTTCCTCTCCCACTCACCCTCTTTTCCTTTTCACCGCTGCGGGGACTTCTCCTAATTTGCAGTTTTCCTTTTCCTGACGTACACATGGTAGAGCCAAGCTGGTGGCTCGCAGACTGCGTCTGTCTGGAGATAGGCAGCGAGCCGATGGAGAGCAGCACGCCAGGAGAATGATTATGCAGCAGTTATTTAAGGATAGGCTTTGGGGGTATGGCAGCCTCTGAGCCGGTAATGATTTTCTTTTAAAAACGTCAGCTTGGGTTGCTTTTTGCAGGATTTGCGAGACTCGTTCTACCTTTGTGCTGCAGCTTTTGGGTTTTAGCCTGCTGTAGATTAAATTCTGTAGCGGTGCCCTCCGAATGAATTAAACTGCATAGGTAATAAACCTCTGGGGGTTTGCTTAGTAATTTATTTGATGCATACATAATGCATTATTATACGCACACACCTTCATGGACCTGTGGTGTGTATTTATATGTATGCATCTTTGTAGCATTTAAAAAAAAAAAAAAAACAAAAAACACTTTTTTTTTATACCAGGAAACTGTTTTTCATCAAAAATTCAGCATTTTCACTTTTTTTTTCCCCCCACCTTTGGATTATTTTAACAGATTCTTCAGCGTGTAGCCTCGGACGGGAGGCAGTGATTGGAATCGGCTCGGTCACAGCTCGCAAAGGTAGGGCACCTCCGGAGCTGAGCGGGGATGAGTCTGGTGCAGGGCGTGGGTTTCCTTTGTGGTTTGTTTGTTGTGTATGTGCGGGGGGTTTTAACAATAGCTATTCTTCGTTTGGTCGATCTGTGCTGTGTTGCAGCTTCGCATAGATTTTCAGGTCGCTTTGGCAGGCGGTCTGGAGTTATTTTCAATGTGCCTGCAGGCGCTGCAGGGATGGAATCAGCCCTCCCAGCTGCAGCTAGCGGAGGGCGAACAGAAGCCCCCGCGTGCTTGCCGGTTGCTTTGGGTGGGTACGGGCAGCATCTGGAGCCCTCGCCTTTCCTACCCGACCTGGGGGCTTGCTGATGGTGGTTTCAGCTTCCCCGGGGTCCTTGCAGGCTAGCACAGACAGGGTTAAACCCCCTGCCCTGCTCCAGCAGGTACAATCCATCCGAAAGAAAGCAGAGGGCTGGCTTCATGCTGCCTGGCTGTCAGGGAGGAGGGAAACTTCTCTTAACCCATTCAGCACTGCCTGCGAGCGCGGGGCTTGAGGCACAGCGCCCCGGCAGCCAGGCGGGGCAGGGCTGGGAGAGCTTCCATCTGAGGCTGTCTGGAGGCATCACCAGCACTTCAGAAGTCATTTCCATCACCAAAACAAGGCAAGCAGATTTGGTTTTGACGGTGTCGTTGGTAGTTCCCAGGAGAAGTTGATTATTCTCTTTCCCCTAATGCCCTTTGGCTTTGGTTGCTCTAACCCTTTAAGGCTGGAAGGGAAATGGGGGGATAAAGCCCTGCAGAACAGAACACACGAAGCAATTTTCCTTGGGTTGAACTGTCAGATGTGTCGAGTGATTAAGGAATATTGATCTCATTGAGTTGCAGCAGGGACTGTGCCCTTAATGAAGAAAGGATTTAAAAAAAAAAAAAAGAAGCTAGGCGGGACTGCAAACCTGCTCTTTTCACCTTGGTGGAGAGAAGGAAAGGCAATGTTCATCTTGTATTAGCTTTCCAGGTGCTAATTCTCCCCCAGCACCTTCCAACCCAGGCGTTACCGTGCGTTGTGCTGCTCAGGTGTCACCCAGCTCAGCCTACGTCTTAGCTCCGCGTTCAGGCCTGAAGGCAAGAAGTGTGTTTGTAGGGCAGGAAGCAAAATTGGACGTGTCGTTAGCCTGCAGGCAAGGCGGTTATATTTCTAGTGTGGGTATCCCAGGAACAATGGTAACTCCGGGAGGAAGCCTGCTCTCGTGACGTGCCCCCTCTGAGTCCCAGACGGGTGGCAACTGCAAGCCAGGAGAACTTCAGCACAGGCAGAGCCAAGGGCCACTGCTAGCAGCAACAGATCCCCAAAATGTTACCCGTCATCGGTTTCATTGCAGTAAGTTGCTGAGGCTGTGTTCCTTCTGGGGGGAAGCATTAGTGCATCATTCAGGACATTTTCCTTCCTGGTCATCTTACGTACCGTTCTGTTCCTTGCTTTTCTCTTCTACATGTCTTTGTTTTCTTGGCCCTTGTCTTCTCTCTGTCTTTGGCAGAAGCCTTCTTGCCTAATAGGCTTTCCTGGCGGAATAAAATTCTTCAAAAGAATGCTTTACCCCTTAGTTTTCCTTAGTTGCTTTTCATGTTGTTATCCCTCCTGGTACCAATTATCACTGGACTCACTGAAATAGAAAACCCTGAAGTAAATAGTGTATAAAATGCTTTAATTCTTGAAAAATGTATTCAGTGGTGTCTTTTTAGCGAAGAGCAGGTCCCTTCTCTTCCCCTCACTTTTAATTTCACTTCCATTACAGAAGGGCAGCCAGCCAAACTGCAGTCTCATTCCGATTTCAGTAATGTTTTGCAAACTCTATCTCAAGGACTAATGCTGCTTGCTGGGCTCGATGTCAAAATCCAAGGTTTTGCTGCAGCACTGGAGAAGGAAAGAGGAAGGAGCTCTGGCAATCAGAAGTGATGGCTTTGTTAGCAGACAAGCAGAACCACCTGGTTTTTACAGTATCAGTGGATAACGAGTCAAAATTGTTGACAATGCGATCCTTTGGATGAATGGTTTGTCTCTGGAAATGTTCCTTATCTCTTGGACGCAGCATCTTATCAGACCTCTGCGGTCTCCAAAAACAACAACAACAAAAAGGGTGTCAGCTATATGGTAATGGATCAGTTGGTGTGGAGATGGGTTCTTGTTTTATTTTAAATAAGCAATACGAATGCGTTTCTTGCACCTCTGGTTTATCGGTCATTTTAACCTCCTCCCTTGGTCGGGGCTTTTGAGATGCGCATTACAATTCATTCCTTCTGGCCGCAGAGAGGAAAATGAGATGTTTTGCTGGCAAAATTGGAAATAACTTCAACTATCGCAGTTTTCTTGAAGTAGAGGTGAGGGGCACTTATTTTGCAGGAACAGAATTAACTGCAGATGGGTAGGGTTTAAAAGCCCAGTGGCCGCAGGGGTAGAAAGAGATGGCTGGGACTATCACAAGGAAACCCTTTAATCAGCTGGTACAGAAGGGCAGCAGAAGCCAGAGCTCGCGGTGGCGCGGCGGTGTGTTGGGCTCCACGCGGTGGCAGAGGGCAGGCACCCAGAATGACGTGATGCTTGGCGCTCCCCTTGCTCGAGCCCAGCGACACGGTGACCAAATGCGCCAGAAGCTCTCAGAAGCAGCTCGCCTTCCCCACGGCCCCGCGGCTCCCGGGCACGCAGCGGCACCGGCAGCGAGCCTGGGCCCTGTGTTTGCCTCCGTCCCGGGCTCGGCCTCCAGTTTTCACCCCGCTCTCTAGGCAGCCCTTCCTCGGCACGTGCGATGGAGGTAAGGAGCAGTTCGGCTTGACGGAGTCCCACGCGGGGGCTTCACATCCCCGCTTCTCTCCCCGGGGTTGGGGTTGGACCAGCAGTATAACGCAGCCTTTTCTCGTGGCTACGTGAACCAAGCAGGTTTGGGTTGGTCTTGGTTTTTGGGGCTGACCTGCCTGATGATTTATGCCTTGTGCTTGGTGATCAGCTCTCGGTGAATATTTCCCTGCTGGTTTACTGGTTAGAAAGACTGTCTCCTAGGTATTTTTTTCACTGGCAGATAAGGGTCCTATAGCATGATTTGGGGCACCGAAGTTGGGTTCCTTGTAGCATATGTGGCATCCACTTGGACATCTGTTTCATGTGACTTGTGGGAACAGGTGTTTGTGATTCTGCACCAAAACAGGCTAAAGTTAGCCAGTGGACTCCAATTATTAGCTGGGAAGAAGAAAATTCCCAGAAACCTTGTTTCTGTGGGTTAGCTGGAGCTAAGAGTTCATGTTCCCAATGGAATTTGGTTTCATATGGGTTTTATCTTTCGTGCCTCTCCTCCCCACCGTATCTTCCATTACATTGCACCAGAGTATCCCAGTTTCTCTGTGGCCCCTTGCTGCCCTCTGGGCAGGGCACAGCGTATGCTAAGGCTGCTCTGGGCCGCTGGCTGGTGTGTGCACGAACTGCCTGGCTGGAAGAGGAGAGGCAGCGGGTAAGTGGTGAGCTTGTGTTGGTGTTCTCCCCGTGTGAGGGAAGGGAGGGCTGGTTTCAGCTTTGTTTTTTGCTTCTAGGACATCTCATGTCCTTTGTTCTCTGTGGTTAAATATTAAGAATGCTCAGATGCTTGCAATGGCAGAGGTTTGGGTCAGTAACCGTAGGGAGGATACCCTGTGTCAAGAAAATTGTCAGAGCACAGAAATCCAGTGGAGGAGGAACTGGCCAGGAGCTCAGCTCACGTGGCCCTGGCTGGGGGAAGAAGTGGTTAGGTGAAGGGCTGCGGGCTGCCAGGCTCCTTTCGGAAGCTTGTGACCTCAGCTCTTGGTTGTTTTCTTTGTCTGTGTAAAGCAAAATGTCGATGTGTCCCTCAGGAGGGGTATTATATTCATCAATTTTGTAAAATATTTGAGATCTTTACCTAGGGCAAGCTATGGATGTGCAAATTGTGGGTGTGGGGCTTAGAATGGTGCTTTCTGTCTGGGCTGCAGTAACGAAGGTGGCTTTGGTATTGATGTTGTAGCAGGATCAGGAAAAAGGTTTGAATGCATTTAGGAAAATATTCAACTCCCCCACCTTCACCTGGCAGCTTAACCCTTCCTTCCTTTATACAGCTCTTTGCTGTGTTAAATTGGTGTGGTCGGACAGGTCTGGGGTGGCTTTTAATGTGCTGGTGGTGGAATAAGCCGGCAGGCTGGAGCTGGAAAAGCCAGGAGGGACTGTGCTGCTGGCAGCACGGTAGGGAAAAAAAATCACCTACATAGCAGCAATGCTGCTGACTCACGCTTTGCAAACCTGGAACATTCCCCCAGAGGCCGGAGATGCAGATTGACTTCCTCTCCCTGGCGTGGTCAGAGGACAATTCCCGATATTACTTGCCACCGACTGAAGCCTGCAGATAGTTAGGCACTGCTGCATTTTCACTGACATTTTATGGAGTGCATTAGCATGGAGCTTGCGAGAAATCACGGGCAATTTATTTTAATACACTGGGTGTCAGTCAGTGCTAAATCACAGGAGCTATTTACATTTGTTTTCTGAGTCATCCTGGTGCCTGCGATAAGGTGATTTTTCAGTGTGTGTGGTTAGTAAATTGGATTCACTTTTTCCTTTTCTTACTTTGCGTGTGTAAGTGTTCTCAAAAATGCAAATGCATTCCTTAATTGGCTAAAAGAGGGTGAGTCACACTGAAGAAAGTGGCTTTCTTTAGCCCTTTCATCATCAAGGGGGAGAGGCTCAGGAGTGCTAGAGAGAGGGATGGGGAGCGCTGGGGGAAGGTGGCAGGGCTGTGTGTGTATGTGGCAGGGCAAAACTCCTGCTGTCGTCCAGTCCCCTTGGGGCCGGTGTCTGCTGGTCCCCAGTCACTTTAGCCACGTGCCCGAGGGCACACAGGACTGACAAACATCATCGTGTGGTGGAAACCTCAGAGCATCAGGATGAGCGCTAGCGTCTGATCGTTTGTGTTGGTAATTGCCAAGAGAAGACAGCGCTGGAGTGAAGCTGGAGTTCCACGTGGCCACAATCCTCTCTTGCCGGTGTGTTTTTTCCCTGCTGTTTATTTCTTTTGTAGATCTGAGGCAGACAGCAAGGAGAAATTGGATAGCACAGGGCTGCGAGGATTTGGAGGTGGATCATGTTCTGCCTTAGGAACCCAGCGCGCGGTCACAGTCCACCTCAAGTGATCTCGCTGGGGTCAGAGCAGGGACAAAGCCAGTGGCGTCTCATAATTGAGGCCAGACCTACCTGCTTTAGGATGTCTGCTGGCACAGCAGCTGACCTGCAGCCTGTTTATGGGCGCATTTACTCGCATCAATCCCGAACCCTTCGCAGCGTTTCTTAGCGTCACTGCAGTGGCTCGGCTGTGTGCTTGCCTTTAGGGCCTTCCGTATGGCCTTAATGCAGCGCAAACCAAATTTAGGGAGACTCGGGATGGCTGAGAGCTGTGCTGATGACTGGATGTTACATCAGGGCAGGGCTGGAGCTGTGCCAACACGCCCGTGTGTCCGGGCCCCATCCTGTGACCCCGGGCAGCTGCGGTGGTGCTTGCCCAGGATTGGGATCTGCTGCCCTGCAAGGACACGTCCCCAGCCCCATACGGCTCCTGTGGGGTCTGACTGTTGCTCTTGTGTGTTTCTAAAGAAATTTTAAAATTCTTTAAGAAATTAGAAGCAGGTTTGTGCTCTCAGCCCCGGTGCCGTGGGCGCGCTGTCCCCAGCGGTGCCATTGATGCCTCACCAGGCAGGAGCTCAGCTCCTCCTTGGGTGGGCACACGGTGCCTGGGAGGATGGAGCCCTCTTCTTGGGAAGTTGCCACGAAGGACTCCTGCAATGCAACGAAGCACACGAATAATCATTAAAATACGAACTGTTGCTATTATTTTTAAAGGTAGTGTTGAAGAAGAGCGGTGTCTGTAGCAGCAGCCCTGAGAAACCGACAGAGCTGCTGGCTGCAGCAACATTTCCTGCAGAACACAGGGAATGCCCTCAGATGTTTTAACGGATGTGCTTATTTCTTAGGTTTGTTTGTTGCCTTACACACAGGGAGGAAACTTGAGCACTTCAGTGATAAATTATGGAACACGAGGGATGGAGACTGTGCTCCATGGTACGAGTAACACGTCCGTGTGTCTTGCAAACAATTCACAAACGGAGAATAACTCACTGAACGAGTTTTGTGTTCCTGTCCTGTAACTCTGTCTCACCTTGGCTGTATTTCACAGATCTGCCAGTGCTTAAACCCAGCTTGGTGGGGCCTTTGGGTTGTTTTTTTTTTTTTTTTTTCCCCTTATCATTCCACAACCATCAGAGTCTCTCCCCAGCCAGTCCTTTAAAGCAGTGCTCGGGTTCCCCATACCAGCTGCTGTCCGAGGGCCTTGGAGGAGGCAGCAGCATCACCCCAAACCAGCTCTGTTGTGCCATGCCTCAGCTAGCAGCGATGAAATACAAGCAGGGAAAAGGGACTGTGCCAAAAAGATGCGTTTTGAGACCTCGGGCACGTAACAGGGACAGCCCAGATCTGGTGTGGATGTGACTGTTCATTGCAACCCGGCATGCCTGCTGGCACCAGCCCACGGTGATGCTGAAACTATTTCTGGTAAGGAAGTCAGGGGGAGATGTCTGCAGCCAGCTGGGATGCTGTGGGTAGGCGTGGGGCAGGGTTTTGCGAAGCACAGCACCAGCACAGTGCTGTCCCTGTTCCTCAAGGGCAGCGTTTGCCCCTGGGTTAGAGGACTCAGGGCCAGCATGAAGTGGTCCTTGCTCCCATCAGCAGGAGCACCGGCGGTTCAGTCGGGTTTCATCTCTTAAGCCAGGTTTAATCTGCACAAACAGAAGTGTTTGGCAGTGGATTCAGCTTTGCCAAATATTTGTAATTTTTCCTTGCGATATACCAGCCTCTAATTGAAAATGGAGAAAAAAAAAGAAAGAAAAACCAAAACAACTGGTGAGACCTCGGGCAAAGGGGCACAGTCACATCATTGCCTTTGTGTCCGTGTGTTTGCTTACATCTCTCGAGTGTCTGCATATGGTTACTGAAGCTCTCTCGTACATTGAATTAGCCCTCGTAAGAACAGTTTGCCCCGTGAAACGCCTTCAGGCAGTGTCCAGGTGGGCAGGGGAGGTGTCAGCTCCAACTCTTCTCCATGCTGTGAGGAGGAGCACTGGAGTTAGCAGCAGGGTCTGTTGGGATGAAGTACTGCGGAGAGACTGAGTCCTGGAGCAAATCACTTCCTTTAGGAGCCAAATATGAATTTAGCCTGTACGTGCAGGTGTATAATTATACAGAATAAAGAGAAGCAGATATTAAAGCTGTGATGTTAAGGGAAAAAAGGAATGTACCTTTCTTCACTTGGCTGAAATTCCACTCTGTTTTACAAACTCAGTCTTTGGGCTGCATTTTTTGGGGCAATCCCAAGCCCAAACACAGGCTGGGCAGAGGATGGATTGGGAGCAGCCCTGAGCCTAAGGACCTGGGGGTGTTGGTTGAGGAGAAGCTCAACACAAGCCGGCAGTGTGTGCTCGCAGCCCAGAAAGCCAACCCTGTCCTGGGCTGCATCAGCTCTGCTCAGACCCCACCCGGAGCCCTGCTCACGAGTCCGAGGCACAGTTGATCGCTGTGGGGCAGGAGCATCTGTCCCAGCTTTGCTTCTCTCGCTCTTGTTGGGGAGAATGGGTGAATTTGTAAATGACGGCGTGGGAGGAAAACCGTGAGCCCTGCACCTGCTCCAGGTTAGAGGGCTCCATGCTCCAAGAGCTGTGCTTTGGGTGGCACGGCTAACGCTGGGCTGGGCATGGGGACAGAGAGCTCCTGGCTGCTTACATGGGCTCGATGGCTATTGTGGGGCTGCCATCTGTCCCCTTCACGCAGCGTGACTTGGTTTTGTTGTTAGCTTTACCCGGCTCTCACGAGGTCTCTGAACCACTGGCCGGCCCGCATTCATTGCTGGATAAAGGAGCTGCTGCTTTTCTTCACAGCAAATCACGTCTCCCTGCAATGCCAGTAACTCTGCCTTCCACCCCCACAGCTTCTGCGGGTGGCTGTGGTCCCCAGAGAGGCCAGCCAGCACGAGCTGGGAGCCCCCCAGAAAGAAAAGATCATTTTCTGTTTTGGATTCTTGTTAAGCCCAGCTTTTAGCGTGGCTGTGGTGTTGTCAGACACAGGAACAAGCACTTTTATCCCCCCTGCTGCATCGGAAGCAGAGAGGCTGTTGTAAAGGCAAATGTGGGGAACTGTAGCTGGCTAGGCACACTGAATAAAACAGTTTGAGAGCTGCGAAGCTGGTGTGGGGACATTCAGACACAACACGGCTGCACGTACGAAAATATATTCCTAGTTACGGAGCGCTCTTCCCCGGTTGTGATTTTTAAGTTCAAAGCAGCAAAACGTGTCAGTGTGTGTAGATGGCAAAAAATGGATTCAAGAAAACATTCAGGTATGAAAGATGCTGGGTGCCCGGGGGGAATGGGCGCTCAGGGTTTTGCCGTGCCTGCTCTGCATTGCCCTGGCTGGGGTTTGTCCAGCAGCAGTTGTGTGTTTGCTGACTCGTTGGGGTTGTCCTGCCTCTCTGGTTGTTCCCCCTGTAGTGTTTCTTGGTTTCTTGCCTAAAAAAATGTGAAAAAAAGAAAAACCTTCCCGTATCTGGATGCTGTGAGGCAGATGCTGCAGCCACGTGTATTTATATAGTTATCTGAAGCCTGTGCGTGCCCTGTAGTGGCGTGAGGCTAGGGTGAGCAGGTCAGTCCCTTGCTGAGCCTCTTGCTCTGGGTGGAGCTATGACAGTGACCTGCCTGGCTTAGGTTAGCGCTTCTCCTCCTCTGCAGTCGCTCTGCTTCTGAGAAAAGACGTTGCAAACACGCGGTTTTTAGCAGGTGACCTGTGAGATAAAGATGGGGAAACTTAATTGACATTGTCACCGTGGAGCCTCTTGCCAGAGGCTATCGTCATGCTGAGAAGTGACGGTGATGAAGTTGGCAGAGTGGGACAATGCGTTGTTAAACATTAACTGCTGAGATTCACCTCCTACTTATTCACTCCCATTGAGCTGCTAGAGCTTTGGCTGGCGCTGGTTCCCACATTGCCCCTTTCTTCTACAATGCTTGTGGCTGCTAGCGGTGCGCTTCTAACACAGCCCTGACACCTGAAAAGCCCCAAGCCATGTCCCAGTCCTGCTGGCGGTGCCTGTTTCTTGGTTGATCCTCAGTAAATTGGTGTAATGACATCCCATACGTTGAGGTGTGAATGCGGAGGTGTTCAGATCTACGCTGCGGTCATACCAGTGGAGATGTTTTAATTCCCATCTACGTGGCTTTAATTTATCTGTAATGTTCAGTATTTGCGGTGATCGTAACAGGCGGCTGTTGTGATGGACGTAGCTGAACGTTTAAAGGTGAGGATGGTGTGGGAGAAGTGCTGCAAAGGCTGCCAGGGCTCGATTTCTTCAGGGTGGTTTAACAGCAGCACGCACGGCTGTGTGGGCACAACCTTAAAAATGAAACTCCCGTTGAAATGCTTTCATTTCCATATTCAGACAGATTTGTGTGGTTTTATTGACTGGTTGCAAACAGCACATTAAAGCATATGCCATCGAAATTAGGGCAGTGTTTCCTACAGCGTAGCTCCTTGCTGCATGTTATTTACTCTTTCTGTCCACGGAAATCCCAGTGGCAGAAGTCCCTACATATGTTCTCCATAAAGCCACCGCGGATGCGTGTTTCATACAGAACGGGGCTCATTAACAACGTGAACACGGAGCAGGCTTGGGAGATGGCTTTTAGCTTCCTTGTACGCGTTTCAGGATTTCAGATCACGTAAGAAATGATCGGTCCCCATCTGGGCACCTTCGCAACTGGTGGAGCGTGGTGGAAGTTGGATGCAAGAAAAATTAGTTTCTGTTGGTTGTTTTTATTAATAATCAGCAGTAAAACAACTTACAGCAGGTGAGGGCTTTTGGCTCTGTTATAATCAATAAACTCCTTCCTTTGGGATGGCTAAAAAGGGAATCAACATGTGCTCAGCAGGGCTGTCCTGGGGCTGGGACTGGGTTCCCTTCTCAGTGCAGATGATAAAACAGCTTCTGCAAGACCTTTTCTGCGGGCAGCAAGGTTAAGGGTGGATTATTTTAGCCACTACCCAGTTTAACCGCTACCTAATTTTTCTTCAGAATAAGCTAGAAACAAGTCATTCACAACATGCAGCCTGTCGAGGAGACCAAGTCCCCTCTTGCAGCCTCTCAAGCACCCGTTGGTCTCTGGGCATGGGAAGAGCCACCTGCAGCAGCGTTCGGTCCCTGATGGCTGGAGCAAATCTATCCCAAGTGCACACACACACCAGGAATCCCTCTGAATTTAGCAGTAATGCTTTCTTGCTTTAAGCAAGAAACTTCAAGCTTGATACCAGCTCAGTCTTCACGCATGTGTTCAGGATGAGTGGGGTCCATTTTTCCTTCTGGGTGGAGCCTGGTGGTGTTGGCTGGCTTTTTCCTGGGCCTGGAGCTTCCCTCAGGTGCTTTGGGACTGACGCCTTTGCTGTTGGCCCCTGACGGAGGCAGGGCAGGGGCACCAAGCCCACGGCCGTCAGTAAGGAGAGCAAAACGTGGCTTGGCAAAGTGTGCTCAGCCAAGAGGCAATTCATTTTGCAAACTGTTTTAATTGGTTTGGAGTAATTTGGGGTGAGCTGCTTCCCGTAGCATATGTTTTCTGGGAGCCTGGCCAGCTCAGCAACAAGAGGCCACCAGAATTGGCACCAACCGTGCAGACGCAGGGGCCTTGAAGCAGTGGGGAGCTACACGGGGCAGATCCCATCCCAGTACCCTCACGGGGGCTCGCTCAGCACGGGTGCCCCCTGGCTCCCAGGGGCGCTGAGGGTTCTGCTGCCGTGCCCAGGGGTTGTGCTAGCATCAGGCTCTGAGCTCTGCCTGGCCGTACGGTCTGGAGCTGTTCAACTTAGGTCAGTGGCACAGCTCCTCGGGTCAGGCCAGCTGAGAATACCCCTCTTGTGGCTGCCCAGCAGCAGGAGGTAAACCTGAACTCCTTCCTCACCTCCGCTTTGGCTGGGGCCTCCCCCAGCCTGGGAGCACCTTCTTCCGACTGCTCTGCAGCTGGAGAGGGCTCCTGCACCTGCAAGGAGAGAGAAGAGTGGGACTTCCCCACAAGAGGAAGGAGGAGCCAGACAGCTCCCTGCCACTCCATCGCTCAGGTCCTGTTTTGGTGCGTTTCCCCAGCTCACGCAAAACCCAGAGAAATCTGTTCCTTAATGCCAGCGAATAAGCAGCAGTGGGATTTCTTCATTTGCATGCAAAACACCGTGCCTCCTAATCATCTCCAGCAGCCGTGAAAGCTCCTTTCGGAGAGATGCCCCAAAAGGTCACACGTTTCCCTTTGAATGATGAGCAGTGCTTTGAGAGGAGCTTAAGATAAACTTCAGCCTATGCCCATATGATGTGGTTACTGCAGCCCTTGGCCAAGCAGGGGTGGCGATGCTGTCCTCAGAGCCCAGACAGTCAGAAGCCGCCTGCACTGCCCCGCTGTGCTGTAGGGCCCGGCTGGGATTTCAGGGAAGGCATTTTATCTTCCTTGGCATCAATTCACAGCCTTTCAAAAATACAAAAGGGCACAATGCAGTGCATTTATTTGTTGTTTTTTTCTTTGGAACTATTTGCCTTGAAATTGAATCCACAGATAACCCTAAGAAATGAGAGGCAGGGAAGAGGAGCTAGCACGACAGCTGGGGAATAGGAGGCAGGTTATGGAGGACCAGAGGCAGATAGCATTGCTGTGGGATTGCTTCCTAGGAACACAGCCTGTGCTGATGCTGAATTACAATTTTTTTATTACAGAGAGCCTCTGCGTCATAAATACAAGCACATGGCAATAACCACATCTTCTTTCCCTGGTTTCTGTCTGTGTATTGTGTTATAAACTCTGCAAGGACCAAGCGCCCACAGTGCCAGGTCCCCCTCAGCCACCACCCTCACGTTATGGATGCGCTCAGCACCTTCACCCGCTGGTGGCTCCTCCCAGCTGAGCAGGGTTTGGATGCATCACTTGGAGGTTTGTTCCCAGCACGTTGCCTGCTGGATGCTCAATAAGGAGCAGCCCACAAGCTTTGGGCCAAGGGCTGCAAGTGTTGCCTCGTCCTCTTAGATGCTATGGGCAGAAAATGATTCGAGAGGAGAAATTAAGGCTTTTACTCACGGCATCATGCTGTATCCCTAAGCAGAGTGGTTCATCCTCTTCTTTTAAGGAGATCTAGTATCTTTCTACCTTTATGGAAATAGTTTTTGAGCTATAAAGATTGTTTTTTTCTTTTTTCAATTATATCATCAAAATAGAAAGTATAAATTTTATTAGCAAAACATCTGCATCAGCGCCGAAATGGAAGTTCTCCTTGCCGTGTTTTTCTTTGCTGCTATACGCAAATGTTTTTAAACCAAAAATGTGTTTTCTATTGCTTCATAACGTCGTCTGTGAATCCATTTCCAAATGTGTGAATTGAAAGTGGATCAGTTTTTTTGTTTGTTTGTTTTTGTTTTGTTTTGTTTTTAAAAAAAGTATCTGGTGAGTGGGCAGACCTGCTGCTCTCTGGATACCCACCTTCCCTTTAGGACTTTCCATACTCCACATGACTCACTCGGCGTGAGGTCTAAATCCTGCTAAAGTGCCTGAAACACCCTGCTGCAGGAGGCTGCAGCCCTTGGGGTCAAATGGATACTTGGGGTCTCAGTTATTTTCTTTACAGAATCATTTTAGTCTCGTTGCAGGTATTTAGAGAACAGGACGGCGTTTTAAGGAAGCTATTATGCACTTCCGAGTAATGAGTTTCTATTCTGAATTTTCCCCAAGACTTATGTGGGGGGTCAAAAAAAAAAAAAGAAAACAGGTAGGTTTGCTAGATAAAGTACGAAAAAACTTGGTTTTGAAATTGCTCAAACAAGTATTTGATGGTAATGGCTTTGCTGTGACCCACGAAGTCCGTAATGTGAAGGCCGAAGCACTATTTTTGGCTCGTTCTGCCTTGAGAGGAGCGTTGCAATCAGCGTTGCCTTTTGTTGGAAAACGCGTGGCGCTGCGAGCCGCCGCTGCAGCCCGCTGCTTACGCAGTCCCGGGCAAGTGAAGTGCAGCTTTTGGCCCCAGATAATTTCCTGAGATTTGGTCAGCTTAGGAAAAAGCATTGTTATTTGAACGTGTTTTGATACAATCAGAAGCCTGTGGCGCTGAGAGAATAATTTTCTTTACAGGGATTTGGTTTCGAGAGGTTCGAAATCCGTATTTACCTTGCTTTTCTTGGTGGCTCGCCACTCGCTGTGTTCTCAGCTGCACCACACGGGTCTTTGTGAGGGAGGAAATGGGGCAACTAATGCTTTCTGCTGTGCTGTGCCTTGCTTTCTCATCTCCTCAGCACTGCCTCGTAACTCCCTGAATAAAGGGAATTATCAGAGACGGGGTGAGAGGGAATAGAGCGGAGGAACGGGGGTCTCATCCTGGCCGAGCAGACAGCTGTCAGAGGGGAGGCGGTGCTGCTTGCTGGAGGAAAGGAAGCCACGGGAAGTTTTCCCAAGACTGCAGAACCTCAACACGGCTTCTGGCTCGTACCAGGGGTAGTTACTCTGCAGCTTCATTTCGTAACGAAGTGAGAAAGCTGTGCACCAGCTCCTTGTGAAACCACGAGGTAGTGGTCTCCTGCTTCTGGCAGCTCCTGGTCATTTTGAATGCTGTGAAAGATGTAGTTTTCTCAGTAAGGTCAACAGAATTCTTTGAAATGAGTGCTCAAAAGAAAAAAAATCTTGTTTTTACTAAATCCCTTAACTTTCATAAGGACCCACAAGTGTGTATCCTTTATGGGAAGGCTGGCCTCGGCATGACCTCAGCTAGCCATCTGGATCCCTATTTCCCACTAACATACAGCCCGCTGAATTTGGCTTTTGTGACTGATAGCTTGAGCTGTTAAATACAGAACATTGGGTTTCACAGGAACTAGAGAATTTTCAAATAAACAACGGCCTGGGATGTATACATGGCATGAGAGAGTCCTCGGCTAAAAGCCTGGCGTTCCTGCGAGGCTCGGGGTGCGGGCTGGGCACCCAAGCTGGGCTCCAGCTGCTGCAGGAGCCGAGAGGTCCCCGCAGCACGCTCTGAAGATGCTGCAAGGTCAGCCCATGTACCAGCATGTGGTGAGTGTTTCTTTAGAATTGAGGGAATTGTCAATTTTTTAAGAAACCAACACGTTTTGGTTGTGGTCAAGTGGGTAGCAGCAAGCTTGTCGTTAGCTTTATTTACGGGCACGTCGTTTCGTGCTGCCCCTGCTGCCCACGTCCTGAGCAGAAAGCCCTGGAAACGAGGCAGGATTTCTGACAAGCCCCGGCTTGGCAGACAGGCGGAGGGGATTAATGACAGGATGCGCTCCCAAGTGCCCAGGAACCTTAAACACAGCTGGGGAGTGCGATCGCTGCTCCCAGCTGCAAGGCTGCCCCTTTGTGCCGCCTGTTGTGGAGATGGCAGCATTGCTGCCGGGGCCTTGGGGCCTTGGCAGGAGGCTCGGGAGGTGGGTGAGCAGGACAGGGGGTGTTGGTGGGCACCGAGATTTCCTACTGTCTTATCCCTCTGTGGACAATGTGATTGTGGCACCAAAAACCTCCTTTAAGCATCACTGAATCCTCCACAAGCTGGCATTTCTTTCCACGTGCCTGGTGCTGGGCACGTGATGTTTCTCTTTGCTGCTCTTTGGAGTTCGGCAAGGAGGAGGGCAGCCACGGGCAGGCAGGGGAATGAGGGAGGACAGGAGGAGGCAGTGAAGCTGGGTACAGATGTGCTGCATGCCCCACCACCATGTGTCAGCAGAGCTGATTGAGGTGGAGCTGAATTTTACCCAAGATTGTTCCCTCTGGTTCCTCCGAGTGCTGCTCCGGCAGGAGAGGGAAGCTCGCACCCACCAAGCTTCAAGTCCAGCCTGGTGCTGTCTCTTTGTGGCCCCTCAGAGGCTTCCCTGACATTTCTGGAGCTGCAGGAGGGAGCTGCACGCTGGGCTGTCCCACTTCCACCTCCTGAGCTGCTGGGACATGGCCTCGCCAGGCTGCTGGCAGCTCGCTGGCTGTGCCTGCGGGGTGGGAGCCCACGGGCATCTCTGGGGGCAGAGACAGTAGGGGACGGCCTTCTGAAAGTGCCAGGAAAACCAAACCTCCTTCATGTATTGCGGGATGCAGTCGGTGAGTAGCTGAGGTGCTTTGGGATGGGGAGAAGGGAGAAGCAGAAATGCAAGTTCTTGCAGTGGGGTTGTCCGGCTTCGTCATCACACTCCCCTTGTGCAGCTTCAGTGGCACCCTTACGTTGTGTAATACCCCCTGATGGGAGAAGTGAATCCAACCCAAGCCAAAAAAAAATAATGACGTTTTGGTGTCTTACTTGACATTTCCCTCGCACCTCAAGTCCTGTTGACTTCTGAGATGTACTATGAATTTTTTCTGCCTGCCTGCTGGAACGCAGGGCAAGCTGCAGGACGTGCTGCTGGGTGGAAGCACGGCCCTGCAGCATCGCTGGAGGCAGCAGGGGCCTGGGCTGGGCTGTGCAGCTCCTGCCTGCTCTGGGCAGCGCAGCTCCCAGCTTTGAGGGCTGTAGGGAAGCTGGAAGGGGCTCTGCCCGGCCTCCGGTCTTTTCTCAGGGCGATGTTTCACCCTGCATTGTTCATCCTTTGTGTCTATATGTTTAACGTCCATCTGCAATAGCTGAGGTTTCTTGAAGCTCATGGCAAGAGCCACGGGACGTTGCCGTGTCAGCACCTCAATGACAGCCTGCCCCTGGGGGCAGCCAGGCAGAGCTGGGGCTGCAGGCAGGTCTGGGAGTGACACGGCGCGGGCTGGGGGCTCACAGCGACCGCTTTGCTGACGAGCTGAGAAAAAAAAAATAGGCCAGCGACTCATTTTACAAGTCTCTGAAGCTATCGTAAGAATTTATAGAGTTCATGATGTGATAAATTAGATATAAAATAGCAGGTGGCACATCTCGCAAGCAGTATGCGTGGAAAGTCATCGCGGCAAGATCAGGGAAACAGCCCCCAGAGCTGCCTTCAGCGAGCGGCCACGAAGGAAGAGAGTTTGAGTTGTAGTTAAGAGAAGTGCGGTGTTACCGACGGGCCTATGGCAGTGCAAACGCCTCCCTGGTAATTGCCATTGGAACAATTTCCTTCCTGCTAGTTATAAAATCAGCCGTGCTGTTCGGGCCACCGTTCGCAAAGCCCAGACACCGCACGTTGTCATTAAACGCAGCAATTGTCTCCATCTCCCAGGCTCCTCAAACACAAACTCCCTTGGGGTCCTGGCTGGGCTGCTGCGTGCAAGCTGTGAAAATACCGATGTGCTCGTTTTATCCTTTGCCTTCCCCATCCCTTGCTGGTTCCTTCCTTTATTCCTCGCTGGCAGCCCCTTGGCGTGGCTGAGTTACTTCTGTGCCAGGAGGATGAGGAAACTCTTTCCTCCCGAGCCAACTGCGCTGACACCGCTCACCTTGCTTCCCAGAGGTGGTTGAGCACTGTCTGCTGCTGGCAGCTTAGCTCAGGCTCTGCCCTCCCGAGATGCTTGTGTGCTGAGAGAGCTTTTTGTCTTCCCCGTTTCTGTCTCCTGGTCAGGTTTGGTTCTGGCCGTGTCCTCCTTCGTGGCTGTGAGCTGCCCAGGCCAGCAGTAGCAGTCCCGGGATGCTTTTTTCCCATGAAAAGACTTTTCCCAAGTGACAGGGCTTTTTGGCATTTGTTTTAACCTACTGGAAGTTGAGGTGTGGGTTAGTATAGCGGGATGGGGCTCTGTGGCGGTGTGGGTTTTCCTCCAGGGTTTTCCTCCACCTGGACAACAGCAGGTTCTCAACGTGCAGCTTCAGGTCCCCTCTCTGCTCTCAGGGCTCCGCTGCTGAAGGGCAGGGATGGAGAGGAGGAGGAGAGGGTGCTCTGGCAGGAGGAAGCTGCTTGGAAAGCGTTGGTGCTAATGGGTCGGATCCATTTGCAGGCTGTAATGCGTTGCTGGGCAAAGCACTAAATGCTTCAGAGCACAAAGCAGCGGTGAAGACTGCCAGCTTCACTGAACTCCTCGCTGGGACAGCTTCTTCGGGTGGGGGTCTCGTGTTTTCTGAGAAATCCCTGACTGTCCTCTGTTCTTCCCGGTCAGGAGGAGGTGGGAGTGCCGCTTACAGCCTGTCCCCAGCAAATTCCTGGGCCATCAGAACTGCTCCCCCCTTCTGGCATGCTGTATTTTGGCTGTCTGGTATTTTTGGTATTCCGCTGCAGGCTAAGATCGCGTTTATTATGGTAGACCTTTAGCAGGGATGACTGGGGTCTCAGTGCAAGCCACCGGAGCGTATGTGCAGTGATAACAGGCAATGTGAAAGCACAGAGCTCAATCTTCCTGCTTTAAATTCCCTAAAATGCCACCTAGTCATCTGGGATGCGTGTTGCAGGTGCATCCACCCTTCTGCTCATGCTGAGTGCTGTTCTCTCCCCGTGGAGCCCTCCCGGGAGAGGCGTTCCCACCTCCTGGGGCTCTGCCGGCCTGGTGCGATTCCACACCGCTGCCACGTCGGAGGGACGCTGAGAGCATCCATCTTTCTGCTGAGCCAGAGCAGGTTTAATTAGCTTCTTTACCATTCCTCGGCACCCTGTGAGTGGGCAGAAGTGGTGCTGGCTGGGGCTGCGCTCCCGCACAGCTCAGCTCATGTAACCGCTGGCTGCGCGCCGCTGGCAGCCGCTCCCCGTGGGTTTGCTGTCAGAAGTGCCTGCAGCCTTCCCCATCGGGGCAGCAAAAAAAAAAAAACAAAAAAGCAGTTCTTGCTGAGCATTGCCTGGGCAAACCGCTGAGAAGCTGCGGTAAGCACGGCCCCATGGCGGTGTGGGAGATGGACTCTGCGTGCAAGGAGGGCTCGGATTAAAATCAGCCGAGCTAAAAGCAAATGGGGGGCAGCCGTGAGCACAGGTGATCGGACCAGCTGTCCCCAGCAGGCACCTCTGAGGACACTCGAAGGGGACACGTGGTGAAGAGGCACCTTGCTCCCTGACTGGCATCTGTCCACTGGCATCTCCAGCTGCTCTGAAACAGCACGCTGGGGACTCGCTGGGGGGCTGCTCCGGGGGATTTCATCATCAGGAGGTGCAAAGTGGAGGGAAGGCAGTGCTGGGGGCGTGCAGAGGACAAGGCAGAGCCGAGCACTTGAGCTCCTTGTCCCCAGATGGCTGCGAAGCTGTGGGAGCGTGCGACACAAGAGCTTTAGGCGTGAGCTGCAGCACTCAGGGGCTGAGGCAGATAAAAGGCAGCAGAGAGCACTGCGCTCGGGCTGGCAGGGAACAGCTCCAAGGTCTCCTTCCATTCACTGAGCTTCTCCAGCTCTTCTTCCGTGACTTTGTGGGCACCTTTGCAAGCACCTTCCTCGTTCCTGTTTGCAGCCCTCCGGCCGTGGGGCTGTGTGTGGAGCCAGACCTCAAGCTTTGGCCAGAGGTGTGTTGTGCTCCGTTTGCCATCCCTGCTGCGGCGATTTTTGGGGCCATCTCCACCTGGCTGTCCTAGGGATTAAGGAGCCCCTCGGTGGTCCCAGAGCAGGCTGGACACGAGGGGATCTGGGTTATGGTGTCTCGAGTGAGCTTTGGGAAAGAAAGCTGGGAGAAAGTCTCGGATGTAGGTGTCCGCGTATGCACCATGGTACAGTCCTTGCAGTATTGAGTTAATGCTAAACTAACTGAATGAGTGAGTTAATGCTAAACTAACCGACTGGCGGCTAAACAGCGTGTCTCTCTCTCTTTCTTTACAGGAACAGAGAGTTTTCCTTGTTTAACAACCAGACGCGGCATCCTGTCATCCGCTTGAACAGGTATGACCTTTTTCCTCGTTAGCATGTTTTTGCACGGAGGCTGCTTCACCAGGCTGGGGAGGCTTGAGAAAAGAGGAAGAAGAAAACTTCTCTAACTCCTGGAACACTTGATTTTTCTGGGGTTAGTTCCCACTTTTGTAATCCTCCTTGTTTTTTTGTTTTAAAAGCCTTTTATGTCTGATGGAAGCCACAAGGCCCCTTGTCTACGCAGCTGTCTCCTTGCTTTTGGTTTAGCAAGAACCACCTTGGGGTGGAAAGAGTGTTACGATGGGGTTGGTGCTAAAGGAGGGCATCTGAGAGAGGTGATGGTGTTGCTGCCATGGGAATGGCTTTCATTTATAAGACTTCCTACGAAGCATAAGGGAGAAATGCAGTAGCGCAGAGCAAACAGGGTGCCAAAGTGCCTGGGTTTCCGCTGCCTTGACTACACTTGGACTGGGTAGGGTGAAATATTGCTGTTCTTCTGCTTGTGTTCACCCTGGCCTTGCAGCACGAGCGAAACAAGGCTTTCAGGAAGATGAAGGGGATGCCTGTAGTACAGTGACAGATGTAAGGCCTACTGGGAGGGCAGACATCTTCCCAGGGCCTCCTGTCAGCTCAGAAAGCTCACTTCAGGCTCTGCATCCATGGAGTGTGGAAACAAACATTTTATTCAGCCAGTAACGTTATCTCCTCTGTGTTCCTTCTGTGAGATTGTACTTAAGGGGGGAGAACCGATAATGAGCGATGTTCACGAGCCAGTGGGCAGGCTGTTCTGGGCTTTGTTTCACCGAAATCCTGCAAGCTGCCATTTTTTGACGTCGCAATAGCATGGCAGCAATTCTGTTTATACAGAATAGACTAAGGAGGCATGGAGTATTTTGAAACTTCTCATGTTTTTTCTGCTCTTTTCTGACCCAAATGAGTTTCCCCTATTCCCACTGAGTAGCCCGTGCCGTGCTTCTGAGGCTGCCCAGATATTTAATGATGAAAAAGGCGAAACGTCAAACAACTTGAAAGGAAAGCAAGCTGATAGTACAGAATGCAGAAGCATTGATAGCGTGAGATCTGGCATCTGTGTGTACGTGCACACACGGACTTGTGTATCTAAGTGCATGCATTGGGTCTGAGGCTGCGTTTGGCCTTTTTTTAGCTCTTATAAATCCATAAAGGTACTCATTGCCTGAACAACCCCTTAGTTTACATCTGCGTGCCGTCTCTCCTGGCCCTGGGGGTTTTAAGGAAAAGGAAACCAGGGATCACATTTGTCCCTCCGGGTTTTGAGGGTGCATGAAGAGCACACAGAAGTGCTGAGCACTCTCCTCTCTCTGAGCTATTTATTCTCTCTGGCAAGCTGTATCAACCCAGACCAGAAAAAAGGCAGATGAGAGCTGTGTGCCAGCCTCTCCTGGCCCCGAGGGATGCTACTGGGCGCAGGGCTGCCGGCCCCTGGCTGCACTAGGACTTGCTGGCTTCATTTTAACCCTAACCCCACAGGAGGTCTGTCTGTCTGTCTGTCTGTCTGTCTGTCTGTTCGGGGCAGCCCAGCAGCTGGGTCAGCAGCGCCAGCCTCCCCGTTGGGCCCGGCTGCCTGCCAGCCCCTGCCAGGGCGGAGGGCAGCACGAGGCCGCTCGCAGCGACCCTGCATGCTTCAGGAATTTTCCCATGGCCCTGCGATACCCTTGCAAGTGTCCAGCGAAGGATGAAATCCGCTCCAAAGACTTAAAGTAACAAGCGATTTTACTGTGTTCACAGTTTCTCTGGCATCCTCCAGGGCTGGGCTCTTGGGTGGGGAGGACAAGGAACAGAAAGGTGCAGTGTGGGCAGGGCACAAGATGCATCCAGGCGGTGTTATTGGCTCTGTCTTCTCTTTTCCCCATGCCACGGGTTTGTGTGGCTCCTGCTCAGCCTCAGGAGGGCTGCAGGGAGGTATCCCTGCCTGGGTGCTGTGGCACAGGGCTGAAGGAGGCTCTCGGCATGCCCGCACCCAACCTGCCTTCATCAGCTGCCCTCTTAAAAATAGTCTCTGCCCCGTAGGCTGCTCTGCAACCCCCCTGCTAGCTGGAAACCTCTCCCTAGCCTCCAGCTAAAATTTGTCAACAGCCACAGCGTTCCTGTACCCAGCTAGCCTGTGCTTTTAGCTGCCTCGTGTTTACCCTTGTCATCAACCTACCTGCTGCTTCCTTCGCAGGCAGCACCGTCATTGATTTTATGATCAACCTGCCTCTTCCTCCTTTCTTCTGATCATCTTAATAGCCATTTTCTGCTCTCCTGCTTGCAAACACCTGTTTTGAACAGCAGCCGTGAAAGCAGAACACCCTGTTACTTGTCCTTACCCCGTCATCAGCATTTGCTGCATCGTGAAAGGCCTCGGGCGTGGTTGGTGAGTGATGGAAAGGAAGGCGAATGTCCCCTGTCACTAGTAAATCACGCTGCTGGTGGTAATAAGCCTACCTGTTGGGCTGAGTCACTGCTAGATGCTTAACACTTGTTTACAGCCAAGCACCGAGAGGGTTGAGGCAGGAATTGGCAGGCGGGGAGTATGTGGCTTGCTGCAGCTTCTTGGTGAGTATTTTGGACGCGGGAGGTGGGTCGGAGAGACCCGGAGGGGAGAGGAGGAGGGAGATGTCACCCTCACTTTCCCCTCTGTGGTGATGAGCGGTGACAGGTTCATTTGCAGGGAGAGGTTGGTGAGGAAGCAAAGCTGGGACCGTGCTGTGTCAGAGTGCTCGGTGCTTCTCTCAGGCTCAGCAGCTGCCCCAGCGCTTGGCCTTTCCCCTCCTGTGCCATAATGCTGCCCTGCCTGCACAGAGAAACCAAAATAAGCAAGGTGAGCTGTTTTTCACTCATGTGAAAGCTTTCAGGAGATGAGAAGCATGTTTTCTTTTGCACTTCTGACAGTAAAATCAACAGAGTGCTTCCTGCAGCTCGAGAACCGGCCCAGTGTGCTCATGTTGAGCTTTCCCAGCTGCAAGTTTTGTCTCCTGAATCCCATCTGGAGAGAGAACTCCACACCAGGGAGCAGGAGCTCAGCTCTCCTAAAGTCAGCTGAAGCTTTGCCATGGGCTTTCTCTTAAAAACATATCATTTTCTAAGGATTAGAGGTTCGCGTCTGTGTGAAGAAGGAGTTGCAGAAACAACGAGTTGCAAAACCAAACCTGTCGAGGTGCACCTGGGGCAGTGAGCTGGTGAAGGAAGCCTCGTGTTGCTGGCCTCCTCGTGTAGCCTGACCTACCAGGTGTCCCCTGTTTGTCTCCCACAGCAGACGCTGCTGCTGCCTAAAGCCAGCTTTATCCCCGGCTCGTGGTGCCAAGTTCTCTTGAACTCTCCTGCGAAGCATCTGGTTCTGGCTGGTGTCAGGACACGGGGCTCTGCTCTCGCACATCAACACCGGGGGCTGGAATCACTGCTGCCTGCAAGGCAAGCATGGAAAAAATGATCCCATCCCGGCTTGCTATCTTTAAATGGCTTTGTAGTGCGAGTCCCCGGCTGCTTAAGCGCTACCAGCCCCTTCGGGTTCAGTGCTAGAGAGCCCGATGCTCAGAATTCAGCCCGAGTCAGGTGTATTTAAGCAGGCATGTTCGTAAACATGCTTTTAAAACAGCCAGGGGGAGGAAGGGGAGTGCTGTGTGCCTTCTGGCAGGAGAGGAGCCTGCGAGAGAGAGGCACAGCTTCGTTTGTGTTGAGCAGCGAGGCTCATGCGAAGAGCAGATGTTTGTTCCTAATGTTCTTCCCAGCGCAGCTGATGAAAGAAAACTCTTCATGATCGTGACCGAAGATATTCTAGTTGTCATCCTTGAGTCATTTTTTCCCTCGTTTCTAATCCCTGTGAGGCTTCGGTCCCTCCCAAAGCAGGAAGTTACCGCTCAGCCCGGGCTCTGGCTAAGACGCGGTGGGCAGCTGGAGCAGCGGCACCAGGAGAGGGACAGGGTGCACGGCACGAGTCGCGTCCTGCTGAGGGCTTCGTGTGTAGAGGGTAATCCTGACAGACAGCTTGTTCTCTTCTTCCTTTTCCTAATCACCCTCAAATTCTTTGTCAGAAGGCTTCAGGGCAGTTTTCTAATAAAATTGTTAGTGTGCCTGTTCTTCAGCCTTTTGCCATGTTTGCATGGGATATCCAGGGCAGGTTTTAAGGTGCTCTGCTCAGCAGCCCTGTAGTTAATTCATAATGTTACCCCTGCCCACACCCGTAAGGTGTCTCTGCAGCATACCCTCAATAAAATCTCCCTGGCACCCTTATTTTAGTTACTTTGTGCAAAAAAAAAAAAACATTTTGCTTATACAATTACCCTTGCGTAATTGTGCCGTGAAGAAATGTAAGAGAAGAATTAGGGTTCTGCTTTAGGGGTGGAATGAAAACAAAATGAGACGCAACAGGATCGAGTCCAGGGCTAATGGCGGGGTGCCTGGGAGCTCGCTACTGTGTGCAACAGCTTTTGCTGTGACTCTCGTTAGCGCTCTGATTCACCGCTGTAGCTGCCATAATATTAGCGGCGAGCTGTCCAAGTCTGGATTAGATCACTGCTGTGTGAGGAGCCGCCTGCTCAAACGGCGCAGTTGTTCCAGACCCCAAAGAGCTTACAGGTCTACAAAGAGATGTGGAGGTGTGAGCAGCAGGCTGGTAAGACTGTGTTTGCCAGTGTGATTACTGGCTTAGAGACCCCATAGCTCACGCTGGGAAATCAATTCTCATGTGATGCAGTTCACCTGGGACGTATCAGCACGAAAGCACGTTCGTTATGCAGCTGACGTGGGACCTAGTTCTCTTTTACTTGTTTTGTTTTGGTTTTGACTTAAAATCGAGTGTATTATGAGTTACAAAATCCACGCTGCTGGCTTCATTTTCAGTCTGTCTCTGCTGCTTCGCATGTTTTCCACTGGGAATATTTTTCTGATACAGCAGCAGAGCAGTTACTAGTGCAGCCCTTGTAGCAAATGGCAGAAATGGGCAAACCAGTTCAGCTCCATTGTAAACTGCTCCAAATGTTGGTCTTAAAATGGAATCAGATGCTACCCTTTTGCTTCCCCCCCCCTAGGATCTGAATGTTTAGGTAACGGGCTTCAGCTAGTAACAAAAGCACCCAATTAAGGCAAGAAAAGCTATTTTTTTTTTTCTGGCCTGAACAAAGTGGGGAAGATGTGGTAAAGCCTCCTTTCTGAAACTGAGCTGTTCCTGTGCCTTTTAGGGCAAAGCTGCTTTGAAATGCCAGAAGTTGGGTCTCCATATTAGTTTGAGTTCAGCTCGTTGCTGGAATTGGCCAATTAAGCAGCTTTGTAAATTGAAGCGATTGGCATAATTTGGCAGTGTGGGCTGGAGCCCAGTGCCAGCTCTCAGGGTTTGACCTCTTGCACTGCGCTGCCTGCGCTCTGCTCTCCAGCCCTGCTGCTCCCTCCCTGGGTATCACCGGTTTCCTCATCCCCTTGGCAGCCCGTGGAAGATTCACACCTTCTCCTGTGATTTAGCCCCACTACACCTGGTTCTTCCCTTCATCCCCAGCTCTCTTCCCCCATGTTTTTTCTGCTTGTTCACCAAAATATCTCCATTTGCTATCCCCATTCACTCCCTGGACCATCGGGGGCCCTGAATTAATTCAGTTCCACGCAGCATTTCCTCGGCAGCTCTCCAGGACCCCTCTGCAGTGCCTTTCCCCTGCAGCTTAGCCAGCACCGGGTTCATCCCCTACCTGTCCCTGCTCAGACAGTGAATTGGGCCAGAAGCAGCAGAGGATGTGGCTGTGCGAGCTCCGCATCTGCTGAGTAGACCAGCAGGACGCTGCCAAACAGAAGGAATAAGGGTTGAGCTCTTCTTCTGTCCCCAGAGGCGTTAATGCCTTCCTTCTCCTCTACCCATCTGGAGGTTTCCTGAGGTGGTAGGTAGGAGCTCGGTGTCTTCTGTCAAACATGATGGAAACGGGCCGGTGTGATTCACAATTCTGCGCCTGGGTAGACACAGCAGAGACAGGCAGCAGCAGCACAGATATCAGGAGAGAATTAGGGAGCAAGTATTTTTGGATTGCTTGCACATTCACACATCTTCAGCTGAGCTAAGCAGCGCCATGGAGCAGGGGGCTGGCAGTGCTGCTTCCGTGGCAGGGAGAGATTTTAAGGACCTGTTATGTCGCTGTGGGGAGAGGCTGCTATCAGGGACTTGGTGCATACCTTGTGATTTATGTTTGCTTAAGTGGGTTCTGGCACTACAATGTGCCACCTTTTTAATTGCTACCCAAGGCAGTTCTTTGTAAAAAGTATTTTTAGTAACGAGCAGCCATCAGAAGGAGAAATGCAGAAAGCTTTATATAGCTCCCTGGAGGAAAGAGGGGGAAAGTGTTAGGGAGAGTCTGTGAAGGAATTAAGTCACTTAGAGACAATCCACTTGGCCGGGCCGGCAGCCCTACAGAGCTGAAGGAAGACATTGCATTTTCAGCTGTTGTTGTTTTTGTTGATTTTTTTTATGCCAACATCAATAACGAGGGCTCCTTAATGTGGTGTGCGGGCTGCAACCTTCATCAGAGACTTCAAAGATGTGTTTTTAAACAGGTTATTCTTGCCAGTGCTGGCTGATTATCGAGGCTTTTAAGGCCTCAGGATCCCTTCCAGCAGCGCCAGGGGCCTGAGCAGAGTTTTTGGGCTCCCAGGGGCCGGAGCTGTTGGGCAGCCCAGGAGGCTGGTGGCATCTCGGCCCCCTCTGCTGCCCCAGCGTGCCCAGGCAGCAGCAGCTGAAGCTCAGATCTCCGAGGCAAGTGTTGCAATCCTCTCCTTTGGGGTTACTGCTGAAAAAGTTAGTCGTGCTGCCTCCAGGCAGATGCTGCGTCTGGGCAGCGTCCTTCCTCGAGCAAAACTTCCTGAAATCTGGATGTGAAGGCATCGGTTGGGAGCCAGAGCATCCTCACACAGATAACAAGAGACAGCCCTTGCCCCGAAGGGTTTGCAGCGCAAACAGGCAAGTAATGGACAGCGTGAACATCATAGTCCCTCTTTTACAGCTGGGAGAGCTGAGGCGAGGCACAGGCTTATTTTTCCATAAGTTCAAGGTTGTGGAGCAGGTCAACAGCAGATCCCTGGACTCAACTTTGATCTTGCAGCTCAGTGCCCTTGGAAAGATCGTCATGGTTATAGAAATCCATACATGTTATGCCATAGCAGTAGGAGAAAGAAAAACTCTATTTGAGATGATCTGATAGGCATTTAAATCAGTGCATGGATTTCGTCCTCCTTTGGTCAATTTTCAACGAACTGCGTGCAGCTAATACCCGCTGGAAGAGGACAAATTGCCAGCAAATAATTACGTTAATCCAGAGAAGAGGTGAGACAATCACAATCTCAGCAGCCCGTAGATAATAAAAGGGAAATCTCCTCATTCAGAGTACTTTATAATTGCGAACGATATTAATCTCCTGGAAAATACATGTCTATGAAAAGGAAGCCAAGCTTTTGCTTGAACACAAAGCAGAGCGGTTATGTTTTCATCACAGGGAGGTCTGGCTAATTGTGCCCTTCTTTTTCCTCTTTTTGTAACCCTGTGGGGGCGTGGTCCCAGGTTTGCTGCTGTTAGCTGCTGGATCGGGCTGATTCGGGTGAAGTCGTGCAGAGGATGCCCAGAGCTGTGCCGGGGACAGTGTCCTCAAGAGGGTGATGGATCTTTCCTGGGAAGGTTCATTCTGTTCCCAGCTCAGAAGGGATGCGCTCTGGCCCTTCTCTTAATTAGAATAACGTCAGTTTCTGTCCCAAGGACGGATAAATGAGTGTCTGCTTCAAGAGCTGCATGAGGTGACTCCTTGAGTACAGGGCTAGTCAGTTATTCTAACCTGAGGTGTGAAACTCTTCCCCCTTCTCGTGCCATCAGCATCCGCATCAGCTCCTGCATTTAAAACATACCCTGCTGAACAAGCTAATTTATGCAGCTTATTACTGGCTCTTGATTAAGCCACAGTGCTAATTAGCTGCTCTGAAGTGGCTGCAGGCTCGGGGTGCCTCCTAGTCAGCCTGCAGTAATGGAGTGCCCGTAGCTGTTAATCCAAAGGCCGCGGGGCTGTGAATTTCAACACAACAAGCAAGCAGGCACAGTGGTACCATGTGAATGCCCAGAGATGTATATACACGTAAAAATCAGCCTAATTTTATACAACTAGCAAATGGACCAAATGGAGAAGAATCCAGAGTGCTACGTAGCTTTGATTTGCCTCAGATCTCGCCAGAAATAAACTTCTGTCACAAGCGGCCGTCAGGGTTGCCTCCGCCTCGCACAAACACGTAAATCTCTGGTTTTCCAATTTGTAGCACGAACAGAGCACGTAGATGTGCTTTATGTTCCGTGAATGGAATATTGGGTAATAGTAGTGGGTGACAACCATGCTGTCAGCTACGTTTTTTCCAGAATAAAGCATTCAGCAAAATATATCTGGCTGGGCATCTCTGCTGCCTCTTACTGCAGGAGGTTGTGGAGCTCACGAAAATGCTGCAATGCAGCAAGTGTACTACCACTGATTAAAAGTAGATTGTTGTTGTTGTTGTTGTTGTTTTTCCCCCCTTTCTGCAAGCTTGTGGGTGGCATTTTAATCAAGTTCTCATGGTAACAAACATAATTTAAAAGCACTGAAGCCTGCTAAATTAGTCTTTTTCTGTATGTGCTCGAGGTGGGTGTTAACTCATTACAACTGCAACGATGCTGCTTGTTTCAGTACTGCTGGTGCAGAGATGACAAGGGAAGGGACGTGGAAGGAAGTGTTGCTGAGTGCAGAAAATCGTGCTCTGCTTTTTACCGGGTTCTGTTGTCGTCTTTTCTGTAAAGAGGGCGCAATTAAAGCGATGTGTAAGGTGCTCCTTCTGGGGCTTTCTGGTTCCTTTAGCTGTATTCCGGCATCATGCTTACGCTGTGTCTGCGATCAGGAGGCAGCTTGGCTGACAGGTGCTTTGATTCACTGCCGAGAGCACGACCCTCCATCAAAACACCCCCAAAAAAAAAAAAAGACCGCGTACGGGGCTGTCGTTTGTCGTGGTGCATGCGAATAGCTGCAGAGAGGAGCAGCAGGAAGGGGTTAAAGGGAAATCGGGGAGGGTCTGAATCGAGTGGTAATGAATTGAGCTTGAAAGCACCACACGGCTTCAACCTGCGAGCTCCTGGGAATGAGGCGCTCGTGTCTGGCCTCTAGGTGTTCTGCTTGGCTGTCCGATGTGAACGCTTCCATTGCATTTCGTGCTGTGTGTGCTACAGCTAAGGGAGTTACACTGGGATGTGTTTAGGGTGGCAGATAGGCAGGGCACGCGGGAAGGCAGGGCAGTAACTCTGCAGGGTGTCAGAAGGCGTAAGAGGCAACTTGCTCTTTGCTCAGCAAGAGGTTGGTTTCCACTCAGAAACTGTTTTGGCTATTTCCTGCTCTTAAATACTCGTGGAAATGAACTTTTGTTTTTTAAACTACAGCCTGCCTGCAGGAGGCTACTGCTATTTCCCCGTGGCCTTGCCTAGCTCACCTGCAGAATTACAGCCTCGTCTGGGGAGCTGCCTTTGGGGGAAGGTTGAGGCTCGCTGGTGACCTCCCATCCCTGCCTTTGTCAGTAAGGCCAAGCCCACAGCTCCAAAGAAGCACTGAAAATAAAATCTAGAGAGGTAAGGTTGGCTGTAAGACAGAATGCTGCAGCTAGGCTTTGGGAAAGGACAAAACCATCCTGGCTACATGGAAGAAAGGACTTGGAGTCTCCCTGGGCTTCCCCAGTTCTTTATCTGCTGTGCACTGGGGCTGCTCTACATCCTCCTCCAGAACACATCGGCTGCTTAGACCTTTTGCTGCAAAGGGGCTGGTCTTTTCTTTGTGGTGTATAAGGGTTCAGGTTTACCCTTTCCTGTCTAACGTGGCCATGCATAAACACTCCCCAGTGGTTTGCAGAAACGGGACAGCCGGGGGACCCTCCCGTGTTCTCTAGTGCAGCTGCATCGCTTTGCTGCCGCCCTTCCTTTCTGCCATCTCCTAACTGCCTTTGTCAGCAGCTGCTGCAATGGAGAGACGGATGTCAGGAATCGAGTCAGAAGGAATTTTTAATCTGGCTTTTTCAGACCTGGAGCAAAAAGTGACTTAATGCTGTGCCATCAGGATATTTCCCCGGCCGTTTTCTATACCACTGACTGAGAGCTGCTCTGGGAATTTCAGCAGAAGACTGAATGCTGCACAGATCCACCACGAGACTAGCTCCTCCTGCATCCTCCTGCTCCTCTCTCGCAGCAGCAGCTTGTTCTGGCCTGTTCGGGGAGCACTGGGCAGCGTTCCTCAATCTCCTGACAGACTTTGGAAATCATTCACGTTAAAGCCTCCTGGGATTCTGAACAGGTAAAGCAGCAGAGAGAGGTCAAGAGATGTACTGATGGGAAGAAGCCTTCCCTTTAAAGACACCTTGTCTCAGCAGTGGTTTCTTGCTGTGCAGAGAGGCAGAAAGCCCCCCTCCTTTCAGAAGCTGCAGGTGGCTGTGAGCAGCGCTCCTTGGGAGCTGCAGAGCACAGGGAAGCTCGGTGCCTTCTTCAAAGCAGCACGTCCTTTGAGTGGTCGGTGTTTGAAATGCCAACCGCACCTTTCAAATGATAATTTTTTTGCACTTGATCGTGGGCTTTATGTCAAAGATAATGATCTGGGTATTGTAGTCTTCATTGGCCTGATGTTAACAATTCCCAGTTCACCAAGGAAAGCCCCTCTAAAATGTTCCGAAATGCAAAAGACAACCGAAACGTAACGAGGATTGCAGTGTTGGAGTGTCCTCTCCTATCAAACCCTTCCGTGTCGAATGAAGTGCCTCTTTGAAGGACAAGTAAATATTTGCTTCAGGAAGAATCTCCTGACTGCTGTAGTGTTCCCAGAGAGCCCTGACACAGCACCAGCATAAATCCTGCCTGGAAATCTCTGCTGGCTGACGGGCCCGCAGCAGGGTTTGATCTTAGCAGCGCTTTGGGAAAAGGAGCTTTGGGGTTTTATTCTTCTAGGTTGTGCTGCAGCCTCGCTCCTGCAAACGCTTTCAGATTGCAAACAGCTACAAGGGCAGCAGCAGAGGCCTCCTTTACATAATATATAGGTACCATCTTCAGCATTCTTTAGGGATGTGTCTTCACAGCTCTGTACAGATGCGTAGTGTTTGGCACGGGGTGCGTCTCAGTGCAGAGGGTGATGTCTGTTTCTCGCTTCAGAGCAGCTTTGGGTGTCTGCACCCAGCAGCAAGGCGCCCCTCTGTCCTTCATGCTGTCCGTCCCTCTGCGTGGCACTGCTCCCCGGGCTGCGAGGAGCCTCGGGAGGGTTTTTAGGCAGATTGTAGAGAAGAAACCGGGCAAGAAGTTCAGGAAGGAAAACTGGAAGATAACAGAGGAATGGGAATGAGGAAAATGCTGCTTGGGATGAGAGCTGCAGGAGAGGACTTGATGCCTGCTCCCGGTTTGAGGAGGATAGCGCATTTAAGTGTGCAACAGTGAAATGTTTAATCTGGACAGCAAACGTGGACAGGCCCTGGGTGCGGGACTGGAGCCCCCGGGGGCTGATGCCCAGGCTGGGATGATGTAGGCAGAGGGAGCGGCAAGGATAAAACCTGCTTACTGAGTGGGGCACAAACCTGGAGCATATGCACAAGGGGACCCAGTTAGGACTGTGCCATCATCTCTGATTTCTTCCGCAGCCAAACTCGAGGTGTAACCTTGCAACCCCAGCCTCCTTGCAGATGGCTTTGTGTGCGTGATGTATGTTGAGGCACCTCTTGACAAAATCTGCTTTGTGACAGAGGGTTTTTTTTTAGCCTTTTTGGGCTGTCTTTAATGTTCTTCGTCAACAGAAGCAGAACAAAACTTTCCATCCCTAAACAAACGAAGTTCAGCACTGTCCAGATGTGTAAGTAAGCGGCTGCCATGGCTGGCTTTCATTGCTGCTGGATAGACGGTGATTTATTCTGTAAGTTCTGCGCCCTGAGCCTTCAGAAATTTTCTTCTTTTCGTCCTGAAGTCTAGCAGTAATAATTAGCAAGCCATAAAAATCGACCTGATTTGTGGGAACCACTGAAGGATGCAAAGAGACGTTTTCTGTTCAAGGAGATGGGAACAAAAGCGCGTGGTTACTGACCCAGTCCTGTCAGACCTAAATTTTGAGGGAATCCCAGGCGCTGAGCGTCCTGCGCAGTGAATGCTGCCTATTCATGCAGCCCTTGGAGCAGCGAATGAATCATCCTCCCGAGCAGACACAGCCCCTCTGGGTCGGAGCTGAGGTCAGTGGCAGGGCATGTGTTTCAGACTGCTTGCCCTAAATGAAAAAGCAAACATCCGAGGCGCTGCTTACGCTGCTGCAGCTTTGAGCATCTCGCCTATAAAACATTTACGTGTGGCATCTCGTGGGACCTCTTCGACGGGGCAGCTCTGGGTACGTAACCAGGTCCTTCTGGCAGGGCCATCTGTCCTCCTGTCTCCTCACATGCCTGTTCTCTTCACAGACACCCCTGCCCCAGCCTGTTCCCTCAGCTGCTCCTCCCGTTCAGCCCCAGCCCAACCACCAGCTCCGGGTCAGTGTCTTGGCCGCAGAGTGGAGCAGGAGGAGGTGGGGCTGATTCTGCAGGACGGGTTGCAGAGGAGCACCCCCTCTCAGCCAGCCCCAGGCAGGTGG